>NW_028327183.1:29920080-30552788 GCF_987537825.1 Furipterus horrens
CAAAAAAAGGCTGGCAAGGCCCCTAAACTTCCTGCTGCTTACTTTGCATCACACAACAGCCTGGGGCTGATCCTGACCCATCCTCACTGGCCTCAGGGCCTTCGCATCACTGTTTTCTCTGGAATGCTCTTCTCCAAGATATCAGCCTGGCTCAGTCTCTCACTTCTGGGTCATCGTATCACAGGGGCCTTCTCTGCTCTGCTTCCCAGCACAGCTGTACACCACCCCACCACTCCCTCTCCCTGGCCCTGCTTGAATGTCCCTCACAGTACGACACCATCTAATGTTATGGGATATGCCTCTCATTTACCCTCTGACTCTTGTACTGGAATTCCCACTTTGTTTACTAATTATGCCCAGCACCTATAGTAGTCCCAGACACAGAATAAGTGTCCTGCAAATGTTGACTGGATTAATAAACAAGTTCATGAATGTATGCTGCCTGGGTACCAGGCAATGTGCCAGCATGCCTCGTCTCCCATAATTCCCCAGCAACTAACCAAGTATACCCATTCTACACCAGGGGAAACCACATCTCAAGGCCACTAAAAGACTTCTCCAAGGAAACATGGCAGGTTAAGTGGCAGGATTAAAGTTGATGCCTGCCTGTCTCCCAGACCCAGGCTCTTCATCATTACAAAACACAGAGACTGCATCTCACTCCTGAGGCAGGTTCCCATGTGTTTTCCGTGCCTACTTTTATGTGACTTTGTGGCAGTTCCAAATAAGTGGGACAATGGTGGCATTCCCTCCCATTAGCTTTCTCTGGAGCTAACCTGGAAGGAAGAGAAGGGGTCTCTTTCATGAACTGGCCCAACCATGAGCTCTCTTATCTGCGGCAAGTGGTGGTCTCATCAAGAGGAAAGGTGAAAAAAATAAAATAAAAAGAGGAAAGGTGAAAAAAAAATAAAAAGAGGAAAGGTGAGAATTTCTGGAGTATCCAGTGGGTGAGCAGAAAGGGGTTTGTTATTGATTTGTGTGTGTGTGTGCATCTAGGAGAGGGCTGGGGATCTGACCCTAGGCTTCTCTTATCTCCCAGCTTCAAACAGAAAACAAAGGCAGGGTTCCGTGAGATCCCCTCCACACAGACATTAGGCAGCTCCCACTATCCCCATCCCTCTCCTGCCCAAAGCAGGGCTTCCCACCCAGCTCTGTGTCATAATAGTACATACAGAATATGGTAACATTCTGCAGCCTACAAGGGACCATCTAAAAGAGGGTGAGGGCATCTGTTAGGGACCTAGTGAGGAAAAGCATCGTATTTTCAACTTATGCTAAGAAAAAAATAAAATTCAAAGTTGAGAAATATATTTATATTTTGAAAGAGTATGAAACTTCCAAATAAAGGCAATTTCATTTGTTAAGTAAGCTCTTGATCTTGCCTTCATAAATGTCATTTTTAAAAATTAGGTTGATGTGAGGACTTGAAAGGAAGTAGTTTATGAGGGAGGTGACCCCAGAAGCACAAGTGAAGAAACAAGGAGTGAGACAGAGAAATGCAACAAGCCAGTAAGAGGAGTATTAAAGATGTGGGCACGTGGGACCCAGTCTCACTGGGGACCTCTGAGAGACCATGTGGAGCATGCTCCAAAATCACCCCCCTGCCACCACAAGAAAACTGCAGACCAATACCTCTTATGAATAATGATACAAAAGTCCTCAAGGGAATACTGGTACACAGAATCCAACAGCATATTTAAAAGATTATACACCATTACCAAGTGGGGTTTATCTCAGGAATGCAAGGATGGTCTAACATATGAAACTCAACCCTTGTAACACAAATATTGACAGAACAGGGCAGGGAGGGACTACTACATGATCATCTCAATTGACACAGAAAAGGCAACTGACAAAATATAACACCCTTTCATGATTTAAAAAAAAAAAAAAAAAAAAAAAAACTCAGGAAACTGGAAGCAGAAGGAATTTCCTCGACATAATAAACAATATTTATGAAAAACCCTCAGCTAACTTCACACTCAGTGGTGAAAGACTGAAAGCCTTCTCCCTGAAATCAAGAACAAGACAAAGATGCCTGCTTTCACCACTGCTATTCAACACTGTAGTGGAAGTCTTGGCCAGAGCAATTAGGCAAGAAAAGGAAATAAAAGACAACTCAATGGTAAAGGAAGAAATAAAGCTCTCTCTATGTGCACGTGACATGAGCCTACAAACAGGATTGCCCACTGGAGGGCAGGCAGTCAAGGGCATTTATCTACCAACACTCAACGCTCTTCCACCCCTCCCTCCTTCCCTCCACCCCCGACCCCCACATAGAAGGACATACCCATCTCCTCACTTCCACGTTGCACCTGTTGAAAGTGAAGCAATCTCCCATAAGCCAAAAATGTTCTCAAATAGAAAACAAGAGAAATGCGGGGGCTTGAGGTGGGGGCCACCAGCTGCCTGAAACTCCTCTGCTAGAGCTGCTGGCAAATGGAGCATCCAGGGGATATGGACAAGGCATCCCAGCACCCACCACTGGTCATGACACTTTAGCGATGATTTCTTCCCAATATTATTAATCACTGTCAAAGAAACATTTTCTTTACACAAGAAAGCAATTTAAAATAAAAACTTTTCCCTTCCAGCCAAGATGGAGGTCTAGGCAGACATGTTGCATCTCCCTCCACAACTAAGAAGGAATACAACTACCTCAAAACTAGAGAGAACCAGAAGTTACAGAAAATAAAGCTGCATGGAAGTCCAACAAACAATGACATAAAGAAGAAATACTCATCCAGACAGGTAGGAGGGACGAAGCTGGGGCAGAGAGGACGCGGTGTGATGGCAGTAGGAGCAACGGTAGTGCAGGCTGGTGGAAAGCACAGCCACATGTTTTAAAAAGTCAGGAGGGACACCTGGGGAGCATTGCCAGCTCCTGACCAGACCGCAGAGCTCATGGTTTCAGCATCAGGGAAAATCAAGCCTCATTGCTTCTGACTATGCAAACCAGAGGTGGGTTGGGGCAGAGGAAGAAACTGCCAGTCTCTCAGCAGAGTCCGCTTGTTTAAAGGGCCCCCATGGTCCTAGAACATCTGCAGACCCACCCACTCTAGGAACAACAGCCAGGGCAACAGCTAGAGGGGCGCCAGTCCCATACAAAAGTGGGAGAAGTGCCTGGAAAAGGGGCGAGTGCTGAGCAAGTGACATTGTTCCCTCTCAGACCCCTCCCCCACCTACAGCACCACAACGTGGTGAAATGGGTTACCTTATACTAAAGAATAGCTCAGGCTCTGCCCCTTACAACGTAACAGGTTCAACAGCTCTGCCTAAGACACAGAGGCAAACAAACACAGGAGCCTGTCAAGTTGAGGAGACAGAAAAGTATGGTCCAAAATGGGGAACAGATCAAGGTTCCAGTGAGAGAACTAAGAGATGAGGACATAGTCAACCTAACAAATGAGGAGAGAGCCAACCTAACAGATGCAGAGTTCAAAACACTGGTGATAAAGATGCTCACAGACTTGACAGATAACCTTAAGTATGGCAAATGCATAGGGAAGAAGTGAAAGCTATGCTAAATGAAACAAAGGAAAATCAACACAAAACCAGTGGTGAAGGGAAGAAAACTGGGGTTCAAATCAATAATTTGGAACATAAGGAAGGAAAAAAAACAGTCAGCCAGTACAGAATGAGGAAACAAAAATTGAAAAAAAATGAGGGGAGGCTCAGGAACCCCTGGGATAACTTTAAACGTGCAAACATTCGAATCATAGGGGTGCCAGAAGGAGAAGAGGAAGAGCAAGAAATTGAAAGCTTATGTGAGAAAATAATGAAGGAAAACTCCCCAAATTTGGTGAAGGAAATAGACATAGAAGTCCAGGAAGCACAGAGAGTCCCAAACAAGCTAGACCCAAAAAGGACCACACCAAGACACATCATAATTAAAATACAAAAGGTTAAAGATAAAGAGAGAATCTGAAAAGCAGCAAAGGAAGAGCAGAGAGTTACCAACAAAGGGTTCCTATAAAACTTTCAGCTGATTTCTCAAAAGAAACTTTGCAGGCAAAAAGGGACTGGTGGGAAGTATTTGGGATGATGAAAAGCAAGGACTTACAACCAAGATTACTCTATCCAGCAAAGCTATCATTTAGAATGGAAGGGCAGATAAAGTGCTTCCCAGACAAGGTAAAGCTTAAGGAACTCATCATCACCAAACTATTATTGTATGAAATATCAAAGGGAGTTACTTAAGAAAAAGAAGATCGAAATTATGAACATTAAAATGACAACAAACTCACAACCATCAACAACTGAATCTAAAAAATAAAAACAAAATCCAACTAAGCAAACCAGAACAGGAACAGAATCATAGGTATGGGGATCATTTGGAGGGTTATCAGCTGGGAGGGGGAAGGGGGAGAGATGGGGAAATGGTGCAGGGATTAAGAAGCATAATTGTTTGGTACAAAATAGACAGGTGGAAGTTATGAATAATATAGGAAATGGTGAAGCCAAAGAACTTATATGCATGACCCATGAACATGAACTAAGGGGGGTGGGATTGCTGGAGGGAAGGTGGGTACTGGGCAGAGGGGAGCAAAGGAGGAAAAAATTGCAATACTGTAACAACATAATCAGTAAAATATACTAAAAAAAATTATACTTACTAACTACATCAATGGCATTTTCCTATGCTATGAAATATTGTCATTTTTTTTTTCTTTTTTACATAGACTGATGTTGTGTGAAAGTGTCAGCATTTATTTTACTAATCCCTTCTGGTTGGATATGTTTTAACTTTTCCAAAATAAATGTTACTGTAATGAAAATTAATTAATTAATCGATTAATTTAATTTAATAAAAAACTTTTAACCAATTTTTACAACTATTTTAAAGTGTATAATAATTGAAGCTGTTATATTTTTATTTAACATTCACCAAAGGATATGTTTATTGATTTTTTTAGAGAGAGATAGGAAGGAGAGAGAGGGAGAGAGAAACATCATTGTGAGAGAGAAGCATCGATCAATTGCCTCCTGCATGTTTCCCGACTAGGGGCCACCAGACCTTCTGGCATACAGGACAACTCTCCACCAACTGAGCCACCCAGCCAGAGCTAATAATTGAAACTGTTTTAAAGACTTACTGCTCATCATTTTCTATTGTGAACAAATATACAGAAAAAAATAAGTATTGGGATTTTTTTTTTAAAGAATGGATTTCAAATCCAATTGAATTTTTCTAAATCAGATATTTCAAAGTAAGGATATGATTTGTCTGTAGGTTTCATGTCAGTGACAGCACTTGCCCACGTGCTGTTCTGCAGCTGGCTTCTGTAGTTCAGCATGAGGCATTCGCGCTTGGCTGTGTCATTGTGTGTAGGTAATTTGCTCTTTTTCATTGTTGAGCTGAATTGCATTGCACACCTAAATGGGTGACTTCCATGGTGTGTAAATTACACCTGGATAGAGCTGTAAATAATCAGTAAGGATGAACCTCTCATTTATGGAGTGTGCAAGCACCCATGGTCCAGGCCCCCACCCTGCAGTGAACTGGGTGTCCCCAACCACGACCTCAGGAAGACAGCAGAACCTCATCTGTGAGGCCGGAGATGCCAGCGATCCCACCCCAGGCAGCTTGGGTGCATGCCACGCTCCCTGTCCTGGGGGGAACACAGACCCCCCCAGCATCTCCAGCAGCCTTTCTTTGTCCATGACACAGTGGCCCTCCTCTGAGCTGGATACTCACCAGATGTCCAGGTTGAGGGCACCTCCCAGGTTGCCAATGGGATCGGCAAGTGCCTAAAGTCACTCACAATGAGGGATGCAATGTCAGACATCAACCAGATCACTGGCAGCTGAGGCAGGCCCTGGACTAAGGGTTGATACCTAGAGACTGTCCTGGTGCTATCATGAGCCACATGAAAACTGGGAAAACCACCTCCTCCTGGAGGCTTGCACACCCTTTAGCCAACCTCCCCAGACTTGAACTTCTGTGTTTCACTGTTTACTCTAGCCCTGCAAGTTTGTTCATTGCCACAAGGGAGTGTGGTAAGCTCTCTCTTGCCCCAGGGCCTTTGCACATGCTTCCTCCTCTGTCAGGGCTGCTTCTCTCTCTTCTTAACCCCTCCTCATTGGGCAAATCTCACCACCAAGGCCATGTGCTTAGGGAAGACCTGATCCAACACCCCCAGCCCAAGCCATAGGAGCTCCCAGCAGTCATGATTTAACTTCCCTGTGTGAAGGTGCAGAATGTCTGTCACCTGCTGAACCGGAAGTGATGGAGGGGAGTGAGCACACCTGGTCTGTTCACCATGGCAGCCTTGGTATCTAGCACAGTGTTCGATACATGGCACCCCTCGCGTAACAGTGGGTGAAAACATGAATGAATAAGCGAACTCATGGTGCTAGAGTTTGGCCAAGTTACTCAGCCTCTTTGAGCCTGATCTCACATTTCTAAAAAAGGATACCACATCATTCACTCAGGGGCTGCTGTGACAATTCTGTGAGCTCATGTGCACAAACACAGCCAGCCCCAGACCTGGCACACGCACCACTGTGACTACTCACTGAGTCCTTTCTCAGGGCCTGGACCAGATCCGGGCATGCATTTATGCCCACAGAACCCTCCCTTCTTCCTTGTAGGACTTCAGTATTGTCTGTTCCCATTTAACAGATGAAGAAATGGAGGCTTAGCTATGCTAAGTGACTTGGCTCAAGTCTTGCCATTAAGAGATGTACTCTTAGTTGCAAAACTGTCACCAAATCAGAAAAGCAGGGAAGAAATCTCTCAAACTCTTGCTGGTGTATCTGATTCAGACATGGTCTCCTCTGTGAGGTGGGATCATGGGGCTTCATTTAGGCCTGACATGCTGGGTTTTCCCACGAGGACCATGAGCCGTGTGTGCGAAAGGGAACATGGAAACTGAATGAAGGAGGGAACTGCTCACAGATTCCATCCCCCAGGCTGGGCAGCCCAGAATTCCCAGAGGTCCCAGGACCTCATGTGAGGAACACCTAGTTAGATGCTCCCAAAGACCCCGGCCCTCCTCCAACAGCCACGACCTTTCACCTAGTTGACCAGAGGGAAGACCACCAGGGAAGCGAAGGTCAGCCAGTGAGGGGTGGTGACAGGGAGGGATTTCCAGGAGGGAGCTTCTGGGGGGTCTCTGGGAGGGAGGGGTAGGCTGAGGGTCTGGAGGGAGGACAGGGGTGTGAGCTGGGAGGTCACAGGAAGGGGTGGGCCTAAAGGGGACATCCTGCAGCCTTAGTCTCTCTCTTTCTCAGGAGTCTTTTCATTTGGGGGAAGCCGAAGGGGAGGGAGAAGGGAAGAAAAACAAAGAGAGAAACGGGAGCCAAGAGAGACACAAAGATAGATAGACAGACAGAGAGAGAGAGAGAGAGAGAGAGAGAGAGAAGATACAGAGAAATGGAAATGGACAGAGGGAGACATGAGGAAGCCAAGAGAGACCCAGACAATAAGTGACCTAGAAAAACCCAAAACACACAGAGACAGAGGGTGGGAAGAGGGAATGGTGGGACCTCAGCAAGCCCTTGAGGGAGAAAGGCCTCAGGGGTCAGCCCCTTTGTGTACAGCCAGAGACTTTTGTAGGAAACCCCCAAATGGTATCCAGAGTCCAAGATACTATCAGTAGCCCAAGCAAGCCAGGTATTGGGAGAATACAAGTGTATCCAAACAGCAAAAGCGAATAACACACAAAGAACATCCTTTCCTTTCCCCCAATCTCTCTTCTATCTCCCCGCTCTGGTCCTCACTCTCACTCTCTCTCCTGCCCTCTCTACTGACCTGTGGAGGGGGGCTGATGGATGGCGCTGGGGGGCAGACAGGGCGGGAAGGAGGGCATGGCTGGCAGTTTTGGCTGCAGAGGCCTGCTCCTCATTAAGGCTCACTCGGCCTCACGACACAGCGCTAATTACAGCTGAGTATGTCATGTTATTTTGATTCATATTTCCTGTCTGGAAAACAGACTGGAGTATTGGGCCCTGGGCCAGGATGGAGGCCGGGAGGGCAGGGGCAGGAACCTGCCCTCTGGGTGACCAGAGCCCCCTGCAGGAACAGGGAGCTTTCCAGAGTGCCAAACTGCAGCCCCCACCGCCCTCCCTCTGTCGCGCCCATGCTCTGCCCCTCGTCGCTGACATCTGGCCCCCGCAGTGTTCAGATCCTGCCTCAGCCGCTCCTCCTAGCCCAGCCTCACTTGTCTCATCTGTGAAATGGGAACATGCAACACTGTGGCATGTACAGCACACCCTCAATATGATGAGACTGGCACATGAGTGGCAGTGGTGTGTTTTGTGCTCATCCTTATTCTTGTTATCACTTCCGAGCAGCAGAGGCCCAGGGGACAGGAGGCCCTCTTTGGAGGAAGTGGAGCAGGTAGATAGGATGGCGGGCTCTGAGCTCTGCTGAGAGTCCAATTTCTTTTCTGTAAATGGGCTCACACCACACCTTCCTCACAGGTGTATGGGGAGGGGAAACGGGCCGTTCACGCACAATGCTTAGAATAGCACCCCCCACCGAGCGTTGCTTGCAAACGGAGCTGTCACTGGCCTCATGAAAGGCTGTTTCTGCCCCATTCCCCACAGTTTCTAGCGCCTCCCAGGACTGACCCTGACCTAAGCAAGTGGAACCCGCAGCATCAGGCAGTTGGCTTCACAGAGGTTTGCTACCTCGAGCCCCTTCTCAGGACCCACCCAAGTCTGTAGCACAGCCAAGCTGGGAGGCTGGGAGCAGGGTTGGTGCTGCCATTGGGAAGACAGACACTTGTCCCCTTCTCTTGCCAAAGAAGCCAGGAGCCAGCTCCAGGAAAAGTTCTCAGAGACATGCTTGTGGGGGTGGAGGGGAGGGGGCATTTTTCCTTTAATCTGTGATAAACAAGTCCCTGAGCTCCTTCCATGTGCTAAACATGGTCCTGGGTCCTGCCCTGCAGTACTCACTAACTACCTGGGGTGCAATATCCACGAGACAAGACTACCTGGACTGGCGCTCAGCCACTGAGTGAGAGGGATGCTGCGTGCCCACCCCAGGAACCAGGGCAGAGGACAGCTCACTGAGAGGCTGCGCCCATCGCTGCGAACCCTGGCATGAAATCAACATTAAACAATGATTTAAAGAAGAATGTTGGGCCCTGGCTGGGTGGCTCAGTTGGTTGGAGCATCGTCCCATTCACTAAAAAGTTGCAAGTTTGATCACCACCAGTCAGGGCACATAGATAGGTTTCAGGTTTGATCCCTGGTTGGGGTGCATATGGGAGGCAACCCGTCAATGATTCTCTCTCACACTCATGTTTCTCTCTGCCCCCTTCCATTCTCCATAAAGTCAATTTAAAAAACAAACAAACATGTCCTTGGGTGAGGATTAAAAAATGAAGAAGAAGAATCTTGGTGTGTGTTGTTAAGTGAAGCAAGCAAGGTACAAGATTAAGGACATACATATGTGTATACATGAACACATGTGTACGTGCACATGTATTCAGTATACTTGTGTAAACACACATACACATGTGTGTTCATATATAGGATCATATATAAATATGAAAGTACTGCTGTCCTTTGTATAAAAAAAGAAGAAAATAATCTGTATTTGTGAAACAACCCAAGTGTCCGTCAACGAGTGAGTGGACAAACAAGATGTGGTCTAGCCATACAATGGAATATTACTCAGCCATGAAAAGGAGTGAAGCTCTGTCACATGCTACAACATGAATGAAACTTGAAGACATTATGATAAAGAAGCCAAACACAAAAGAGCACGTATTTATGATTCCATTTATATGAAATGCCCAGAAAAGGCAAATCTGTTGAGAGAAAGTGAATGAGTGGGTGTCAGGGGTTGGGGGAATCACTGATTTATATGGGGACAGGTATCAGGGGTGAAAATGTTCTAAAACTGATTTCAGACCATGTAACATTACTAAAAACCTTTTAATTGTACACCAAAATGGGTGGACTTCATGAGACGAAAAGTAGACCTCAATGAAATTGTTTTAAAATGCTCTGCTTCCTTCAGCGCCATCTTTTCTGGTCCTGGAATGAGTGTGGGAGATACAGGAGAAATGGATAAAACCATTCCCAATAGAGGCAGAGGTATCAGGTGATGGACGAGACAGGAGTGAAGCTTCCTGGGAATTCATCTCAGCTTGATTTTTGAACCATGGGAGTATTACCCACTCAAATGTGTTAATTTAATATAAAAATAAACTAACATCCATTTGAGGGGCGTCACAGTCTAAGCCCGACTGTCCCCACCCCACTCCTCCAGGACAACCCAGAAGTGGCCCAGGTCTCCTGACCCCAGGTCTAAGCTCCTGTAGTGCTGATCCCTGAGAGACCAAACAGCCACGAAACTATGTGAACCAAGAGGTGTCCTACTGGCCTTTCTCCCAGGGAGTGGGACAAAGCTGTACTGGGCTGCTACTTTCTACTTTACTGAGAGCCTCTACGCAGTGACATTGTCAGAGCTTCTATGGCCAAAGAGCCCTGTGGTTGGGAAGGGGGCGGGGGCAGGTAGATGCATCTCAGCTCTAAGAGCCCATGGGTAACTGTCATCCTCATCATTACCCTCATTTAAAAGAAGAGGAAACTGAGGACCAGGGATTTCTCTTAGCTCCTAAAGGGTGGAGCAGAGATATGAACCAGACTGGCAAATTGCCATATTATTTCCATCTTTAGCTGCTTCTGAAGGAAGCCCACTGTGTCATGGAGCAGGCACAGGTAACTCCGGACTCACATCCCCCACCTACCCACACTCTGCTCCCCACCACAGAAACAGCTGCAGACCCCTTTACTTAGCTCCCTTAGAGGGACCAGAAAAAAACTGGGGTGTCTCCAGGTTGTCCTCCTGCCCTCCCCCATGTGGGGACACCGTGGGCAGGACCCCAAGGCCAGAGGCCCTGCACGGCGCCTGCCTCAGAGCAGAGAAGCTCTGTCCTCTTTCGTTCCTTCTGCACTGCTTCCCCAGGGGGACCTCCGACTTACAGGATTATGTTTTAACTCCATGGCAGGTCCTGAGAAAATAGTAGGGGTGTATTTCACTGGCAGAAACAGTGCCCAGCAAAGACCAGAGCAACTGCAGGAGGGAGGCCGGAACCAGACTAAAATTTTTTTTTAAATAGATTCTTTTTAAAATCGAGATAAAATTCACATCCCATAAAACTCTTTAAAGTGTGTAATTCAGTAGTTTTTTAGTATGTTGACAAAATTGTCTAGCCATCATTACTATCTAGTTCCAGAACATCCTCATCACCCCCAAAAATAACCCCATACCAATTAATAGCCACTTCCTGTTGCCCCTGGCAACCACTAAGCTACTTTCCATCCTCATGGATGTGCCTGTTCTGGATGTTTCACAGAAATGGAACCTTAGGGTCTGTGATCCTCTCTGACTGCCTTCTTTCCCCAGCATCACATTTGGAGGTCCACCCACGTTTGGAGATCCATCCACATTGTGACAGGCATCAGGGCTTCATTCCTTTTCAGAGCCAAGTAATATTCTCTCAGATGGACAGACAACATTTTGTCCCTCCATTCAGCAGTTAATGGAGAGCTGAGTGGCTTCCCCTTTTTGGCTATCATGAATAACGCTTCTAAGAACATGTGTGTGGAGGTTTCTGTGTGGATGAGTGTTTTCCTTTCTCAGGAGTACACACCTAGGAGCAGAATTGCTGGGAGGAGTGAAATCACTTCAGAAAGCTGTGTTCTCTTCAAAGAAAGATGCTTTTCCACTGGCACCTCAGTGACAGGAAGTGGACAGGGCTGCCCACCATTGAGACCAGCAAGATGCACTCCAAAAGTGGTGGAGGGGGGCAGGGAGGGTTCCAGAATTTGAAAATGCAGGTGGTGTTCTGGAGCGAGCGGCCTTCAGCTGCTCGAGGTGGGGACACGGGGAGAGCAGAGTTTGAGAAATCCAGGAGACTTCCTAGGAAAGAGGTGTAGCATGAGCCTGAACCCCATGGTGGGCTTTGGAAGCACCGCCTGATCACTGGCAGCCGCTTTGTGTGGGGGAGAGGCTTCTAGGACATTCGTGAGCCATGAGCACCTTGGTGCCATCAACGCTTCCAGCTGTACTGCCTGACGCCCACGGGGCTGCCCGGCCCACTCCTGAAATCTAGGTAAACTGGCTACAGGTGAGAGGTAAGAGCCAAGCTGTGTGGTTCAGCGGGAGCTTTTCCTCTTGGGTATCCGTGAGAACATTCTGGGCAGGAAAAATCCAATCCAAAGATCAGCCAGAAACAAGAGGGTAATCCCCGTAAATGTTCTTTCAACCATACAACAAATATTTACTGAGTCATGTGCTAAGTGCTAAAGATCCACGTGCCTTTGCAGGGCTCACAGTCTGGTGAGGGAGCCAGATATTAAGGATTTTAGAAGGTATGATGCAGCCGGGAGGAGTGCCAGTTAGGAACTGAGCAGGAAGTAAAGGCAAAGGAAAGGGGCAGGAATCACCTGGCCAGGGCGGCCAGGAAGTGCGTCCTTGAAGCTGTAGTGTGAAGGAGGAAATGAGGCCACCATGAGAGGAGCTGGGACAGGAGTCCAGGCAAATGGAGCAGGTGTGGGGAGGCTCCCAGGTGGGACAGTGTGCTGGGGAGGCTAGCAGGCAAGGTGGGAGCAGGCCGGATATTGGGGAGAGATTGGAGAGACTGGGGAGATTAGAGAGAGATTAGGGAGACCGGCAGGATTTGGACTTTCTTAAAAGGGCAGGAGGAAGCCGTGGAAAGATTCTGACAGCGGAGTGATGTGTTCTGGTGTTGGAAACCCCTCACCCGGCTCCTCTGGCTGATTGACAGGACTGGAGGCCTTCCCACGGCCCAGGCTGGGGATGCTGGTGGCCCACGTGGTAGTGATGCAGGTGGCTGACAGGGCATGGTCGGGACGGTGCGGGAGAGGAGAAAGGACGACACCAAGGTAACTGACAGCATGATTCGATTCCTTACGTGTCACCAGAAGTCCTGGCAGGGAAAAGCATGTCACCCAAGTGAGGAGGCAGAGAGGTGAGGGTGAAGGGAGCGGAGACAGCTGCTGCAGAAGGACTGGGAGCCAGCCCCCACCCAGGACCCCGTGTGCTGAAGGGAGGAGTGGTCCCGCTCAGCAAGCATCTATCTAGTTCCTAAGTCCCAGCAGCCCAGGGCCCAGCGTGCAGAGGGCTGCTTCCCCTCCGCTCACTCCCCACTTGGAGAATTGGGTTTCCCACCTGGAACTTTCCTCATGAATATTATGCACAGAAATGAGAAAGCAAATTCCTGGCTCTGGACAGAGGGTCACACATTTCTGAAAGTCATCCGTTAAAAAACACTGGTTTCTATTTTCACAAAAACCCTGGGAGATGAGTTATGAAAGCCCGAGGCCTGGGAAAACTTCGAAACAAAGCGCCGCTGTGGTGCAGGGCCGTTTTTACTTAGAGATGTGGCGGCGGTGGGGCCCCAGCAGGGGGTGGGGAAGGAGGGACTGGAGAAGGTGAACCAGCAGTCTTGCAACGGTTAGGCAATTCCTTTTCTTCATTTTGAATTACCTATTCAAAAAATGAAAGTTGATGTACCTTTCAGTACCAAAAGTTTATTCTTAGCCACTGCTGGGAAGAAAACATTATACAGCAAAGGCTGGAGAGTAGTGCAATTTGGATAATAATATTACCATTACATGACAATGTTAATTATTACAATTGTTGGTAGCATAATCATTACTAAACATTGATGATCAATATTATTAATTAATGAGTAACTAGTAATTAATAATAATAGTCCATCTATGTGTCCTATGTTTAGTCCTTACAACAACCTTACGACATGGGTACAATTTTTGTCTGCCTTTTACAGATGAGGAAGTGGAGGCTCAGAGAGGTTCAGTGACTTGCCCAAGATCACACAGCTATTGAGAGACAGAGCCAAGATTCAAATACAGGCAGTCTGGCTTTAGAGAACTGATTTTCTAGTGATGTGAAAACTAATCAGAAAGCCCTCTTTGTTTCAATTCTCATTATTATATCCAATAAAATTACAAATGCCCTCTCTGATCATAGTACATAAAGGACTGGGGTAACTCCATGCTTAGAGGACCGAGAGAGACCTTCAGCAAAATATACACCTTTTATTGTATACTACAATTTAGAGTCTCAGGCTGGAGGACCTGCAGGGGTCCCGGAGCCCTGGCAGGATTTCTCCTACTCCTGAGGGCAATGGCGGGCCAGCCAGCAGGGCTATGATAAGGTCACCAGGGAGGAGCAGAAGTCATGGTCAGTCTCCCTGACCAGAGGGTATGGAAGGGACTCTCCAGACAGAGGCCTCCTCCAAAATGAGCACCTACTCCGTGTCCACGTGTGAAAGGTATGAAGTGAACCATCCACTCCTAGGGCTCCCCACCAAGGCCTAGTTTAGGAATGCCACTCAGGCACCCTTGCTTATATTTATGCATCCATCCATCTTCCATCCATCCAACCATTCATTCATTAGTCCCATGAAGCCACAGGGACAATGCATAAGTGAATGTAGCACTTACATAACTAAGGGCAAGACCGACCTGAACTAACCATAGATTTAAGGTATCAGCACTTAGGACAGCTGGATGAATTTTGGGATCACACACAACTGGGCTCAAATCCCAAGCATGTGCTCCCTTTGTGACCTTGAATAGTCAACTGGTTTCACCAGGCTCCAGGTTATCAGGTTCCTAAAAACATACCCCACAACACTGTTCCCAGTATTGAGGAGCCAGGCTTACATAAGACAGTTGTCACAACCCCTGGTGTGCAGAAAGCAGGCAACCTGGTGGCTATCGTTATTGTAAAATAAGGGTATCTGTGCTTTAAAAGAATGAGAGCTAAAAGACCAAAATGTTAACAGAATTCAGCCCTAAGTGTGGGGGTCACACATGATTTTTATTTTCTTAGAGACAAGCTTTCGAGTTGTCTACATTTTCTACTTATAAACATGTAGCTTTTATGGGAGAAAAAGTAGCAACTTATATGTATATTTTTTTAATAGAAAACCATCATTTCTGACAACACTTACCTCCACTGATTGGGCCACAGAGGGTGCGGGCAAGGTTCATGGGAGTCTGCAGGCAGCTCCTCCCAGGTACCCCCTACCCCAGCAAAACCAACCCATGCATGTTGCCAACACCTTAAGTAAAAAATCTTTCTTTCCATAACTCCTTGAAACCTGCCCTGGAGTAAAGCGTGTGGGGTCTGCTGGGGAAGATTGAAGGTTAAGGCCAAAAACCCATGTAAAAAGGAAGCCCAGCTTTGGTTGGCACCTGGAAGGCCCACATGGGATGAACAGCTGACCTTGGAGGCCACTCAGCCAGCCCCCAGGAGCTAAGGGCATCAAAGACCACTCTGCCTGCTAACGTGAGATAGTGACCAGCCCAGGAGGTACAGGCACCCCAATGTGTGACCCCGTGGCTGCTCATTAAAAGTGTTCCAAAGCTCCCAGTAAACACTGAGAGTTAACCTGCCAGGACTGCCCAGGTCAAGGTTTCTGCCATGATCATAAAAATAGCAGGATGCTCAGAGCACTACGTTTCTATGACTTTATGAGTCTCGAATGCTCTCCTTCCCTCTAAGTTGGTGCAAAGACCCTTATTAAAGCTATAAATTGAATTAAAACTCACATTTAATACTTAGTTATGGTGTGGTTAACGGTTTTACAGGCCAGGCTGTGGCCTTCCTATTTTCTTACAATGTTGTCCTTTATGTTTGCAAAACCAGGCTGCTCAGATGACGGGGCAGACGCCAAGTTATTAACAATTATTACCTTTTACAGTCATTTTTGGCCCCAGCATACTTTTTCAGTGGTCTCATAATTTCAAAACAGGGACCTTTGAAATAATACCTCGAGACCAAACAGGCCTGTGGAGGACTCTTCCTCCCTCCTGGCCGAGCCCAGCCTGGTTTCCATGGTGAGATGTCTTCTACACCCCCAACCTGCCCCCGCCCCATGCCCAAGACATGAGCAGTAACTCCTGGCCTGCAGTGCAAACTATCTTCAAGGAGAAAAGGATTCCTTTGGGGCAGGACATGTCACACTGCTTTCTGAGACAGAGGATGACGTCAGGCTGCTATTGACAGACCAGTAGTGACGTGGGTGGCTTTTGCTGTCATGAGCTGAGAACATGCAGAGGCCCCACACGAACTGCTGGTCCTGCAACCCCATCGCCAGCAATGTCCCTGACAGAGCTGCATAATTATATCCCATGCAATGGTGACTGGACATGGGGTAGGGTGCATGTGTGTGTGTGTGTTAGTGTAAGAGAGACAGAGGACAGCCCTGGCTGGGTGGCTCAGTTGGTTGGAGCATCGTTCCATACACCAAGAGGTTGCAGATTCCATCTCTGGTCAGGGCACATACCTAGGTTGTGGGTTCGATTTCCAGTTGGGGTGTGTGCAGGAGGCAATTGATCAATGTCTCCCTCTTGCTCTCTCCCTCTCTCCCTCCCCCTCTCTCTAAAATCAATAAATATATCCTCAAGTGAGGATTTAAAAATCAAACACTTAGTTCTGCATTTCAAACAAAGGGAGTGAGGGTCAGGCACAAGTCTTCCTAATTAGAGACCAGGCAGTAAATAGTAAGGACTGGGTTTGGATGTTCGTTTTTACTCCTCCCTCAATACTTCAGAAAAAAGTGCAGATGCTTGGAAGGCTGGGGTGTGTGGAAGGACCCAGCTGGACCAGATGTCCCTTCTCAACCCTGGCCTCAGTAGCTCTTCCACACACGTGGGGTCCACAGCAAGTTGCTCACCAGCACTCACATTAGTGGTAGATCACCCCTCAAAATGTCTCAGTCCATCAACTGACAAATGAATAAGCAAATGTGGCGTACCAACACGGTGGAATATTATTCAGCCATGAAAAGGAATGACGTCCTGCCACGTGTTACAACATGGCTGAGCCTCAAAAACATTGTGCTGAGTGAAAAAAGCCTGTCACAAAAGGCTGCATATTTTGATTCCATTTATACATCCAGAATAGGTAAATCCATAAAGACAGAAAGTAGATTGGTGGTTGCCAGGGGCTGGGGGAAGGTGAATAAAAAGTGACTGCTAATGGACACAAGCTTTCTTTTGGGGATGATGAAACATTCTGAAATTAAATAGTGGTGATGGCTGCACAAGTCTATGAGTCTCCTAAAAACCACTGAATTGTACATTCTAGATGGATAAATTGTATGGTAGGTGAATTTTATCTCAACAAAGCTGTTTAAAAAAACATCTCCTAGTGCACCAAGCATTCCCAGCCGCTGCCTGAGGCTCCCCCATTCCAGTGCCTGGGTGGCTCAGGGTTGGCAGGGCTTCCTGGGTGGCCAGTACCCTACCACAGACACCTCTGACTCCTGAGAGGGACAACCAAAGCGGTATGGGTTTCTAAAGAGTGATGTGAGCTTGGTATTTATTTTTGGGGTTCCCCAGGAAAATCACCCCTGCCTGGTTGAATCCCCCTGCAGTAGCCACACTCTGCAATGAGACAGACTTCTTTCATTGGGTACCAGGCTGGCCATTCAGTGAGCCTGTGGCTGATGACGCTGGCTTATAACACAGGGCGTAACTACAGGAATTAGGACTGTGTTTGAAAAGTAAGCATATGGGTGGCTTTTAAATGTTATAACTCTATTATAAAGGACTAGCCAGTGTCTTTCATCTGTGATGACCCAGCCCCTACATGGCCATACTGAGAAAATTCAGCCATAGTCTACAGACAAAAGCCTAAAAGAAGGGGTGGTGATGGATTAAAAGTAGATACAGTCTTTGCTTCTCCTCCCACAGAGGCAGTCCCGCTCCTGCCTCCTGAGTCCAGGCCAGCCCTGGGGACTTGGTTGGCCAATGGAATGTGAGAAATGACATGCTGGGATGCCCAAAGCTTGGGACACTCACTCTGGAGCCCTGAGCTGATATAACCACTCTGAGACTGCCATCCTGGGGAGGTCACTTGGAGTTAACAGCTCCAGCTGAGCCAACCTTCCAGACACACCTGCCAAGGCACAAGACACGTGAACAGAGCTGCCTTGGACCCCAGAACAGCCCACCCACTAGGTATCACCAGGTGACCTCCATGGTTGTGACACAGAGCAGAAGAACCACCCCGCTGAACCCTGCCCAATGCCTGACCCATAAAACCATGAGATAAAATATTATCATTTTAATTCCTGCTACCCAAGTCCCTGGACCTGTGTAATATTACAGTGGAAATTCTCTGTGAGGGTTATGCTGCTGCCTGGAGGGTGTTTAGAAACTAGGGGCATATTTGGTTGAAATATTGATGGGGTGCTACTGGCATTCACGGAAAGAGGAGTGTGGGCAATGGATGATTAGCATCATGCAATGAGCAACGTAACCTCATTCAACCAAGAACTGTCCCACATCCTGTGTGACCTGACATGCATAGAGATGAAAGTTCGTTTTCTAATTTTCTGAGTCTGGAACATAACTCTTCTTACATACCAATATAAAGTGTTTTTAAATGATTTTAACATACCCTGAATTTTCCAAGAATGCAACCACCACATAAATCAAGGGCGGACTACAACTTGGTTGGTCTGAAACTCTACTAGAAATTGTTCAGCAAGTCCCAGTGAGAGCTGGTGAGCCCGCAGGGCTGGAGCCACCTGTGCGGCACTCGGAGTGGCTCCTTCTGAAGCTGGCGCCCCCTGGCAAGTCTCTGAGCCTGTGAGCAAATACACTTAGTCCTTCTTTCAACATCTCAAGTATGGAAAGAAGGGCTTGACGAAGTGTCATGGAAAACCATCTTCTTTAGAACCCAGATTCATTCATGGCAAGTGGGTGGAAGCATCTGATGACATGGTCAAGACTTCTAGCATAGGCAAGCTTGAGTCCTTACATAGTAAAACACATATTTTAAATCAATAACTCCCTCTTCACTTCTCCTTTATATGAACATTACGGCATTGTTTTTGAAATTGTGTTTGTAGATAGTTATATGAATTCCACTTCAGGATAAGAAGGGAGGTGGTGTAAAATTGTTGTTATAAAAGGAAACTTTGGGTTTGACAAGGTTGCAAACCATCTTGCTACGCAGATTTGAGTTCCGGGTGCCACCTAGGAAGCTTGGAAGTTTCTTGAAAGAGTCACAGGACCCCACAGCTGCTGTGATCCTTTCTGCCTACTCCCTCTAGCAAAGGATTGTACAGATGGCAAGAGCAATATTAAGAAATCATTGAAGGAGAGAGAATAGCACTTTGCTGGACATTAAGCAAAATAAACAATGATCTTTATGCACAGGTCAAAATTAATTGGTAAAATGTATCTTTCACTCCCCCAGAGCAGACCTGAGCTGAATACCTATTGTCTGACTCCTGTGTGACCCAGGGCAAGTGAGGCACCCTCTCTGAGCTCCTTTCTTATCTGTGAAATAAAGGAATTGCGTGAGGCAATCTAAATGTTCCTCCAGGGAACACAGAGTCCCTGACGAGAAATGACTATGCCCTTGTCCCTGGAAGGTGGCCCCTCTGCCATGACCTTCCCTACATGGGCCAGGTGAGGGAGGTCCAGGAACTGAGAAGCCAAAGTCATCTTCATCCTCAACGTCAAAAAGCACCATTTCAAACTGACCAATATTAAAGACAGAAAAGAAAAAAACAATCCCACAATCTATTCATGGTTCAGAACATGCATAGCAAGGTCATTTCTGGAGAGAAAAAGTGAAAAAAAATAGGGCTTTTCAGCCTGTGAATAAAAAGTGTCCTTTAACAGGCGATAATTATATACAGGAAGGCAATTAAAGTTTTAATAATTTAATTACCTTCCTGCAAACCCATCAAGGGAAAATATGGAGTAAAAACATTTTTGAGGGCCAGCGGCCACGAGAAGAGTGATCAAAGGCCCCTGAGATAGCTCAGCTCCGAGGCAGTTGACACATTAATTTTTACGGGCTGACCGCCGTTATTAATAGAAGAAACTCGATGGAAGTATTTTTCCACGATGGGGGGACCACATCATCATTTGATGCCTGATGTTATAGCAAACATAGTTTTGGCTTCTCCCTGGAAATAAATCTTGTTTTCTTTGACCTTCATTGGGCTTGAGGCAGGGCCAACATTCAAGACTGGGCTTCATAGAGAGGGCTCCCCGCTCGGGGCTGCCACGTTGGAACAACAACTAGAGACCGTGCAAGGAGATCAAAGGGAGTCCAGTTAGAAACCTCAGGTTGGGGCTGGCATGGCCAGGCACCATGAGCCGATGCATCCCTCCCGAGATGGCCTGCTGCGTCCACCCCACCCTCAGCTGATCGATCACTCATGGGCATCACACCAACCCAAGGGCCAGCTGTACTGTTAGTGACTTAACATCTTCTTTAAACCCACCCGCTATTTTGTTGTTAGTATTGTCATAAAATACCCATAACATAAAACGCACCATTTTAACCATTTAAAGTGTATAATTCAGTGGCATTAGGTATCATCATGATGTTGAGGAACCATCACCGGTTGCTGAGTTTTTTCACCGCCCCAGAAGGAAACCTCACGCCCAATAGCATTCGCTGCTCTTTGCCCCTCCCCCAGCCCCTGGCAGCACCCATCTACTTTCTGTCTCTGTTGACCCGTGTGTTCTGGGCATTTCATCTAAGTGAAATCCTACACTATGTGGCCCTTCATGACCAGCTCCTGTCACCCATAACTTCTTAAATTGAAGTCAGTGTATCTTAAAAGGAAGCTCTGCATTATTAGCATTAATAAGAGATCTGTATCCCTGACCATAAACAGAAAATAACCATAAAAACTGATACATGAAAAACAAGTTCATGACTAAATTGCTCACTGTATTGAGCTCCTGCTATGAGCCACTCACTGAGCTGACCATCTCTGTGGGCCGTTGGGACCCAGTCCTGCTGGACACTCTTGGGGAATGTTTTGGGTTTTACCTGAGTTTTCCTCCAAATGCTGGGAAGCGAGGGCTGACTCCCATCTCCTTCTGGGTGGAGGGTGAGCTCCTGGGCAGTTCATCTCCCCACCCTTCCTGGTTCCAGCCATGGACAAATCCCTGGGGCAGAACAAAGACGCATGCAGGGTCCTAAGGAAGGGTACAACTGGCTTGCAAGGGGACCATCCACCAAAATGAGAAGTGAGCAGGTTGGCAGGAGCACACAGGAGCGGAGCCCCGGAAGGGAGTTGCTTCACATCAGCACGTCCATTTCTGCCTCATTCTATTGGACAGCCAAGTAGTGGTCCACTGTGCGACTGAGCCATCACTTACTTAATGCATTGTCTACTGATAGCAATTTATGATTTTTTTTTTTGCTATTAAAAACAATGCTGAAATTGATATCTTTGTAATCATTCCATGTATGTGTGATTATCATCTTAACATATACATTTCTAGAACTGAACTTGCTGGTTTAAAGGATACATGTATATTATATTCTGATAGGAAGTTCCAAAGGTCTTCCTTTTCATATGGTCTTGACTTACACTCTCGCCGGCAGTGTATGAAAATGCCCACTTCTGCATCTAATCACCAAGACTGTGAGTTATCCATCTCTTGGATCTTGGCCAATCTGGAAGTGAGAATGCCTGTACCTCACTGTGGTTTTAATTTGCACTTGAAAAGTTTACTTATGTCTTTATTTTACAGATGAAGAAACAGAGCCAGAGAGGTTAGTAACTTGCCCAAGATTACACAGCTAATAAGTGCAAACCCAGGTCTACCTGACTCCGTTTCCTAGGCTTGCCCCCAGTCTTGTCCTCCTTTCTCCTATGGCTTGGGATAGATTTGTCCTTTGTAAATGTGGTTTGTCCCCCAGATGGAGTAGGAGCTCCCAACTGGCACATTCTGTTCCGCTCCCATGGGCCACTGGGCCTGGCTCAGCCTTCCCGGTGAACGTGCTGGTGACAGGATCCAGACTACAACCCCTGTGCAGCCGGGCATCAAGGAGGCCACAGAAGCAAAGGGCAATCCATGGAGACAGAATAGACACGGAGCCCTTGTCATGGGGAAAACTCTGCGACCTCCTGGTGTCTGCCAGCTTCCTAGACCACCTGACTTACCAGGTGGTCACCGCTGAACCTCAAGGGCCTCTTTGGAAAAGGGGACAAGTGAGGATAGGGAAAAACCACCAGGACCATCTTCCACCAGCTACACACACTCAGAACTGGTGGGTTTCATATCTCATTGGTTCTGGCAAAAGTGAGAGTCAGATGTCTATTACAGCTTTCTGTATGCACTCTAAAGCCCCAATGATCAGAAAGTTCAAAAGACAAACTGAGCAGCCCTAAGGAAACAGAAGAGGGCAGAGGGGAGCCAGTCATTAACCATGCACTTGAAGGGCTCCTGACAGTCTGTTCAACACACATACTTTTCCATTTTGTGCTTCACAGCAACTTTCAAAGGTCCATCTTACAGATGAGAAAATGGAGTTTCAGAATGACAGTGGAGCTTGCTTCATGCCCCACAGCTGATACTTGCAGGTAGGTCCAGAGTAGCTTTGGATGAACCCAATGTTCCTCCCCAAAGGCCCTCTTCCTACCACCCCTCTCTGGGGCTGGGGTTCCCAAAGTCTTGTTGTTCTGGGGATAGCTCTGGGTCCTGAACTCTGTTCCCACTAAAACCTCCTCTTGCCACTTCTGCTGAAGAGAGCATCTCCCATGTCCTGGAATGTATCTTGGTGGGGGCGGGGGGGGGGGCTTGAAGACTGCCAGGACCTCCCTCATTACCCGTGCTCCCTTCCCAGCACTGAGATCTGGCCCGCAGGAGGGGAACTGGGCGTTGGCAGGCGGAGGGACTGCACACCCCTTCGTCCCCTCCTGGGCTCAGCAGGTGCCGGGTGTGGGCTTGAAAGCAAGATTCCCGGAGGTGCTACGTCAGCCTGGCCCTGACCTGAAGCCCAGCTGGGTGGACCTGGGAGGAGGGGCCCCACGTGGCCCCAGCTCTTGCATTATCTCACAGAGCATTGTGGACGTCTGGGCTGGGCTCCAACCCAGCTTGCAAGGGCAGGCTGCAGTTTGAATCTATATTTGCGAGGCTAAGACAGGAATGAGCTGCCCAGGAAGAGCCTACTCTTCCCAGGGCCCTCCCAACAGGTTGAAGGGTCTGAGAGGGTCACCAGCCAGGAGGTGGGCCCCTAAGCTGAGCAAGACCCACCGCCATGCTCGAAAGGTTACATAGGCTACAATTCCGTTGCTATGGCGTCCTGGGAGACCAAATCACCAGGATGGGGGACTGATCAGGAGTTTCCAGGGGCCAGTGATGAGGCGACGGTGTGACTGCGCTGGGGGGTGGGGAAGGCACGAGCGAGATTTCTGGAGTGGTGTTAACATTCAGAGAGCCATACAACAAGCAGAAAGTCAATGTTAGTATATATCAATCTTTTAAAAAGAACAAGGCAGGAAGAGGGGCGGTCAGTGTTAGTGCCCCGTGGCCAACAGCTCTGGAACCTGTGCTCATGAAAAGAGATGCGCCCCAGACTGTAGGTCTCTGACCAGAGTAGTATGACCCTGATTCTGCATCATTCGGTGTCCATAGAAGGGGAAGAGGGCCTCCCTGTGAAAGATGAAGAAAATTCACATGTTTGTTGGAAATTGCATAACTGTAACTCATGCTCAGCCAACTTAGCCCTGAACCTAGAATGAGGAGGTAGTAATTACACACCCCGAGGAATCTTAACAGCACAGAGGAGAAACCCAAGCAAACCCAGCAAGGGAGAAGTTCTAGCAGAGAGGGGAAATTGGAACCCAACCAGAGGTCTCGTGGTTGTTCTCCCTCTCGGGATGTGAGCTCTCAGCCGGGGCACTGCTAAAGCCCTGAGGTGGGCTCTGAGCCTGCCAGTCTGCAGCAAACATGTGCCACAGAGGCACCGTTGTGGGCAAAATCCCCAACCCGCGGTTTCTCATTGGACCCCCCCGCCCCCCCTCCCCCCATCGTGGGTGGGACGGTTCTTGACCCTGCAGCGTTGCCACATGCATTGCAGGACATTTTGTCCTCCTGGTCCCTGGTCCCTAAATGCAGTAGCTCCTCCCAGTCACTGTGACAGCCAAAAACACCCAACGCCGTGTATGGCCAAACACCCCTGGGGGTGGTACCAGCCCCAGTAACCACTGTTCAAGTGGTCAGGAAAAAAAAAGTGATGTTTAGTTGGAAGCCACTGCTTCCTTTGCCCTGATGCGGAAGTGTCCCAAGTCCTGGGACAGTACGGTGTCATGCAATGAGATGGAAACTGTCGATGTACAAATATCCTCAGCAGGTTCTGTCCCCTCTCAGTGAGAAAGGGTGCTGGCAGACTGTGCAGTCCCTCCCCTTTCTTGATGCCCTTTGAGGAACGGTTTGTAACTGTCAGGCTGAACCACACAGGCCAGGCCTTCGGTAGTGTTATGTCTGGACCTTAGAACTTACGGTTCAGACCGTCAGCAAGGCAGCCTTGGGTCAGATAGAATGCTCCAGATTTGGAAAAGAAAGCCTAAGTCCAAGCCTGGACCTGATCCCCTTACGTCTTTGAACCTCAGTTTCCTCATCTGTAAAACAGGGATAACAGGTCAAACTCTTTCCCACATCACAGTGTTCTGCACATTCTTTTCCCTGTCTGAGAATCTGATCCCAGGCTTCCCTTCTGCCTGATTCTTATCCTCGCAGGGACGTTTGATTGCAAATGCCAGCGTCCTCGGCGGTGTCTTCCTATCAAAGTGAATTTCAACCCCAGACACTTGACATCACAGTGTCCTGTTGACTCCCACCAGGCATTAATCGCTACCCAAACTACCTCTGTCCCCTTCTTGACTGTCCTCTCCCAGACCAGAATGCAAGTACCATGAGGGTGGAATCTTGTCATCTCACCTCTGCTCTGCACACCAGTGCCCAACGCGTATTACATGATTGTTGCATTTTGGTCGGATGAATGACTCATCCCTGGCTTCCAGGGCTGCTCCAAAGGTCGTGGGAGAGACTGTGTGAGCAGGCACTCCACACCTCAAAGGCACCCACCACACCCCCTGCCCCAGGAAACAAGAGCAGAAGTTTAGTGTAAAAAGCCTCAAATCATAGTTTTCATAATGCTGCACTTTGCCTGCTTGCCAGAGCACATTCTTGCTAGGAAATAAGAAAGTATAATATTGCTGCAAATTCAAAACCAGTAAGAGTCCCAGTTTATTAGCCAGACCAGATACATCTTCCACTCCATGTCAGTTACATTCACCAAACATTTGGGAATCAACTTTCAATTGTTCTTTCAATACAGGAACCTGGCCCGGGGCTCTACTCTTGAGCTTAAATTACATTTGGACACCAAGCTTAAAACCTAAAATGAAGCCAAACTTCTTCATGGTGTCTCCACACCCCACCCTCCCAAGAGCGACCCATCAGGTGGCATTCAGGTCAGGAGAGCAGGGTCTGCGCATTGTAGCAGCCAGACCCCAGGCACATCACCTACCCTCTCAGTGCCTCAACTTTCCTCGTGAGTAAAATGGGGGTGATGCTCACTGCATAAGTAGGTCCATGGGAACCAGTCCTTACAGCAGACACTCAATAAATGTTACTCAGGATCAGTACTCCTCACAGGGAGCCTCTGAGCAAGCCATTTTACCTTCTGAGCCTCATTTCCTAGTCTGTAAAGTGGGCACAGAATCCCTTCTTGCTTGCAGGTTGCTGAGATGGCCCAACGAGATCATGCCCAAGAATGCGCAGGTTCCCAGGGATGCATGATCCCGCTCTCCCCTTCCTGCAGGGAATTCAAGAGAGGCTAACAAGGTTTGAAAAGCACTTTTCTATAAGCGAATGCCAATGGAGAGGAACCTTTCCTGCATTTTTGTCAGAGCTCTGAGCCTAGTGCTAGGAGAAATGTGGGGAGGGGGGCAGTGTTATGAGAGTCACCATCATGGAATTATTGGAACAGCGAGATGGGTGGGTGGTGCTGAAGGTGCAGACTCCAGGCCAGCTGGAGGGTGGGCCTGGGGAGCTGGAAGACCTACTGCATAGTATCACAGCCGGCCCGGGTGGCACCCCTGTGCAGATTTCAAAAAGACACCCCTTCCCAAAGACACTTAGCTACCATTTTCTGAAAAATTGAATGTGAATGGTGGGTTCCTGAGACTGGGCCGTGCACAACCTGTACAACTGTACTCAGCAGCCAAGGAGCTCGTACAGCCAGCAAGGCTTAAGGAAAACAATTGAATGCAAGTGTGTGGATTTAAAATGGTCGCAGCCCTGGCCAGTGTGGCTCAGCTGGTTGGGAGTTGTCCCATAAACTGAAAGGTCGTGGGTTCGATTCCAGCTCAGGGTGCAGGCCTAAGGTGCAGGTTCAGTTCCTGGTTGAGGCACCTGTGAGAGGAAGTCGATCAATGTTTCTCTCTCACATCAATGTTTCTCTCCCTCTCTGTCTCCATTCCCCTCACCCCTCTAAAATCAATAAGCATGTCCTCAGGTGAGGATAAATGAATAAATAATGAACAAATAAATAAATAAATAAGCAAACAGACTAGTGATTGTCAGAACCTGGGGAGAGGAGAAAAAAGGAGAATGACTGTTTAAAGGTACCGGGTCTCCGTCTCAGTGATGAAAATGTTCTGAATGACATGTGGACCAGGTACCCACCCCTCACGCTGGAAGGCTACATAAGCTCTGGCAGGAACTTAGATCTCCATGGGGATAAAGAAAGGCAGAGGGATGCAGAGGACTCTGCCTCTCCAAAAGGAAAGTCTCAAACAGATATGACTGGGTCCTTGGGACAAGCAGATTGAATCTTCTCTGCTCAGTGGAAATGGGATCTCAAGAGAAATAAGGAAAAGCACAGCTGTGCACACCTGGCTTACTAATGCAAAAGTGAACATCTGCACTCAGACTAGAATCCTGTCACCATTTCCCACTGTCCATACAAGGACATCGGGGCCTGGGCAGGCTAAACCACTTGCCCGGGACACAGGTAATACCTAATACATGAACCTGGGTGGCCTAACCTCAGAGCCCCAGCCTATAGCCACTCCCTCTACCACCTCCCACATGAGGTGATCAGGCTAAAGAGGTTGCCGGAACAAAGGAGCAGAGGGTTGAAATCAAATACATACTTACGAAAATATGCAAAGCTTGAACCATGGAGATGATGATGGTGATGGTGTTGGCAATGGTGTTGATGGTGATGGTGAAGGTGATGAACATGGTGATCATGATGCTGCAGGTGCTGCTGATGGCAACTGTCTTAGGCAGTTTGGGCGGCAATAAAAAATATCATAGACTGGGTGGCATAAGAACAGATGTTTATTCCTCACAGTTCTAGAGGCTGAAAAGTCCAAGATCAAAGTGCCAGCATGATCAGAGGGTTGCAGACGGCTACCTTCTAGCTGTGTCCTTACTTGGTACAGAAAGAGTGAGTGCTTGTCTCTCCTCCCTTTCTTGAAAGGACACCAGTCCTATTATGAGGACTCCATTCTCGTGACCTCATCTAAATGTAACTACTTCCCACCTCATGATACTGTCACATTAGGGGTTAGGGCTTCAACCTATGAATCAGGAAGAATACAAACATTCAGCCCATAACAACAATGATGATGGTGGTGATGGTAGATATGGGAATAGTGTGCACAGCACAGGGTGGTTTTAATGACTTACTCAGTAAAAATATTCAAAACCCTGTGTAAGCAAAGGAAGCCATCAACAAAATGAAAAGACAACATTTCTGAATGGGAAGACATATTCACCAATGATACTCTGATAAAGGGTTAAGCTCCAAAATATATAAAGAACCCATAGAACAACACCAAAAAAACAAACAATACAATTAAAAAATTGGACAGAGGCCCTGAACAGGTGATTCAGTTGGTTGGAGCATCATCTCATACACCAGATAACTGCGGGTTTGATTCCCAGTCAGGGCACATACCTACCTTGGTTGTGGGTTCAATCCCCACAACCTAGAATTAATGAGAATTAAAAGGTTTTTAAAAGGGGGGGATGGCCAAGGACCTGAATAGACACTTCTCCAAAGAGGACATACAGATGGCCAATAGACATATGAAAAGATGCTCAACATCACTAGTAAAACCACAATGAGATACCATCTCACACCTGTCAGGACTTCTATCATCAATAAATCAAAAACAGTAAGTGTTGGCAAAGATGTAGAGAAAAGAAAGCCCTCATTCACTGTTGGTAGCATTGAAAATTGGTGCAGCCACTGTGAAAAACAGTATGGAGTTCCTCAAAAGATTAAAAATAGAACTAGCTTATGACCCAGCAATCTCACTTCTGAGTATTTATCTGAAGAAATTCAAAACACTTATTAGAAAAGATATACTTATCTCTATGTTCATTGTAAAATTATTTACAATAGCCAAGATATGGAAACAACCCCAGTGCCCATCAATGGACAATTGGTTAAAGCAGATGTGGTACATACATACAACGAAGTATTACTCAGTCATAAAAAAAGAATGAAACCTTATCATTTTCAGCAACCTAGATGGGTCTAGAGGGTATTATGCTAAGTTAAATAAGTCAGACAGAGAAAGACAAGTACAGAATGATTTCACTTATGTATGGAATCTAAAAAACAAAATAGAAACAAACTCATAGATACAGAGACCCAATTAAAGATAGCCAAATGGAAGAGCGGCTGGGAGGCTAGGTGAAAAGGTGAAAGGATTAAGAAGTACAAATTGACAGTTATAATATAATCACAGGAAAGTGAAGTACAGACTAGGGAATATAGTCAATAATATTGTAATGACTATGTGTTGTGCCAGGTGTGTACTGAAAATATCAGAGAGAACACTTTGTAAAGTGTATGTTTGTCGAACCACTATGCTGTACACCTGAAACTAATATAATATTGAACATCAACTGTACTTGAAAAAGTTTTTAATTTTATATAAATAAATAAATTACATTTGTATAAGACTAATAAAAACAAACACCTGTGTATACTTTCTAGCATAGGACAAAGCCATTAGTGAATGACAGCTCTTGTGACTATTGTTGCCATCACCATAAACACCTGGTTTTAAATCGGACTTTCTAAGCACTTCTAAGAAGATTTGTAAGCATCTCTCAATCTGTGGCCTGTGTTAATTAATACTCTTCAGGTTATAGGCAATAAAGGCCCACTTTAAGCTGGCTCACCCCAGTCAGGGAATTAAATTGCTTCTCCTAACTGGAGAGTCCATGCTGCAGTGAGTAAGACTGAGAAGCTCAGACAGCAGCCGCAGGTCCCGCTCTCCCTCCCTCCCTCCCTCCCTCTGCTGTCTCCTCTGTGCTGGTTTCACTGGGGTAGGTTCTGCCGCTGGGATGACAAGGTGCTACGGGCAGCCTCACATTCAAATCCATACAGCTTGGCCATCCCAGGGCAAATGGCGTGTCTCCTCTGCCATGTTTCAGCAGAAGACCCTTCTTGAAGGCTCTCACTGGACTCGTTTGCGTCACAAGACATCTCTAAATCCTTCCTGCAGTCAGACAGGAGGGAGTGTTCTCACTGCTAAACCTGGTCTGGTGCCCACAGGTACCAGGTGGGCTGGAGGTGGAGGGGAGGTGATTCCTTGAAGAGGAACAAAGGAGAGATGGGTGTAGAGTGGGCAAAATCAACAATGCCCGCTGCTTGCCCATGATAGTGGGAGGTGCAGGCGTGGACAAGCCTGCTCTGGGGGGAAACCATCTATTCAGTGAGCATACATGGAGGGCTTGCTTTACACCAGCCAGCCTACAGTGCTCACAGGCTGGCCATTTCCTGCCGGAGACCCAGTCAGAGTGGGAGAAGCTGGGCTTCTTACCCAGCCAGACCCAGCAGAGAGGCCAGGTCTTCCACAGCCTTGGATGAGAGAAGACACCCCTTCCTTGGTTCTGCCATCACGAGAAAGGGTTAACAATGATGGGGAGGAGCTGCCTAGTTAGGCAGCCCAATGGGAGGGAGCCCACCCACAGGCTTCCTGTAGGGGAGGGAAAGACTGGGTGGCCTGAAGGCAAGGTATGCTGGGGTGGGTCTGCTTACTCAGAAAGGCCCAGAGCCAGCAAACTGTTGGGTCAAAGTTTGGCCCCCAAGAGCCACTGGGTTGAGTTCATTCTTCTCAACTGATATCATGAGACATCTTCTGGAGGAGGAAGGAAATGATTTCTTCAGGAATGCATGAAACAATGATCAAGAGGGTGTTTCTGGGATTAGGCCGGTGACAGGAGCTGTAGGATTGAAAGTGATGTGTGCATGAGTGTGAATATATGTGTGACAGCGTGTGCATGTGCGTGAGTGTATTTGTGCGAGTGCATGCATATGCATGTTCATGAGTGTGAGTATATATGTGAGTGTTGCATGTGTGTGTATACATGAGTCTGAGAGTGTGCATGAGTGCGTATGTGGGTATGTACGTATAAGTGTGAGTGTGTATGAGTGTGTTTGTGACAAATGTGTGTGAGTGTGTACATGTGTGAAAGTGTTGTAATACCATGTGCATGATTGTGTATATCAGTATGCGTATGTGTGTATATAAGTGTGTGTGCTGAAGGAAAAGAAAAATGAGTGTCTGAGTGTATGTATGAGAGTATGTGTGTTGGAGGAGGAGACAAATGTGAATGCGTGTGAGAGGGTGTGCACAAGTGTGTATGTGTGAGGGTGTGTATGTGAGAATGTGTGTATGTAATGTGTGAGAGTGTGTCATGCTGTATGCACGATTGTGTATATGAGTATGTGAATGTATGTGAGTGTGTGTTGAAGGAAAAGAAAGTGTATATGAGTGTATGTGTTAGAGTGTGCAGTATTGTAGGAGTAGGAGGAGAAAGAGTGAAGAGACTTCAATTTGTCTTAGCAACTAATCCTCCAAAACCAACTACAGTAGTATTAAACCATCCCTGAGTGCTCTCTGCAGCGGTCTGCTGCACCCAGGTCAGCCAGTAAGATGAGGAGGACTTGCAACTCAGAGAAGTTACTGACATGGCCAACATTATGGCTGGGCCTCAAACCCAAACCTGTCTGATTCCAAATCCTGCAACCCTCCCACTAGAGCCTGTGGCCTCCCCATCCCTGACAAGCAGCCACCTGTGTCTTCTTTTCCAGAATATGAAACTCACCAAACCTGAGGAAACCGCTCTCTAGGCCACTGGGCGCAAACTGAGCCCCTCAGGCTGGATTCACTCCTCCCACAGGTTGGCTTGGTCATCCCCTTGTTTTATAAAAGTTAGGGTTTGCTTCCCTTCAGGCAGTTCGCCATAGTCTCATCATGCTATACCCCCTTATCCCCCGAGTCCCCATCCTTTATGCCCTCTGCCCAGCTGCTGTAGGCAGTGGAGTGCATCGCAGTCCAGTTACCACACAGCTCTTTGTCGAAGTGAGTTGGGAATTCAGCCCTCCCTGTTACACAGAAGATGTGTCATCTATGCTCCCATGATGGTGGCGGTGGTGGTGAAAATGATGATGTTGAAAAATATTACTCATGCCCTGGCCAGAAGGCTCAGTTGGTTGGAGCGTCATCCCATACACCAAAAGGTTGAGGGTTCAATCCCTGGTCAGGGCACTTATGGGAGGCAACCAATCAATGTTTCTCTCTCACGTCAATGTTTCTCTCCCCCCACCCCCACTCCTCTCAAATCAATGAACATATCCTCGGCTGAGGAATTTTTAAAAATTACTCACGACCCTTGTGATAGATACAGTGGAGAATTTTGACCCTTCTCCCCTCAGTGATACAATTTCAAGGCGGGAAGGCAGGGGTCCTGGGCACATTTGCTATATAACTTCAAAGCTCCATTTGAAAGTCTCATTTCTCCAAGTCAGAGCAGAGGGGGCTGATAATGGAGACGGAAGGGAGGGATGGAGGGAGGACAGGGAGAGAGCTAGCCCCTCTCTGACTCCCTGGTTACCCTCCTGGCTGAACTCACTGGGAAGTCAGTTTAGCATTCTTTCCCCAGCAGAAAAGGAAACTTGAAGACTAGAAAAAGACACTAACACCATGCCTGGCAACCAGTCAGCTTTTAGCAAGTTACAGACATGTTTGTCCCACCATGAGGTGTTCTCCAGGTTGATTTCCATTGCTCAGCAAAAGCAAAGCAGACTTCGAGTCTCCTATCTAGAAAGTCTCTCTGAGAATGATTGCATTCCTGCACAGACAGCTCTTTCTGTGGGCCTGAGGGTCGGGAGGCCCGTCCTCTGCGGTAGGACTTGATTTCCAAGCCCAGGTCGTTGCTATATCAACAAATCTGACTGTGTTAGGCAGGAATGAGACCCTCATCCTTTCTACCTTATTAATCTGCTCACTGGAAGCTCGGTGTGAAAGGCCTTTAGATTCAATGTTCTCTGATGAAGAAGGAAAATGTCATAACAACTCCCCAATGACTTTGAGGCCCTGTGTCCCCTGCAGAGCTGATGATGGTCCCAAAAGGTTTCAGAAAGAAATGGCCCAAGCCCCTGGGGACAGCACAGAAAGGTGGGTGTGGCCCCATTAACAGGTAAAGGTAACCTGAGAGGTAAGATGCAATCGTTCAGGTCCTAAACCCTCCTTCCCAGATTCCAAGGAGAGGGCCATCCACCCGGACATTCCACACATAGTCCAAGGGCCCTGTAGCCTCTCACTGGCTGTCTCCTTGGGCCCCCGTGGCGGCTGTTCAGTAGGGCATTTCAGCTCATGGAAAATTAAAATCTATCCAGGGTTCGAGCAGGCCAGCGGGTGGGCGCCTGTGCGCACACATCTAATTTATGCCTAATCTTCCCTTTTGTGTCAGCCAGAGAGGGTGGGTGGGAAGGTGACTTTTAAGGTTGGAGGGTAATTGACCCGAGAATGCAGCGAGCAAACATCTTAAAACAGCACAGAGAGCCTCTGAAACTGATTGGAACCATTTGTGTGGTCAACAAGAATGAGGGCCGCAGAGAACTGGAGAGCTGGGACAATATCTGCTCTGTTCTGAGGCACGGAACAGATGCCAGCGTTCCTCCTGACTTTACAGCTTTTTCTTGGCTTGTGCGGGTGAAAGAGGCTGATTAAAAACGGGGCCCGCACTGGATGTTGAATAGCCTGCCAGAATGTGGCACAAGACCCGGCGGGCCGGGCATGGAATCCTCGCCGACTCCAGCTCCCACTGAACACAGGCATCAGGCAGCCCCTGCCCGCCTCCGAGGCCCAGTGTCCCCCAGGGATGCGCCTTCACTCTCTCTGGGGTTTTCTTCCTGCCCCTACGCCAGAAGTCAGGCCCAGGCTAAGAAACAGAGTGACACCATCGCCCCTCAGCCTTTCTCCAACTAATAAAACCCCTCAGAAATGGATGGAAAGACATTCATCCCCTCCAAAGCCATTCCTTCCTGTAGCGGTGTCTTAGGTAAAACCGAGTAAGCCCAGGGCATTGAGTTTCACTGGGCGAGTCACTGTGTGGTCTGCTCTGAGAGCCAAGACTTTCCAACCATACATTTCAACGGCGGTTACTCAAGTTTGGGTAAGAAAACACTTACCCAATTTCCGAGCAGACGGTGAACCGCGAGGCCTGTAACAGATACGAAGAGACGGGTGCGAGTTTCCCGGCAGCGCCGGGCTCCCCAGCCCAGAGTCCACGTCCGTGGGGCTGATACAGGATGCAGCCATGCTTGCCAATTAGCCCCTGGCCCCTTCGGTGGGAGATGGGGCAAGGTTCCCCGTGTGTGTTTCAGAGATTTTCACATGGTGCCCGCTCCCCTGCCAGAGGGGTCGAGGCTCGCGGGAGGAAGCTGGAATGTGAATTGGAAAATGAAAATACTGTTAATGAGGAGCCAGAAAAGACTGGAAATGCCAGAGCTGGAAGGGGCCTTGGAGAGGGGAAAACTCAGGTCTTGGGGCTTCGGTGGCCTCCTCCATAAAAATGAGGGAGTGGGAGTAGAGGGGGTGCCCGAGGCCAGCCGTCTGAGGCCACCCAAGGTGTTAGTGGCTCAGCTGGGCTCAGACCCCTGACCCCGATCCAGGCTCTTTCCACCGCAGCATGCTCCCATCCAGAACAGAGCCCAGTGAGAGCATTCAGCAGGAGGCGGCTTCCCTGCGAGTATTTGTTCAGCTACACCAGGAGAGAATTCTCCAGACCAGAGGATCATCTAAACTCCCTGTTACACAAATCCTCTGACATGGATCTGAGCCTCTTCGTTTATTCCACAGTGCTCTGACTTGCTCCATGTTGTGCGTGTGTGCATGTGTGTGCATGCATATGCATCTCTGTGTGCATGTATGTGGTATTAACTGAGCCTCCCCCTTCCCTCCCAGGCAACAATGTGCTGCTCCTGTTCTGAGCTCTAGGCATCACCCTCACTCTAAAGAAGTTCCCAGCCAGCTGAGGAGGCAGATGCTGAACAAACAATTGGCAGTGCTGTGATAGGCAGGACAGTGACCCTCAGTTTGCCACAGACCAGGAGTTCCTTGATGGGGAGACAATAAGCTCTCTCCATCCCAAAGCTCAATGCTGAGTGGGTAACTGATAGAAATGTACATTGTTGGTTCATTGTTACCTGCTTGCTGACTAGCTGATTGGTGGGTTGGTTAGGTGGTTCACTAATTATTGATTGATTGCAATTGGTCGAGTGGGTGGATGTTCATTGGTTGGTTGGTTGGTTGGTGGGATGATTAATTTATTGATTGATTATCGGTTGGTTGTTATTGTTTGGGTGAGTGGTTATTAATAATTGGTTGATTGGTTGGATGGAAAGATAGATGTTTAGCTGACTGGCTAATTCTTGATTGGTTGTTATTGGTTGAGTGGGTAGTTGTTTATTAGTTGGTTGATTGGTTGACTGGCTGAAAACAAAACCATATCTAAACCATCACGGTGTTATAAACAGAACAGGGACTTTGGGGTCAGAAAGCATTGATCCTGCTCCCAATTCTGCCACTTCCAAACTCTGTGACTAAGAGAAAGTCCCTTCTCATTGATTTTTCCCAGCCATAAATTCCTCATCTGTAAAGTAGAAATAATGGTACCTACTTTAAAGTTAGTATATGTGTAAAGAGACTAGTACATCAATGGCATTCAGCAAATGAAAGCTATTATCATTGCTATTATTCATTGTAGAGGTGAAGAATTACATTCTGTAATTTTTCAGGCGCCTTTCCCACAACCCCCAATACAAGGTCACTTAGAGATTTTGCACACTATCACATGGGTCCAGGCTATGTGATAAGTGATCAGCCTCTGTGATGAGTAATGAGCCCATATGATGAGGCCAGAAAGGAATGGGGTCATTATAGCCACTGCATAATAAGAGCTAACGCGTAACTCAGAAAGAGTATAGAACCTTTGAATGAGTTCCAAATCACACTGGCATTCAAGTCTTCCCTCCCTTGGCCATTTGAGATTAAAAGCCGGTACCAAACACAAGCATCTAATGGAGAGAAGGTGCCCCAAAGCTCACCTCTACATGACCTGCAAGCATCCAAAGCATTTATAGTTTGCAAAACACATTCACATCTATTATGTCAAGTGACCTTTAGTATACTCCTGGCAAGCAAGCAAAGCTCAATTAGTCTGCTCAGTCTACAGGTAAGGAAACTGAGGCTCAGAGAAGTAGAATTACTCAAACAAGTCACATAGAAGAGCCCAAGGGATGTCCTATGTTTTCCTGCACTGGGGCACATGTTTAAGGTCATAGAGCACCAACATGCATTGAGCAGGAATCCTTGGTCCCAAAACATCTCTGAAATTGTTATTTCAGTTTAAAATCCAAGGTAGGTGTTTTTTTTTAAAGTATATTTTATTGATTATGCTGTTACATGCTCTTCCGCTACCACTCAAACACAGAAATCACCATTTTTGCAAATTTCCCATGAAAATCCCTAAGAGCTATAAATAAAAAGCAAACACCTTATATCAGAAACAGATTTTAATCCCCACTAAGGATATGTTTATTGATTTTTAGAGAGAGAAGAAGGAACTGAGAGAGAGAGAGAGAAACATTGATAGAAGAGAGAATCATCAATCAGTTGACTCCTGTACACACCCTGACTGGGAACAAACCCACAACCTAGGTATGTGCCCTGACCAGAGATCAAACCTTCAACCTTTTGCTGTATGGGACAATGCTTCAACCAACTGATACGCCTGGTCATGGATAAACACCTTGATAGTAATATTAAATCAAACCATACAATTCTTGAAAATACTCAGGTAACCAACTGCCAATTCCAATGACCCTGGCTCAGCTCCCATCACATATGCAGGGGATCTTTGTCTGATCTTATCTCTCCAGGGTTTTGGAAAGTGAGTGTGGCGCCCTTCTTTTTCCTAGTCATATCTGAGTGCCAGCTCTTTCATATCACTGTCCCACATGTGACCACCTCTCTTCTTTTGGCCTAGTAGATGAGACCCAGTGAAAAAGAAAGTTGGTGAAGCAGACGACGAGGCTAAAAGAAGACATAGCATGGAACGCACAGAGATTAAGAGGTGGAAAACATGAAAGAGAATTAAGAGATATGGGAGATAAAATGAGAAATCCCAACAAATATTTAATGTTTCCTAGAGAACATAATAGATAGTGAGAAGTATTTTTAGGTGAAATAACACCTAAAATTTTTCTAAAATCAAATAAAGACTTGAATATTCAGACTGAAGGAGCATACTGACTCACAAGCAACTTGGAATGGATGGATGGATGATCTAGTGGTGGACTTGAATAATGACATAGCTGTGAAAAGACTCCCTTAGCTTAAAATCAAACAATAAATTCCCAATTTACTTTGCTGCCAAGTTCATCTCACAGAGGATGGAAAGAGATATAATACTCTGAAAATCATTATGAACAAGTTTTTAAAAAACTAAAGAACTTCTTGGACATGTGGCAATGTAGGAATTTTATTGCAAAGTAAAACACCTCATAGGCGAAAGTAAACTCCAAATGCCTTGAACAGCTAAATATGAAAAGGTAAGTACTACAATGTTTGGAAGAAAATATAAAGGAATAGTTTTATGAATTTTGAAGAGGCTTTCTTAAAAAAGAGGTGAAGATAAAAATCACAAAGGTTGGTGAATTTGAGGATGCCAGAGAGGTTGCAAGGCTGAGTCCCAATGAACAACTAATCAATGATGGGATTCTAGTTATCAGAAGAAAAAAAAAAAAATAATAACACGTGGGAGTGGCTGAGTTCCTTCACATCATCCTAGAAGGTCGTTATCTATTCAGTCAAAGTATCCAGACCAGCAAGGAACACTTATCATCATCACCATCATTTTCATCATCATCACTATTGTCATCACCATCATCATCGTCATCATCTAACACATACTGAGCACTGACCATGCACATTTAATCTTCACATTCTATCTGCATTCACTCATTTAATTCTTATGAAAACCCTCTGCAGCACAGGTAAAATAATTGTTCTCGCTTTGCAGTTGAGAAAGCAGAGAGATCTTATGAGACCTGCTCCCTGTCCCACAGCTAGGAAGTCACGAGTATGACACCAGGGCTAGACCACACGTCTGTGTCCTCTGGCCTGCTTCCTGAGGTCCTGGCTCATGCCTCGGTTCTCCACAAGTGTCTTCGAACTGCTGCCTTGAAGTCTAATCTCTTCATGCACTGGCTGAAATATATGTATATTTACCTAAAAATATTTCACAGAGTTTGTTAAGACCTACTAGGTCCCGGAGACTCTGCAAGACCCCAGAGATGTTGAGTTCTATTTCACATGACTCATTTCATTACAGACTGATGGGAAATATCACGGAAATTTTTTTTTGTAAGTTTAGAAACACAAACAAGCATATTGACTGTTTTCCAAGGGTTCTATCTATAGGAAGGCATTGACTCTCATGGAATGTAAAGGATCCAATCTGCAGAGGGTAGAAGGGAATAAACCCTCGCCCCCTCCCAGGTTTACTGGAGAAAACTGTTCTTTGCCGTTGGAAAAACAACTACATTTCAATCAGGATCAAATTCCAAAGGCTGTGTCAGCGCTCACAAGTGCCCGCATGGTACAGAGCCCTGGCCTGGCCAACTGCCTACTCAAAAACCCATTTCTACGACTCTTTGGATATTAAAAAATAAAAATAAAGCACAAGATAAACTCACCAAAACCCAAATGAATGGATTTGTTCCCACTTTAATGCCAGTTGAGGGGGGTTTTATAGCCTACACTGTGTATCTTTTACACATCTATTTTTAAATACTACACATTTAATGATCATGATAGACTATATAAAACCCTTTATGAATTCCCTCTACAAAATTACAGCAAGATCTAGGCAGTAAAAATGTGCAGTTGATGCTGTTAAGCCATGATGGTGGGGCATAAATTGTACTGAATGAGACCTCTTTTGAACACGGGGCATGAGCTAAAAATATCTTGATCTTCTTCCTGAAGGCTGCCCCAACTGTAAACCCATCTCCTTCAGGAAATGCAGGAACTTACAAGTGATCAGATGCAGCTGAGTGATGGTCAAGCTACGAAAACCAAAGTCAACTCACGTTCACAAGATCATCCATCTGTGAGAAAGGCCTTCAGGCACTTTAATGAAACAAGCGAACACCTACTGCAGGGCAGGTGATGGGTGTGTTCTAGGCATTTAGATATATTAACTCATTTAAGACTCCCTGCAGCCCTGTACAGTAGGCACTGTCATTGTCACTAAAATAGTAAAATACTAAATACAAAATACAGAAGTGGAAACTGTAGCACAGAGAGGTTAAGTAAGTCGCCCAAAGACACACAGCTAGTAGGTAGCAGAGTTGAAATCTGAACCCAGACCAACTGGTCCTGATCCCTGCTTAACCATCACACTCCCTGCCTCTTGTGAATGCCTGCTAGCAAGGTCATACTTGATCGTAGGTACATTGCTGCCAGACACAGAGGTAATACAGCAATCCCAATTTCCCCATTAGAATACAGATTTCCTCCCTCCAGATGAAGCTGGCAGTGACTCCATCTGATAACTGTGCCACTACTAGCCCATACTTGGCCCTGGCTGGTTTAGCTCAGTGGATTGAGCGTCGGCCTGCGAGCTAAGTGTCGCTGGTTCGATCTTCCAGTCAGGGTACATCAGAGAAGGAAAACTCTGACTCCAAAAAACCTCCGCTGCCTTGCGGCATACCTCTTCAGGGGAAAGGCTAAGGGAGTAAACCCCGACAGAAAATCCGGAGCCGGAGTCCCTAAGGCGGTTTGACGTTGTAGTCAACACCGGCAACTCCTGCGGCGCACCTGAAGCCAAGCTGTATTGACTCCGTCTTTCCCTTGGACCCTTCAGCTGCGAAGAGAGGGGGGGTCTGCTGCATGGGCAACAGCAGACCCTCCATATCACCCTGCCCAGGCTCTGTAGCTTCAGCGTCATCGCAAGATGTCGATTCAACACGGGAGGAGACAGATACCGTGTCACTCCCGAGTCGGACTGCACAGCCATTCTCGGCAGTGCAGATAGACTCTTGAGAAGCTACACCATCGTCTCTCGAGACGGACGGCTGCCGCCGCCGACGACTAGCCCATACTACAGTACCTTGGTGTGAATTACAAAAAGTGGCCTCTTCTTTAATCTATCATAAAATGGTTCTAATATACTTTTTGTTAGAACAAGGCCACTTTACTACCATCTGCTGACAGTGTCACAATAAGCTTCCATGTCTGTGATGTGAGTGGAACTCTTAGGTTTGTGCAGTGCACAACCTGAGCCACTGTAGATATTGGCCCTCCCGTCCCCCCTCGGCCACGTCCAACAGCTGTGGTTTAGACACCACCCCCGCTACAAGGCAGATGGTGGTAAAGCAGAGAGGTTAGCAGTGCGGTCCCCGGATTCACACCTCATATGGTCATTGTTAGGACTTACTGAGGTAACATAAGAAAAGTGTTCCTAGAAACTGCTCCGCAAATATTAGTTATTGCTCTCATCAGTCCATTCAAAACAGCCCCTCCTCTTTCTCATTCTCCGTGCAGCCCACAGACAGCATTAGAGAAGCTGGAAATGTCTTCTCTAAGGGGGAATCTGTCCACACAGGGAGTCCTTAAACGAGCTTACTCCCCAGGAAGTTCTCATCCAAGTTTCCTTACATGTTTTGTTAAAAAGTCAACAAAATGTTATTTCCCCTTCATGGGAGTGCCATTTTGTTGATGAGTAAAGTGACCTAAAATCTGCTCTGACTCTTCTCCTCCCTCAGTACTATGGGCACACATATGACCCCTCTGTTCCTCAAGACAACCCTCTGAAAGAGGTATTTTTATCCATTTTACAGATAGGAAAACTGAGACTTAGACAGGAAACGCCTTGCCCAAGGTCACATGCCCTGTGAGGAGCAGAGCTGACAAGTACAGCCCGATGTATTTGGACTTCATGCTATTGTTCTTAACCAAAGCAGTAATTCAGCTGAAATAAAAACATTTTGTAACTTTTATAGATAAAACAGTCAAGTCACAGCCCTGAAGCATACATGCAACAGGAGACGAAGACAGTAGCCCTCCTTAGACAAAAACCTCTTCTATTTCCCTTTCAAAGAAATATTGAAAAACAGAATAGCTGCTCACCATTCACGGCATTTGGTTTCTCATAGAAACAGCTTAGAACTCAAGGTGCTCTGAGCAGTTTAACACCTTCTCACCTTCAAAGCTCCAACAGGTCATCATGCATAAAGGAAAACATTAAATATTTTCCCTTCTTGGTCGGACCCTGTCACTAACAGCTCTGTTGAGATCTAACCTGCCCTATGCTGACATTTTTGCTAGCGGTGATCTCATTTAACACACATCTCACTCCACTGCAAAGATCTGAAAATGGAGGCTCCGGGTTCAGAGAGGTTGTCCTTCCCAAGACTCCATGGCAGAGGTGGGATTTGAACCTGGATCTGAATGAGTCCGTGTCCAGGGATCTCCACATTCATGCATGTTCTCTCTGGAAAGAAGAATGAAGCTCCAGGGTGCAGTGGAAGGCAGCTTCCCTGTTATCACTGCTCTGTGGCATGTTTTAGAGACAGCTACAACGATGCACTTTTGTGTGGTTTACAGAAACTCAAATGCGTTCAATTTATCACTTCATCCATGTGTTTCCTTGGGTTGAAGATGTGCTCACATCTAGGGGACCTTTATGAACAAGCATTACACAAAGTTTTTTTCCCCTAAGTTTCTCTGATTCTTAAAGCTACTGAGACATCATGCCAATATTTCTATAATTTTTTAAATCCTGCGAGAAAATTAGTGAATAACAAAAGCCTCTGTGGTTGTCAGCTGCATGCAACCCTCCTCTGCCAAATCTTTTAATAGACTAGCCCCGATATTGGAGCTGGCTGGGGGTCGCCGGAGGACCAGTCAGCCTAAGAACACTAGTCGTGACGTTGTACTTGGAAAAAGGATGCACGCCAGTGACAACGAGTTGAAAATCAGAGAGAGGAGAGCTCTCAACAAATGTCCTCCCATCGGACTTGAGGTCCCAGCCAACAGTGGGTAACACACACCATTATTAAAACCAATCAACTAAAACCAGTAAAATACCACTGTTTTACAATAATTCAATGCCTTCAAGTCAATTAATTTATTTCACGGTAAATTGAAGTCAATGAAATACCATTAAAACCAAAATATGCATTGCCTTTGGCATAATTACAAGGAAAGTGGGATGTGGCCTAGAAAGAGTGCTCTCAGTGACAAGATCATGGACTAGGAAGGTAAGGATCCCAGCCCCCCCCCCCAAGAACCCCCCACTGGCTGAGACTCTGGTCAACTCCCTCATTAGTTTCCATGCGAGTAAAATGGGGGACACAGGGTATGGCATGAGGCTGGGTAAATGGTATAGCACTCTTCAGATACGTGTTGTGTCATTAGAGTCCAGAGGTGGCAAAAGGGTTTCCATTCAAGTTTACTGTGTCAAGAAGGATTCTGAGGCTCAATAATCTAAGTAAGGTCAGTGGGTTGAACTCTGAGATCAATCAGCAAGGTTTGCCATGGTTGTGGAGATTTGAATTAAATAAATGGCATAAACTCCCCCCAAAAACAACACATGATCATCCTCCCAAAATATAAGGTTATTTTCTTTGTAAAAACCTCCAAAAAGTGAGGCCTTTGGTAACATATTCCAGGCATTAGCCATTCTCCACAGGAAATTTTCTCTCAACAGGTTTAATTCTTATGCACTTTCCAGGGAAGGCTTAAATCCCATCCTTCTCTGCTCCAGACTTGATACCCTGATGGAATGGGTGTTTCTGTTTTCTCAGGCCTCCTCCTCTTCCAAACAGGACACAGAGATGTGCAGTCTTCAAAGAATTTTTCATGTTCTTACTAAAAGGCAGAGTTTCCCATCTGCCTGGAGGTTGCTTTTGGGCCATGGCCATGGGAATCGCAGAGAACCTTCGACATTCCAGTGAGTTCCCTGTTACAAGGACTTCACCCTGGCCAGGCAGCAGGGACCCCTGCTCTGCACTTGGCCCCAAGACCTGCAGCCCCTGGCAGGCAGCCGCGCCCCAGGCTGCCCGCTCCTGCTCACAGAGCAGCGCTTGGAAGGCCCATGTCTGCTGCCCTGGCCACAAGCAATACACGCTCCCGTCGCCAGAGGCCGCGGTGCCAGCCCCACGCCGAGAGCCGGATTGTGGTGGTCTGTCTGTGTTTGTTGAAATTGGGCCGGGAGCAACGGCCTCCCAGTCAAGACTGCCTGGAATGTGCGTCCGAGTACTGCGCAGACGGCTCTGTCAGCAAGCTCAGGAAACGGGCTGGAGGGGCTGGGACGAGGCCCAGGTCTGGCCCAGCTCGCCCAGCAACACACCGGCAGGGAGGGAAAGCCGAGCGACTGCACCAGGACAGAGGTCCCTTCTGTGTTGATGCCATCCTGCCCTCTCTCAGTTTGCAGGGCGAGACGCTAATGACCTTCACCAAGTAGAAAATCCAGTAGGAAGCCTTCATTTTCCTCTGTGATCCCTGGGGCTTTTTCCAAAAGGAAAGCTGAATCATGCTGCCTCTCTGGAGGCTGCCAATATAGCTTCTTTTCTTCAAGGCACAATCTTTGGACACCCCCACCCCCACCCCCCACACACATATCTCGCCTTAAAATATCAACAAAATGACATTAATTGTCATGACAAAGTTTCTATTTATTGAGCACTTACGAGAAAGAGTATGTGCCCTGAAGAGTGATGTTCAAAATACTTAGCAAAGAGGAAGCCACAGGCACAGTCTGATAACACAATGAAACAGGTCTCAGAAGCCCCTACTATGCCAAATGTTACCTTTTAGTCTCTGGATCATGAGGAGGTTGGGCGGGGCTGGTCCTGGGGACATGGCAGGGGCAACAGGAGGGCACCTGGGGCCTCTGGGCAGTGGTCATTTATAGACAACTGTGATGAAATTTAGTATTTAACCAGTCACGATCCCAGCACCTTGTACCTGTGTGCCAGCCCCAGCAAGAAGCATCTGTGCAAGAGGATCTCCAAAGTACCCCAAATAATTCTGCACAAGTGGTCCCTCCCGTGAGAGGAGGAGCTGGTGCCCCTTTCCTTGACTCAGCTTGGCCAACAGAATGTGGAGGAAGTGACATCGAGGCGGTCTGAGCCCAGGTACTAGAAAGACCTGGCACTTGGAGCCCTTAATCTCCCTGAAGGAAAGACTGGCCATGTGAAGAGGCCCTGGAGAATGAGACACCACCTGGGGACAGGCCATGCCGAGGAGCCACGCTGCTTGTCTGGCCACAGCTCCTGCTACCGCCTCAGGGAGAGAGCTGGAGAACAGCGTCTTGTGAGAGGCCCCAGTTGGACAAGAACTGGGCAGCTGAGCCTCCGCTGGCCCATGGAGTCATGAGACTCAATAAAAGGCTGTTGTTTAAGTCCCTGTGTTTGAGGATGGTTTGTTATGCAGCACTAGATGGCCAGAACGCTACCTGACCTGTTCTTTTATTTATTACCATTGTGACATGAGGATTATTAGACTCATTTTACAGACTTTAAGAGGTTAAGGAATTTTCCCAAAACCACGCTAAGCCCTGGTCGGGTGGCTCAGTTAGTTAGAGTCTCATCCCAATATACCAAGGTTTCAAGTTTGATCCCCGGTCAGGGCACATGCAAGAATCAACCAATGAATGAATGAATAATTGCAACAACAAATCAACGTCTCTCTCTCTCTCTCTCTCTCTCTCTCTCTCTCTCTCTCTCTCCACCCCCCTCTCAAATCAATCAATAAAAAAAAATTTAAACCACACAATACTGAAGACCAGTTTGGTTGGTCCTCTGACCCCCTAAACCATCCTAATTTGCAGGCAGACCCACAAGCTCCTCTCACTCGCAGACTCCCATGCTTCATCAAATCTCCAGAAAGCATCTGCATGACCTGGGATTTCTGCTCATAACTTTGCCCATCTTCCCATTCTGTCCATCAGGGCATCTTGGCCATGGTCAGCATCCTGTGCCGTTAGAACCAACAAGCCCACCACTGTCCTGGGTATAGCCTTCCTCCCTTTTTGAGTGTCCACACTGTCCCCACCCAAGTACCTTCTCCTGGGAAAGCTGCAGGCCACGTGATGAGCTCTGTGGGTATATTTAGCTGCTGGGAGACTTCTCAGGATGGCAGTGTTGATCCTGGACTCCGGTCCGGCCTGCGTGGAAGAGCTATGTGAAATTTTCTCACTGCCCGCTCTTCATGCTTTGCACACATACTGAGCAAGCTTCCTCTGAGGAATATTGTGCAACATTTATGAGCTGTATTCCTGTCAGTGCTAATGAAACTGGAAAAAAACTCTCATTTTCTTTCCCGCTGCAAAGCACTTTTTCATATTTTTCTGTCTTTGTTATGAAATTGCCCCAGTTATGTTAGTTAATTATTCAAAACAAAAGTGCCCAGTGAGACTAAATTCCTCTCATCAGAGGGCCAAGTGTTTTTGTTCCTGTTGTGCAGTGGTTCCTGTCTTTGCCCAGCCCTCCCTTCAGCCTTCATTAGGGTGATGGATGCCCAGTGTAAGCAGTGACCAGCTGGAGAGCAGGAGAAGAGCACATCATTCCCATCCTTCATGTTCCTGCCTGGCCCTATTCTGCTTCCCTGTGCTTGTCCTTCAAGGTTCTGCTGAACTGCCACCTCTACCATGAAGCCCACAGGGAGCTCTCCTTCCTCTTCGGCTACTATGTCTTCATTGGCACCTGAATTCTTGTCTCTAATTTTTTATTTTTTAAGTCTAGTCTTCTCAGCTATCTCCTGTGCTCCAAAGTTCCTATTTCATGCAGATGGCATCATTGTCATCAGAACTCATCACCTACCCAGCACTTCCTGTGGATTATCTCATTTCATAATAGATATCCCCACTTTGCATCAGAGAAACTGGGGCTCCAAAAAAGTGAGCCATCAGGAACAGCTGAGATGTGAGTCCATGTAGCCTGAGGTCAGGGCCTGTCATTAACTATGTTAGTGATTAGTAATCCATAACCCTAACTAAGGGTCACAAGTCAAAAGAAGAAAAAGTCAAGAGCACAAACTAAATTTCTGCTGCAAATGAGCAACAGAGAAAAAGAGAGCTTTTTAATGGTAATACTAAAGGCTGGATAAGGTGTGTTGCAACAGGACCTCCACTACATTGCCCATGGTTGTTAAAATTAACATATACTTTTGCATATTTGTTTTGGCAACATAGTGTAAGAATTCTAAAATTAGCCAAAAAGTTTTACTTGATAGCTCCTACTGTTCAAATATCTCCTAGAGAAATGAGCAAGATGTGGGTAAAGATTTATTGAGAGCAATGTTCACTGCAGCATGACTCTCAACAGCAGAAGTTTGAAAACAATCTAAATAAACAGCAAAAGGGCCCTGGCAGCTCAGTTGGTTAGAGCATCATCCAAATACACCAAGTTTGTGGGTTCGATCCCCGGTCAGGGCACATATAAGAATCAACCAATGAATGCATAAATAAATGGAACAACAAATTGATGTTTCTCTCTCTCTCTCCTTTCTTTTCTCTCTTTAATAATAAATTCAAAAAATTATTTTTTAAAAAATAAATAAATAAACAAGAGGGTCTGGGTGTGGAAAGGTAGCTGGTGTTACTACTTTCTTCTTTCGTTTTTCTATATTTTCCAAATTCCTTCAAAAGTCATGTACTGATTACAGGATCAAAGGGAAAATGAACAGTATTTCTCAGGAATAGCAGGAGTACAGGCCATCTCATTCCTGTCGGCAGAGAACAATCTTTCCGGAGAGCATTCTAGCAGCACATGTTCTAGCTCACGATTCTCCTCCTAGGAGTTTGTCCTGTATAAATGCTCAAACAAATGCTCCAAGGTACACGTGCAAGGATATTCACTGAAGCACAATCTGTAATGGCAAAAGACTCCAATCAACCTAAAAGTTTACCCAAAGGTAATGGTTAAATAAGCTATGGTACATCAATACAAAGGAATACTGTGCAGTAAAAGGAATGGAGCTAGAACATGAAAAACTGGCTGTGATATATTGTTGCGTGAAAAAAGCAGGTTGCAGACCTGTGTGTATAGCATGATCCCATTTGTGTAAAAAAGTATAATATATGATTGTTTGTAGAGACATTGGAAAGTCTAGAAGGGTATACATCAAACTCTTAGCCTGGAGTTACCTGGACAGGGAACAAATTGGAAGAATGAGACATTTTTATGTTTTACTTAGCTTTATAGTGCTTGAATTGTTTCCAAAAGCAGTATTGCTTTGGGCAAGTAAATATACTCTTTCTTTACTTTCTTTTATAAAAAATTTTGAACATATGCAAAAATAGAAAGGTCCGTGCAATTAACCCCAATGTACCCATTGCCCAGCTTCCAGCTTCAAAAATATTAGCATATTCCTGGCTAGGTGGCTCAGTTGGTTGGAGCATCATCCCATACACCAAAAGGTTGCAGGTTGGATCTCCAGTCAGGGCACATACAGGAGGCAACTGATGGGTGTTTCTCTCTCTCTCTCTCTCTCTCTCTCTCTTTTTTCTTTCTCTCATCAATAAACATATCCTCGAGTGAGGATTAAAAAATAATATAAACTGTAATTGAAAAATAAAATTTAAAAAAAGGATCAACTCCTGTCCAGTCTTGTTTCCTTTCTACCCTATGCATCCATATTTTAGTCTGTTCATGTTTCCATCTTCTCATAATATTATAAATCATTTCTAATGATTTGCTTGAATTATAACCCAATAGTGGCCACAAATGACAATAATTTGATATGACTTAAAATTTTTTTTATTATACAGATTATTAATTCTCCATGTAATATATAGGCACACTAATGTGTGTACATGTATATACATGTATGTATGCATGTATAAATATATGTATATATGCATATATACGTATGTATGAGGTAGGTAATGTGGTTATCCCCACTGAAAAGGAGGAAACTGAGGCATAGAGAGCCTAGGTAACTTATCCTGGGTACACACGTTTGTATGGACAGAGTACGAAAATGACTGAGAAAGAGAGATCGATTGAAGAACCCAGGTCATTTGTCCTACAGGGTTGGGCGGCTTCCAGCCCTTTGGTGTGGTACAACCTGTCGTTCCATCCTTTGTGTTTCCTATAAATTAGTGGTTAGATCCGGAGGGCCAATCGAGTTCAGGTGTGATGTTTTAGACACAATTGCTCACGAGACTCTGCCATCAGGAATCTCTGGTCTCTGCTTTGTGATGTGAGCTGTGGGGACGCTCACTGCTGATAAATGACTGGCAGTCAGCGATGAGTTAGGCATGGCTCCACGCACTGTTCACCACGAACCCAGCCTCTCTCCATGGAGCAGTGGCTGAGGCAGCAGACACATCAACTGGCTGTAATCCCAGGGAGCTTTCAGCAGCCTTAGTTCTTTGCTTCCAGCTCCCTTAAGCTTCATTCCATGAGCCCCAGAAGCATGGGCGGATGGCACACACCCCACACTCTCGGGGTGTCTTTTGCTAGTCACTTGACCTTGTCTGAGCCACCATAATGCAGAATGACGCCTTCCTGTGTGCTGACCACATGAAAGCACTTTCGAGGCTAAAACACTGGGGGGAAATAGAAGGGAAGGGCTTATTTACACAGGTGTTTCATCCCACGGTCTGAGGCCACTTCGTGAAAAGGATGATCTCACAGGCCCTGGGGCAAAACTGAAGGCCTCTAATCAAGGCTTTTTCATTTTCTGGTTGTGTGACCCAGGGCAAGTCACCTGCCCTCTGTGTACCTCAGCTTCCCTTCCTAAGGTAGTAGCAAAAACTGGATTAGGGAGCATTCTGAATTGTTCAGAACCTGCTGGCACAAGTAATGCTAGCTTCTGTTTCCTGACTTGAGGGGGGCCCACTGGGCACTCCTGGGTTAGCAGACCCTCGACCCTGCCTGGCAGGCAGCAGGGCAATGAGAAGTGTTCTGTTCTGGAATCAGCCAGTCGTAGCTGTGCTGCTTCTACCTTTTGTATCTGTAAAATGGGATGGTGATAAAACCCAAGCCTCAGGGGATGCTGCAAAGACTTGACGACCCGTAAGGCTAAGAGCTAACGTTTATGCATTACTTTGCTCCCAGCACTGAGTTCCAGGCTTTCTCTGACTTCCTGCATTTTGTGTCACACCCGCCTTAGGAGAACTGGCCAGGCCCTACCCCATATAAGGTTTCTAGCTGCATGCCAAACACGCAGGACTACATGTGCCCTATCTGAAACTCTGAGGCCAAACATGTTTCAGAGTTCAGAGTTTGGGGGGTTTTAGAAAGACAATGAGGTATATGCCATGTGTCTGGGCAATACCTGCAATCAAGCACATTGATACTTTGGCAGCAAAACATATGAGCATCCCCCACTAAGTGGGATAAACCAAGACCTATACAGATTCATCATGTCCGGTCAAATTCTACCACCCAATCACAGCAGGTCATTGAATAATATTGTTATGTACAATGTCATCTCATTATAATGTTAAAGGTATGACTTAGGAACTTAATTCTTGTTTATATCCATTAGCTTATGGTAAAATTGGTTCCTTTACATATTGTCTCACTTAAAGTCACAGAACCTACCCTCAACATCAAGTAAGGACTTAAGGCAAACTTAGAAAAAATGTTTTAGTGTTCTATTCTTTTGAGATTTGGCACCACATATGAAGGTGTGTACTGGCAGTGTAAATATCCAAGAGATCACGCATCAGAACCTGGTGAGGGCGCAGGAGATAGTATAGGAAGAACTTTGAGACTGCACCACCGTTGCTGGCCAGCAGCTAGCGTCCTGGTTGCCAGACAACACCTTTTGGCATTTAGATCGTCGGCAGCCGTCCGTCTCAAGAGACGATGGTGTAGCTTCTTAAGAGTCTATCTGCACCGCCGAGAATGGTTGTGCAGTCCGACTCGGGAGTGACACGGTATCTGTCTCCTCCCGTGTTGAATCGACATCTTGCGATGACGCTGGAGTGTCCTCTCCAGTGAAGCTGAAGCTACAGAGCCTGGGCAGGGTGATATGGAGGGTCTGCTGTTGCCCATGCAGCAGACCCCCCCTCTCTTCGCAGCTGAAGGGTCCAAGGGAAAGACGGAGTCAATACAGCTTGGCTTCAGGTGCGCCGCAGGAGTTGCCGGTGTTGACTACAACGTCAAACCGCCTTAGGGACTCCGGCTCCGGATTTTCTGTCGGGGTTTACTCCCTTAGCCTTTCCCCTGAAGAGGTATGCCGCAAGGCAGCGGAGGTTTTTTGGAGTCAGAGTTTTCCTTCTCTGATGTGCCCTGACTGGAAGATCGAACCAGCGACACTTAGCTCGCAGGCCGACGCTCAATCCACTGAGCCAAACCAGCCAGGGGGCATTTAGATAGCAGCTAGGAATGAGGCCAGAGGGGAAATAAAGGCAGGGCCCTCACCATTGCAACCTAACAAAGAACCTATGGCAGGAGGCTAAAAGCAAAGGAAGACCTGTCTCGCCCGCTGACCCAGCAGTCCTGAGCCTGGCCCGGTAAGGCTGCCGGGCATTCTGAACAACAAGCAAAACTATGATAGTGCAGGTGGGGGAGCCCTTGAAAGTCTGTGTGTAACACCTCCACTAGCTGGGGAAAAGAAAACCTTGAGACTCTGTATTCATTCCAAGGCCTGGAAGGAGGAAGGAGAGGAGGTCTACAGTGTGCAAAGAAAAACCACATAAAACAACTTAGGGTAACTGCCTGCCTCCTGTCACATATGCAAAATGGACAAATAGAGTCTAGAGCAAGATAAGGATTGGGGCTAACAGACCCCCCCACATACCTACATTTGGGTACTCATGTCTCCCCAGGAAAGCTGGCACCATCTTTACCCATCATTCAATATGTAACTCCCTCACCCCCATCCCACCAACTATGTAAGTCCTCAGAACAAAGGACTCTCTCTCTTGGCTTTTTTGCCACATGGGGGTCCCTGACCACCAGCCTCTGACCACCCCTCTCTTTTTTGGCCACCCAGCCTCTGGCCACCCTTGTTGTTGTCACCCTTGCCCTTGCCATCCTTGCTTTTGCTCTCCCATTAGAACTTAGCGCTAATAAACTTGGCCTGCACGCTAAAAGGCTTGCTGACCTGTAACTACTGCGTCGGCAAGAAGAACCAGGTCTCTCCAGGTAACAGTGACAAGAACATCAGACCAACAAGCAGCCTTAAAGACCCCTGCACCCTTTCACAGATAAGACTCTGAGGAGCCCAAGCTTGGATAACCTTTGGACTGAGGGGAGAGGTGGGCAGTAACAGGGTGCAGAAAGGCTGAGATGAGAGGGGGGGACGAGGTCTTTACCACCATTGTTCCCTTCATCCATGCCCTCACTACCAGGGTGATATTTGGGCCCCTGAGCTACCGGGGCCAGCTACAGGTTCTGTGGACTCCAGTCTCCCTGAATGCCCCTAGACCGGATTAGTAGCAGGACCATATTAGGGGCATTCAGTGGAATCTCTAGTCTTGTCATTCTGGCACCCTGACTTCTTTCCAGGTGAGACCCCACCTCTTCACAGAAACCATTTCTCTCTCCTTTCTCCAGCTGCTTCTTCTGTGGAGGCAGCTGCATTCTTCTGTGACTCCGCCTCCACGGCCACAGCTGATCGGCCCTGGGGGAAATCCTAGAACCCAAGCAGAGTGCTTCCCTGAGGTTTCCCACAACATTGAGAGAAGGAGCAGGAGCTTCCCCTCTCATGTCGGGACTATTATGACCTAGGAGGTGAATGGCTCAGATGTTGTCACTTCTGCTGTTTTGGAGAGGGGAGAAGAGAGTGACATGAGAGAGAAGTGGATGTGGGAGCAACAGACATTTCCCAGGCTTCCCTGGCTGATCTGAGTCAGAAATCAGGTCCACTCCTGCCCTTTGCATGGCTTGGATTTCATCCTCTCAATAAATCCCCAATCAAGCTGGGCTGGGAACAGGGCATGGGGGAACAAACGGTCCCAGCAGCTGGCCGTGACCAGCTATATGGCTTGTAAACGAAAGCCGTGTTGGAAAGGAAACCCCTGCTTCTGCATTTGTTCAGGAGGTTGGGGGTGGGGGTAAGCACACCTAACCCCCAAACCCACCCGGCACCTGTTGAGAAACACTGACCCCATTGCAGAGTTTGGATTTACACGGACTCTGTATAACACCTTATAAAGAAAGCCACTGGTGCAGAAGATTAAAGAATGCCATTAAGTTGGTTGTTTTATTTCTTCTGAGACCGAACGAACACTGGAAAAGTGCAAGGAAACATTGCTGAGTTATTTACTCTCTGTTACCAGGGGTCATGCATCGCCTCACACAAGCAGCCCCAGTTGGGTCACGATGGTGGTTTATAGGGTGTAAATGTTGTGGGGGAGTCGGCACCGTCCTGGAGGGAAGCTTGGAGCAGTCATGCGGGTCTGAATGGAAAGTTAGTGCCCATAAAAGCTCATGGGGGCAGCCTGGCGGCCTGGCCCCAGTGGGACCGTGAAGGAGGTCTACCCAGCCACGGAGTCCCTGCAATTCCTGACTGGAATGTGTGTCAAGGCCCTGCCCGTTTGGGCTGCACTGTCTCTTTATGGAGTTCTGCAAATCCCTTGCAGGAGCATGTGTTTCAAGGAGAAAGCAGCCCCCTTTCACTGCTGGCTATGTAGTGTGAGATGAAGGTGGAATTTCGCCCTGGGACTGAAGAAGCCTTGTCCTACATGTGAAGCTATACGAGTTTCTGGCCTCCCTTTTTTGCAAGCACCCTGATTATCTGGCTTTAGAGAACAAATGGATCTTGATAAAACCCTTGGGAGTTAAGGGGACAGAAACTGACTTGAATTAGCTTGAGTCGAAGGGAGGGATTTGTTATAGGTGACAGAGGTAGTTCATGAGACACCCAGGTCTCAGATTAATTAACCCAGAACAAAGGCCTTCAGAAATCAGGACAGACACCCACAGTCTCTCTCTCTCTCCCCCAGCCCCACCATGAGAGTCCTCATACATGCTTCCTGTGTTCTTGTATGGGTGTCGTCTGCCCCTCCAGACCCACTTTCTCTGGTTCTCTGTGGGCCTGACAGAACAAGTGATATGTCCATTATTCAAGCCGCTCCCACAAAGTGGTGTCTTTGAATCCCAGACTTCTAAGTGAGAGAATTTGATTAGCCAACCTGCAGTCAAATGGCCATCCTCCAGCCCAAGTCTTCATGGCCAGGATCACAAAAGAAGTCACCACCCGGATCCTTTTTCTTCCCCTGGAAGACATTCCTCCATGCAGTAGTCAACAAATATACGCTAAGCCCCTAATGTGTGCAGACATGCACGAGGTCAGGGGACACCATCATGAGAAAAGAGACCTGGTCTTTGCCCTCATGACTATCCGGATGAGGGAGGCAGAAGGAATTTAATGAACCTTAGGCAGAGAAACAAATAAGGTATGGATAGGCTAGGTTTCAGGTGAGCCACTGGGAGGCTGTGAGGAGTCTCATGTCTGGAGGCCAACTGAGTTCTATTTCTATTAGGACTCCATTCTCCATCTCTTGGCTCTTGCCAAGGATACCTTCTGTCATTACCCAGAACTCTATTCCAGAGGAGCCAAAACCCCTCTTGACTCTCAGCTCCTCCTCTGGCTTTCCCATCCTCAGGCCTGGGAAACTCACCAGCATGGAGAAAAGCATTTATCTTATATTTAGCCACATCCCTACCAGATGACTAATAACCCATCCCCGTGCCACAGTGAAAAACAGATTCAGCACACAGACTAAGGGATAGCAGGCTGCCTCAGCGAGCAGGCCCCAGCCACAGAAACAGGCGAAGGAGGGATGTTGGGCAAATTACCATGGTAAATTGGTGACCCCTCACCACCACTTCTACTTTGCCTGTTCAGACATAACTTCAAATCTATGTCTTTGAGTCTTTCAGAGGAAAGCTGTGTGATAAAATATGGTGTGAAAACAACTCACACACAGAGTGTATCTGATGGGTCAGGGACTGCTCTTGGCACTGGGCAAAAGTTAACCCAGTCAGCCTCGCATCCTGCCATGGCAGGTACTATTACCCTGCCCATTGTATTGATGAAGAAGCAAAGGCATCCAGAGGTGGATCCCCTCAGCTACGATCGCACAGCCAGGAGGAGATGTAGCCAGTTTTGAACCCATGATGAGCCTCCTGAGTTCCACTTTTCACCACTATAGTCTCTTACCTCCTACAAGATACCCCACAAGTGCAGCCCAGATAGACTAGGTTGCTGTTTTGCTAATTATGTTCCCACATCAAAGGAGGCAGCCTGTGATGAGGGAGCTCTGGGTAGACCACCCAGTGATCGGGGTCAAAGAATCCACACATTCAGCATTTGAAATTTACCTTATTCTGAAATCTGCAGCAGGGAATCCCAACTGTAGACCAGTTAAGTGAGAACTTTCCAGAGCCTTGCCTCTCACAGGCTGACTCCGGAGGGGTAGAGTGGGAAAGAGGGGAAGTTAGGGTGAATGAAAATACCAACCAGGACCCATCTGCCCCTTTGCAGGATTCCAAGCCGGGGGTGGGGGTGGGGGGCTGATCTGGGGAAGGAAGAAATCTTAAATGAGGCTATGGTTTGGAGTTTTGACATTATCCTGCACTGGTAATTTATTGCCTGGAGAAAAAGACTAGTTTTTACTTAAAAGTGATCAGAAAGAGTATGGACTTGCCCAAGAGTTCGCCTAGAGGAAGAGGGAACACGTATTGGGAGAGTAGTTTAATGGGGACTAGGGGGTGGCATTCAAGAACTCACTCAACAAATGAATTGCTTCTTCATGTGAAAAAGGATTCCATGGGCAAAGACATTTGGGAAAAGCAAGTTAAACAAAATTAAGCCAGTTTGGGGATCGTCTTCTCTAACAAACTCATTGGCACTGAATGAGTTTCTATTTTCATTTCTATCCTTTTCTTTCAAGTTTGACTCTACTCTTACATGTAAAATATCCAAACAAATAGTAAGCAGAGAGCCAAACAAAAGCACACTCCCCTGGAAAATCAGGAAGTCTCTGGGTGGACCCGCCTGACAGTGCCCGGCACCGTGCCAAAAGAACACTCAGCACTCCTTTTGCCTATTTGCAGCCTTATTAACGAATTAATTTGTGGAGTGTTTTCCAACATGTTTTCTATAGGACCTAGTTTCAAGATGCTGGGGAAAAAAAGAATGAAAGGATTTCCGTGGTTAAATCTATTTGGGGAAAGAAAGTTAAACAAAATGAAGCCATGATGTCATTCACAGCCTCCTTCTGGGAAGAAATTGACATTTCTGATAAAATGCTTAAGTGATTTCCAAACAAACTTCAAGTTGACCCTTCATGAGGAATCAATGATTGTCAGCCAGTTATTCTTTTTTCTTGTGTCCATGCTAAAGATTTGGGAGATGGAGGAAGCTTTTAGTCTTCACTTTACATGGTTTTGTAATCTTTGAATTTTTTGCCATAGCCACGTATTATTTTAACAAATGTTGTTGGAGATTAAACATATATCATGGCCAGGTTGTGGAAAAGCTTAAATGCCACATGGGAGTATCTGGAAATTATCACGCAAGTGATAGGGAGCCATGGAAGGTCTTTGTGCCAAGAATTTCCTGGACTGAAGTGTCATCTTTAGAAGATTTACCTTGAACTAGTGGTTCCCTCCCCCTTGCCTGACTGTGTTCTCCTAAGCTTCTCCCAAAATGAGGTTTGGATATTGCAGTCTTTCCATGTGAGAATTCAGGATAGATTTAAATAGAAAGTGACTGTTAAGAAAAAGTGTGAAACCCTTTAAAATAGGTAAAAAGGATTACTGGGTGTTATTGGAGCCAATGGAATAGATTGATTGAATTGAAAGAGCAATGGACACTTCACTGGAATTCTGGGAACTGCCCAGCAAACCTTCCAGGGCCACCTTTGTCCCTGAATAGGCTATTTAACAACTGTGTGTTCTAGAATCCTATATAGCACAGATGACTCTTGTCCACAGAAATGCAAACAAATTCTGTCTCAGAGATGCAGTTCATTTACCCTATAGGAAAGATGATTCTAAACACACCTCTTTTGCCCTGAAGATTTAAACTAGGTGTGTACCATTTAGGGAATTTTTTTCATTTTTCCTGATTGTCTATACACATGTCTGTTCTTCACATTCGCCTTTGAACCAGCCTTAACGTCCTACCAATTTTTAGTGATCTAAGTAGTAAAATCTCATATATATGTGTTCATTTTATACTTTGAAAGTCATGATTTTATCTTTTGAAAATTACATTTTAATATGATGGATTCGGAAGGGAAGAAATGAGACAATGGCTCTGCTCCACAGATATCTGCATGGCGAGGACTCAGAGACAACAGGATTGAGGAGCTGAATGCTTTATGACTGAGCATGTCAGGCAGCCAGGGCCGGAAAGGAGAGATGTGATTTGGAAATAGTTAAGCAGTCAGTTGGGCATGGAGTGGCAGGGGACCATTCCAGATGTGGCAGAATGAGGTGAGGGTGGGAGCGAACGGAGAAAGGATTGTGAACAAGAGAAAATCTGATTATCAGATGTGCAAATCACTTACAGACATGTTTTCATAATTAAACGATGCTAAACAAGACAGAAAGAATGAAGAAAAATGACGAGTTGAGAGGACTGGATGTTGGGAAACTTGTTATTCTTGAATCTGAACAATGAGGTGTTTTCTTAAAAGATCATCAGATAAGGGAGCAAAAGGAAGACTTGTTCCAAGCTGCGCCCAAGCCCATGGTCATACAATATTTACGTTAAATGTAAAAGCTAATGAAATTACAGTTCAATGATCAGGGGAGCAGTGTTTGCCTGTTAACACTCTTCTTACTCAGGGACAAAATGGGCAGGCTGTGTTTTGAATAATAATAATCCAGAATAGAATGGGAAAGGGGTCAACTTGTGGGAGCAGATCCAGGCTCTGAGGGTTTTCTCAGGGTGAAAGTGACCTCAATGAGGAAGAGAAGGGAGGCAATCTGGAGTTCTTTTCCTGGACTTCAGCATGACTTGGGATTTGGGCTGTCACATACTGTGTCACAGGTTTGGCAGGACAGGAAAAGGAATCCACCAGACTAGGGTGGGCTCTTCACTCCACCCCCTCAATACCTCTGTGAGTTTGAAAGATATTTTTCTAGAAGGACAGGAGCTGAACCAAGACAAACCAGAACAATATTTCAGACTGAAACCTCTACTTTTTTTTTTTTAACATAATGCAACTCTCTTGGCTTAAGACTCACATATGGGATAAGAGGTACAAACTTCCAGTTATAAAACAAATAAGTCACGGGGACGTAATGTACAACATAGGGAATATAGTGAATAACATAACTTTTGTATGGTGGGCAGATTTATCATGGGGATCATTTCCTAATGCATATAAATACTGAAGCATTATGATGTACACCTGAAACTAGGTATTATACACATCAATAAAAAATAAAACATACAGGAACAACAAGGAGTATAGGACTTGAGTTGAGCTCAGAGATTTTAAGGTCAGAGCTCAAATCTTGCAGCTTCTGTTTGCTGACTTAGATGGGCTCATCTTTCCAACCTTCAGGTCCCTTGTTTTAAAGAAGGTTAATATCCCCCAGAGCTGAACTTCCACTGACTTCCACTGAGCTCAGCAGCAATAGCAAAGTGAAACACACAAGCTAAAGTTAGGTGTCACAGCACCATAATGGGAAATTACTAATAATCATGTCTTTGAATTTGTCTTGAGTTTTGTCACGTTATAGTCTTTTCATTTGTAAAATGAAATGACTTGGGTGTAGCAGGAAGGGTAGGAATAATAATTTCTATAATATTTAAAGATTTTATTTTTAGAGAGAGGGGAAGGAAGGGAGAAAGAGAGAGAAACATCAGTGTGTGGCTGCCTCTTATGCACGCCCAACTGGGGACCTGACTCGAAACCCAGGCGTGTGCCCTGACTGGGAATCAAACTGGTGAGCCCTTGGTCCGCAGGCCAGCACTCAATCCACTGAGCCACACCAGCCATGGCTAATTTCTATAATATTTAAACAGTAGTTTGTAGCACTTACTGCGTGCCAGGCAGTGTTCTGCTTAACCCTCACAACAAATCTATGTGGTTGGTGCCGTCACTGTCTCCATTGGACAGACGGAGATGCCAAGGGCCAGCGGGCTAGGAGCCTGCCAGGAGGACATGGCAAGCAAGTGGGATTGGAATCCAACTGGTGGCTCCAGGAATGGAAGGTCCCTTCTGTGAAGAGAGCATGTCAACAGCGACAGGGTAGGCAGAACACTGTGCGGACCAGGACCCCTCAGCCATAAGAGAGCCCTTCAGCACACCAGGTCAGGATTCCCACTCTCTGAGCTGAGTTAGGGGGTCCCCCCAAAAATGCCCACAGGAGGCCTCTGTTTTCTGCACTTTCCAACTTGCATTAAGACAAAGTTGTTCTGTGGCCAGGAACCAACTGCCTCTTCGTGGCACAGGAGAATTCCCCAGCTGCTTTTATTAAGAAAAATGAAATGCGATGTGAAAGTAGCGGCATCCTGGCCCAGCTGGCAATGCGTCCGCTGTGGGCAAAGAGAAAGACAGATTTCAGCTGGGACAGACAGTGTGTCTCCTGCCCAGGGACAGAACCTCACCAGCCACCAGGTGGGGGACCAATTAATTCATGAAGTCAGTTTTTGAGGCCCCTGCTGGCAAAGGCAGCATCTATGCACATAGTTTTCCATTTGTGCAGGAAGCAGCGGCAATGCTGAGAGATGGATGAGTCGGGAAGTCAAGTCAGGTTCAGTGATTTTATTGCGCACCCCAGGGGCGGCCTGGGCATGCTCACCAGCTTCATGGTCACCGTGCCCCCTGAGAATGCGGGAAGCGTTAAGCCAGTGTCTGGAGATCAGAGCAAGAAGACATCCTCAAAAGGCAAGGTTTGGGCTCAAAAATTATGCTTCTGTGTGGAGCCTCGGAATGCCTGGGCTTGGCTCAGCCCAGCTAACAGAAAGACCTTTCATGAAGCTCTCAGGAGACATTTCAAAAAGAGAAAAGTAAAGTAGAGCCTTTCAAGGAAGAAAGTTCAGCCCTCAGCAAAAACTGGGTTGTTGTTTTTTTTTTTAGAAAAATTTAATCAATTTTTGCGGTTTCAATAAAAGCAAAGGGTTTTGTGGTTTTTCCCTCAAATTTTTCACCATTTTCCATAAAAACAAAAGCCAATCTTTGAAACCACCCCCCACCCACCCACCCCATGAAAGGGGCAACATTTTGCCCGGGGACAATTTCTTGGAAAAACATCTCTGCAGCATTTCAGCTTTATGATGGCTCTGCTGGAGCCTGAGAAAGCCATTGGCACGCTGTCCATCGTCTGTGCTGGGCGGGTTTCACCTGCCGCCAGATGTGTGTGCCTGGGATCCCAGAAATGTGCTTCTATTGGAAAAATTCTACACAACGAGAAGAAAATCTTTTTTATTTCAAGAGGTTAATTTAGAAGGGGACCATTTCATTTTCAAGGGAGTCAAATATGAAGGTCCGGAGTGACTTCTGATCCACAAGGCTTGTGCCCTAAACAGGTCTAATTGCGGAAGACAAAAAAATGCTCCCTCTGATACTCATTACAGTCCCATGAGTAGAACCATCGTATTTGCTATCTAACAAGATACGCATTCACCACTTCTGTTTTACAGATAAGGAAACCGACGCCTAGAGAAGCTGTGGGACCTTCCCTAAGACACAGAGATTATTGTCACAGCTGAGATTCTAAACCAGGTCTCTTTACCTCCACCCAGTAGTTTAGGTTTTGGGGATTATTTTTTTTAATATCTTATATTCTTTCAGTAAAATTTACTTATTTTTATTAGTCCTTAATTTCTAGAACAAATAGCATCTACACCTTTGCCAGCAAACTTTAACACTTTTTGACCACCTGGAACTGAAGGTCAGTAACTTCCAGCCTCTTAGATTTATACTTCAGAAAAAAACCTCAAACATTCACAAAAATCTTCCTTTCAGGCTGGGATCAAGAATGTTCCAGGAATTTTTAAGGGATCATCTTAGTGAAGAAACCTAAAACTATTGTGCTTCCTTGATCTCCACTTCCCTAAGTTTAACATTGATAACAATGGTCTTTTAATTTTGCTCTTTGCCTTGGCTGCTAGGGAGCTCGGAGTTAAATTATAAGTTTAGCTTCTATAGTTTCCCTCCATCTGGATTTGTTTATATAATTTCTCTACATCTCTGCACCTTTATCCTCTTTACTCTTGCCTTTTATTCTGGATTAATGGTTTTTTTATGCTTTGTATTTTATGTTTAAGTAAGTTATTTCAAATTCCTTCTGAAAGTAGGTAAAGAATAAATACTAAGATAAATAAATACTGGCTCTCTCAGACTTCAAACCAAAGTGAGTAACAAAATTACTTGATGACAGATAGCCGATTGCAAGGGAAACGCGAAAGTAAATATATAAAGAACTTTCCTCAAAAATGCCAGCAAAAGAAAGCCAATGTGTTATTGGTCAACCTTTCAGAAACACAAAGAAAACATTCTCCCTCTAGGATGTCTGAACTGGTGAGACTAACGAGCATGTCAACTCCAATTCTATCATTTCACAGATAAGGAACCTGAGGCCCAGAGAGGGTGACTGACTTTTTTAAGGCCACACAGCTTGGAAGTGGTGAAGTCAAGATCTGAGCTCTTTCAAAAATATCACTTCCTTCTTCACAAACATTTCTGGTTCCACCAAACCACAAGTGACAGACTTGAGAATTTAATTCACCAATATGAGTATTTTTGGTTTAGGTTTTTTCAGGCCAGCCTAAAAGCTAAAAATTTTTTTTAGTTTCTAGTCAGTGACCCATCTGTGTGTGTGTGTTTGTGTGTGTGTGTGTGTGCATGCCTGTGAGGTACTTTTGTTGGGTAAGACAGATGAGCTAAAATCCAATATTTATAGCTGAAATTCAGAAAATTATTGGTAAAACAAGCTGTCACACCTATTCAATGAAATTTTTTATTCAATCAATATTCAAGAAGAGCCTCCTAGGTTCCCTGCATCATGAAGGGGAGGGAAGCAGTAAAAATTAAAAACAAAACAAACAAAAAAAAAAAACAGAAAAAGTGTAGAAGTTTCAACCTCTACATAGCTAAAGTCTTACCCCAGGAAGCTAATGCCTGAGAAAAAAAATGTTATGTCCAACCCAATACCTGGAGATAAACTCTAAACTGCTGGGTATTGAAACAAGAGAAAAACCCACAGCCTGTCTACGAAATCGGTATTTTTCTGAACAGAGAGAAGGAAAACTTAAGTTTCCATTAGCAGTTGCTTTTGAAGGTGAATTAAAACAACACGTTCACTTGAACTCTCCCAGAACAGGAGGTATCACAGGAATGTGTGTCTGCAGCCTAGGAAGCTGGGACCCGCTGTGCCCACCCTCAGCCCTTCTGTCTTTGCGGAATCCCCGCTTTAGTGTCTGCTGAAAACTTAATGTTGAATTAAATGGCTTCCCCGAAATCTGGGACCCACAAAGACAGGCTTGGGATCCAGAACATTAGTTTTCTGTGTGTTCATGGAGAGGGAGTGATTTAAATATGTTGAGAACGTCTTAGTGGTAAAAAGCGAGTGGATTTTTTTTTTTTTAAGGAACATTTTATTGGGAATGCTTTTTCCCCTTAGGTGTGAAATTTGGCAGGTAGCTGCATTCTCTGATGGACTGTTGAAGACTCGGTTAATTAGAAGTAAGATTCGGGTCCAAAGTAAATATCTTGAGCCCGCTAAGTCTTCTTAGGATGTTTGTCTGAAATGCTTCTGAAAATAGTATAGCTTTCTATAAAGAAATATTAACCGGTGTTCATAAATGGAGTTGACTACGTTCTAACCCAGCCCTTACTAAATTGGTATTAGAGGAGGGATTAGGCTCTGATTTTATTTGAAAATCCCAAGAGGAAAAGCAACTCCAACCACTGATTTCTTATCCATTTTTCAGAACGAAGGCAATGGGAGTCTCCTCTTTCGTCAGAGCAGTGGGAGATGGTTACCGGAGCCCCGAGCCCGCTGGCTTGCTGCAGAAAATGAGCGCGGGGCCCCGCTGGCTTGCTGCAGTAAACGGGCTCGGCTAATTGCCTGCTGTTTGTTGATACAGTCAGCCACATTGACAGAAGGCAAACAGTGACACGTCCATGGTGTTTCATTTAGGGGACACTTAACCCTCATTTATGCATCCGTGCATCACACAGCCAGGGGCCACGCTCACTTTGGGATGGTCTCGTCTTCTCCATTCAGTTTCCCTTATTTCTTTTCTCAGGTTTCACACTACACCGTGCTAAGGGGAATTTCAAGCCTCCCAGAATTCCCAGGAGGGACACAGAGTGAGGGGTGCACCTGTTGATTTAGGGGAACAACGCTCCTCCCCCGCACCCCCTCCCCTCGGCAGCCCAAGTCCTTCTGGGCTGCTTGATGGAGGACACTTAGCCTCTGCCGAGCGCCCTCTAGGGGCCAGGCACCAGTCGGCATCACTCCCTCTTTTGATATGAGTAAGCCAGACTGAGATGCATAAAAATTAGGCAAATGGCCCTTCCAGCCGTACGTGAAAAGTGGCTTTGAACCAAGCATTTGGAGAAACAGACAAGATAACAAAGGGTGGAAGGGGTGGCGATGGGGGGAGGGGGAGGAGACAGACGTGCATGCTTGAGGACACAAGTCTGGAGTGAGCTGAGAACACAGCAGGACTCCACCACTCAGAGCAGAATCCAACAGACTGAGCTGAACATTCCCGGGCCTCAGCCACGGACCCCTTCTTCATGAAATCATAATTTTAAAAGCCACATGCACAAAAGGATGCGAAAGCTAGCTGTCGCTCCCTCTGCCTTGGGGGAAGAACAGGGCAGGTGCTGGGGCAGAGGGTAGGGGAGTGTCAGTTCCAGGCCCAGGCCCCTCCCACTACCCTGAGGGTCACATCCCTCCTCAGCCTGTGTTCAGCCAGGAAGTGCCCTTCCTCCCTGCTGACCATTCCCTCTCCCAGCCCCTTCTGGCTTTTACCAAAATGTGTGAGGGTAAATGAGTGAGTACACACGTGAGTGCCATCTCAGTGTGAGCTTCTGTTAGTCTCTAGATTGTGGGCTCCACATAGGGGGGGCTCTGGGTCGCTTCCATGCTCAGTACTCATGATGACGCCTGGCACAGAGTACATGCTCGATACAAATATATTGGACACATGGATTATACAGAAAGATTTAGTAAAAAGTCTTTGTTAAAAACGAAACAGGTCTCCGGGGTCCCAGTTGTAATTCCATGGAACTCTGTCACTTCCCTGGGCCCCGAGGGATCCCATCCTGCATTTTCGCCTCTAGAACCCGGTGGCACTCTGCCTCCTTACCATTCCAGCTCAGAGCCATGGGAGAGAAGATAAGCACGGGCTGCTCCCTGGCTGTCCCCAAACCCTGTCCTTGGCAGGAGTCTCTGTGAGAGGCCGGCAAGCCTGGCAGATAAGGACCAGGACTTTGCTCCGTAAAGCTGGTCATGTTCAGTATTGCTCTAAGGCATGTCCTGCTCTCCCCCTGGTTCTGGGGTGTCCCCCTCTCCCAGAGCAAATGTTTCTCCATCTTCCACAGGGCACAGGAGGAGGAACACCTGGCCTGGAGGAAACCCTACACACCTGTTTCCGATGTCATGGCTCTGTCTGGCATGAGGTACCCTGTGAGTGGGGAAGGATCCTTTCTGCGTGCAGGGGGCTCGCAGCCTAGTCAGTACTAGACTGTCAGTGAGCATCTTCATTTTTGTGGGTGCAAAAAGGAGGCACACCCCCTTGGATCTTGGTGTCTTTAAGTATTTTTTCCCTCTGATGAGTCACAAAAATGCTTCCATCACCTCCTTTCGCCTGTGTGTATCCCCTTCTCTCTCTGGGACTCCTCAGGCAAAAATACATAATCCAGAATGATGAATGTGGACCAGGGCAGGGAAAGAATTTTAGAAGAAAAGTAAAAGAAAGAAGAGCCTTGCCCTCGCTGTGTGCTCACAGATGAGGTAATGCCCTGCTTTGTGTGTGGAGGAGCTGGGAGAGAGCATGTTGGGGGCGCTGGTTGGTGCATTCCAGGGAGGGGAATGGAGCAGGTAGTCTCCTCTCTGCATGATTTCAAGACCCCCCAAAATGAGCTGCATGAGGACCCCCAGATTGCTTCAGGAAAGATGTGCTGACCGTCCCTGAGAATTTATTCATTCAACATACAGCTCCTGAAGGCCTGCCAGCTGCCTACACATAGGGTCCAGCAGTGACTATAGCAAACACAAGCCCTGTCCACCAGAGATGGGGTAAGGAGGCAGGCGCTAAATATCAGTAATCAGTTACTTAGTATGTATGAGTGTCCTGTGGCTGCTATAACAAAGTTGCACAAGCTGGGAGCTTAAAATACAGAAATTTATATTCTCATAGTTCTGAAGGCCAGGACCCCGAAGTCAGGGTGTTGATAGGGCCACATGCACTCTGGCATTTGTAGAGGGAAATTCATCTCTGTCTTTTTCTCAGCTTCTAGTGCTACCAGCAGTCCTCAGCTTCGCTTCATTCGTAAATGCATTTCTCCGCATCTCTGCCTCCATTGTCACATGACTTTCTTCTTATGTCGTTTTGTCCCCTTCTTCTTATAAGGACACCAGTCATTGCAGTAGGACCCACTCAAATGACCTCATCTTAACTTAACCATCTGCAAAATCTCTATTTCCAGATAAGATCACATCCCCAGGTTCCTGGGGTTAGAACTTGAACAATCTTTTGGGGGAACACAATACAACCTATAATTGTGTTTAGAGAAAGTAAAGTAGAGAAAGGAAATGCCAGAATTGGGGGTTAGTTGGGGGTGGGAGGGCAATGTATGACTGTGTGTCCAAAGGTGACACTGTCAGTGTTAGTGGTCTTAGCGGGCCAGGACAAGAGTGACCACATTCTCCCCTTGGGACCATCAGAATTCTGGGGCCCACTCAAAGCTCAAATGAAAGTCACCAAGAGCATCACTTAGTCACCAAGTCTCCTGCACCGATTTTCTCGACCCTTCTCCACCCCTGAGGTGTTTGTCTGGCTTTGTGGGTAGGGAGGGCCTTTTGCAGCCTGTACTTCAGGCGAGAAGTTGACACGTCTCCACTAAAGCTGCCTCATAAAAGCTGGAAATATATTGAGCAAAGGATTCCATTTCCTGTCCTCGGCCAGCAGGCGCATGTACCAGCCTTTCATTCTCGGCCAAGCACTCCAGGGAGGTAACACTGCAAACCATTTTTCTGGATAAATGTTTATACTGTATAATTTTCCTTTGGTGCAAAGCATTTCATATACACGGGGAAACAGAGAAACAAGCCCAGCTGAGCTCCATAAAGACAGGAATCTATGAAACCGAGGGACAGGGAAAGAGGACAAACATTTCAACAGTCAAGTTCAATGAGCCGAAATGCGCTACTCTGGGCGCCCCCAAGGGTTCCCTCTCCTTGCCCTGGAGCTGCAAACAGGGTGCCCCACCATGGACTTTGGGAGACTTGAGAGTTCTACACACTTGTCCAGGCTCCCCTGGGCCAATCTGTCGCAAACATTTTAGATAAGTTTTTCTCTTGTTAATGCCTCCTTTGTTCGAGATCTGAACTGGCTCTTGTTTGGTTAAAATCTCGAACAGACCAGGAAATTTTTTTTTCAATTAATAAGTTTTATTTTTTAGAGCACTCTGAGGTTACAGAAAATTGAGCACAGAATTCCCACATGCCTGAGGCAGACTGCTGCCCAAGACATGGGGCTGAGTCCAGGCCCCTGGGTCAGGTCCTGTATGAGGCAGGCAACTGGCTGTAACTGAGGCCGCCATGGGGACAAAAGCACTCCAACAGGCCTGGCCAGCATCACCTTCCCCACAACACTTCCATTCTAGAGGGGGTGCCGACAAGCACAAGAGAAGCTGTTGTTCATGAATGTTTGAGACGGGAAATACCCAGGACGGTGGGATCGCCTGGCAGGTGGAGGCTGCTTTGACTGGTTCTCAAGGGTAGAAACTTCACACAGTGCTGTTCATGACCGTGTCTTATTAGTAAGATTAAAAAGTTGTAACAGCCTCAAGGTCCAAATATAGGGATGTGGTTAATTAACCTCAGGATCCAGTGGATGAAATACTATGCAGCCAGCAAAAATAATTTAAAGACTATGTAATACCTGAAAAATTGCATATAATATAATTTCAAGTGAAAAAAACAAAATACAAAATTGTACCAACTTGTACTAACTGGGGCACATAAAAATATGTGTACACTGGAAAGAAATACATCACAGTTAATGGAGCTATATTTGGCAGCTGAAGAGATGAAGGTGCATTTCTTTAATGAGTACCTATGTCTTATACAGTAGATGGGGAAAAGTTTGAAACAAAGAAGTGACCCAAAAGTGCAAATCACTTCTAATGTCAACTGGAGGTTATGATTTAAAAGTCAGTATTTAAACCAGTATTACTGTCTTTAACACTTAGCTATTTCTGATCATTTACTATAAGCTAGCTTAAAAACTATACCAAGATATTTTGCATATGTAGTCATAAATATGTATTTATATATACACATGTACTACATACACACACACAAACAAGCATATATACATATATACACACACAAAAAGTGAGTGTGTGTGTGTGTATACATATATACACACCAGGATTTTCTTTCTCAGGGAAAAGTTTTAAATTTTAATTTCTTTGGCAAAAAAAAAAAAAAAAAATCCCTGAAGGTGGGCTTCATATGGTCTTATGAGAACAGATAACCAGTCACGAATTAAGAATGTATGATGTAGAGAGGAATGATTTTTTGTATGACATGTTCCTGGCAGAATGTCAGCCATACATGTTCAAAATTATTTTTTAATTAATTTCAATAGTTAAAAAGAAAAAGAAAAAAGTCATTGAGTAATTAAATTCCTGCCTCTAAGCATTTTCACTTAAATGGATCCATTTGTTTTTTAACTGACTCAGTAGAAATTCATAAGCCAAAGAAATGAAGTCTGAGCTAGTAACCTCGGACTCAGACCGTAAACCTGGCCTCTCTGAGTGCTAATAGGGGCCCAATTTGAACTCCTCTTGTGGGCCCAGGTAGCCACGTGGGCTTGGATTTCTGCTTGTTATCAGTTAAAAATCCCTGGATTCTGAGGTGCTGGTCATTGGCTAGCGGGACTGGGAGTGGCCACAGCCCCAGCTGCACACCCCACTTGGGCACAGAGAATAAGTAAGGGTTCCACAGAGATCGCCTGCTTGCCTGCCGCTCGCCAGCGGGATCTGTGAGCCAGAGAATGCTCCCCTCCCAGCCTCATTTTCCTCCTCAGAAACCCAGGAATAACAAAATCCCCTCTCTCATCAAGACTGAACAACATAAAACCAGACTCACATGTCAAATCGCTATTCCCCGAATGGAGTCCCTTGAACTGGTTTTCACTCTCTCCTCCCAATTCTTTTTGAATAATAGATTCACCAAATGGTGAAGCTGAAGCTTGTATTTTTCCTTTTGGCAAAGGCTGGTTTTTCGTGAATGATAATGACTAGTTTGACTAAGCACTTACTATGTACCAAGCAATTACCCATATTAACCCCACAACCCTTCCAGGAGCCCTATGATTGATTACTAATGCTGTTGTCCCATTAGACAGATGGGAAGGCTGAGAAACAACCACCATCTCTTTGTGTAAATAAAGTTTTATCGAAACACAGGCACACTCACAAGTTGTTAGGTTGTCTGTGACTACTGTCACATCATACCAACAGAGTTGACTAGTTGCAACAAATACTGTATCAGTAAGCAGTAGAACTGGGATTTCAACCTAGGCAGTTGGACTCCAGGCCTACATGCTTAACCCCTCCTCTAAGCTACAGGTGAAGGGGACAGGAGCAGGGTGTGGACAAGTTCATTCTCCGGTGTGAATGCTATTTAGGATCAGAGAGCCATAGGTATCCATACAACTACCCTTCTCCTGCCCATTCCCACCAGCCCTCAACTCCAGGGGTCTGATGTTAAGATTCCAATGCCCGCACCACCATTTTTAAGCTGTGTGATCTTGGATGGGTTCCTGGACTTCTCTGTTCCTCCTTTTCCTCAGTTTCAAGATAAGGATAGTACCTATCTTGCCGGCTATTGTGAAGACTAAATGAAATAATGAACATAAAGTGCTTACAAGTCAGAAACTGAGACTCAGAGAAGCTGCCTAACTTGCTCGACATTTCACAACCTAGCCACCCACCACTGCCAGCTTTAATGGAAGCTGGGAAATGAGAAACTCACTTCAATGAAGGTTGGCAAATTTTTTCTGTAGAGGACCAGGTAGTAAATATCTTCAGCTTTGCAAGCCATACAGTATCTGCCATAACTAGTCAACTCTGTTGGTATGATGTGACAGCAGTCACAAACAATTCATCAACATGTGAATGTGCCCGTGTTCCAATAAAACTTTATTTACACAAAGAGGTAGTGGTCCTCAGATTGTAGTTTGCTGACTCTTGATGTAGATGGGGCTGGAGCTGGATGCCCTGGGCCTAGCCAGAGTTCTGGAAAAAAGGAAAAGGAAGGGTGGATACTGGGTAGAAAAGGTACAGAATGTGTCACAATCACTAAGCTAAATCTATGTAGCAGAAGCTGCAAAAACAGGAACAAAGAGCAGGGCATTGTCGACTAGAGGAAAAGCTCTGCCTGAAGTCTACAGTGTTCACAGAGGAATGGAAAGAATTCCTCTCTCCATGAAAGTCTCATGGTTCTCCTGAGACCCCAGTTTCAGGTCTTCTTTCTGGGATGGAAACTTCCTTTTGCTTTTAACAACACGGGTAATTGTGGGTGCTGTGCCTGCCTGCTGGGCAGTTGGGTGAGGATGCAGGCACTATAAGGTTCTTTTCTACAGCTGGGGTCTCCCACAGACAGTCTGCTTTGTCAGGGCACAGACTTGAGTCAAACACCCCAAGCTCCTGCAAGCCTTGTGGCCTTTGCAGGTACTCTTTCCTCTGCCTGCAACATCCTTGTCCCCGTCTGCTCTTCACCTGGCGACCTCCCTCCCTATCAGCTCTCAGCATAGGCATCAACTCCCAGGCCCAAACTCCCTTGGCCAGACACCCCTCATTATGACTTAGACACCCTTTTAACAAAATCCCATCCACCTACACTTCCCCTTGTAATTCTGACCACACTAGTTCTACAGTATTTATTTGTCTCCCCCTCTGGACTCGAAGCCTGGGAGGGCAGGCACCACACTGGTCTTATTCTCTATGGTTTCCCCAGTTCTAGCTCAGGATATGACTCAAATAGTTGTTGAACAAGTTAACAAATGAGCAGAAAGAAAACCAAATCTCCTGTTCAAAAGATGATGTTAAGGACTTCTGGCCAAGATGGAGGCATAGGTAGACACGCTGCGTCTCCCTCCACAACTAAGAAGGAATACAGATTAACACACTTTAAAAAGTAGTGAGGGACACCTGAGGGGCGCTTCCAGCACCAGATGAGACTGCACAGCTCACAGTTCCAGTGCTGGGGAAAATAAAGCCTCATTGCTTCTGACTGTAAAATCCAGTGGGGGTTGGGGCAAAGGAAGAAACTTCTGTCTCCTAGTAGAGTCCATTTGTTTAGAGGCCCCCATGCTTCTAAAACATTCACAAACCCACCCACTCTGGGAACCAGAGCCAGGGTAACAGTTAGAGAGGCACCAGTCCTATATGGGAAGTGGGAGAAGTGCCTGGACAGGGGGCAAGTGCTGAGCAAGCAGCATTGACCCCTCCCCCAAATACAGCGCCACAACGTGGTGAAACGGGTTGCCCCATGTTGACGAATACCTAAGATTCCACCTCTTACAACGTAACTGGTACAACAGCTCTACCTAAGACACAGAGGCAAACACAGGTGCCTGTCAAGATGAGGAGACAGAGAAGTATGGCTCAAAAGAAGGAACAGATAAAGGTTCCAGTGGGAGAACTAAGCAACAAGGAGATAGCCAACCTAACAGATGCAGAGTTCAAAACACTGGTGATAAAGATGCTCAGACTTGACAGGTATGTTTAAGCATGGCAAACACAGAAGGGAAGAAGTGAAGACTATGCTAAATGAAATTAAGGAAAACCCACACAAAACCAATGGTGAAGGGAAGGAAACCGGGGTTGAAATCAAAGATTTGGAACATAAGGAAGAAATAAACAACCAGTACAGAATGAGGAAACAAGAATTGAAAAAAAAAGAGAGAAGAGGCTTAGAAACCTCTGGGACAACTTTAAACATACCAACATCCAAAGCATAGGGGTACCAGAAGGAGAAGAAGAGCAAGAAACTGAAAGCTTATGTGAAAAAACAATAAAGGAAAACTTCCCAAATTTGGTGAAGGAAATAGACATACAAGTCCAGGAAGCACAGAGAGTCCCAAACAAGCTAGACCCAAGGAGGACCACAGCAAGACACATCATCATTAAAATGCCAAAGGTTAAAGATACAGAGAGAATCTTAAAAGCAGCAAGAAAAATAAAAAGAATGACCTCTAAAGGGGTTCCTATAAGACTCTCAGCTGATTTCTCAAAAAAAAAAACTTTGCAGACAAGAAGGAATTAGCAAGAAGTATTCAAAGAGATAAAAAGCAAGGACCTACAACCAAGATTACTCTACCCAGCAAAGCTATCATGTAGAATGGAAGGGCAGATAAAGTGCTTCCCAGACAAGGTAAAGCTAAAGGAGTTCATCATCACCAAGCCTTTATTGTATGAAATGTTAAAGGGACTTATTTAAGAAAAAGGTGGTCAACATTATGAACATTAAAGTGACAACAAACTCACAATTATCAACAAAAGAATCTAAAAAATAAAAACAAAATAAACTGAGCAAACCAGAACAGGAACAGAATCATAGGTATGGGGATCATTTGGAGGGTTATCAGCTGGAAGGGGGAGAAATGGGGAAATGGTGCAGGGATTAAGAAGCATAATTGCCAAGTGCCGCTGGTTCGATTCCCAGTCAGGGCATATGAGTAGGTTGCATGTCAGGTCCCCAGTTGGGGGCGTGAGTGAGAAGCAACCACACAGTGATGGTTCTCTTTCCCTCTTTCTCCTTCCCCTCCCCCTAAAAATAAAAATAAATAAACAAACAAATAAATAAATAAATACATTCTTTTAAAGAAGCATAATTGGTTGGTACAAAATAGACAGGGGGAAGTTAAGAATAATATAGGAAAGGGTGAAGCCAAAGAACTTATATGCATGACCCATGGACATGAACTAAGGGTGGTGGGATTGATGGAGGGAAGAGGGGTACTGGGCAGAGGTGAGCAAAGGGAAAAGAAATTGGGACAATTGTAATAACATAATAAAATATACTTTAAAAAAAACAAAGATGATGTTAAAACTCAGTGGCCTTACATCATTGGAATAAGAAAAACTTCTTAACATCTTCTTTCTCTTCTATTTTTCCTTTCTTTCTTTCTTTTTTTTTTCTTAGATTTTACTTATTAATTGAAACAGAGGGAGGAAGAGAGGGAGAGAAACATCGACGAGCAAGACATATGTAAGATAAGCATCAACCGGTTGCCTCTCACACGCCCCCAACCGGGGACCTGGCCCACAGCCCAGGCATGGGCCCTGACCAGGAGTCAAACCAGTGACCTTTCAGTTCACAGGCCGACGCTCAATCCACCAAGCCAGACCAGCCAGGGCTGCTGTCTTGCTTTCCAAAATTATAAAAGAGGTAAAGTGAGTTCACATAAAGGACTAAGCTCCTTTTTTAAAAAGATTTTATTTATTTATTTTAGAGAGAAGGGAAAGGCGCGGAGAGAGAGAGGGAGAGAAACATGGACGTGAGAGAGATACACCGATAAGTTACCTTTCATGTGCACCCCAACCGCACTCTGACCAGACATTGAACCCACAACCCATGCACACGCCCTGACCAGGACTCAAACTAATGACCTTTTGCTTTGCAAGACAACGCCCAACCAACTGAGCCACACCAGTCAGAGCTAAGCTTTTTTAAAAAAAGATTTTCAGTGGCTGATGCATTTCATTATCATCAAAAACAATATAGCTACATTACACATTTTATATACACTACTGGTCCACATGCGTACAAATTTGCCTCTGAGGACAACTTAGTATTTTTATATTATGCTTTCAATATTTCCCTGTTGTTCCAATGTAATATTTTTTGCTATTAAAAATACATAATAAAGTTCTAGAGGAAAAGAAAGCAGGGTTATTCTAAGCAAGTAAAAGCAAGAGATTAGGACTTACATGACAACTTTTTTCCTTTGTCTTTGACAAGGAAAGAGTCTGAAATTAACTTTAAAACTACATTGAAACTGTCACAGGAAAGCTTTAAGTTTAACTTGAACTTGTCACACTGCTTCAGCTTTCTCTCCTCAGTCAAGAAGCTTGGCTCCTCCTGCTCTGCAAGGACACAGCGATGTTCAGGGAAATGCCTAACAACTGGTTTTTAACTCAGGGAACCCTGTTTAGTGGTGTTTGCTGACTGCTGGTTGTATCCTCATGCAGCAGAGAGCGAGCTCTGGTCTATTCCTCTTCCTACAGCAACACTAATTCCATCCTGCGGGCCCCACTCTCAGGATCTTGTCTAAACCTAATCACTCCCAAAGGTCCCACCTCCAAATACCATCGCATTAGAGGTTCAGGCTTCAACATATGGATTTGGGGGGCACACATTCAGTCCATCACACTGAGTAGTTTTAATGTTGATTGCACATTGAAAAGATATTTTGGATATACTGAGTTAAATAAAGTATATTATTAAAATTAGTTTCACTTTCACTCCTTATAATGTGGCTATGGGATGACTTAAAATTATACACGTGCCTCATATTTCCATCAGACAGTGCTGGTTTAGTTGGACCACAGATTCGTATCCATACACAGAATGTACCATGTGACTCGTGAGCAACTAATTGTGCCTCAGGCTCCTCGTCTACGGAATGGGTGTTGTCCTGGCACATGAGGATGGACTGTTTCTATGTGCAGCATCACCTGGCAAACAGTCCTTCCAGATGAGCCATCTTCTCCAGAGCAGGTGTGTCTGCTGGAGTCCGGGGTGGGAGATGGGGGGCATAGCTCTCACTTCCCACTAGTCCTGGCAGGGCCGGGGTCACACAGCCTTTGTTTGGTGAAAAACTGACTGGCAGGGAGACACTAAGCAAGAAAAACAAACAAGGCCTTCTCTCCAGGTGGTTATTTAAGAGAAAGCTTGAAAACAAACAAGCAAAGAAAGAAGTAGTCAGGAGAAATCAAAGTCGTTAATGAGGTGCCCTTAGAACTCACTCCAAGCTCCAGACAGGAGCTGGGAGCAAGGAGGGTTGTGAAGGACAAAAGAAATGGAGGGGAGGAGATGGGACAGACTAACAGAAGTTTGACAAGAGGAAGCTAACTCACAGTTCAGGTGAAGGGGAGGAGGGGGATCCCCACGTTTGGAAGTAATTATTTAAACATTTTGCACCTTTCAAAACAGTGGACAGCAATTTCCAGCTCCAAATATCTTTGTGTTCTCCCATTGCAAAGCCCCTCTGAACCCAGCTGGCAGAGCAGCACTTTCAACACTGGCTCTGCCACGCCAGGGGGAACATCTCAGCCCAGGCATTCCCCTGGGGTCCCTCCGCATGCTGCCCCAGTCTGGAGCTGCAGAGCGAAAATGCAAGGATGGTTTGTCTGCTGTCATTGGGATGGAACCAGCTGGAACCCACTCACATCCTGCACCAGCCAGTAGTCACATTGTGATGGATGAGGGTCAAGAACTTGCCCCTGACCTGTGTCCTAGCGGGTGGGCTTTACTTAGAGCCCCTGGGTCTCCTGGGGGGAGGGGGCTGAAGTTGGCTGAGCCCCACAGCAACAGTTCTTGAGCCATTGAGAGGTCCTTGTCAGGGGCACTCTGTGGATATATTATTTTTAATCCTCACCCAAGGATATATTTATTGATTTTTAGAAAGAGAGCAAGACAAGGTTGGGGGCGGGGCGTGGAAGGAGAGAGAAAGAGAGACAAGAAACTGATGTGAGAGAGCATCAATCAGCTGCCTCCCATATGCACCATGACCGGGGATTGAACGCACAACCCAGGTACATGCCCTGACTGAGGATTGATCCCACGGGACAGTGCTCCAACCAACTGAGCCACCTGGCCAGGGCTCTGTGAATATTTTGATGAGCAGGTGAGAGATGCTGGTTTGCAGAAACAGAGTCCTACAACCTATGGTTTCAGCAGGGACACCTCTGCACCGCATGCCCCTGGGTAACACTGGTTTCTAACATGCTGAGCAAGTAGGCCTAATGGAATTAGTCACTTGGCCTGCCTGAAAAATTGATAGATTCTGATTAAGACCTGGCCCAGGCCAAAGTAACCAAGTCCAGGCTCCTCTCTGCCTCTGCTCTGCAACCTCTCACAGTCATCCACACTGACCATGGTGCCCCAGAGAGTTTCCCAGAAGCCACTACATGTACCACACTCTCTCCATCCTCAGCACACTCCATCATCAGCCCTTCCTAGCTATTAGTGCCTCACCTTCCTCTCCTGACGCCTGGATAAACCTTTTCTGACTTTCTCTTGCTTCCATCTGAGTTAAACGTCCCCCCCCCCCCCACCTCTGGCCCCTCTGGCCCTTGCACAGCTATTATTGGCCTCGGCTGTCCTGCATCGTAATTATTTCTAGATTTATTCATTTCTATGTTTGGCTGCCAGCTCACCATGGTGTTTTCAAGTGCTGAATGCAAATGGGGTGAATGAATGAATGAAATGAAATCGACTAGTCAGGGTGCTCAGAGTTATTCTGAGCCCGTCCTCTTTAATGAGGAGCACAGGGGTCAAGACCATGGATTCTGAAGCAGTCAACCTGGGTTTGAATTCCAGCCCTCAACTCCCTCCATACTGTGCAACTTTGGGCAAGTAACTTAACATCTCTGTGTGCAATAGTAGTCCCCACCTCCTAGGATAGGAGTAACCCAGTTACTGTATTTGCTTAGGGCAGTGCCAGGCCCACAGAAGGACCAGGGACATTGAGCAGTGTCCGCTGTGATTATTCCACTGGCACAGAGTACAAAACCAAATGCATTTGATAAAATTCTGATGTTGATCCCAACAGCTCACTCTGAGCTCACTGCTTTAAACAGAAGGCAGGCTGGGGACATGGTGGGGGGAGCGTTGGTTAGGGGGTGGAGGAATTGAGCAAAAAAAGAAAAGGAACTCGTGGATATGGACAAGAGTGTGGTGAGTGCTGGGGAGTGGGGCATAAGGGGACTAAATGGTAATGGGAAAAAACACAATAAAGATTGAATTAAAAACAAACAAAAAAAAAAAACAGAAGGCAAGGAGTTAAACCCTTCGGCCTCAGGAAAGAGGGATTAGCAGCATTGTGTCTGTTCAGTTACTCAGCTCCCTGCCTCTCCAGAGGAAAACAGCCTTGAAAGATTAGATTATGTAGTGTGAACTGCGGACCAGGCTGCAGGCAGAGAGGAGGCTGCTGAGGCTGCTGTCGCCTCCCTGCTCGGCTGAGGTCTCAGGCTAATTTCCCGTAGGTGGTCTGGGCCAGATTTCCTGGAGGCCCAGGGACAGAATAAACAGCCTTTCCCATCCCCCCTGCCCCCGGGATTAGAGCATGAAAGCACTTTTCGAGTCTTTAATTAAAAAACTGAAAGGCTGTGGCCATTCTGCAAACTCCATGGACTTAATTTTTAAAACAGCAACACGTGAGGCACTCTCGCGAGTGGTGGACCTCGGCTTTGGACTATTGAAAAGTGTTTGCCTTCAAGAAACATAATTCAAGCAGAGGGACATGTGCCTGACAAAATGATGCAGAGGGCATCTTTTCTCCTCAAGAGTGGTCTTCGCTTCTGCAGGTGTCGGGGCTGTGGGAGATGTGGATGAGGGACGCTTGGAAACTGCTCATGCTATGATATTATAATGTTCCAAGACAGTCGTGGTTTAGCACCCCTGGAACAGGAACATGCCTTTGTTCCAGATTTGAAATCAACATTGGACGTGGAAAGGCCCAGCTTCCTGTTGAAAGCTGGAGATATGAATGTGTTTGCTCTGCAGATTCATGATGAGTCTGAGATTCAAACTTTGAGCAGAGAGGCCCAATTCCAAACATGGTTGAAATGAAAGGTTCTTGCATAAGCAGCATAAAGCCTGAACTCAAGGCTTGGTCCTGCTGCTTCCCCTGGGAGGGCTTCCTGACTTCTCTGAGCCTTCATTTCCTCATTTGTGTAACAGCAGAAATATCAGTTCCTGCTTCCTAGGTTGGTAGTGAAGACTCCATGAAAACTCATACTTGAGTTTTCCTCCACCAAAGGGTCAATGTGTGGTGTTTCACCATCCAAAGAACCGTTAAATCTTGTAAAACACCCAGGTGCTCAAGAAGATGTAAATAAAGACCTTGATTGCTTCATTTTTTATAATGGCAAATCTATTGGAAATCAATTTAATGTCCATCAAAATTCGATGTTACCTCTAGACACTAAAAAGTGCAGAGCAGACATACAAGGATGGCCATGGAGAGAACACCTAGATATTTTGTTAAATGAGGGGGAACTTAAGTCCCAGCACAGTACGTGTAGAGAGGGCCATTTTGCTCATTATTGAACCCGTAGCTCCCAGCATCACACCTGGCGCACAGAGGTGGTCAGAAATATGACTTGAACCAAGGAATACATATAGAATTATTCGGTTTATGCAGTGTTCAACAACAAAGGTCTTGCTATCCATGCCCGTTTTGAGTGCCTAGAAGGAGGTGGAAAGAGACATCTAACCATTTAGGGTAATTCCCTGGGGAGGGAAGGGGTAACGTATTTTACTCTTAACTTCAGGATCATTTGAATCTTTAACCATGAAAATATACTCTTATCTGGCTTGTATAATCTATAAAGTAATCTATAAAGTAATAAAGACCCCCCCCCCCAAAGAAAGAAAAACAAAAAAGAAACTCATGTATAACTAATACCATCTATTGAATCATAAGAATTCAGGAATCATTTTTTTTAAAAAGAGTCTTTGGTGACTCATAACTTGAAATTAAAATTAATAAATTCAGAGGAGAAAGTTGCACAGCACTGACTCCCCACCTGCAGGAATGGAAACCAAAGGAACAATCCCAAACAGTGAGTTATTATGTCGGAGTAACTCACTAATAAAAAGGGGCTGAAGTTAGAAATCAGAGAACTTCCAGCTTTTGCCTCTGCATTTGTATTAACCAAGATCATTTTGGGTTAATAAGACTCAAAATACACAGGTGAGGACACTCCTGGCATGGAGCTACTATGGGGACAAGGCTCCGGGGAGGCCCAAGTCCCTTTCATTTTTTCAAAGCTTCTTCAAGGAAGACTCTAGAGGTGACAGAGGTGCCCCAGGCTAGGACTGTTCTCAAGATAAAGAAAGGAAGTTCGGGAAGGTCACTGGTTTCAGAAGAACATGACGCACTTTCTTCCTGACATTTCTTTCCTTATACATGTGCTCACACACACGTTGCACATGCACACACATACACACACATACACACATGCACAACAGCAGCCAAGGAACATCTAAAACAAATTAATCCCAAAATTAAAGGTGAGAAAGAAACCTCCCCCAGGACACCAGTGACGCCTGAAGTTGGGTTTTCTGTTTGTTTGCTTGAGACTCTCTCAGTTTCTTTTCTGAACAGTAGGTGAAGCTGTCTGTGGGGATCGGGCAAGGAGACCTCCTGCTGGCCTCCAGGCAAAAGCCGAACAGGTGTTCTAGCAACTACAGAACCAACCACCAAGACCCATTATGTAGTCGGCGCTGTGGACTTGCAAACCCGCAGAACACTCACGCCCCACATTCACGCTCCATACTCGTGGTATCACATCGGCCCTGATGACCAGAACTGCCAGTCTCCGTGGTCCCAAGATATCCATTATTAATTAACCAGTTCTCCTGGGAACCCACAGCCTCTGGGCTGCAGGAATCGTCCTGTGGGGACCTATTCCATAGTCTTGCCCTGACATGAACACTCTGGCTTAATCTTGGAAGCATCTCGCCATTAACTCCATCTCAAACTCTTACCGTGAAGGATAGCATCCCCAGGTGTGCTGAGTCCTTATTTGCCTCCTCCCACTCCCAGACACATCCCCTTGTTGGGGTCTTGGTCTCTGATGAATTCTGCCATCTGGTCCAGGATTTTTTGTAGGCATCTGGGAGGCTTTAAAGAGGAGGAAATGATAGCTGCTCTAAATGAGCCTAACGAAGACACAGATGGAGAAGTCCCATGGGAGGCTGTGACATTGCGTGGGACATTTATTCCAAAAGACGGAGGAGGTCTGGCACCCAGCCACCTGTCCAGTAATGATGTGGGATGAGTGGTTCTGAGATGTGGGGCACATGGCGCTGAGATGCGGTGTACCCCCAGCCCAGACATACAGCCATCTTCTGGGGTCCACTCGTCCCCAAACTAATCACGTAGCCCTGTGCTCTCGGGGGAGCCCCCACCACTCATAAGGTTCCAATGGCTCTATTTTCCACCAGGTGGAGGCAGCTGGTGGTGGTAACAGAGAGCGAGCGAGACAGGGCAGAGAAACGGAAACAAAAACCAAGTGCCGGAAGGACAGGGTCCGAGACCCTTCCTGCAGTTCCGTTGTTCAACCCCACCTCCAAGTCCATGAACTTTTTGCCTGAATCTTGTTTCCATCACATGCACCCAAAGAGACCTGACGAATCCAGTTTGTGTGCATGTGTGGTAAAATACACATAACATAAAAGGCATCCTTCTAACCATTTCTAAAGTGTACAATTCCGTGGTATTTAGTATATTCACAGGATTGGGCAACGGATTACCTCTGTCTAGTTCCAAGACATTTTCATCACCCTAAAGGGAAACCCCACACCCATTAGCAGTCACTCCTCATCCCCCTGCTCCTACCCCAGCACCCTGGCTGTCTGTCTCTATGGACTTATCTATTCTGGATATTTTGTATACACAGAATCATATGATTCTGACCCTTTGCCTGAGTCCAGTTTTAGGGCAACCCTGAAGCAGCAGCCACGCCTCAGGGGGAGACGGCAGCTGCAGTGACAGCCTCATTCATGGGAAATTGAATCCTTCCTCTTCTCCTTCATTCAGTTCACATTTGTAAGCATTTAAGCAGCACCTACTGTATTCAGAGCACTATATGCAATTGCATGAGATGAGTAAGGGGCAGTCACTGCCTTTTAAGAACTCACGCTCCCTGGGAGAGCTTGTGCAGGCTTGTCATCCGTCAGATGAACGACCCCCTTACCTGACAACGCCGGCATGACATTTATCTGAGTAAAGCGAAGGCGGCCAGGGTGCACCGTCCGAGGCGGCGCTCACTCTCAGGGTGGTGCCAGTGCAGGGCTGGCCCCTGAGGCCGGAAACCGCACTCTCCTCGGCCTGGTCCTGACAGCACACCAACCTCATCTGAGGGCTTCCTACAGGCCGGGCAGCGCACCAGGGACCGCTGTTAGACCCTTTCCCGTAAGGCGCACAGCAAGCCTGTGAGATGGCTCGAGCTCCTCCCCCGCTTCCGCACACCAGGCTCAGGGAGAGCTTAAGGAAGGTCCCTTCAGCACAGAGCTGGCTCGTAGCAGAGCTGGGGCTTGAGCCCAACTCCAAATGATCTCACAGCTGACCCTTAATAATGAAAGCCCATGTCCTCACATGGTGTCCCAAAGTTGGGGAAATTGTCTGAGAGCCTCACCTTCATCGACTAGAATGTATATATTTTGGGCTCATCAGTATTTGTTTAGCCCTTGTCCATAAGAAGCAGCCGAGGCCTCCCCCAGCAGCCCACCGCCTGCGGCAGCCGCTCCCAGAGCCCCCCCACGGCCATAAGCATGGGTGTGGGAGCTCGTTCAGCTGAGGGGAGCACACCTGCTGACAGAACGCACACCAGGGACAAGTGCCCTGCGTGGCTGTGTTACACGTCACTGCCCCTCCCCCCCCACATGCATGCTGTAGAACAACTCAAGGGTCCTGGAAGTTCCCCGAGAGGCACAGAGAAGCACCCCTCTGATTTTTGTAGACCCTTGGTGGCCTGGGACTGCCATCCTCCTCCACAGTTCAAGCCTGAAAATCCTCATCTCAGCCAGTATCAGGACTCCCCAGAGGAACAGAACCACCGGGAGACATACATATACATATATGTGTATATGTATATGTGTGTGCGTGTGTGTGCACATGTATATATATTAAAACGGCATGGAATTGTCACTCTGAGACCTGATCCCTAGAAGTAAAATGTATATGGCTCTTCCTTCTAAAATGGTCAGTGCAGATGGAGAAATGAGCAAAATGATACTTATATAAAATTAAAACCCAGGAAGTCGAGTTCTCCCAAGAAAGGCCCCTTAATATGTTCAGGAGAATTTTGTGTAATTGCAAATACATGAGAGAAGAATCATAAATACACTTTTCATTATGGTTGAGGAAATAGAATCGAAGTCTACTTCATTGGAGTAGGGGTGGGAGCCCCCTCATTTATGAAATGGGAGGAGCAGGGGAAGGGAAGGAAACATTTGGGATTAAATATTGTCATTTGAGTGGCGCAGCTGATGAAAGCCAGGAAATTTGAAATGTACGCACCGACAATCTGCCACTCCAATTTTACACTCCGGACCCCTGAACAAAAGCTTCACTGTGAGGTGCCTGGGGACGGCGGCTGGCGTGACTGAGGAGGGAAGGGGCACAGGTTTCCTTTCCATTTAATGGCTTCTCAGTGTCGAGTGTAGAAATCAAAATGTTGCTCTGTGGGGCCGATGCTGGGCCCTGCCTCCTCTCCCAGTGCTCCAGTGAGGTGGCTCCGTGATTCCTGATAGGGTCACCCAGCCTCTTTCTTCACCTCAAAACATTTACATTCAAGGGTGCTTCCACCCGTGGGTTCCTTCCTGCCCCCAACTGGACACAGAAAGGCAGCCATGGTGTCCTCGGTCTGGAGCCCAAACATCCCTGGTGCTGTCCCCATCACAGGAAACAAGTAAATCCAACCTGGCCAAGACTGACACCGGCCCCTCGATAGAAAGCAGAAGGTCAGAGTGCAAGGAATCAACTCAGGAGGGGCTCCAGGTCTGGACCGTGCGTGAGTGTTCAGCGTGGAAGAGCCCCATAGAACAGTGACCGCTGTTGGCCGGCTCACATTCTGGCGAGCAATGACAGAATGATCATAAGTCACAGTGGTCCCCGAGTTCTCCTACATTTGTTTATTGAGTTCAGACAACATCCTTAGAAATGAGGTAGATGGTCTTCTTGATAAAACCCTGGAGATTCAAAAAGGGCTTGGACAATCTTTGCGTGGCCAGGTGGAGGCTGAGGAGGGTGAGAAGGAGCAGGGAGGCTGGAAGGCAAAGCCTTGGGAGTTCCTCCTGCAACAGCCTGCTCATCCGTGGGTCCCGAGACAACTGCAAAGGCCAGCATGCCGTGGCTCTCTCCTGAATAAGGAGCTGGAGCATGTATTTGGGGCAGAAGGGGGGAGGCGCTGAAGCCTTGAGGAGGCAGGGAAACCTCAAGTGGGAAACGTGGGGTTTACTGAATTGGATCCTCCTTTCCCCTGTATGTAGTTTAAGGCTGAAATCTTCGGGCTCTGAGCAAAACTACTGGGAACCTCCACTTACACTTCTCATCACATTTCAGGAAAGCAAACAATGAAGCCACGTGGCTTTGTCTCCAGCTCTGAGAGCTTCTTTGCCCTCGTGTAGAAGTCCCTGCTGAAGGTCCCACCAGCACCCACAGGCCTGGGCACCACTCTTTTTCCCTCCAAAGTGGCCCACTCTCTGCCACGCCTTTGCCTTGGCTGTGCCCTTTGCTCAAAATGCCCTTCCCATATGTCTTCTCTCGAAGAAACCCTAAATTTCTCCTCCGCCGTGGTGCCTATGCCAATGCACGCGGCAGACCAGATGCCTCTCTGTCTGTGTTTCCTCCAAGCACCATGGCCAGAACCTCCAGAAAGACTCTCACACTCTGAGGTCCGAGAGGCAGGGTGGGGGGCATTCATCTTTGTACGCCCATATCCCTGACCGGTAGGTGCTCTGTGAATCTGACCTCCATAGGACAATAAGGAAGGTTTGCATTCCCCACAAAGACCCTCCATAATAGGAGGGTGTCAGAGGCATGCATCTCTCACTACACCACCACCCAGGCTGCCAGTCCAATCACAGCAGGTGCTTTCTACCCAGCAGGCCCAGGGGCTCAGTGCAACATGCTCATCATCAACCTCTCAGCAACGTGCTGGACTCTGCACTCTTATCTCTGCTTTTCAGATGAGAAAACTAGGGCCCAGAGTGCTCTTGTAACTTTCCCAGGGACAGAGCCAGGGGCACAACCCAGAGCCCACCTTCTCAGTTACTTAGAAAAACAGTATTGGCTTCTCTGCCTCACCAGCCTTTCCTGTAGGATTTCCAGGCAGAGCAAAGAAAGAAAGAAAAAAAAAAATCTTCTAACTTGTAGGACGTGTCCTCGTGCGAGCAGAACTCAAAACTGAATGAAAGCTTTAACTTGATGTATTTTCAGAATTTTTTTCTTCCAGATAACTGGTCCAAATGCCCATGATTTTGCCTTGAACGTAAAGGAGTGTTTGGGGGATAAAACAGCGACTTCTCTCCCTCACCTCCGGCTCCATTAAATGTGGGACAGTGCCACCTTCTGGCCAGAAGGCACATGGCAGTTGGCATCTACCGTGGAGGCATCCTTGAGCCCTCTGGAGCAGTTTAGCCTCTTAGGTCCCAATTAGGAGAGGAAACACACGCAGACCAAAGTGATCAGATATAAAGGAGACTGGATTGTCCTCCCGGGTCTCACATAGCTGCTGCAGGAGCTGTGGCAACACGGGCTCCCAGGGCTGCCTGACAGCATGTTTCAAAGGTCAGGCATCAAAGGGGCCCCTGGACCAGAGAGTGCAGCGCCTCCGGGTAGGCCCTTGGAAGATGAAAACCAGGACGAGGGAGCCCGGTCCATGAGCCCGGCTGGGGACCGCAGGCAAGGGGCAGACAGTGTCAGGACAGACAAGTGATTGGTGCCCAGCACGGACCTGGCACAGGGGTGAGCCCCAATAAATATGTCATGAAGTGAAATGAGATAAGCCAATCAGCAAATAGGCCTGCCTGTGGTGAGCCACAGCTGCTGGTATGCAAGGGGCACAGCCTGAACGAGGCAGGCAGGATCCATGTCATTTGTCCAGTACTTACATGGGAGTGAGGACACCCACAACACACAGCTAAATACATAGATAATAATCCCACGTAGTTTGTTACAGTGAGTTATATTTCCAGGTAAGGCCCTCTGCACAGCTTCCAATAAACAGTTATAGGCAGAGTGGGGTCCCCTGGAGACAGAGGCCACTTCAAACTTTCGTACGTTCATTTATTCAGTAAGTAAGTAAGTATAGACTGAGCATCTACGCAATGCCAGTTACTGCAATAAATCCTTTACGTGCATGTGTCATTAGATCTTCACCATAACTCTTACGAGGTAAAAGTAGAATATGTATTTTATGGATTCGGAAATTGTGCTCCAGAGAGGTTAGTTAACTTATCTAAGGTCACACAGCTTCTCAGTGGCAGAACCAGAATGTGAGCCAAGGTTTAACCCCAACACTCACATATTAAATGAGCTGATTCGTGATGGTCCTTCATTCAGGAAATATTTACTAAGCTCCTGTCACAGGGCGGGCACTGAGTCAGGTTCTTGAGACACATCACAGAACATCACAAGAGCCCTACCCTCCCAGAGCTGATGCAGGGAAGAGGGATGATAACAAGCTAACAAGAGGATGGGATGCATGGGTGAGGGAGGAAGACTGCTCAGATGCAGAGCTGGACAGACCTGGCTCAGATAACATCCCTCTGAGCTTCAGTTTTCTCATCTTTAAAACAGAGATAAGGGTAGGGTCGATGTGAAAGTTAAAATTTATGTGACACCCTGGACATACCCAAGAGTAGTGGCTGTTTTTATCAATAACTCAGAAGAGGCAGCAAGTCCCAAGTGGGGTGACATGAGGCCCATACACAGAGGTGCAAGACGGGGCGTTGAGGGGGGCTCTGTTGGTGTGAAAACTGCTCTGATAGCTTTGCCAGGACATGGGGGTGGGAGTGACAAGAGAGAAGGCCTGGCAGCAAGGCAGCGAGGTGGCAACCAAAGCATCAAACAACCTGTTGTGACATTTAACCACAGTTCTCGAATATGTCATATTTCAGGAAGAATATTCTTCCTTTTTTTTTTTTTTTTTTTTAGTTTTTATTTTGACATAATTTCATATTTGCAGTAAAGTTCAGAATAGTATAAAAATTCCCTTATATCCTTAACCTGGATACCTCCAATGTTAACATTTTCCCACATCTGCCTTATTATTTTCTCTGTACATTGTTTTTTGGAGCCATTTAAGAGTAAATTATCATGCAGACATGATGGGCCTTTAGCCCCTAAGTACTTCAATGCGTACTTCCTAAAACAAGGATATTCTCTTTCTCAACAATATTTAGTGCAATACCTCAAAAAGGAGGAAATTCACTGTTACAGTGACACTACCTATTCTACAGACCTTACTCAGGTTTCACCAACTGTCCCAATAACGTCCTCAACAGCAAAGAGAATCCCAGACCACCCATTGCATTCCATTGTCATGTCTCTTAAGCTCCTCTCATGGGGAACATTCCTCAGTCTTTCTGGTCATTCTTGGGCCAGTTATTGTACAGAATGGCCTTTACTTTGGGTTTGTCTGACATTAAGTCATGATTAGATTCACAGTATTCTGAGCAGGAAATCCAGAAAATGATGTTGCATAATCAGTCTGTTGGATGAGGGGGCCCAAGAAGTCCATTACAGTAATGATGATGTTACTCTTGATTAAGATAGTGTCTGCCAGGTTTCTACTACAAAGTTCATTCTTTACCCTTTGTAATTAGTGTCCTATGGGGAGGTTCTTTGAGACCGTGTAAATATTCCGTTATTCAAAAAAACTTCAGTAGCATTTGAGATCTTGGTCCCTGGCATACGTCACACATTTGGCTCAAATAAATTCATAAAAATTCAAAAGAAAGAGAGACAGAGAAGAGAAGAGAAGAGAAGAGAAGAGAAGAAAAGCCTTTGCCTACTGGGTTTAGAATCTACTCTTGATTCTTGTCTGAATCAATTGCTACCATAATGGCTGTAGACAGGTGCTTTTTAAATCATTCCCTCAACTTTATCAGTTGGCATTTTAGCATACTTTTTGTTAGAGGTAGATAAGCACATAACAGTGGGAAATTAGTTATCCTGCTTCCTTCTTGCCCCTACAGTTTGTTCTCCACACAATAGTTGAAGATCCTTTGAACAAGGAAATCAAAGCTTGCTCACATGCAAAAGAATAAAGTTGGACCCCTATTTCACACCATACACAAAATTAACTCAAACTGGATCAAGCAGCTAAATAAGAGCTAAAACTTTAAGCTCTTAAAAGAAAACATACAGGTAAATCTTCATGACATTGAAATTTCCAGTGGATTCTTAGATATGACACCAAAAGCACAAACAATGAAAGAAAAGAAAAAAACAGATAAACTGGATCTACTTACTGTATCAAGTAATAGGATAAGAAGTCCTCTTCTGCACTGCCACTCCCTTCCCCACACTGTCCAGAGCCTTGGGGAGGGCTATCTGCCTCTGGCGGCAGTGCAAGATAGATGTGATCTGTTTCCTAGAAGTGAATCAGACTTTCAGAGTTTGGAGAAGGAAAAAGAGGAGGAGGAGGAGAGAGAGGAGAATGATAGTGATGAAAACAATGAGGAGTTTTAAAAACACTTGAGGCAATATAAATAATCTAATATACATGTAATTGAAATCCCAGGGAAAAAGAGAGATAACCATGTAGAAGATCTACTTGAAGAGATAATGGCTGAGAATTTTTAAAAACCAATGAAAGTTACCAAGCCACAAATCCAAAAAGATCAGAGAACCCCAAACAGAATTATATATTTTTTAAAAACAGATATACTCAAAATACTGAAAAACAAAGAGAAAAAGAAAAATCTTAAAGGCAGCCAAAGAAACTAAGAAATAAATGTAATAACAACAACAGAATCCTCATCAGAAACTATAATCCAGAGGACAATGAAATGTCATCTTTAAAGTGTTGAGAGAAAAAATAAATATCAACACAGACTTCTGCCCCCAGGAGTAAAATACCTTTATAAATGAGAGTAATTTCTTTTAATTTTCAGAAAAAAAATATCTGAGATGATTACTTATCAGCAGACCTGTGTTGCAAGGTAGTAAAAGTTTTTTTAAGTTTTTTTGTTTGTTTGTTTATTTTTTTGAGGATATATTTGCTGATTCTAAAGAGAGAGGAAGGCAGAAATAAAAAGAAACATCAATGCCATGGAAATATCAATCGGCTGCCTCCTGTACATGCCTAACCAGGGACCAAACCCACAACCTATGTGCCCAGACCAGGAATTAACCCTGTGACCTTTTAATCTATGAGACAACGCTCCAACCAAATGAGACACTGCGGCCAAAGCTAAAGTAAGTATTTTAGGCAGAAGGAGTATAAAATAAGACAGAAACTTGTATCTACACAAAAATATCAAGAGCTCTGGACATCATTTAAATGATGGTAAGTATAAAAGTCTTCTTTAATCACTCTAAAATATTGAGTATCTAAAGCAAAAATAGAAGCAAAAGATTGTGGATTCATAGACTAGGTAAAAATAATGTATGACAACAGTAGCACAAAAGATGGTAGAAATCTTGAGAGTAGACTATGATAGTTCTTACACTTTGCATGAAGTAGTATATTATTTGAAGGTAGTTTGTGAAAAATTAAAGATCCATATTCTAAACCTTAAGACAGCCAATAAAATATCATTAACTATTTACAGCAATATAAAAACAATGTATCATGGAGTGAAAAACATATGTAGAAAAGAAATGCAGGAGAAAAATAGCACAAAGTCAGGGGCTGGAAGAAATTTTTACTCCATCTCTTTGACCAAACCGACCACATCTGTGTGAAATGAGGATACTGCCTACATCAGAGGGTTATGAAGAGCACTAAATGCGAGCACATATGTGCAACATTGAGCCCAGCCCTGACATGTATGTAGTAAGTGCTTGGGAAATAACTGCTGAATGAATGAATGAGTGAATGAATGAAGTGTTCAGTAGCATACGTAACATTGACTATACAACAGAGTTAGGATTTCTTCCAAAGCAGAGAATCCAAAAAGCTGAATGTAGAAGGAGGTGGGTTAAGTGCCAACTAGCTTTGTGTCTTCAAACCCTGCTCTGTAATGTAATCAATTCCACCTCCAGAAATCCAGTGCCCGTCTCTGGAGCTTGCAAGTGAGACAGAGTTTGGTTATCAATGGCAGTCAGGAAAAATAAACTTACCTACAGAAAGGGACAAAAAGAACCACAGACAGCTTGTGTTGAAGAAAAGGAATGTTTTAATCCCCCAACATCTGTAATTCACATTTATCTTATGATGAGCATTTGGACTTCTGTGTTTGACCTTGAGCAGAGCCCAAGAAGTCTGGCTGGTTTGAGATGAATGCATAAACCACACACAAATTCTAGAGCAAACCAGCCAGCAAATATTCTCCAACCTGCCCTTGACATGTAAATAATACTGTGAATCTAATAAATCTAATATTAGGTAACATTATTATGAATGGAATAACAACTTCCATTAGACTTTGTGCCAGAATCCTATGCTAAAAGCAGTAAATACAGCTCATGGAAAGCTCTTTAAATGGGATGTTGGTCAAACGAATTACCCATTTTCCATTTGCCTGGGAGAAACGTGACCTGACTTAGAAAGAGGAACCACTTAAGGAGGCAGTGGAAAGCCTGGGGCATGTCTGAAGAAGAGAGGGTGGATCTCGGAGGCTGGCATGTTAAACATCTGAGCCCACCATTTTGCTCCCACAATTTCTGCAGCAACCAGCTGTGCACAGACACATGCCAGCAGCACCTTGCCTTGCTGCACTGCACGTGGCTTGCTTTCTGCCCAGTGTCTGTGTTACTGCCTCCTGGGAAGCCTCCAGAAGCCCATTTCATCAATAAGTACCGACAACGTATCACCCTGTGGGACTGCCCTTCACCAACAGGAGATCAGAGCCCGTACGCTCACCCCTTCTGTCTGCAGGGACAATTTATAGGTTCATGCTACACACTTCCTCAGAAAGTCCCCAACAGAGTTGAGTTCCAGCCGCCCACCGCATTGACTTAGCAACAGCCCTGACTGAGGTCAATTGGCCTCACGCCACTTGCCCCAGAGAATCAGTTTGTTCAGTGACCAACTAACTTGAGGAATTTAACAATTTACACAACAATTTGTTTACCTTTTTATAATGTTTACAGCATTGATATTGGGTGGGACAATTTTAATACATTTGGAGATTTCTGCAAAGCTTTAAGTAACTGATTTTTATTTTGTTTTCATAATAGTATTTTAAGTTCAGTGGATTGAGCGTCGGCCTGCGAGCTAAGTGTCGCTGGTTCGATCTTCCAGTCAGGGCACATCAGAGAAGGAAAACTCTGACTCCAAAAAACCTCCGCTGCCTTGCGGCATACCTCTTCAGGGGAAAGGCTAAGGGAGTAAACCCCGACAGAAAATCCGGAGCCGGAGTCCCTAAGGCGGTTTGACGTTGTAGTCAACACCGGCAACTCCTGCGGCGCACCTGAAGCCAAGCTGTATTGACTCCGTCTTTCCCTTGGACCCTTCAGCTGCGAAGAGAGGGGGGGTCTGCTGCATGGGCAACAGCAGACCCTCCATATCACCCTGCCCAGGCTCTGTAGCTTCAGCTTCACTGGAGAGGACACTCCAGCGTCATTACAAGATGTCGATTCAACACGGGAGGAGACAGATACCGTGTCACTCCCGAGTTGGACTGCACAGCCATTCTCAGCGGTGCAGATAGACTCTTAAGAAGCTACACCATCGTCTCTCGAGACGGACGGCTGCCGACGACAACGACGACGACGACGGATTTTAAGGAGTAGGCTGGCTCTGTGCAGTGCGGCCGTAGCTCCCCAGCCAAGCTGAAAATGTATATAGGAGCTCAGTACACAGCGACCTGGACTGCTGATCTAGATGGGCAGTGGGGAGACAAAGAGAGGTGGCGTGAGGAGGAGCTTGCCCAAACCCCGCAGTCCTGGCCTCACCTTCCTCTTCAGCCCCTATGATCCTTGCAGGTTGGGAGCCTGGGTTCTGGGTGCTGCTGGGTTTGCATATCAGCAACATTTCCTGATGGCTTTGGGGTCACAGGCGCAGAATTTCAGTTTCCATAACTTCTATAAAAAGAGATAAAACACCCCACCCAGAGGATTACATTGAAGGTGAAATAAGATGGTATATGTTCAGCATGCAGTGCAGCAGAAGTGCAGTAAATGTGGGATGTTTTTAATCATTACCATGGCCACAGATATTGCCTAAGGAGCTCCTCTAATTCCGAAGAAGTAGCTAGAAGATGTAAGTAAGATTTCTCTCTGCTACAGACCTGCTCATTTTTTAAGGACCTTCCTGCCCCACACTGACCCATGTGGCTCACTTGGTTGGGCATCATTCCACAAATTGAAAGGTCGCTGGTTTGATTCCCAGTTAGGGCATATGCCTGGGTTTCAGGTTTGTCCTGGTCAGGGAGTGTACAAGAGGCAACCAATAGATATTTCTCTCTTACATCAAAGTTTTTCTCCCTCTTTTTCTCTCTCCTTTTGTCCCTCTCTAAAAATAAATAAATAAAATCTTTTAAAAAATTAAAAAGCACTGCCCTGGCTGGTGTAGCTCAATGGGTTGGAGGGTCATCCCATAAACTGAAATGTCATGGGTTCAATTCCTGGTCAGGGCACATAACCAGGTTGCAAGTTCGATTCCTGGTTGGGGTGCGTACAAGAAGACAACAGAGAGACTTTCTCTCTCACACTGATGTCTCTCTTTCCCTCCCTCTCTTCCTCTCTCTCTCTAAAAGCAATGAAAAACTGTCCTCAGGTGAAGATAAAAAAAATCTTCCTGCCCCACCTCTACTTCAAGTGCTGGGCTAAGCACTGAGAACATAAAGACACATTGCCACCTTCCAGAGACTTTCAGGCTGGAGGTAGGTATGAGGAAGAATGAGGTGGGGCCCAAAGAGCAGCATCCACAAGAAAAGGGACTCTGAGAGGGAGAAATGGAGGTAGGGAGACTTGTCCTGGCAGGAGAGTGAGCAGAGCAAAGGAAGGAGGATGGAAATGAAAACTAGTGGACCTGTCTGACTAGGGTATGGGGTTTCACAGGTCAGAAGGACCCAGACTATTGAGATGTTTACCTAAAAACTTATTCTTGCAATCAGAGAAGGCATCCCTTTAAGGGGATGGCAAATTTTCCTTTGAAACCAAATTTTAACTCACACCACTGGCACAAACAAACATTATCCATTTAAGGACAGTTTCTGCACTGCATCCAGCTGAGATTCTCTTGGGCATGCAGTTGCATGGTCCTCCCTACCTGCCTCCTCTGGGAGGTTGCACTCCGTCCTGCTCTTGCTCCAAACCCCTGTGCAAAGAACCCACAGAAGACTGTGGTTGCCAGAGCTCAACACGATTGCTTATCAGGTGATGGAGAACACACTGGAGAAGCAGGAAGTGACACAGGGCTTGAGGTGGAGAACCTCTAAGCATCTAGGGCTTGGCAAAGCCTGCCTTCCACAGAGAACAACAGTTCCTCTGTAAGGAAACTTTCCAGCTGTGGGAACTAGAAAAAGTCCCCTAACTTACCTGCCTTAGTTTTGTCATCTGTAAAATGGGAAAGACAACCGCACCTGCCTTACAGAGCTATTAAAGGAGTAAGTGCAAAGCACTTGTGGCACAGCTCATATAGTGCCTGGGACTCAATAGATGGTACCTAGCTATTTTTATATCATCATCTTCATCATCACCACCACCACCACCCTATGGCTGTGGGTGGCTGTGATGATGGAAACACCCCATTTTATATCCACATTCAAATACAGGTTCTCCTCCTGAACATTGGATCAGAATGCTCAGTGTGAAACATTCTGGTGCCAGATGGCAGATACGCAGCACACATCACACTTCTCTGCTCCCACCTCTGGGACAGACATTGCTTGTGGATCACAGAGCTCTAATGTGTTCTTGTTCTTGTTCGAATGCACAGCCCCAGGCAGACCCATGAATATATCAGAGCTGGCCCAGGAGGTAAAATTTACCCACTGAGACCTCCACACCACTGGTGGAAATAGGCTTAAACTGCAAGAAGTAACTGGGACATGCTGAGTGGACTCCTGACTAGCCAGTGAAACCTCAGCTCTGGAGTCCAGGATTTTAAAAACAAATTCCGGTTCACTCAAAAAGAGTGTGAGAAATATATTGTGGTATCCTCAACTGGATCCCATAACAGGAAAAGGACGTTAGTGGAAAAACTGGTGAAATACAAATTCCATCTGGAATTTAGTTAATAGCAATGTTGGTTTCTTAGTTTTGGCAAATGCCATGATTATATAAGATAATTAAGGGAAAATTGGGTGCCAGGTATCTGAGAAAATCTGTACCATGATTGCAACATTTCAATAAATCTAATGTTATTACAAAACAAAACTTTTTAAAAAGTCCAACAAACAAGTGCTGGCAAGGATGTGAAGAAAAGAGAACCCTCATGCTCTGTTGGTGGGAATGCAGACGGGTGCAGCCACTGTGGAAAAGTTTGGAGGTTCTTCAAAAAGTTAAAAATGGAACTGCTTCATGACCCAGTGATTCCACTTCTGGAATCCAAAGAAACCCGAAACACTAATTTGAAAGAATATATGCACCCCAATGTTCACTGCAGCATTATTTACGATAGACAAGATATGGAAGCAATCCAAGTGCCCATCAGTAGACAAGTGGATAAAACAGCTGTAGTGTGTATATACAATGGAATACGTATTATTTGGCCATAAAAAAAAGAATAAAATCTTACCATTTGCGACAGCATGGATGACCCTAGAGGGTTTTATGCTAAGTTTAATAAGTCAGGCTAAGAAAGGCAAATACCATATGACTTCACTTACATGTGGAATCTAGAGAACAAAATAAATGAACAAAGTTGAAACAGATTCAGATACAGAGAACAGATTGATAGTTGCCAGAGGAGAGGGGGTTTGGGGGACTGGGTAAAAAAGGTGAAGGGATTAAGAAGTACAAATAGTCACAGGAATGTAAAGCACATCACAGGGAATATAACCAATAATATCATATTAAATGTGTATGGGCCCAGGTGGGGACTGGAAATATGACAGTAGAGGGATCACTTTGTAAAGCATAGGACTGTCTAACCACTATGCTGTACATCTAAAACAAATACAAAATAATATGGAATGGACACTGTAATTGACCCGGGAACAGCCAGGAGCTGAAGCCTAGCTGGCTGCATCACCTGGAGGAAGGGGTGACTAAGCTTTGACTCCAGAGCTCACCTGGAATACGTTAACCATGACAACCGCATGCACCGAATTTTCCAGGACATCTCAATTTCCACTGCTGGGTACGGTGTTGGCTAATAGCAATAGATATAAATATTTTGGCATAATTTTTGGTTTTCTTTATGGAATTCTCTTCTTCCCAAAACAGGCTATTTATTAAATGCATGCTTAAATATGATTCAATCTGAATATTCTTTAAAACATTTTCTTATAAGTTCACATATCTGGGGAAAAAATATTTTGCCAGGCTGTAGGTCTCAATTTTATTTTCTTTTGAGAACAGGAGCACAGTCTATAGAACTTTAGAGTCTTCAAGCTCTGAGATTCTGTCCCTTCCAGATATTATCCATTCATTATTCATCCCCTTGCAAGGAGACATCAGTGGGTTGAGCCCACACTCAGTTGCTGCACAGCTGTGTAACCTTGGCCAAGTCATTGCACCTCCCTGAGCCTCGGTTCCCTCACCTGTTAAAGGAAAAATAAATTAATATCACACATGTAAAAAGTGTGTGGAGCAGATGACAGGTAGGAAACAGTGAACAAGTAACTATCATTATTGTTGGCACTCAAAAAATACCAGTCCACTTCCCTTCTCTATTTCTGTCATAAAAACCATTCTTATATAGTCATTAATAACTATAGCAAAAAAGGTCCTCTAGCTCATTTCTTGTAAGTACCTTCTTACGTTCCAGAACGTGTAAGCGATCATTCTTCCGTCACTGTGTTGGAGGTAAGTCAGTGAGCATCCCAAGCTCTCCCTCAATCCACGGTTTTTTCTTCAGGAAAAACCAACCAAGTTAACTGTGGTCATCCAAAGACTCCACTTGCTTCTGCATTCACTCACATGGCTATTGAGAGTTCAGTTCCTTGCCATGTGACCTCTCCATAGGGCTGCTCATGACATTGCAGCTGGCTTCCCCAGAGCAATAGATCCAAAAGAGAAAGACGGGGAAGACAGAGAAGCAGAGAGGAGGAGAGAGGGAAACAGAAAGGGAAGACTGAAACTTGATAGCAAATATATGGAGAGGTTGACCCTATGTTTTTCACTAACTGCAAGACAACTGGCAGGCGAACACCTAAGGCATTCACACCTCCCTCTCACTGAGGGTAATTATTTCAGCACATTAGCAGGCTGGGGCCTAATATATGTATTTCAGAAACTCAACCAAAAATCAAAGCCAGAGGTCAGTTCTGCGGGACATCACAGATGGTCTCAGATTTTATTTAAGAAGGATTTGGGACTGTACAAACAGGGTTCATCTGCGCCAGAACAGGTCGTCAGCTTCTCTCTCACCTGCAAGGACAGAAACAGGAAAGAAGCCTGGAAACCCCAAGCAAACTTTGTTTAAAATGGTGTAAGGAACGTAGGAAGGAAAGGAGCTATTTATAGAAAATAAATGATGAAATGAAAATCTTTGTTTTTCCTCTTTTCACTGTTTCAGAGGGAGAAAATTACAGCCTCTGGCTTCCTCCCAAGCAAGCCCTTGGCATCTTGGCTCTCAGGGACCCCTAGAGTCACAGTAACTCAGGTAAGAAGGGGCAGCTCCAGGGTCCAGCCCAGCCAGGTTCCTGCACATTTCACATCCGTGTGTGCTCTACCTCAGTTTTCTCCTCTGTACAATGAGGGGACAACATATCTATTTCAGAGTATATTACTATTATTCCTAGTGATGGCTGTGACTCACAGGTAGTACACACTTGCTTGTTCGAGGCCAGGCTTTGGGCTTACTGTGTCATCAACATGGCCTAATTTGACAAGTGAAGTAACGTAAGCTCAGAAAGGTGAAGTCAGTGGCCATTCCCAGCTTGCTGGACACACACATTGACCGCCAGTATAACAAAACAGAGTGGGCCTCAGCCTGTGATGGGTGGGTGGATGAATGGGTGGATGAGGGGCGTGGATGGAAGAATGGGTGGGTGGATAGATGGAAGAATTGATGAATGGATAGAAAAATGAGTGGATGAATGGATGGATGGAAGGGCAAATGGGTGGGGTGGTGGGTAGTGGACGGATGGAGGAATAGAGTGATGAATAGGTAGATGGGTAGGTGTATAAAGGCATGAAAGGCTGAATGAATGGATTAGTGGATAGGTGAATGGATAGAAGACTTGATGAATGGGTGGGAGGATAAATAGATGGATGAAATGAAGGATGAATAAATAGGTGGAAGGATGATTGGATGGGTGGATGGGCAAGTAGATGGATGGAAGGATGGATGGATGGGTGGATGGGTGGATGGATGGATGGATGGAAAGATGAATGGATGGGATGGTGGGTAGTGGATGGATGGTGGGATGGAGTGATGAATAGGTAGATGGGTAGATGTATAAATAAATGGCAAGGTGAATGAATGAATTAATGCATAGGTGAATGGATAGAAGACTTGATGGGTGGATGGGTAGACGAATGGAAGAATGATGAGTTGATGAGCAGATGGATGGGTGGATTGATGAATGAATCGGCAAAGGATGAATAGGATGATTTTTATGGTTTTGACAAGCCCAACTCCTTCCTTTAAAAGAAGTATTAGAAATTTCCACGTTTGCTTTCTACAGTCCTTAACAAATAATCCACAACAGAACAAGGTTTGGCTGTGAAGTACCTCTTCTTTTCCTGAGGAAAAACAGCATCTCTTTTTGCAAGTGATGCAAAACATTTCACATGGCCCTAAACAGATCTAGCACCTAAGGGTCAGGAGCGGGGGACTGCACCAAACACATTCATCATTAAAGCTCCCCTGGAATTAATGTTACCACTGATTTGTGCCCATGAATAAAGCATTGAGCAAATACTGAGAGTGAAACAACTCCTCCCCCAGGATCGTTAAGTGCCTCAGGAAGACTACAGCTACATTTGAAGCTGATTAAGAAGACTCACACTGGGTGTTGGAAGCACGTGAAGGGCTTGGATATCCCCTAACACATAGTAGGCATCTCGTAAAACTTGTAGAACAAGACAACAGAATGCCCCTGTCCCAAGGATTGGCCAACTCCACCAGCGTGCTGTCTTGGACACCGCCCCTAGGCCTCAGGAGACAGAGCACAACACACAGCTGACTGAGGACAACAGTGAGCACACAGAGCAAATGATCTCCACCAATGATAACTGCCAATGACTCAGTTATTTGCTTTCATTTTTAATTGGAGTAAAATGCAAAAACAAATTTACCATATTAACCACGTGAAGTGTATAGTTCAGAGACATTAAATATATGCATGATGTGCTACTATCACCCCCATCTACCTCCAGGATTTTCTCGTCTTCCCCAACTGAAGCTGTCCCTCTTAATTTGATGACTCCTCACCTCCCCCAGTCCCTGGTGACCACCACTCTACTTTCTGTCCCTATACATTTGACCACCCTAGAAACCTCATAGAAGTGGAATCATACAATATTTATCTTTCTGTGTCCAGCTTATTTCACTTGTGTAATGTCTTCAGGGTTCATCCATGTTGTAGCAGAATTCCCTTCCTAAGACTGAATAATGTTCCATTCTATGTCTAGACCACATTTTCTCTATCCATTCATCTGTCAATAAAAACTTGGGTTTCTTCAACACCTTAGCTATTGTGAATAATGCTCCTATGAGCATGGCTATACAAATATCTCTCTTGAAGCTCTACTTTCAATTATTTTGAGTATATACCCAGGAGTGGAATTGCTGGGTCATGTGGTAATTTTATTTTTTAATTTTTTGAGGAACTGCCGAACTGTTTTCCACAGGCACTGCACCATTTTACATTCTATCAATAGTGCACAAGTGTTCCAATTTCTCCACATTATTGTGTGTGTGTGTGTGTATACATATACAAAAAAATGGAATTTATAAAAAATTATGTACTTGTTCTTACATGTTTAAACTTCAATCACCTTCAAAGTATTCTCCATCTGATGCACTACACCTATCCAGACTTCTTTTCACTGCTCAAAACAGTTTTTAAACTCCGATTTTGATGCCTTTTAGTGCTTCTGAAGTTTTTGTTTTACCTCTTCCACATCGGCAAAACGTTTCCCTTTGAGGCCTTTTTTTCAGTGCGTGTGTGGGAGGTGGGGGAGTTGCTCTTCATGAGACTGAGTGAATAGGAAGAGTGAGGTACAGGGTCATGCTGGTTTTGGTCAAAAACTACTGAACACTCAGCTTGGTGTGGGCAGGTGCATGCGTCAATCACCCATCATGAAACGGACAAATGCGCTGAGTCTTCAAAAAGAATTCGCTGTAGCTGAAAGCAGCCTCTCAACACCAGCTGGTGCACTGATACTGATGGGTTCCTAGAGCACTCACCTAGTGAGGGCTCACCCTCCGGAAGATAATCCCAAGGTTTTTTATTTTGTTGTTGTTGTTGTTCCCCTTCATATATATATATACCGCCATCCTAATGGGTGAGGTGCTGTCCCACTGAGGATTTGATTTGCATTTCCCCAATCCTTAGTAATGTTGAGTATTTTTGTGTGTGTACTCATTGACCATTTGTTATTTTTTTATGTTCTTTGGAGAATTGTCTATTCAAGTCGTTCACCCATTTTTGAATCAGTTGTTCATTTTTGCTATTGTTGAGTTTTAGGAGTTCTCTATATATCTAGATATTGATCTCTTATCAGATACATGATTTGCAAATGTAAGGTTGGTGCAAAAATAATGTCCGATTTTGAGATCTATTTTAAAAATGAAAAAGTCCATGATTATGAAAATATTTATTCGTTAACATAACCTTTGCTTTCTAGAACCTCATTCCATCTGCCAACTAGCTTATAAATGCCACGCTTGTAAACTTCTCTAGGTTTTGAAGCAAAATATGAATCCAACTCATTTTCGACCTCTTCTCTTGATGTCAACCTAAGACCAGCAAAATGGTTCTGCAAGTCCGTGAAACAAGTGATAATCAGAAGGAGCAAGGTCAGGAGAATATGGAGGATGAAGCAATATTTCCCAACCAAGCTCTTTCAAGAAATTTTTGGTGAGTCGAGCAGTGTGAGGATGAGCATTATCATGATGGAAAATGATACCCTTTTTGTTGACTAAGGAAGGTCACTTTTGGTTCAAAGCTGCTTTCAAATGATGACATTGTTCACAGTAAAGATTAGCAGTAATTGTCTGATTGTTGCCTAACAGTTTGTAATGGACAACTCCTTCCATATCCCACCATACACTCAACATGATTTTCCTTGGATGAAGTCCTCGTCTTGGTTGTTGAACTCTTCTTCCTCCTCGACTGATCCACAATCGGCGTCGCTTAACGTTATGGTAAAGGATCCACTTCTCAGCACCTGTAACAGGCCTACCTAAAAATGGTGCCTGATTCACAAGCAACACGCTGTTGCAGATTCTCTGGAGACAGTTCCTGTGGGACCCATTTTCCAACTACTGAAACCTTTCCAGTCCTTTTCAGTTGGCGTAGCACGGTTGTATGGGCTACGTTACATTGTTCAGCAAGTTCCCTAGAGGTAATGGTGGGGTTTTCTGTGACAACAGCTTCCACACTTCAGAATCAAGTTCTATTGGACGACCCTCTTTTGGCTCATTTTTCAAACTGAAATCCCCACTTTGGAATGGGAAACCCACCTCCTGAAACTTCTTTCAGTCACTGCATCGCCCCATAAGCGCTCTGAATAGACTTTGCTGCTGTACTTGCATTGGCACATTTATGAAACTCATTGAGGAAAACATTTCTAATGTGGTCTTTAGATGGGATGAACATGGGTGCAAATATTGCTGATGATTATGAACAAGACTTCAATAATGTGAAAAAATAAGGTATAAAGTAGTCGTTGTGACATCAAAAAATTGTAAGAAGAGGCACAAATTTAATAAATACTATCTAAAACTTTCTTTTAAAAAAGTCAGACATTACATTTGCACCAACCTGATATTTTCTCCTATTATGTAGGTTGTCTTTTTACTCTGTTGAGTATGTCTTTTGATAAAGAATTTTTTTTAACTTTCATAAAGTCCAGTTCACCTATTTTCCTTTTCTTGCCTATCTTTAATGTCATTATCAAGACATTGTTGCCAAATCCAATGTCATGAAGCTTTTTTCGCATGTTTTCTTATGAGTTTTATAGTTTTAGATCTAACATTTGTATCTTTGATTCATTTTGAGTTAATTTTGCCCTGGCCAGGTAACATCATCCTGAAACACCAAAGTTGCAGGTTTGATCCCTAGTCAGGGCACATACAAAAATAATTTTGAGGGTTTTTTTGTTCATGGTGTTAGGTAAAGGTCCAACTTCATTCTTTCGCCTGTGAATATCCAGTTTCCCAGCATCGTTTGTTCAAAAGACTACTCTTTTCCCATTAAATTATCTTGAAAAATTGTTTAATCAGGTATGCAAGGGTTTTTTCTAGGCTCTCTGTTCTATTCAATTGGTCTATACGTTGGTCTTTATGCCAGTACCACACTGTTTTGATTACTATAGCTTTGTAGTAAGTTTTGAAATCAAGAAGTATGACACCTTTAGCTTTATTCTTTCTGAAGATTATTTTAGCTATTCAGCATCCCTTGCAATTCCATATAAATTTTAGGATGGGTTTTTCTGTTTTTGCAAAAGATATCATTGGGATTTTGATAGGGACAGAAATTTGTAGGCCTACCTTATCACTGGTCAAAGTGATGTAAAGACACTTAGGTAAGTAGCCCAGGGCCACACTGTTAATGAGAGATAAAGCCTGGGCTTGAATTCAGGGCATTCAGACTGTCCAGTCACTAAGCATCCCCACCCCCACCCCCATGAGGGGCAGCTGCCAGAACTGCACTAATAAGGTAGTAACTGTAGCCAGGGAGCCCTTGGAATGTGGCCACTGTCACATGCTGAAAGGATGTTTTACACAAATTAAGTTAAATGCAATGTATTATTACAATTAATTTTGCTTGTGCCATTACCATAGTTCTGACTACGGTGGGAGGCTAGGGAGACAAAGCCGTAAATGCTGAGTTACAGGAAGCCCAATATCACATAGAACAGACATAAGTTCTTTCTTTCTTTCAAATGTATTGTAAATTGTTTGCAAAAACACCTATATCAGTTTATACTGTCACCAATATAGTATATTTGTTGAGCACCACTTAGTAAATTATAAGTATTAAAATTAACAGCTGTGTTGACTAATAAAATGGCACTTCATTGCTGTTTTAACTACCATTGTATAAATAATTTGTGGGGTGAATATTTTGCCATGTTTGCTAATTATCTTTGCTACATATTTTCTGTGTGTCTGCTTTCATAATTTTTGTCTTATATATAATTTGTTCTTTGATGAAAATTCTCAAACATTAAAGTTTTGTGAACAAAAAAAATTTTCTGCTGTGCCTCTGGAAAACTTTTAAGTTTACACATGTGGCTCACATTTCATTTCTGTTAGATATTCAAGGATGAGAGAGGGTATGCAAGAGCCAAGGACAGACCCAAAGGAAGATCTGTTTGGACATCAGGTGTCTCCCATGTCTCTCCCAGCACTCCCTCCTCTAATATTGTCCCTTGGTGCCTTGGAGAAGGCTGATGGCTGATGTCTAACTCCTTAGTACTTCAGGTGGGCCCCACCCACAAGAGCTGGGGCTCCCTCCAATGGAGGAGCTGCTGTGGGAAGGTAGCTCGACACAGAGGGAAGCCAACAGAGTGTTCCCACCTGGTGCCCTCAAATTCTGATAAAATGACACCACTTCCCAGACCCCAACAGGAAGTGTGGAGTAACCTGCAAATGACAGACCTATGCCCTGAGCCCCAGGGGCAGGCAGACAGGCAACTCCCATTGTCAGGAATGCAAGCACCCCAGCGGTTCAGAACAGGGACAGTCCCCCTGGTCTGTGCCCTGAGCACTCAGACTGCGGGTTCCCAAAACTGGGCCTCCTGGGCTGTAGAGAATGCCTCTAGGACATGATCACTGATGACAGAAAGAGGACCAGGAGACAAGACAGGGAGAAGAGGAGGGAGAGGATAAAGGAGAGCAAAGGGGCAAGAGGTGGGGCAGGAGGAGAAAAGGGAGGAAGGGAGAGGAGAAGGGAGTGGAGGGGAGAGGAGGAGGGAAAGGAAGTAGGGGAGGGTGAAGGGGGCTACTAGCCCTCCAGGGCCTTGCAGAGGGCTTGATTCGTACTATCTCATTGACTCCTTATGGAAACCCAACACACCATTTCTCAGATGTAAAGAGCAAGGCTCAGGGATGTGACACAACCAGCCCAAGAGCACACAACTAGCAGGTCATGGAGCTAAATGTCACCAGGCCCTGTGACATCAGACCTTATTGCAATAGCACATATTCAATCATGTAGGAACACAGAGGGTCCTTTAGTAGCCAGTCGCTGCCTTTCAGTTCTAGCAGAATGGGTCTCTGTGCCTAGCATGTGCTCTCCTCTGACATCCAGAGCTCCTGGCCGTAGAGAGCGTCCCACTTGCTGGTACCCTGGCTGACCTGGAGCATGCAGGCGGCTTCGCACAGCAGCCGCCCCCCCAGTCTCTGTTCTCCACCCACACCCACTCCCCAGGTGATCGCACCAGCCCATGGGTTCTAAAACAAACCAGCTGGTAACACCTCTAGCGCTGACCTCTCCCTTCCACTAAGTGGAAGTACTAGCAGCTAGTGGTTCCTCAGCACTGCCCAGCACAGGACCTGCTCCTTCCCCACCTTCCCCAGCTTACTAAGTGATACTTCAGGTTCCCAGCCTTCTCCTGACCTGCTCCCAACGCCAGCCAATCCATTAGCAAATCCTATCCTCTCCACAGCAAAATACACCAGGATCAAGGGCTCATTCCCACCCTCCCAGGCAGTCTCTCCAAGGCCATCCAAAGCCAATTCTCCGCATGACCACCAGAGGGCGCACGTTAGAATCGGATCCTGGCCACCACCCAGTCAGTCCAGGAGTCCCCAAGGGCTTCCCCAAGTCCCAGGAGACCCCAGGTCCTTTCCATGACAGGGAGGCCTCATGACCGGGCCTGGGCTGGCCCCTCCAGGCCTCCATCCTGACCACCGGCAACTACCCTCTCCACTCCAGCCACAATGGGCTCTTACATTCCTCACTTCACACTCACCAAGGGTCTTCCCTCGGGGCCTTTGCACCTGCCACCCCTCTGCCAGGCATCCCCCCCAGAATCCTGCCCCTCCCCTTCCAATCCTCTGCCCAGGGTCGACCCTTCAGAAAGGCCCACCCAGCCCTATCACCACCCACCCCTCTACTCTGCTTCCTTCATTTTTCTTCCTAGGGCCAACACCACCCGACAGAGTAGTTGTCTCTGTATTTGCATTGTCTTTCACTGTGCTGTACTCAGACCCGCAGGAGGAGAAACCAATGTCTATGAAACCTCACGTCTCAGTCCCAGTTTTGTCGACTGATGAAAATCAGGCCAGACTGGGGCTCAATCTGATGCCATGAGGGGCAGGTCAAGGAAGTAAAGAAAGTGCACCTCTACGACTGTATATAAGATGTGGCGGGAGGAGTGACCCTCAGTCAGCTAGCTAAAGGGAAGGACCCCCCAAAGAGCAACACAATCGCCACCAAAACCCAAGTACAACTTGAAGGCCCAAATAAACGGCATAAAAGGCATCCCAAGAGCATCAAGTTCAGGAGATCAAGCAGACTGCACCACTGAATCCCACAGGTCTCCTACCACAGAAGGTCACAACACGAAGACAGGAAGTCACAGCAGATCAATCTAAGAAGCAAAAACAAACAAGAAGAGTCACAAAAATGGGGAGACAAAGAAACAACCCCCCATCAAAAGGAAAGGAGGAATACCCAGAAAGAGTGCTAAATGAAATAGAGAAACAAATATAAACTATAACAATTGTTTTAGAAGAATTCTAATTTTTTTCAGAAACATTTTATTTTTCTCGGTTTAAACACACTAAAGGGAAGGCTTGCTGCTTATAAGGTGAAACTCACAATACTATCCTCCAATTATTCCCTTCTGACCCAAGCTTACCCTTCTGATCTCATATGCTGATATTCACTGCTGCCACTTTTAGAATGTGAGCTACATGAACCCAAAGATTAGCATTTTTCCCTGTTGCATTCCCAACCCCTAAAAAATGATTGACATATAGTAGTTTCTTAATAAATATTTTCAGTAAACAAATGAATAAATGAACTGTATTTGAGCAGTTATTTAAGTAGATGATACAAAATTTGTAGTTTACTTGAAAAGTAAATATTTCTCTCTAGCCCTGTGCTTGGCTCCCAGTAAGTACTTAATATATGCCAAATTCTTTGTTTTTGTATCTCTAGAAAACCATGTACTCTGTACCCCATAAGATTTCTTTTTGGATTATGATGTAATTCTGCCTTTAATTATTTTTTTAAATTCAAAATTTCTTTACAAGGTGTTCCACCCTTATATTTCCAATACCCAATTTGCACCATGCATAGTTATTACCACTATGCTGTACACCTGAAACTAATATAAAATAATATTGAATATAAAGTGTAATTTTTAAAAATTAAAAATTAAAAAAAGAAAAATACATAAAATCAGAGGCAGGTGATACTTTGGTCATCGCTTTCCCAACTCATAAACATTAATGCCCACAGACCACAGGGTCCAGAGTATGATATGTTTTATGCCATGTTGACTTTCCATGCCTCCCCCATGCCCATGTCTGTGAGCTCAGCCCCTATCATATCCCACCATAAAGTAGAAACTCCCTTTTATAACGCACTGGAGTCCAGGGGAAGTCCTGTTAAAGATTTAATACATTGACTGGCATTGTCAGCTGTCCTCAGCTGGAACCACGGAAGACAGTGGAAGGGATGGGCAAAGGCTATGGACAGACCATTTGCAGCAGAGGCAGCGCAACTGCCAGCAAATGAGTAAAAAAACTGCTCATGGCTTAATTAAGTAATGCTCACTACAGTGACACCACAACAGCACTTTTACCTCTCAGGCTGGCAAGGATTCCCAGGAGAATAACGTCCAGGGCAGGTGTGGGAAATGGGTGTGGCTGTTGCATTCACACGCACTGTGGCCCTCTTAGAAATGTGTTACACCTGTGTCTGTACAGAGCGTGTTACATGCAGCACAGAGCAGAGGACACATTCCTTCACTGAAATAACAGACATGATTCACAAGTGCATCTAGCAAGTGTGAAAGCCCCTTGTGGGTGTGGGTCTATTCAGACATATGTGTACATTGCACAGTCTCAAACCTAGGTGGCAATGGGACCCTCCATGACCAGTTCAGGCAGTGAGTGTCCCATGGAACCCTAGGAAGAACAAGCTGGACATAAGCTGGAAAGTGTCAGACCCTGGCTCCTCCCTGGTCCCATGTGGCCTGGTGTGGTCTCATATAACCCTATGTGACCCTATGTGGTCCTGTGTGATCCCATATGGACCCGTGTAGTCCTCTCTGGTCCCATGTGGCCCAGTGTGGTCCTGTGTGACCATTTATAAGCCTCAGTTCCCTTGTCTGCAAGAGTAGAATAACAATAATCTCAGTCTCCAAGTTGTTGTAAGAAATAAATGAGGCCCCAGGATGAACACAGTTTAAATCCATATATCACAGTTCCCCTTAAGATAATGAATCTGATCCCTGATTGTCAAGGGATGCTGAAGCCATTACGTGGGGCTTCACTGGAGTCAGGCTGACCCCCTGAACTTACTGATCATGCAGTATTTGAAGAGTTGGAACCACCAGGATCAGGAGCCTCCTACTGCAATGCCACAGGGAATACACAGCCGGCTTAGGAAATAGTCTTGCAAAAATATAAATCATATAGGTATCTTTTAAGTACCTGCAGAATATATGGGATGGGGCTTAGAAACGCATATTCAGAGGTAATTACCTGTAAATTATATCTGAATGGATAGATAAGAAAGTTCTGCTACCTACCTGGCTCCTCAGATAATCAAGAAATAAATGTGTACCATACATTACATAATATGGAGAGGAAGAACATGTGCTTTTCTTTATAGGATTACAAACCGGGGGGAAATTGAGCCTCAAGCAAAAAATATACATTATCAAATAACACCAGGGAACACAATTTTCGTTGAGTTAGATCTGACACTTGTTTTTGACTAACTTTTGACATCTAAATCCAAAAATGACCCCAGATTTTCTCTATCACGTCAACTTTTTAAGGTACAGGACACCCTCCCTTTGTCCTAAAAATCATACAAAATGTACATACAAAAGAAAGTAAAGAAAAAAATTACCTGAATAGACTGTTTAGAGTTATTTTATTCATATAAAGGCTATAAATTGTTACTGTAAGTCAAATTATGTACAAGTAGTAAAGTTCTGCTACCAAACATATATATTAAGGTATTTTATCTTTTCAAGTGACAGGCTAGGAAATGCCAAAATGAGATATTTGAAACAGTCTCCTTCAGTTGGCAGAGCTTTAACAAATTGCTTCATGAGATCCAGTTTTGTGTGCAGAGGTGGGAATATAATGTTCTTTCTGTCAACAAGTGGCTCATGTACAATGTTTGGATCGCCAGGTTTGAGGTCAAAACTTGGAGGCCGGTTTTGCCTCCACCCAATGCCTCTCACGAGCTCTGCTGTCCCACATACACAGAAAGCAGGGATACTTGGTGTATCTACGTTGCTGACCAAGAAGGAAGTAGATCATTTTAAGGTCAACACAGATGATTCAAATGTGCTAGTGATATTGCAGCAGATCAATGACTCTCTTTATGTCTTCATATTCTTCAGGAAAACAAACTGAATGGCCAATTGGGACTGCACCAAATAAATTGCCATTGTGGAAGAGGACACACTTCAAGCTACGCTTTGAGCTATCGATGAACACTTGCCATTCAGTTGCGGTCTAGATTGGAATTCCCACTTCTTCCATTAAACCATGTATGTTATGGCAATACACAAAGCCACCATCACCTCAAAGTACTGCAGAAATGCACTTTCTCTTGATCAAAAGTAGGATATCTTTGCTCCTTTTTCAAGCAAGTTTTTCTTGTGCAGTCTTGATGCTAGGAGTTCTGAAGCCTTTTTGGATAGTCCCAAATCTCGTGCCAAATCATTCAACTCATGCTGATCAAATCCCTTATGAACTGAGTCATCTTCAATTTCAAAATCTTCATCATTGCTGTCAGTTCTTCACCATACTCCTGTTTTTCCAAAGAGGGCAGTTCAATGGAAACTGGCACTGGGGTTTCAGCTGAATGAGGCACTGGGTGTAGAGCTGATGGTAAACTAGGATACTCTATTTACATTTATTTTTCTTGTTATATCCTGACGTTTTCACTATACAAAAGTAACAGTCACTTGAATGATCTCTGGGCTCTCACCAAACCATAGGTGTACCAAATGGCAATTTATCACGTGTTCCCTTTGTCCACATCCGTAAACTCTCGACACACTGCTTGCACACCTTGTGAGGGGCCCAAGACTTATCTTAATCACCAAGTTTTACTTTAAAATATGCAAATAGGCTTGCCTGACAAATGCGCTGATGTTTGTCCTTTGGGAATGGTGAAACTGCCACAGATATAATAAAACGAATCAGGGTTGTCTAGGCACTTACGATGAGAAGTAGCAGAGGCAGACATGATGTGAAGGAAAGGAAATAAGTACGTATGTAAATAAAAAAATAAATTCTGCTAACTCCTTGTATACAGACAAGAACTCAGACTACACTTCAGAACAAGATTCACTATACAGAGCAGCACACAACCTCTCACCACACTGTCTCATGTGTAACTGAATAGCCTAGATGAGTATGAACCTGTCACTGGTCTCCAAGGTCATCCCCCACCCCTACCCACTTGAGGGAGGTTTGCTCTCAGTCAATAGGAGAGCACTAGTGCTTCCCTCAATCCAGGCTCAATCCAGCCTAGAGTGGTCACATTAAGGTAAGCTGTACAGAAAAAACTTGACGTGATAGAATAAAACTAACTGCAGTTTTGAAATTAGCATGCCTATTTAAGTCTAAAACAGCTGAAAAATCGAACTCAACAGAAATTATGTTGAAAATTGTTCCCCTTAGTAAGAGATTCCTTGATCAGAGAGACCTAACATTTTTTGAAGTATCACCAAGAGCAGGAGTCAAAGTTGAGAGAAGGAAGATATTGGAGTAATGGTAAGAGTTGCGAGAAAAAACTTTAAGGAGGAAAGGGTTTGAAAATTGGAATTCAGACTTAAAGAATGTGTTATCTGGCCAAATGAAGCACACCCCACTGAAATGCAAAGCTGTACAATAGGGATAATAATTGCATGAACAGAACACACTTAGGAATGTGGACTAAATGAAGTTTAGCAGCATTTTGGGAAACAACAGAAAATTAATTTTTCTAGGCAATACAGGGCTAACATTGTGATTCTTACAGGATGAGGAATTTAAGTTCCCTTCAGGAACTTACAAGGGATCACTGTAGGCTTTTCCTGTGAGACAAGTGATAACATCAACTGCTGTCGCAGGAAATACTGGACTGGAGACCACTGAAGGAGAAGCAGATCCTTTATGCACATTTGTGGAGGGGCAGAAGGATAAATGAGTCACAAGTCCTCTCTGTACATCATGCTTACTGAGCACCTGCTGTGCCAGGACATTACCAAAGGCACTGGGAACAGAACAGTAAATAAGAGAGACAAGATGAGCCAGCATTTGGGAAAAGAGGGAGCCCCAGTTTCTTCTGTCACCAAACTCAGAAGGGCTGGCTCTCGGGAATAATGACCCGCACGGGTGCACACCACAGCACCGGAAACTGAGTACTGGCTGAGGCTTGTGATGAGGGCTTGAAACCTGATTCCAATGACAGAGAAGCGAAAACTGAAACTGGGGGCAGAAACGCAACTGAGGCATTTTACAGTAAAGAGAAAAGGGAGGTAATAACATAAGGGTCACGTAAGTTATTTTTTAATAATAAAATTATGAATGCCTAAACACAAGAAGAATCTATGACAATGGGTTACTGAAAAATACCATAAGAGTAAGCAAGATCCAGGGTTTAAGTTTGTTTTTAATCTCTTCATTGATTGTAGAGATAGAGGAAGGGAGAAAGAGAGAGAGAAACATCAATGTGAGAGAGAAACATGGATCACTTGCTTCCCATATGTGCCACGACCTTGATCAAACCCCCAACCTACTGACAGGGAATCAAACCCCCAACCCTTTGGTCTACAGGATGACACTCCAACCAACTGAGCCACACCAGCCAGGGCAAGAGACCGCAAGTTTAAAACAAAAAAGGAAGTGACTGGATTTGAGTTCTGGGAGGTAACTATAGAAAAGCTCTACAAACATAAATTTTTGGGGAGAAGGAAAACATCTTGGGAGTGAGAATCAAGCAGCTAAAGCACACAAGTGACTATCTCTAGCCACTTCTAAAGGTTTGGGAGCATTAAAAATTCCTGGGAAAATACTGCCAACAATCTCCTCACTGCCTCCTGGGTAACTTTGGAGGAGGGATTCTCCTTCTTCTACCCATGGCTCTTCTCCATGCTCCAACTTGATGATAGCCCCCACTTTGATAGTGTGACACCCTGTTAATAGAAATGAAAGAGAACCTGAGCCCGGCTGCTCGGTTTCTGGGTCTCTGCCACCTGAGGAAAGTGCTGCCTTACGAGCTACACAACCAAAGTGCCTGCCTGAGCTCTGCCAAAATCAGGGCCAATCACTGGAAACGTAAAGACCAAAATGTCCTGCCTGGCGCCCAAGACACAGCGCTCACATTTGTCCCACCCAAGGTAAAGTCAGGAAATTTGAGGAAAATACCCTACATCTCAGCAACTCAGAGAGCAAGCTCTCCTCACCCACGGAGGTGAGGTGACTGTAGCTCCCCAGCATCACATCCCTGCAGGTTGTCTTCTCAGCAGGGTCCAGCGGCTGCCTCTCCTCCTGGGTGAAGTCTACAGTCACGTCCTCGAGTGACACTGGCCCCTGTAATGGCAGCATGATGGGAACTGGGTGACATGGAGAAGGCGTGTGAGGACGAGCTCACCGAGCTCACATGGGTACAGTCAACTGAATATTGTATACCTTTTTATGGCACAGAGCATGAAGAAAAGTAAAGCTATCAGACAGACACTAAAAGGAGTTCACTGAGGAAGCATCAGAAAAAGAAAATGCTCTCTTGCACTGTGAGCCTGGAACAATCCAGGCTGTTGGGGACACTGAGACCGGCAGACACAGCCCCTGCCCCAAGGAGCACAGGCCTGAGGGCCTCTCATGGAAACACGGTGCACTGTGCTCCTTCATTTTGCTTCCAGAACATGAACAGTGCTGGTTCTGCTCTTGCTCCCCAGCTGCTCCCACTCAACCTCCTTTGCAGGCTCCTCCTCTCCCCCAACTCCTCCTGAGACAGAGGGCCCTGGGCCCAGGTCTTGGCCCTGCACTCTTTGCTCTCTGCACGCCCTGCCTTCATGGGGCGCCCGCCTGGCCTTCTGGCTTTAATTACCATCTAAATATCGACATTTCTGAAATTTATATCACCAGCCCAGACTCTTCTCCTAAATTCCAGACACGTATGTCCCAGATCTCAAACTCAACATGCCTGAAATTCAACTGCTGTTCCCATCCAAACCCATTCCTCCTACAGCTCCCAGAAGGAGGGAATCTGCAGCGTTTGCCACAAGCAAGCCAGGCCACATCCACCTGCGTTTTGTACTCACTGCACTGGGGAAGCCTACAGCAGGTCCACAAGCATTGTCAGTAAAAGTTTTTATTTATTTGTAACACACTGTTGCTGCTTGAAACAGCATCAGCATGAATGTTCCATACTGGTTTTTAGTCTGGCAGCAGGTTTAAGTAGCTTGCCCAAGTTCACTTTTATGAAGAAGGAGAAGGGGAAAGTGCATTGTTCTTCCTCTGGCTTAAAGCAAAAGCTTTACAAGCACTTTGAACTTTAAGACAGTGGGCGTCAGAAAACTTGGATAACAAATTAAGAAACCAATCAGAACTACAGATATTTAGGGATCTTAGTTTAGTTACAAAAGACAAAGGAAGAACCCATGATGGTGGGTCTTCAAAGACCTGTCAGTACATTGACCAACTAGAGTCAGCTTTGTGATCACAGAATCAGAACTGCTTATGTTTTCACACAAGCCAGAACATCCAACGTGAGGGTGAGAATACTTGTGACCACCTCAGTCACCTCTTCCCCCGAGCTGAATTTTCGAAGCAGTGGGGGATGGGGGACACAGCACCTTACCTTTCTGAGAGGCCTTTGATGGCTGGCTAGAAAAAGAAGCACTGGAATTCCATTAGTGAAGACTGAAAGAAAAACAGTATCTGCCAGCCCTGAGCAGTGTGGCTCAGCTGGTTGGGCACTGTCCCACAAAGTGAAAGGTTGATGGTTCAATTCCCGGTCAGGACACATGCCTGGGTTTTGAGTTCAGGCCGGGTTGGGGCATGTACCAGCCTATGTTTTTCCTTCCCTTTCCCTCTCTCTAAAAATAAATTAACAAATAAAAAATTTTTTAAAACAGTATCCACCAGAAGACTGCAAATGGCAAAGATTCAAGAGGATACTAGTAAACACGCATCACTGGGAACCGAACAACAAAGAACAGCAGGGTCTAATGGGGCCCAAGACTGTAGTCCAAGGATCTCCGACCCAGCAACAGAGTCCTCCTGAGCATCGGGGAAGAGGACAGACGTTCTCAGACGTGCAAAGCCTCCAGAGTCAGGAGTTAGTACACCACCTACACGGTCTGTCCAAAGAAAGCAACTGATGTGCTACTCCAGAGCCAGGAAGGGGAAGACCAAGAACCAAGAGAAATGAAAGAACCAGCAGACCAACCGACTCCACCCACCTGCAAAGACACTGTACGCCCAGTACTCACGAAGGCAGTGCTCTTGAAGTAGGAATCCCACCCAGGCAAACTTGCTCATTTTGAGGTATTTAAAAAAATACAAAGTACTCAGTTTCTCAAAATGAAAATATTACAGAATTATATGCTACTCCTAGAAAACAAACTAAAAAGACAAATAAACTTGGAAAAAATGTTTACTAACATGACCCAAACTGGAAAAGTTTATAAACATTTAAGGCTACTTTTTATGTCAGCAAGAAAAGCAAAAGAAAACAGTGTCATGATAGAAAGACTGGCAGTGGGCATGAATAGGCCCACCACATGAAAAGAGAAATGGGCCAAAGTGAAAAGGCTACATAGTGTATGGTCCAACTATACAACATTCTGGAAAGGGCAAAATATACAGACAGTATGAAGAGCAGCAGTTGTCAGGGGTTGTAGGGAGGGAGGGATGCGCAGGTGGCACCCAGGAGACTTTCGGGGCCTGAACCTATTCTGTATGGCACAGTGACGGTGGACAAGTGTCACTATACAACCTAAACCATGCAACACAAGAGTGAACCCTACTGTAAACTATGGACTTCAGGTGGAGATGTGGCGACATCGAGCCTTCAGTCGTAGCGTGTGCTAAGTAAGGTGGTCGCGGCAGGGAAAAACGAGAGGGAGGGTACATGAGAACTCTGCTCTGTCAGCCTAACTTTGCTGTGAGCCTAAAACTGATAGATAAATAGTCTATTACTGGGGGGAAAAGTTTCTAAATATGTAAAAGTATTCAATATTAACCTCACTCATGATTAAGAAGAAATCCAAGCCTGCCGACAAACTTCTGGGGCCTAGGAGCAGCCAACAGCCCAAGACATATTCCTTTTCTGGTGTCACACTAGAAACCTGAGTCCCCTTGACTCCCAAGCGCCTGCCCCTGCATTTCATGCCATCGACATAAGCAGTCTCTATATGTGACATTTGTGTATCACATGACTCAGTTTTCCAATGAAAAGTTTTCAGGTTCTCTGCAGAACAAAACCAGAACTCAGGATAGCACTGGCGGCCCTCAGTCGATCAGGTCACCTCCATTCCCATCTCTCACTGTTCCTCAACAGAAGGCCCACGTTCTGCAGAAGCAAAAACTTCCTGGCTCTGCAGCAGCCGCATTCAGTCCACCTCATGCTGTTCTCTGCCAGCACACCTCCCAACCCTCTGCAGCCTCCCAGGTCCTGCTCATTGCAGGGGTGTCACAAACTGCCTCAACTAACCTACACCTCCCCCTTTGCCGAGCAACTGAGCCGCAGGCCCTGATGGGACAGTTACAACCAGACTGTGCTTCGTCATCACTTCAGAGCCTCCCGTATATTGACCGTGAGGGTTCCGTGATCACCCAAAATTATTTCTATGAATTACCTCCTGCAAGGAGAAGAGAGCTCCCTGAGGTAAAAAAAATAAAATAAAATAAAATAAAATAATGCTTCGTGAAATCATGTCCAAGGAAAGAGCTGTCACAGAAACCAACAGAGGAGAGTGCCGATGGGCAAGGTGGTGCTGGTCCAAGGCTAGAGGAGGCATCTCCACAGGCCTGTATGCTGGATCACAGGGGACCTTTACCAGGTCAGACTCAGGGGAGGGGCAAGGACAGAACCAAGACTATAGGCTGCAGGATAAAACATGAGTGGGAATAAGGAATCTTGGCCAGAGACATCACCACAGTCTGCTGTGCAACCCTAATAGATGATCACAGAGCTATCTGAGAACACTTGTTTGAATGAGAAGACCATTTCTCTAAATGGTCCTCATTTACCCCTGGATTAAGCAATAAGGACAATATATCTGTGGGACAACAATGTTTTCATCACCAGCAAAGTTATATGCACTGAGTGTTCCCCAGGCAGTGTGCCTTTGGCTTATAAGAGGCACAAGGCACCGGTGGCAATGGCTTGGGACTTGTCACTTAGGAAGGCCAGTCAACAAAATCTTTAAATCTCACAAGAAAATAACAGTGTTTCAGCTGGTCAGTGTAAGTTAAGTAATAGATGCTATCTGTCTTTTTTTACAACGAATGCCAAGAACATGAGGTGCACTTGTACTTGACTTGAAGAGCTCTAAAGTCATACCACCTACTCATACTAACATGACAGAAATGTGTGGCACTGACCTGCTGCTCTGTTCTGTCTGGGCATATATTTTATCTGGCTCTGCTTTCCTATTTGAACTATATACCTCCTACGGTACACTGTAAAACAAACTAGGGAATAACTACATAACAAGAAAAACTTACCAGAAATTTATTCATTTTCTGCTGTTCTTGGAAAAATGTGGAGGACTGTAAAAGTGGAGGCATACCTGGAGAAGGACAATGAAGGCAATGAAGTCATGAGTGATCTGGCCTGCCAAGGAAGTACTCATCCTGCATAAGACTCACCAGAAAGTTCCATGAAAGACACCTATGAGAGACTGCCCCTTTAAAACTTCAGAAGTGACTGGGAGAATGATAAGGAGGGAGCACCCACCTATATGCCTATAACTCCCACATGGTTCTGTGGTGACTGAGTGGGTTATTGAAATAATCCTCCATTATTAAACATAAGATGAAAAAAGGAATTTGGTTATAGTCATCTATTTTCTTACTCTTGTAACAATTTATTATCAGAAAGTCCTCAGAATGCTGTGAGGGAAGGGATACACTCAAGCACGGCTAAGAAAATTATTGGTACAAACTGGGGTGTGCTGCTCAAAGGATCTCTTCCTAAGAAACCTACTCTGATGTCACTGCAATACAGTGGACACAACACACGGCCTGGCAGTCTGAGTCCTGTTAGCAATCCCACCTATAGACCCAGACACCTCAGACAAGTCATCACCCTTCTCAGATAATTCCTTCCTCTGCCACGGAGGCAGGACAGAGCCCTTGCAGGTGGTTGTCCTGCCCTGGTCAGGTACCTGGTAGCATTCATGTACTAGTTCCTGTGTCTGTCACCACTCTTCCCTAAATAATTCTCCGGTACCTTCCAAGTAGGGAGGGGGATCCATTTAATCTTCAAGCTGCCCAAGACATGCCTCATATGTAAGTTTCCCCTAATAAACTCCATTCATTACTAGATTGTAGTGGCCAGTCTCTCTCTTCAGTCTGCTCCCTACCCTCCCTTACAGAGGTAGATTTTTCTATCTCAGGGCTTTTCCTTGGGTTTGTGTGCATACACATCACCTGCCTGCCCACGTGTGCCCAGATGTCCCCTCTACAGGACAGCCACAAGCAGGGGCCAGCCAACACCCTCCAACCAGAGTGGAGAGGTGCTTCATAGGGGCCTTGTTAACCACGTGTGCTGTCCTCTGGGTGTCACAGCCTGTAATGCCTGGGACACGTGAGTACCTGCCTCGCTCTACGATGCTATTTGGAGTGCTCACAACTTTTAAACAGTCTTCATGCTGCCCTAAGAGAATATTATCAAACAGCCTAAAAAACTCAAAAAGAAGTTATCAAAGATAAGAACTTGTCATATTAGATACTCATAAAAGCCAGCTGGTCATCACTAAGAGCCACGAAAGCTTTCTTGAGTGTGTATACACAGGGACTGTTGTAGTGAGACTTCGGTTCTGACTCTAACACGAGGGCCGACAGTGCGGGTGACTTCCTCCAAGTCTATGAACTGAACAGATTTGAGACACTGAGCTCTGGGCAAACAATGAAGGAACAGAGGGTAGAGCCAGGACTATGTGGGATCCCAATGAAAAAAGGGAGGTACGGGAAAGGGGCAGCACCAGCTCCCTGCCTCTGAAACTCTGGGCTTTGGAGGAATCACAGAAGCGTTGTTCTTGCCCATGAGACGAGAGGACAGGAAGGGTTACATTTCCAGGAGAGATGACCACTTGGGCCTCCCCAATTCACTTCCTCTGGAGGGACACACGTCTCCTGGGTTGGTGGGATGTGAAGCAGGGGCAAGACAAGAAACTAAAGTCTGGACGTGCACAAGGCAGGAGGATCGGAAGAACCTGAGCAGATCGGCCTTGCGGTGGGACCCGCAGTCAGGGGGGACAGCAGCGCCGGAGGCAGCAGCCAGCATGAGAATCATTCTGAGGGCAAGGGTGAAGCCCAAGGACCACAGGAGCAGGGGGAGGGGATGCTAGGAGTTGGAAGAACTGCAGAGGAAATGTGGCAGGGCAGACGGGTCCCGACAACAGCCTGAGGTTCCCTGAGGTAGACAGGAGGGGGCAAGAGCTTGGAGCACACAGCTGAGCCACCCAGAATGGCGAATGGACGTGGAAGGCCCATGAAGAACTTACAGTCGTTTGACAGGAAATCGCCCCAAATGTCACCAAATCCCAATCCAGAAACACTAGCCAATCCAGCACTCCAAAATGGCCATGCGATCACAGCGTGGAAAGTCTCTGGTGCGATGAGGAAGCAACAAGACAATGAAATCGGCCCAGCTATAGGGACTGAACGTATCTCCCTACAGAGTCAGCTGCTCTGCAGGAACGCCACGCTCTACCTGTGCTGGTGGCGCAGCCACGTGAAGGAGGGGCACCTCACAAGGGGAGTCTCAGAGGAACAGACCCATGGAAATGACTGAATACATAAAGGCACCAACTAGCCCCCAGACCGGGAAGAAAGCCGGAGTGCTTCAGCGCCCAGTCACCAGCCTGGCCCACAGCGAAGTCCCACCGCCCCGCCTGCCTACTTCTCCGTCCCCAACCACACATGTTTCCATGGAGGAGCGCGGCCCTCAGTTCCTGGGGGAGGTACTTGGTAAGAGGACATCACCTGCTCCGCTTTCAATTGACAACAGGGTAGGAAGCGCTAAAGCAAGTAATAACCACAATCTTCCGAGACGGGCTTAAGGGGAACGATGGTCCTTTTCAGAGAGGTGAACAGGTCATCTTCGGGCCCAAGAGAACGGGGTCGCCACGACTTTCTTACTCTGTTCTTTCATCCCCAGTCCAGGGTGCTAATGATGCACGCCACACCCAACAAGGGGGTGAGTGAGCAGGCTGCTCCCTGTGACCCCGCTGCTCCTGGGCGACATCAGCCTTAACAGGAGCCTTCGCAGCCCCCTCCAAAGGGGCACAGAGGAAAGGCTGGCTGGGGAGGCATTTGGGGCTCGGGACACTTGGTGCACTCACGGAGCGTTGCTCACGACTCTACAAAGTAACAGAGCAAAGGACAGAAATGGCGGGCTGGGGGACTGGGAGGCTGGGAGAGGGGCAACACATGGAGAGAAAACTGAAGGAAAGACCACCACAGGGCTGGAGCCGGATGCTGGGCTGGAGTGGGGAGCGGGCCCACAGGCAGCCCCGTTAGCTGAGGGCCTCAGCGGGAGGCTCACGGATGCATTTCTCACTTCCTATCCGCCATCCGCGCATCCAGTCAGGCTGTCGGCCCAGAAACCAAAAGAACGGACCCCTGCAAGCACCCCAGAGCTTCTTCCTAGGGCAGACAAGTTTCTCACATCTAAAGAAGTGGATACCTAATATCCTCTGACGGGATGAAAAGTAAGGGTACAGACACGCCTAGAAAAGCGAGAAGAGAGCCACCCACCCAGTTTGGGCACTGTAACTACCAGTGCTGGCTTTAAAACATCAATCATAACATTAAGATTAAGGTGTCTAAAAATTACACTGAATTTGGGGACAAATTACTTCATTATCCATCGTTGATGCTCATGCTGTCTGGACTTAGAACAAAGTTAATCATGGATCATATTAATTTAGGCTTTGCAAAGATGTCTTGACAAGACAGACCAATGATCTCCAGCTTCTACAACTTTTCACAAAAATCACGCTCTGGAAAAAGAAACATTTGCTAAGCAACACAGTAAAGAAATCAGAACGAAAAGGAAACAAACTGCTAGAAGGCAGAGAATTTGCTTCCTCTGTCTGGTTTCTTTCACTTCACGTAACCCCCTCGAGGCCTATATCCCCACTGTCCCAGATGGCTGCATTCCGTTCCTTCTCCTACTTGAGTAACGTGCCACTTGAAAAGGACATCTCACGTCTTCTGTACCCGCTCATCCACTGACGGACCCAGGTTCTTTCCACACCTCGGCTCTGCTGAATAATGCTGCAACAAACCGGGAGGTGCACATAGCTCTTCCAAGTTCTCCTTTCATTTCCTTCCAAGAAATTCCCAGACCTGGAATTGCTACGTCATAGAATGTTGAGGAGCTGCCATACCGTTTTCTGGAAGAACTGATGGGACTTCACTCAGGGTTGGTACAAGCAGATTAGAAACATGGACGTGAACAAATAAAAAATACAACTTCGGGTACATCCTGACTGTCTCATCCAAGTGTTCAAATGATGGATCAGAAGCACGACTCACGGCCCAAGGGTGGAAACAACCCGAGTGTCCATCAGCCCATGGATGCATCAACAAGATACGGTTTCTATGATCGATATCATCCATCCTATAAAAAGAAGGAAATTCTGGCGCATGCAACAACATGCATGAACCTTGAATCCCTACGCTGACAAAATAAGCCTGAAATAAATGTACAGACACTACAGGATTCCACCGATACGGGTTCCCTACAGTAGTCAAGCTCCTACGGACAGGAGGCGCAAGGGTGGCTGGCTACCAGGACCGGGGGAGACGGATAAAAGTTCATCTTTGTTGGGTGCAGAGTCTCAGTTTGGGAAGACGACAAAGTTCTGCGGGCGGACGGCGGTGACTGTAGCACAAGGTGCATGCGTTCGATACCCGCGAATTTAACCTCTGTTGTGGTTAAAACGGTAAACTGAGTATGTTATTTCACCACAATAAGAAAGCAAGGGAGGGAGGGAGGGAGGATAAACAAAAGGAAGTAAAGGGTTCCGTGCCCAGGAAAACAGGAGAGCTGTGAGGCTGGCAGGTGGTTCAGAAACAGCATCCGCTGACCCTGCGGCGTAACGGGTTGGTCGGTACCTTTTCTGCATCTGCCCTCCCCACCTGCACAGGGAACATTCTGTTCTGTCTTCAACTGGAGACCTTTCCACTTAAGTCTTCCTGTGTGGGTGACATTTCATTCATAGGGTACCTGAGCGGTAGTGAAATGTCTGACTCAAGAGTGAAACACAGGCTGAAAACGTGGATATGTGGACGAGAGTTCCTTCCCTGGACTTGAGGGGCAGGCTTTGGGTGCTTCATGGACTCCCTCAAATCGTAGACACCGTCTGAAGCATGTGAGCGCATGTGCGGCTTTCTAGGATTTTAGGTTCTCACAACGTCTCTTGGAATGAAAGCTGCCTGAGGGTTGAGGATGCGTTTCCCCTGCTTCCAAATCCTGAACATCGTTTCCTGAGACATCGAGCGTCGCCAAAACCTGTGTTTGCTGGTGCTGTGCTTGTCGTTTTCCAAAGTGTCTGTACCGTGCTCAACTGATTATTTTAATAAGATCAACTTATTCAATATTGTACAAGGGAAGAGCTGGGAAGAGAGAAAGAGAGGAAGACAGGGAGAGAAACCGATGTGTGAGAGAGGCAAAGACCGCTTGCACAGGGCCCCAGACGGGGACCAGCCTGCGACCCAGGCAGGTGCCCTGACCGGGAATCACACGGGTGAAACTGTCGCTTGCAGGATCAATGCTCAATGCAACGAGCCACGCAGGTCAGCGCACCAAATTCGCCGTTTGAAACTAAATTGTCACTTGGCAGGGCCACGGACCCAGGGACTTTTTTACACTTTTACCCCGCTCTTGAAAGGTCTCAGTATTTCTGCTTTACCTCCCTCTCCCACCAGGCAACACTCTGAAATGGAAATGGGAGAGAAGACCTGCCAACCCAGTTCAAGCTCAGAATGGAGACAACAGCGCACTGGCTGGGGACGAGGTAAAGAGCGATGCTGACACTGGAGGACAGCTCTGGAGGCTGGTCTGAGCTTGTAGGGTCAGCAGCAGGAGACACTGTTTACCCTGACCGTCAGGAGAAGTAAGTGCATGTGTGGCACTTACATGGATTCTATGTATGGCAGATACATATGTGTGTTTGAGTCTTTCAAACTGGTGGCCGGGTGGGAATAACCGATGACATCAGAGGCTTCCGAACCTCCTGATTGGGAGGATCCATTCCGTGGCGCTAGGCAGCCCAGGTGGGCAACTACTTCTGTGATCGCCCACATTTACGGAAGGAGAACAAGGAGCCATGGCTGACACTGACTCAAGTGCCAACTGTGACCACCTTGGCCCAGAGCCGAGCACCTCAGGGAGCCCGATGGAGCTCAGAGTTACTCGGGGGAACGCAGGACAATCAGGTGAGGAAACGGGGGGCGGCGGGATTTGGCACGGTTGACATTAAGGAGGAAGGGGGCCCTGAGCAGGCTGTGTGTGAAAGAAAGGAGAGACTCAGAGCACCACCGGATTACAGGAGATGACAGGAGCTGGGGACCAGGAGATCCCCAAGAAAGGACAGCCTGGGAGGCAAGCAAGGAGGGATAGGAGATGAGATTCAAAGATGAGAGAAGGGAAGGGAAGAAACAAGGACGGTCCTTTTGTCCCCCTTCAATGGGAGAAATCCTCTCAAACGAGGAAGACCTTTGAGGACACAGAAGAAGAATAACAGCAAGGTGAACATGGGGGGCGGTGGAGGGGCGGAGTATTGGATTCACCAAAGGAGGAAGATGAAAAGATGGCAGGGGAGAAGGCCGGTAGCCTATGACACAAGAAAGAATGGAGGGGTTGGTTTCTAGGGACGGGGGGAGAGGTGGGGTGGAAACGAGGTTGGGTTTTGGTGACCAATAGCTGAATTTCAAAGGCAAAAGCCTTATATCGTACCCTGGGTTCTTAACTCAGGCGCCTGTGTGGAATCCACCACCGCTGCTCGGACAACCGCAGCAAAGTGGAAGAGGGGGCGAGCAGAGAGGCGGGGGGCACAAGAGGAGACCGTCCCCGCGCCTAACAACACCTGGCTCGTAGAGGACGGGGACGGTCTCCAAATGACATTCAAAAGAACGCGCGTGGCAACGGTGCAGAGAGAACACCACGAGGCTGTTGCCAGGCTGCACAGTAAGGAGATACCTTGGAGGGCACCCTCCTAGCCTACTCTTAAGAAACCACTTTGAATAACTATACTTTTCCAACACAAAAGAACTCCCTGCTAGTTGGTGCGCTCCCTTTCCCAGGAGGGCTCCCTATCGATTCTCACCGGGGACACTTAGAAGTGACACAGGATTAGGTTAGACTTGAGAAGGGTTTGCACTGGGAGTGACGTGGCCTGTGAGTATTGTACCCTCGGAGACTTCTTAGCTCTCACTGGCCTTTTGAATCTAAAGTCCTTCACGTGTGTAAGGGGAGAGAAGGAGGCCATCTTCACGCCCTGATGTGACTGTCAACAGAGAAACGACGGAGTGGCGTCAGCAGGGGTGCGATTATGCGTGATGGGGGAGCAGCACTGATTCGCTAAGATCTGAGTCACGCAGATATGCTGCTGCCACCCTACGTGTGGCTCGGTCCCCCGGGGCTGGGTGGGTGAGGGTGGTGCCACCCTTGCTTCCTTTCCCAGGGAAGGATCCCCTGCACCCCTGTGTTCTGGGCAGCCTCACCCCTGGCCCTCACGGTGCCCCCTGGTGCTAAGAGTGACTCGGGTGAAGGCAGGACCATCATGAGAGGAAACAGGGGGATGAAGGGTAGGACAGGGTTGCCATTACGGAGGAAGGGGTACTTGAGTAGGGTGGGTGGGAAAGAGAGGAGGGGTTCAGAGCGTCACAACGTGGAGGAGACTTCGGGAGCTGTGGACCGGAATATCCGCATGAAAGGACGGCCTGGGAGGCAAGCAAGGAGCTTAGGAGTTGAGATTCAAAATGAGAGACAGGAAGGGAAGAAACCATGACAGTTCTTTCGTTCCCGCCCAATGGGAGAACCTACCTCAAACAAGGAAGATTTTTGAGGACACAGACAGAGAAAACAGCAAGGTCAACTTGGGGGTGGGCTGGGCGGAGACAGGGACACCGCCAAAGCAGGAAGATGAAAAGACGGCCGGGGAGAAGGCCAGTAGTCTATGAGACTGCAGAGAAGGGAGGGGTCGGTTTGTAGGGGGTGGGGGCGTCAGTGGGGTGGAGAGGGGGCCAGGTTTCAGTGACCAGTAGCTCAATTCCAAAGGCAAAAGCCTTATATTGCGCCCTGGGTTCTTTACTCAGGCCCCTCTGTGGATTCCAACCGCCCTGCTCAGACCACCACGGCAAAGAGGAAGAGGGGGCGAGCAGCGAGGCGGGAGGCACAGGAGGAGACCGTCCCCGCGCCTAACAACACCTGGCTCGTGGAGGACCGGGACGGTCTCAAAATGACCCTGAAAAGGAAGCGCGGTACAACGGTCCAGAGAGAACACCAGGAGGCCTTTGCCAGGCTTCTCAGTAAGCAGATACCCTGGAGAGCCCCCTCCTAGCCTACTCTTAAGTAACAACTTTGAACAACTATACTTTTCCAACAGAAAAGAACTCCCTGCTGGTTGGTGGGCTCTCCTTCCTAGGTGGGCTCCCTATCGAGTCTCAGTGGGGACCCTTAGATTAGGCTAGACTTGAGGAGGGTTTGCACTGGGAATCACGTGGCTTGTGAGTATTGTACCCTCGGAGACTTCTTGGCTCTCACTGGCCGTTTGAATCTAAATACCTTCACGTGTGTAAGGGGAGAGAAGGAGGCCAACTTCACGCCCTGATGTGACTGTCAACAGACAAAGGACGGAATGGCTCTGGCATGAATGAGCAGGGCTGCATTCATGCGTGATGGGGGAGCAGCACTGAGTCGCTAAGATCTCAGTCACGCAGATAAGCTGCTGCCACCCTACGTGTCGCTCGGTCCCCCGGGACTGGGTGGGTGAGGGTGGTGACACCCCTGCTTCCTTTCCCAGGGAACGATCTCCTCTATCCCTCTTCCTGGCAGCCTCACCCTTCGCCCCGCTCCTCAACCTTCCCCCAGAGCGGCACGCTTCCCCTCTTGAGCCCAGTACGCTCCCACGGAAACTCCGTTGCTGTCATCAGGCTCACACTTGCCCTCTCTTCACAGAGGACCCTGTCATCAAACGTTTCCTTGAGTGGGACGCGCAGCTGAGAATCTCAGATAAGGTGAGAGGGGTTCCTGCTCCACCATCGACCCTCGGATCAGGCGGCAGTTTCCTGAGCCCACAGTTCCCCCCCCAACCTGCCTTCGAGGACCTAGGCGTGTCTCGCAGTGCGGACGGCAACCCTGCCTCTGCCCCGGCTCTTCTGGGACCTGAGCCCAAGGCTTGTCCCTCTTCTCTCAGCTCTTGGGGACTCCCCTTCGCTCCAGCTTCTCAGAGACCCTCCCGATGCCGGCCGGCCCAAACACAGAGCATCTCTGAGACCCTAGGCGCCTGCCATGCCGGGAGCATCAGCCTTTCCCTTATCCCGCTCTTCTTCCTCTTTCACAATGTGAGTCCTCCTGTGTGTCTTCCTCCTCTTCCCACCAGTACCTGCTCTCAATGGTCCTGGCCTATTTGAGCCGCGCCGTCCTGTTCTCCTGGCAGTACCGGCGCATCCACTTCTTCCTGGCCCTGTGAGTACCGTGCTGAACCCCATCAGTCACTTTCATCCTCTGGGGAGCGCGGGGACACGAGCGGGTCTCCGACCTCTCACCTGCTTTCCACCCCATTTCTACCGTGTACACTGGGGATGAACTTGATAGGACTGGACTACAGCGTGTCTTACACTGTTCTTAGGAAGACCCAACAACACCAAGGTCCGTTACAAGACTGAAGAAACCACAAGAAAACATCAGGTCCTCACAAACATTTCACACCACCCTTCCCCTGAGTAAACAGGCTTGAGACGAACCGTTCCTAAGTCTTCTCCCCCACATCCCACCACACCTCTCGACGACACCAAATGTCACGGTCTTTCTCCTCAAGGCAGGCCCCCGTCACATACCACAGATCGATTGTGAATACTCGCCCCGGGTCCCGGGCCGGCCTGTTCGGCTGTTTCGAGTGCCGTGCGGTCCACCGAAGTGTTGCGGGTTCGGTCGCGGTCAGGGCTCCTGAAGGAGGCGACCGATCCGGGTTTCTCGCTCACGTCAATGTCTCTCCCTCTCTCTGAATCAATACACATCTCCTCGGGGGAGGAGAACAAACAGTAAGACCCAGGGCTCTTCCTTACCAATCTCCCTGAATGGACTTCGAAACACAGCTCTAACCACTTCCCCACCCCCCCACCCAACAAGTCCACTGGCTCATGTTGTTCTCAACCGAGGCCAGAGTTCTCGCTGTGAAATCAGCTCTCTCTGCACCCTCCATCAAACCCGGTGACCACCCTGACACTCCCTTCTTCGTTTCGCTGCTCTTCCCAACACCCTTCCCTGACTGTATATTGTGCTTTCTGTCGCGGTATTTTTACACGCATGTAACTGAAAGACACAATCTCCTCTGAAACTAACTCAAACGCAAAAACCTTCGGACCTCCTCACTTCTGCACCCCAGTAGCAAAGGAAAAGCATTGCTAATTTAAATAAACAAACAAACAAAAAGCACATATATATCAACGGGTTCTTAAAACACTCGGCACCCTCCTCTTCATGTCGCACAATCTGTATGACATTGAGTCTCTGAGGTCCTCAGTTTTGCACTTGACGAGGACACAAAGCGTTCGGTCATTCGTCCTATGAAACCTTACAAAGTGCACCTCCAGGGCCAGGGAGTGTGAGGATGGGAGCATTCAGAAGGGCCCCTGAGGGAATGCGCCAAGGAACCCAGTCCTGCCTCAGTCACTTGGTAGGAAACCGTGAGGACTGAGATGGGGCAGTCGGCTCCTGCCCGCAGGAGCTGTCCAGGGGCTCACACGACAGGGAGACGGGTGTGCGCGCGCACGGCAGGGTCAACGAAGGGGGTGGGCTTCCCCACTCAGTTCACTGTATCTGCATCGTCAAGGTAGGAGAGGGGCCCTTCAGCTGCCTGCTCAGCAGGGGCTTCTTGTGCCTGGGAGGCGCTCTGCGACCCTGCATGGGGCTCCTGCGGGTCCTGTGTGAAGGCCGTCCTGCCTGCGTCCTCTCTGGGAAGCTGACTGCAGGCAGGGCCCCTCTCCGTCTGCTCTCAGCTGACACCCTGATGGCCTTCCTCAGCTACCTCGCCATTGACATGGAAGAGGGCCGCTGCGCCCCTAAAGAGGCCATCTTTTTCTTCCTCTACGGGAACAACAACCGCGCCTGGCGTCCCATGTTCCAGAAGCAGCGGTTTGAATTCTTCCGCTCCATGGGCTACAGGGCATGGGTCACCAAGGAGGAGTGTGAAGAGGTAGGTGGGCGGCGGGGCTCTGGTGGAGGGCGGTGCCGGGCTGCAGAGGGAAGGGGTCCTGGGCCTCACAGCTGGGACTGGGGGTGAGAGAGACAGGGGGCCGGACAAGGGGAGGGTCATGGGTCCACATGGAGAGCCCTCACCTTTTCAGGGACTCTTTGTCTTTCCAGATCCAGGCCTTCGATCCCCAGCTCTGGGTGTGGCGGCGAGACCGTGCCCTCCTTTCTCAGACCCTGAAGGCTAAGGTAGGTGTGAACGGAGGGAGGGCTGTGTCCCCACGGGTGCAGACGGAATCATCTGTGGACCCTGGAGGAAACCCGACACATTTAACTGCACCGCCCATGATCGTCGACCCCATCCCTCTCCGTCACCCTGCCACACGTCTGAAGCACACCCACCAGGCACACAGCCAGGCATGTGCCGGAACTCCTTTAGCTTTACCTTGTCGCAAAAGCACTTCCCCTGCCCCACCATTCTAAACGATAGCTTTGCGGAATAGAGTTCTTTATGAAACAGGGCATGAAACGCACTCCTGGTGTGGCAGGGCCACTCCCCGCGCCCAGCTCCACTCTCTTTCTCTTGTCTTCAAACTTTCCGCTGCTGTGGCAGGAAGGCGACAGCCTGGAGAGCAGGAAGGCCGCCTGCCCCTGGCCTGCGCTGGCCTGACTGGGACATCCTTCGAGCACACTGTCCTCGGCACCAGGTTGGTGTCTCAGACCCCAGGCTGGGGAGAAACCACGGGAACCAGCCCCTCTGGGCCAGCACTGCCCATCCCTGGCCTCGGTTCAGAATGGACCGACCCTCTGCTGGGCAGAGCTGGGATTCTTCCCATCTGAGAAGTGGGCGGCCTCTTGGGAGCCTATCTCATTTCACCGGCCTTCTCCCAACATCCCCTAAGGGGCGCCACGCCACTACCACTTCTCCGTGAGGTGGCTCACGCAGTCCTCGGTGCATTGGACGGTCTCTTTGACATTCTCTCACAGCAGAGTCTCTGGCTCGGTGCAGCAGGCATTCCTCCGGGTGCTTCTCAGTCACATTCGGGGTTCATTCACTGAGGCTGTTTTCACCCGCGGCAGCAGCTCGGCTCACGTTCTCCAGCATGATCTTTGCAAAGGATGGTTTTCCTCCAATGATGTCTTGTCTCCGGTCCCTGAACAGCCACCAGACAGGCTTCTCTTCTCAGGAAACCGGACACGCTGTTTCCCAGAGGAGAGGCAAGGCCTGCAGGGAGTGGCCTCGAGCTCACTGTGCTCCCTGGGATCTGGCCTGGCTCTGTGGGAAGGGAGGCAGACAGGTTGCCACACTCCTGGGGCCTGGGCCTCCACCCTGAACTCGCATGAGTGGCCACCCCACCTGGGGAGCACTTGTGAGCCTGCAGGGTACCTGGGACCTACTGAGAGCTCAAGCTGAAGATGAGGCAGACACGGAAGCCATTGTCCGCGCGCTCACACTAAAAAGCCTTCAAAGGCAAGAAGTTGGTGAGCATGTCTCGAGCTACTACTGTGACTAGGGGCATGAGGCCTCGGTTGGGTCCCATGGTGCTGTCATGTGAGCCAGCAGGGAGGGCGGGTCAAGAGCAGCAGCCACAGGGCTGTGGTTTAGCTGCCCGGCGTGTTAGCTGCTCAGCGCACACGGCTGTGTATCTGTTTATTTCGTTAAAATAAAGTTTTCTTTTTATTAACCTTGGGGAGAGAATGAGTGATATCAACGTGGATCGTTGTTCCACCTATTTATGTATTCACCGGCTGCTTCTTGGATGCGCCCTGATGGGGGATCGGACTCACGACTTAGGCACACAGGAACGCCACTCTAAGCAACTGAGCCTCTCAGCCAGGGCACGCACATGGCCGTTCACAGTTAAAATCAAGGGAACAAATATCAAAATTCAGAACCTCAAGTGCAGTGACCACATTTCATGTGCTCAATAGCCACAGGTGCCTTTTGGCTCCTGTACTGAAAGGTACTGATCTAGAATATTCCACTGTTGAAAGTTTTCCCGGATGGAGCTGTATTACACGGTACTTGCTCGGTAAATAGTACGGAACAGAGAAGGGATAAAGAGAGTAGCAGGAAAAAAGAGAAGAGGGGGGTAGATGTTGCTTTGTGCTACCAGACTGGAGACCGAGGTGCCACGGATCACGGGAACAACTTTCCCTAAACCCCTTCACAACTGTTTGGAACACATTCTGCCCAGAAGGTCTCAGAGGTCAGGGCGTTACCTGGAGACAGCAGTCCGCAGCCACAGCAGACAGCAGGTAAAGTCGAGGCCAAGCTGGGCCATGGAGCAGCAGCTTCCAGTCCTGGCCTCTGAGGAAGTGCCAGACCAAAGACTTGCAGACAGCGCCCTCTTGTGGCTCCTCGCGCCAGCTTCAAGAAAACACACACAGGCAGGGAATGCTGGGGCTCAGGTCTCATAAACTACACAGCACCCTGATGGGTGGGGTCACTGCAGCAAAGCTGCCACTGCATTAAGGACAGGTGGCTCACTGCCCTGGGGCACATCTGGACCGATTTCTGAACGATGGGACCAAACCCTCCCCCATACCTGGAACAAAATCACCACTGCCGCCACTGAGGCCCAAGCGCCACATTCTCCACAGCACCTCCCCTGCCACGTTGTCTGCCGTAGCCTCTGAGGGGGTCTCCCTTGTCCACTCGCACCTTGCATCCCAGGCCATCGATTCGGCCATAATGGCTTTTCCCAAACACAAGTGTGACGCACTTGTGATCTTCTAAAAACCCCCCACTGTCTCGCCCCAGCTCCATCTTCTATCGCCGTCCCCTCCCAAGCATGAGTCTCCTACGTGGCTTGCACACCCCGCACTGTCACCTGGCGGCCTCCACACGGTGTGCCTCTGCCCAGACATTCTGTTCTCACCCTTCACTGGTAGGATAATGAGACTCATCTTCAAGTCTCAGCTCAGATGGCTCTGCCCCTCGGAACATTCCCTCACCCTCAAGACCCAGTCAGCGTGCCTTATCTTATCGATGGTTCCTCATCCCAGAGCCTGAGGCAAGGGCCGAGGACCAGGGTTTTAGTGGGAGTAATCCAGGCGGGCTGGTAAGGGAGGGCGGAAGTGAGACAGGGAAGGAAAGGAGCCAGGATAAAGGACATTTCCGGAGGGGACTTTGGAGGGGGACATTTCCAGGAAGGTGATCACTGTGGGCTGTCGCGGCGCAGTCCCATTGGGACTCCCAGGAGACAGTAGAGAACACAGCTCAGAGGGGGAAAGAGCCTGGGGGTTCAGGCACACCTCCCACCACCACTGGCTGAGGGCTGCTCCCTGGGGTGGCACTCCCCAGCACATCAACCTGTCCCAGCACAGGCTGGCTCCCACGGCCAAAAATCACCTCAGGCAGGGCAACGTGGCAATGTGGGTAGGATGTGACGTGGATGAGGTCCCCAGCCTCCCACCCCCATGCTCATGTGGAATGAAGAAGTAACGATCTGACTTTGGAACCACCTCCATCACATCGACAGAGAACCCACGACAGCCCTTACCTGCAAGGACATACAGGTGAACTCCAAGCAGGCTTTCTATGTGGAGAGGTGTGGGCTGAGGGAGAGTCTTCCTCCTCGCTGTCTGCTTCAATGCTGCCTCACATCCTCGCTTGGATCCCTTCTACCTTAGTAACTATGTGACACGAGGCATTCTGGGAGGAGGCTTCATGCCTGGCAGTCCTAATAACCCCCGTCGGAGGCTCCCGCTGGGGGTGTGACAGCTGACTGGTCAGCCCAGGAAACAGTGCCATCTGTGTGGGTCTGAGCTGGGGCGCGGACCAAGCCCTCAGAGGCTCCCATTCAGGGGCCCGACGGCCCCACGCCAGCCTGTCAAGAGCCCAGGCCCACCTTGCAGTCAAGTCTTCGCCCACCCTCGTGTCCTTACCACATCATGCAGCTTCAGGGGGAGACCTCGTTCATGGGGCTCACGCCCACGGGCAGAACAAACTGGACAGGCTGCTCCTTCAAAGCTGCAGCCCCTTTGTCCCCAGGCTCCCTGACCTTCTCAGTGGGGAGCCCAGCACCCTCGCCGTCCTCAGTGCTGTCTTCTTGCTGCTGCTGCTGCTGCTCCCGGCGCACCTGCTCGTGAACCTCCAGGACGATGCGGGAGAGCTCGTGAAAGCTGCAGAGGTTCTCGGCATCGGGCAGCTGGGCGCGGTGCGTGAAGTCGATGTCTACCGACTGCTGCCCCACAGGGATCTTGGGGTCACCCTGTGGCGTGCGTGGGTGGCGGTCAGCAGGACTCAGAGACCAGCACAAAGAGGCTGCAGCCTACATCCTGCCTCTGGCCAGGTGAGCTCACTCTGGTGTTCCTCCTGACTTGCAAGCAATCCCTTGAGAAGTAAAAATATTTTAGAAACCCTTAAAAAATTAGCACCTGGAACAGGCATCCCCTTCTACGTAGGTGTTACAGAATGGGGGTGTCTAAAAATCCCCAGAGCCTGCCGGTTCGGGGATGAGGAAAGGAAACAGCTTTTCAGATGCCTTCCCACGCCTGTGGCTAGTGCCTACTGTCTCTGCTACACAAACGCCTTTGATGCTTCCAAGGCCCCGAGAAGATGGGAGGGGTTTTTGGACCATGGAATGGTACAGAGAGCACACAGAGCCTGCGCAAGGTGATGTGAATGCTCAGAACTGGTTACCACATCCGCTGCCTCAAAGAACGCAGTCAGGGCTTCAAAAATAAGCAGCAGACATTTTAGCACGGTTCTCCATGCCATTTTAGAAGAGGGTCTCCATGTGGTTTTGGGAAGAGCTTCTCCATGCGGTTTTGAGAGCATCTCCATGCGACTTTAAAAGGGCAAAGGGAGAACCATGTGTGATCCAGTGCCACATGACACATGTTTTCCTGGACTGTTATACGGGGGGTGATGGCATCGCACGCGGATCTGGAAGGAGACAGCTAGCTGACAGATAAGGGATGGGGAACTTCTGTGCATGTTTTTAGCTTCTAGCTTCTTGGGGAGCATGGGAAGTGCTGGCTCCCATGGGAGAACAGGGCTCTGAGCTGAAGTGTTCACTGCCCTCCCCAGGTTGGAATATTGTAAAGAAAAACCTGTTTTCCTCAACATTAGTTGTTGGGTTTTACACCAAGGCGCCACGTGAAAGAACCCCCTTTCGCTCTGCAACAGTTTTGGCGAGCCCGGATGGGACTAATGGAACCTGTGGACTGCTTCGCTCTGTAACTAAGGGATCTTTGAGGCCAGAAAATGTCAGCAATTGCTAGTGACGTGCTGAGGGGTCTGCAGGCACAATGGCCGATCTGTACTCAAAGACCTCTGATGAGGCCTGGCTGGTGTGGCTCAGTGGATTGAGTGCCAGACTGCAAACCAAATCGGGCGACCCGCCCCTCTATTTCTCCCTCCATTCCTCCCTCTCTAAAAACAAATAAAAATCTAAAAAGAAAAGACCTCAGGTGGGAACTAGCTTGTATGACAGTTGAAGAGACCGGGACTTAGAGAACTTCACCCCGGCCCAGGGTCAGGAGGAGGGTACCAGGCCTGAGAGGCCAGCCCACCCTGGTCTGACTGGCACGCAGGAGCTCCGAAACCTGAACCCCAGGAGATCCCCCAGGCCCTGCAGTTCTACACGAGTCCCAGGAGCACACGGAAATCCCTGCAGGCGAGCCCCACCGTGCCAGGGATGAAGGCCTGCTTCCAGGCTCACAGTCACAAAGGGCTTTCCCAAACGCAGAGGGACCCTGAGGACACAGGCTCAAGAGCAATGCTGCGTGAGGACTTCAGGAGGCTTTAGTGCACCTCTGCAACAAACTATGCAAAGGACAGGTGAGCAGAGCCTGAATGGCACTGGACGGGACAACACAGGGCCTACTCTGCTCAACAACCTTCCAACGGCTCTCACAAGCTACGGAGGCCGGGACTGGCAGTGGGGTCCATGTGCCACTGCAGGGATCTCCAATGTCACAGCCCTTGGGGTCACCCGGGGAGCCTGCGGAAGCCGTACCCAGCCCGCTACCCATTACGTGAGAATCCGCAGGGTGGAGCAAGGGCATCAGTGTTTTCTCTGTGTGGGAAAGACGAACTGCTTACAATCTCCTGAGACCCAGCTTGGGTGCGTCTGGGTCAGGCCTGAGGACCTGGATTCCCAAACACATCCTGGGGAAGCGGTGCTGTGGTCTGGGCCCTACCAAGGAGCCAGGGTGCCTGCCGCCCAAGTCGTGCAACTCCAAGGCCCGCCTGACAAATCCGCGCAGGGCTGAACCCGCCCGGTGGCCCGAGGACTTACCGTGATCTTCGTGGCCCTGGCATGCTTCCCATGGAAGCTGAGCACGACACTCTCCAGGCCGTGGCTGCCGTAGGTGCCTTTGAAGAGGCCCGGCCTGATGAGGTCCTCCGGGTGGCTGGGCGGGAGGTAGATGCGGCGGCAGGTCAGGCCGTTGCTGCGGGGAGGGTGACGGGAGAGCGTGGCAGAGCCGCACGGGGCTGCAGCGGTGCAGAGCCCGCACCTCCCCGCCCCTCCGCGGGGCCCAGGCCGTGTGGCTGACCTAGGATGCCACATCCGTAGGGAGCAGGGGCACCCCATGTTCCCGAGCCATGCTCACCCCACCCACAGGTGCACAGCACCCTCACACCTTCTCTGATTCCAATGAGGCTTAACCCTTGGAGCGCCATGCGTCACTGTTAAAGTTTGTAGGAGAAATGCCATGTTATTTTGCTCAGAAATGCAGTTGATGGAAAATGTCTATAAGAGCATTATTCATGGGCTGAAAATTTCACGACATGTAGTAAATAGCCTCTTCTTTTGTAAGCCGTGTCCTTTGACACAATTTAGCAAAAAGTTTACTGCATTAAAATTATTTTGTTGTAACAATTATTTTAGAAATAAAACTCTTTCCTTCAATATGGCTTTTGAAATATATTATATGGCATAATATAAAACCTATGAATACAATCTGAAGAAACAGCGCAACATGGATAACAAGCACTTTTCCAAGGCGATTCTTAGAGCAGGAAAAAGGGGCTATCATTTAGTAGTCTCAGGGGTATTGAAAAAACAACAGTGAGGAATGGTGTGGTTGGAAAGAACAAATACTTTTAACTGGATGCAGAACCAGCGGAGAGGTCCAACTAGTGACTCTTTGGGGAGTGACATACAGCACCACAGCCTAAACAACACACAGAAGTAGTGGGGGTAGATCCCCGTTTCCTCCCATTTCTCCTGCTCTGTACGGACACGGGCTTGTAGCTACAGACACCATGGCAAACTCGCTGGCACCAAGACCGGGAAGAGAGAGGAGGCCTGGCCCCTTGCCCGCACACGGCTGCCGTACCTAAGGGAGGCCGAGCACACACTCACCTGGATGTGGCCGTTGTGCGGCCTGCTGTGGCCATACATGCACTCTGCCGTGGGTCAATTTCTTCTCCGTCAGGTGAATTCTAAACCAGGGCTTGAATCGCATTGGGTCATCCACATGAGGGTCACGGGGAGGCAGGTACATCCAACCGATAACGAACAAGCCGTCCCACCTGTAGTAAGGACAAGGGCGCACGTCCACAGGAGGGTTACCTGAGGCACCAAGGCAGAGGTTCCTCACCCGCAGCTCTTCACAGTGACCACCCACGTCTGCATGCTCCAGGCCCACGGAGAACCTCAGGGCCAACACACATCAAGACACCCCTGATCTATCACAATGGGACAAGCATGGCCCTGCTCATCAAGTGCTTGTTCATGACAGAGTCGTTATCTAATGAAAAACAATGTGAGCCCTGGCTACTGTGGCTCAGTGGATTGAGTGTCCGACTGCAAACCAAAGGGTCACTGGTTCGATTCGCAGTCAGGGCATAGGCCTGGGTTGGGGGTCAGGTCCCCAGTCGGGAGCGTGTGGAAGGCAACCACACATTGATGTTTCTCTCCCTCTCCTTCTCCCTCCCTTCCCTTCTCTCTAAAAAATAAATAAATATTTCTAAAAATCAATGAGACTATACTTAATAACAGTTTATTGATCACTGAAATTTACTGAGAATAGAACTTCAACATGAGATGATGGATACGTTCATTACCGGTAACAAGATGGTGGGACCATGCAGCGTACTTACAAATCCTACATTTTTCTCAATTATATCTCAATAAAGCTGAAAATTTTACTTTTTAAATAGAAAAAAAAAAAAAAAGGCTTTTACACTTGAACCAAAGAAAGTCTTTTAGAAAGAACTTCGAGATTGAAAGTGTGTGTGTGTTTTTGGGGGTGGGGGGGTGCGGTAGCTAAACGTCATGAGAAAGAAGCGGAATGATCTAGTAAGTGATACCCGGACACCACGCCCAGGGAACTCGGTGGCATGGGGGGTGCCAGGCCTCAGGATTTCGCTGACATCATTTTAAACGAAGCAATTGTGTCCAAGCAGCAGCTTTGTTGAAATAGTGAGTTTTATGAAGAGTAAGTTTCCAAATTTGTCCATCAAGTGCGTTTTTACTTCTTGCTGTTCATTCACCTGAGCCTGACATCCCTCAGGAACACCAACCTAGGGACGTACCTACAGAAAGTACATGTGTAACACTAGGCTATTACATGCTACGGTCCCTATATCCAACAATAAAAAGTAAACCATGACTCGCTCTATCTTCATCCAAATTGACTCTCCAACAAATGGCTTATGGCCACAGCACCGCTGCGTTCTTCATTTCTCCTGGCTCGCCAATCTCCCCACTTGCACAAGGCCACGTTTTACCCTCGAGCAGCTGGTCACGGGGGTTGGTCAGAATGAGCGAGGGTTGAGAAATACTTGCTCCCCCAAGGCTCACTATCACACACACCTTAGACTCACAGCTTTGGGCAGAGCAACAGGCAAAGATTTGGTTTCCGCCTTGGGAACTAGCTCTCTCAGAGCCCGGTGGCTGCCACAACAAAAGACCACAGGCTGGGTAGCTGATAAAGCACAGACATTTCCTTCTCAAGTGCCGGCACAGCTGGGTTCTGGTGAGGACCCTGGTCTGTGCGGCAGACGGCAGACTCCCCGCCGGGCACTTCCATGGTATAAGGGGCGAGGCGTGGCTCTGGGCACTTTTCTAAGGACAATAATCTCATCTGTAAAGCTTCACCCAATGACCTAATCACCTCCCAAAGGCCCCCACTTCTTTTTTAAGGAATCCTCTCCCGAGGGTATGTTTCTGGATTTTAGACACAGAGGAAGGAAGAAAGAGAAACAGACATCGAGCTAAGAAAGGATCAAACCCAAAGCCTAGGGATGTGCCCTGACGGAGGAACAAACCCACAACCTTTTCATGTATGGGAAGACGCTCCAACCAACTGAGCCACCATCACCCTAGTCCTTTTGAATTGGGAGGAACACAGGCACTGTGACTGTAGCGCCAGCCAAGAGCACACTACCTGTTACGGTTAAACTCAGAATCCAGGCTTAGCGTTCGAAGCAGGGCTCTGCGCCCACGCTTTGTGATGCTCATGTGTCAGGAACGTTTGTAGTGTGATTCCAAGTTCAGATTTCCACGTGTACAAATGGACCAAGCTGTGAGTAACGCAAGCACAACTCTTCTGATGCGCGCTGGTCCCCAAACGGAATCACCTCGGGTCCTTGCGAGGATGCAGGTTCCTGGGTATATGAAGAAATTTTTAGGCTCCGAGTCATCACACTTCAACAATCATCATGAAAATGCATGGTTCGAGAATGGCATTGAGGATGGAGAATTAGAGATAAAATAGGATTTGTAACTTAGTCTAAACTCTGGCTACAAGGGACTGAGAATTTAGATAATCTTCCTATTTGGAGATTGGCCTGTTGGAAATCTCTCTCTCTCTCTCTCTCTCACTTCTAGGTCGCTGAGCCCAGGGGAGATTCCAGTGCTCAGCAGCAAGTGAATCCAGGCGCTAATGACGGGCAGGAGGAAGGGAAAGAGGAGCCTCCTGTGCGGACAATCTAACAGAGCCCAGAATATTCTCCAATGAGCTGGACAGTTATCATGTTCTGCTCTTCAGAACACTTCTACAAGCCGTTTAAGGACAACAAGAAACCAGGGTGTTTTCAGGCTTTATCCCTCTCCCAGTCAACACCCAAAATTTCAGACAGTTGCATTCATATCTCTCAGGGCAGAAGCTGGATGTCCCGTTTTCTCGCACTTGCTTACAACGGTCTAGAGCCATGTGGAGGTGAAGTTTAGGGGTCGGCATGTTACAGAACCCCTGGGCTGCTCCAATTGAAAACAAACCCACGGGCTCTTTAGTTTGGGGCCCGACTGCCCGCCGCCAAAATCATAACTCTTGATACCAGAGTTTGGTGAAAAGAAAAAGAATAGTTTATTTAACAGTTATATAGATTTAGTTATTTGCGGATTTCGGTTGTTAAGTCTTATGTTCTTTAAAACACCCATAAACACATATTCTTGCCTCCCCCTACCAAACCAGGCCAGTTTTAGAAAAGTCAGAGAAACCGTTTCCCTACTTTCCAAACACAGTTCAGCTTTACCAGTAGCTTCCGATCATTCAATCTGATTGGGGAGACCTCGTCTGTGTTATGGGGTCCACCAGCTTTTAATCCAGAACCTCGTGGATTCTCAGCCTCCTTGTAAACTGCATAGCTAGTCCTTTTGTAATCCGCACAGTCAGCCTCAGCCTCAGTCAAATCCGCACAGTCAGCCTGGCTAAAATGTCTCCGCTTATTTTTAAATCCCTGACTATGTCCTCTGATGCAGTGGGTGCGGTAACCAGTTCTGACCATTCACAGAACCTCACACAGGCTCTGTGTGCTTTCTCCATACCATCCCCTGCTCCAAGTCCCCTCCCATCTACCTGAGGCTTTGGATGCATTAAAGCCATTTTGCATAAAAAAAAAAAAAAAAAAAAAGACACTAGCCACCAGCCTCAGGCATTTGGTAGCATTCTAAAAGCTGCTTCCTTCTCCTCATCCCCCAGCAGCAAACTCTGGGGATTTTTGGACTCCCCTGTTTCTGTAACAGGCATAGGAGGAAATACTTTAAAACTATGAACTTAGAGCCCTAAGAGTGTGATAGTTGTATGTATACCATAAATTTTATTGATTTATTTGCAAAATGTTCCCATAGGATTAGTAGAGTTCTTTTCCTGCTTAATATTTATATACTTCTGTTAGTTTTGAATAGTCATAGTTTTGAAAACATGCTGTTTCCACTGAGAGTATTAGGACTACTTTAACTGTTATACATAGGTACATTTAATTTTGTTTACGCTTGCAGGGGGGGGTTTTGTGAATTTATCTGTTACATCATATCAATTATCTTACAGGTAGGTGGGTAGTTCTCCCATATTCGCATCAACATGCATTTTCATTTTATGGTCTCTGTTACTGAGTCGTGGGAATTCATTGTAATTTTTTAACCAGCCTGTGTGACCTGTCTGTATGCTATTTTACAAACATCAGGGAAGAGCACAGGGCAATGCCTCTCTTGAGGAAATAAAATAAAGATGAAGTTCTCACCCTCGTGATGTGTGTCGCTTTCCCGGTTTGATTAGCTGTTCACTGTCAAGTGAGAAGGAAGCGTCGTGGGGTTGCGGTTACTCAACCAAACTTTTAACTCTCTGAAGTAACCCTGAACTGTTTTGCACGTCAGCAGGAAAAACAAGAGATTGAGGCAGATCTCCGGCTAGAGCCCGAGAGCAGGAGAGAAGGGCACGAGATTGAGGTACAAGAATGGAAAGAGCAGAGAAAAGGAAGAAAGCACCACAGGCACCTAGACAATAACCTGAAATTCAAAAGAAAGCACAAGGGTCTCCACAGGACCCGCTTTCCTGGAAATGGGCTGTGACAGGACACGAGAGGACACACACAGTGGTCACTACCCCAGCCCTAATGAGAGTCCATTTCACAACCTCCAATTGCAGCTTCATGTGGTTGAACGACAACTGAGCCTGTGACAAAGCAGCAATCACGAGAGAGAAACGAAGGTATTAGAGAAATTCTGGAGGAAAACAGAAGAGAACAGAGGAAGAAGTAGGTCTGTTAAGTGAAATGGGCCCAGAAGGAGGGGCTAATATTGGGAACACTGGGTCACAGACTAAAGCAAAGCGTCCTGGGAGATGGCATCGTCAGTGAACGCCGGGACGGTCCCCATACCAAGTTCCCGAGTCCTCAGGGAGTGCCTCCCTCACAGCACACAGACGTGTTTCACCCACCAGGGAAGCTCACCTGAGATTCGGTGACTTGTGTTTCCCTTAGGGCTGCAATACGTAGGCAGGGTCTTTTCAATCACTGGCCTCTTGGTTGAGTTCAACTTCTAGCCGCCTCTCCTCCCCTGTATCATGGCCTGGACTCTCCCTGGGCGGTGAGCTGGACACTCTCAGGAATCGCCTGTTTTTCCAAATAACTAAAAACTGTCATTTTACCTATTTACCCTTCTGAAAAACGTGTTTCAGCTGGATGGGTCTATCTGGACCCCATGATTCCGTTTTGGACAGAAGCAGGAGCAACCCACCTCTTCCTGTGGCTTCATGAAGCTATTTTGTACTAGTAGAAAAAACAGATATTTACCCCAATCCGTCATCTATCTTTTTAAAAGTTATTTATTGGTTTTCTATTGCAGTTCTCCCATTTTCTCTTCCATTGTTTCCTCCCGGCCCACCCCTTCTGCTACAGTCAATCCCTAACCGTTGCCCATGTCCATGGGTCATTTATACTACTTCCTTGACTAGACCCTTCCCCTACTTCATCCCCTTCTCTCCTCCTCTCCTGCACCCTGGTTACAGTGAGTCTGTTCCTTGTTTACATGTCTCTGGTTCAATTTTGTTCATTTCTTTGTGTTGTCATTAATTTCCTGTATTAGGTGATATCATATGGTATTTGTCTTTCATTGCCTGGCTTATTTTGTTAAGCTGAATTCTCTCGAGTTCCAAACAGGTTATCGCAAATGGTAGGAGTTCCTGCTTTCTGCTGCGTAGTATTCCATTGTGTAAATGTACCACAGATTTTGATCCACACATCTACAGATGGGCACTTAGGCTATTCCCGGCACTTGGCTATTGTAGGTAGCGCCGCTATGAACACAAGGGTGCATAGGTTCTTTTGAATTGGTGTTTCAGGATTCTTTGGGTATAATCCCAGCAGTGGAATCACTGGGTCAAAAGGCAGCCCCATTCTTAGTTTTCTAAGGACATTCCGTACTGTTTTCCATAGTGGCTGCCCTAGCCTTCATTCCCACCAACAGTGCACGAGGGTTCCCATTTCTCTACATCCTCGCCAGCACTCGTTTCTTGATTTGTTGATGATGGCCATTCTGACCGGTGTGAAGCGGTACCTCATTGTGGTTTTAATTTGCTTCTCTCTGATGACTAGTGATGTTGAGCATTCTTTCATATGCCTATGGACCCTCGCTGTGTTTGTTCAGGTCCTTTGCCCATTTTTTTAATTGGGTTGTCTGTCTTCTTGCTGTTGAGTCCTATAAGCTCAGACCCTTGTCTGAGGTGTCAATGGCAAATATGTTTTCCCATGTGGTTCATTCCATGTCCATCTTGCTGATGTTTTCTTTTGCAGAGCAGAAACGCAATAGTATGATGTAGTCCCATTTGTGTATTCTTTCATTTATTTACCGTGCCTTAGCAGGTATAGCGCCGAAAATATTGCTACGTGGGATATCTGAAGTATTCCTGCTTGTTTTACCCTAGGCCTTTTATGGTGTCACGGCTTACATTTAATCTTTTACCCATCTTGAGTTTATTCTGGTGTACGGTGTAAGCTGGTGGTCTAGTTTCATTCTTTTGCATGTCCCTGTCCAGATCTCCCAACACCATATGTTGAAGAGGCTCTTTTCACTCCATTTTATGTTCCTTCCCACGTTGTCAAATATTCGTTGACCATACAGACCCGGGTTTCTTTCTGGTCCCTCTATTCTCTTCACTTGATATACATATCTGTTCTTATGCCAGTACCAGACTGTTTCGATTACCGTGTCCTAGTAGTATACGTTGATATCAGGCATTGTAATTTCTCCTACTGTGTTTTTCTTCCTCAGGATTGCTGTTCAGGTCTTTTTTCGTTCCATATAAATTTTTGAAGTGTTTGTTCTAGGTCTGTGAAATATATCAGTGGTATTTTAATGGAGATTGCATTGAATTTATACATTGCTTTGGGTAGTATAGACATTTTTATGATGTTGATTCTTTCCATCGATGAACATGGTATATGCTTCCATTTATTTGTATCTTCCTTCATTTCTTTCTTCAGTGTTATGTAGTTTTCCGAGTACAGGTCTTTGATCTCCTTGGTTAAGTTTATTCCTAGGTACTTTATTTTTCTTGTTGCTATAGTAAATGAGATGTTTCTTCTAGTTTCTATCTATGATATTTTATTGTTGGTGTACAGAAATGCCTTTGATATCTGAATACTGACTTTGTACCCTGCTCTTTTGCCAAATTCACTTATTAGGCCAAGTAGTTTTTTTTCGTGGAGTCTACAGGGTTTTCTAAGTACACGTTCATGTCATCTGCAAATAATGACAGTTTTACTTCCTTTTTTCTAATTTGGATGCCTTTTATTTCTTTTTCTTGTCTGACTGCTGTGGCTAGAAGTTGCAAGGCTATGTTGAATAGGAGTGGAGAGAGTGGACATGCTTCTCTTGCTTCTGACTTCAGGTGGGACGCTTCCAGGTTTTGCCCATTGAGTATGACTTTGGCTTCAGGTTTCTCGTATACGGTTTTTGATCATGTTGAGCTATGCTCCCTCTATTACCATTTTGCTGAGTGTTTTCATCATAAATGTCTGTTGAACTTTATCCAATGCTTTTTCAGCATCTACTGACATGATCCTGTGATTTTTGTCTTTCATTTTGTTTATGTGCTGTGTTACGTTTATTGATTTGTGAATATTAAATCATCCTTGCATCCCTGGGATGAATCCCACTTCATCGTGGTGTGTGATCTTTCTAACGTGTTGCTGGACCCCGTTTGCCAACATTTTGCTGAAGACTTTAGCATCTATGTCCATCAGTGAAATCTGACCTGTAGTTTTTTCTTTCTTTCTTTCTTGTGTCTCGAACTGGTGTTGGAACTAGGGTAATACTGGCTTCATTGAGAGAGTTTGGGAGTCTTCCTTCTTCCCGGATTTTTGCTAATAGTTTGAGAAGGATAGGAGTTAGTTCTTCCCTAAATTTTGTAAAATTCACGTGTGAAGCCTCCCGGTCCAGGGCTTTTGTGTGCCAGGAGTTTTTTGAGTACCGCTTCAATTTTACTGGTTGTTATCGGTCTACTCAGGCTTTCTGCTTCTTCTTCATTCAGTTTTGGAAGATCATATGGGTCTGGAAGTTTGTCCATTTCATGTAGGTTGTCAAATTTCTTGTCATACAGTTGTTTGTAGTAATTTCATACAATCCATTGTCTTTCTGTGGCATCGGCTGTGATTTCTACTCTGTCGTTTCTGGTTTTGTTTACTTGGGTTCGCGCTCTCTTTTTCTTGAGGAGCCTGGTTAAACATTTGTCGATATTGTTTATCTTTTCAGAGAACCAGCTCCTGGTTTTATTGATCTTTGGAACTGTTTGTTTAGTCTCTATGTCCTTTCACGCTGCCGTGAGCTTGACGATTTCCTGCCTTCTACTAGCTCTGGGCTTTGTTTGTTGTTCTTCTTCTAGTTGTTGTAGCTCTAGGATTAGATGTTTTTATTCGAGATTCTCTTATCCTTCTTAGGTAGGCCTGTATTGCTAGGAACTTTCCAGTCAGGGCTGCTTTCACTGTGTCCTATAGTTTTGGGGCTGTTGTCTGTTCATTATCATTTGTTTCCAGAAACTTTTTGTTTTCTTCCTTGATGTCATTGTTAACCTATTCATGACTGAACAGCCTGTTATTGATTGTCCATGAGTTTGAATGTTTTTGAGCTTTTTCCTTGAGGTTCATTTCCAGTTTCAGGCCATTGTGGTCTGAGAAGGTGCTATTGATATAATCTCCATTTTCTTGAACTTGTTGAGGCCTGTTTTCTGTCCTACTACATGGTCTAGCTTCGAAAATGTTCCATGTGCACTTGAAAAGAATGTATATTTTGCTTCTTTGGGGTGAAAAGTTCTACATATACAAATTAAGTCCATTTGACCTAGAGTGTAGTTCAATGCCTCAATATCCTTGGTGTTCCTTTGCTTCGAAAATCTGTCCATTGTTGACAATGGGATGTTAAAGTCCGCTACTGTGAGTGCGTTGCTGTCGATGTCCTTCTTGTGGTCTTTAAGATTTTCCTGATATATTTGGGTGTTCCTATTTTAGGTGCATATATGTTTACAAGGGTTATGTCTTCTTGATGGATTGTTCCCTTAAGTATTATGAAATGTCCGTCTTTGTCTCTTTCTAATGGCCTTTGTTGTGAAATCTATTTTGTGTGATGTGAGTATTGCTACCCCAGCTTTTTTTTTTTTTTCATGTCCATTTGCTTAAAATCCTTCTTCCCATTCCTTCACTTTCAGTGTGTGGAGGTCTTTTGTTTTGAGGTGTGCCTCTTGTAGACAGCATTTACGTGGGCCATGTTTTCGTATCCATTCCACTACCCCATGTCTTTTGATTGCAGCATTGAACTCATTTACATTTAAGGTTATTATTGATAGGTATTTCTCACTGTAACTTTTTCACTTTGTTCCTGCATTCCTCTCTCTCTGTTTCTTCTCCTTCTTAAAGCATCCCCTTTAGCATGTCTTGCAATGCTGGTTTAGTGGAGATGTATTCTTTGAGTCTTCCTTGCTCTGGGAAACTCCTTACTTCACCTTCCATTTTGAGAGAGAGCCTTGCTGGGTACAGTCGTCTTGGTTGGAGGCCTCTGCTTTTCATTGCTTGAAATACTTTTTGCCATTGCCTTCTGGCTTGCAGTGTTTCTGTTGAGAAATCAGTGGACTGACTCATCAGGGCTCCCTTGTATGTCATTTGCTGTTTTTCTCTTGCTGCCTTTAGGATTCTCTCTTTGTCTTTGAACGTTGCCATTTTAATTATGATGTGCCTTGGAGTGGGCCTCCTTGGGTTCCTCTTCATTGGGACACTGTGCTTTCTGTACTTCTGAGACCTTTTTCTCTCCTCACGTTCGGGAAGTTTTCTGTCATTACTTTATCAACCACATTTTCTAGCCCTTGCTCATCTTCTCCTTCTGCTATCCCTATGATACAGATATTATTACGCCTCATGCTGTCCTGCAGCTCTCTTAAACCCTCTTCATTCTTTTTCCATCTTTTTTCATTTTGTCGCATTGTCTGGGAATTGTTTTCGATGTTCTCCTCTAGCTCATCGATCCGATCCTCTGCTTCATTTAGCCTGCTTTGGATTCCCTCTACTGTGCTCTTCAATTCAGAAATTGTACTCTTCATTTCTTCCTAGCTCTTAATGATAGCCTCTATGTCCTTTTTAACGCTGGTGTAGTTCTCAGTGAGTTGCTTTGGTTTCCCTGGAGTCCTTTGTACTTTCCCTGGACTTCTTTGTAGTTCCCCTGGAGTTCGGTGATTGTAGTTTTCTCTGAGTTTGTTGACTTCATTGAGCCTCCGCATTACCATCGTTTTGAGTTCCATGTCTGAGAGTTTGCTCATCTCTATTTCATCTCTCTCTCTCTCTCTCCTTCTGGGAATTCCTCCTTTCCTTTCGACAGGGTGTTGTTTTGTCTCTGCACTTCAGGTGGCTCTTCTTGTTAGTTTCTGCTTCTTAGGTTGATCTGCTTTTATTTCCCACCTTTGTTCTGTGACCTTCTGTGGTAGGAATCTTGTGGGATTCAATGGTCCAGGCTCCTTAATCTCCTGAACTTGATGCTCTTGGGATGCCCTTTATGCCTTTTTGTTTGGACTCTGGTATTGTTTTCATTTTGCTTGTTGTGGTGCTGCTCTTTGGTGGGTCTTTCCCTCCAATCAGCTGACTGAGAGTCACTCCACCCACCCTGCTTGTAGACAGTTGTTGAGCTGCTGCTACAGCAAAGCCACATGTGCAGGCAACAGTCTCACACTCACAAAGATATCCCCCACCCACAATCACTGTACCAACTGCAAATAGGCCGGTATTAATGAGGACAGAGAGAGCAGGGGACAGAAACGTCCTGTAGAAGATCTCAGTGGCATTGGTCTCTGCAGCAGCTGCTGTTGTTTTTCTTCCACTTCACTCTCTTTCTGGACCCACCCCTGATGTGCCAGGCCGGATCTAGGCAGGCTATTTGAGCCCACTAGCGTCCCACTGCCGGTGACTGTCTCTTATGGCTGTTTGTTGCTCTAGTCGCTGTTTAATGGGCAGTCAGGCTTGATCCCATGGGGGGCGGGGCCGAGGCATTTCTCTGGGATGGGCTACTGCACACCCTCCGGCTGATGCCACTTGGAGCGGAGTAGTCTGCTTAAGAGATTCCCCCCGTAGCACCGGGGATGAGTCCGCACTGGGATCCGGTCCACTGCTCCCCAGCTCTTTCTCCAAAAACAGCGGCCAAAACTTCCCCAAAGCACCTCTAGTTCACCTCACCCTCCTTCGGCCGCAGCCCTGATCGAGCGGGTGAGTGAGCTCCCTCGCGCGAGCCTGTCATCCACCTTCTTATCTTAACTGTTTAATTTTTATTTTCTGCCACGAAGACACTTTTTACTTTTATGCTTCAAATCTTTCACTTCCATTCACCCTTTCATCTGTTTTTACACTGTCCTTGACGAAACCTTTCCCACCTTTCATTATCTCATTCGTTGCCTGTGTTCCCTTCTGTTCGCTTTTTCTCTTCGGTGCATCAATTCTAGTAAGATAACTGGCACCTGATTTCAAGGCTTGTCAATCGGTCTTGTCCAACTCAAAGTTGCTTTCTAAGGGTTCACTATGTACAGCGATGGGACACAGGTCGACATGTGGCCATGCCCTCCCCATCGGCGGGGACTCTTGGGACAACTTGGCTTTGAAAGCCGCAGAGGATCCTCTGAATGCGCGGCTGATCGATGAGACCGCGTCCACCCTGGAAAGTTCACGACCGCATCCAAGAGACATGCAATCCCTGCACTGCCGATGCACAGACTGTTTACCTTGCAGCTTCATCGAAGAATAGCAAGGGCATGAAACGGTAGTTAAAGTGTACATCATGGTGATTTGGTGTCTGCGTACATTGCGAAAGGATTCTCCTCCTCCGGAAACGTATCCAGCACCTCACGTATGTACCTTGTGTGGTTGCTGTTGTTGCCGTTACTTTTGGTGGGAACCCTTCAGTTCTCCTCCCTGGGCCAGTTTCAGCGACACTCAACAAGGGTGTGATCGCCCGTAGCCGCTGTGTGGGACGGGAGATCCTCAGACCGCATTCATCTGATAATTGGAAGTTTCAAGGTCTTACCAGCCATTCTCTATGTCCTCACCCACAGCCATCCTCTATGTCACTGTCTCTTACTATGAGCTGGGTTTTTTCCTTCTCTTTTACATTACACATATTAATGATACCATGCAGAATCTGTTTTTTCTCTGCCTCGCTAAGCATTACAGTGAACAAGTCACAAAAAACCAGAAATGAACTCCTAGAAGGCAGAGAATTTGCTTACTCTGTCTGGTTTCTTTCACTTCACGTAATCCCCTCGAGGCCTATATCCCCACTGTCCCAGATGGCTGCATTCCGTTCCTTCTCCTACTTGAGAAACGTGCCACTTTAAAAGGACATCTCACGTCTTCTGTACCCGCTCATCCACTGACGGACCCAGGTTCTTTCCACACCTCGGCTCTGCTGAATAATGCTGCAACAAACCGGGAGGTGCACATAGCTCTTCCAAGTTCTCCTTTCATTTCCTTCCAAGAAATTCCCAGACCTGGAATTGCTACGTCATAGAATGTTGAGGAGCTGCCATACTGTTTTCTGGAAGAACTGATGGGACTTCACTCAGGGTTGGTACAAGCAGATTAGAAACATGGACGTGAACAAATAAAAAATACAACTTCGGGTACATCCTGACTGTCTCATCCAAGTGTTCAAATGATGGATCAGAAGCACGACTCACGGCCCAAGGGTGGAAACAACCCGAGTGTCCATCAGCCCATGGATGCATCAACAAGATACGGTTTCTATGATCGATATCATCCATCCTATAAAAAGAAGGAAATTCTGGCGCATGCAACAACATGCATGAACCTTGAATCCCTACGCTGACAAAATAAGCCTGAAATAAATGTACAGACACTATAGGATTCCACCGATACGGGTTCCCTACAGTAGTCAAGCTCCTACGGACAGGAGGCGCAAGGGTGGCTGGCTACCAGGACCGGGGGAGACGGATAAAAGTTCATCTTTGTTGGGTGCAGAGTCTCAGTTTGGGAAGACGACAAAGTTCTGCGGACGGACGGCGGTGACTGTAGCACAAGGTGCATGCGTTCGATACCCGCGAATTTAACCTCTGTTGTGGTTAAAACGGTAAACTGAGTATGTTATTTCACCACAATAAGAAAGCAAGGGAGGGAGGGAGGGAGGATAAACAAAAGGAGGTAAAGGGTTCCGTGCCCAGGAAAACAGGAGAGCTGTGAGGCTGGCAGGTGGTTCAGAAACAGCATCCGCTGACCCTGCGGCGTAACGGGTTGGTCGGTACCTTTTCTGCATCTGCCCTCCCCACCTGCACAGGGAACATTCTGTTCTGTCTTCAACTGGAGACCTTTCCACTTAAGTCTTCCTGTGTGGGTGACATTTCATTCATAGGGTACCTGAGCGGTAGTGAAATGTCTGACTCAAGAGTGAAACACAGGCTGAAAACGTGGATATGTAGACGAGAGTTCCTTCCCTGGACTTGAGGGGCAGGCTTTGGGTGCTTCATGGACTCCCTCAAATCGTAGACACCGTCTGAAGCATGTGAGCGCATGTGCGGCTTTCTAGGATTTTAGGTTCTCACAACGTCTCTTGGAATGAAAGCTCCCTGAGGGTTGAGGATGCGTTTCCCCTGCTTCCAAATCCTGAACATCGTTTCCTGAGACATCGAGCGTCGCCAAAACCTGTGCTTGCTGGTGCTGTGCTTGTCGTTTTCCAAAGTGCCTGTACCGCGCTCAACTGATTATTTTAATAAGATCAACTCATTCAATATTGTACAAGGGAAGAGCTGGGAAGAGAGAAAGAGAGGAAGACAGGGAGAGAAACCGATGTGTGAGAGAGGCAAAGACCGCTTGCACAGGGCCCCAGACGGGGACCAGCCTGCGACCCAGGCAGGTGCCCTGACCGGGAATCACACGGGTGAAACTGTCGCTTGCAGGATCAATGCTCAATGCAACGAGCCACGCAGGTCAGCGCACCAAATTCACCGTTTGAAACTAAATTGTCACTTGGCAGGGCCACGGACCCAGGAACTTTTTTACACTTTTACCCTGCTCTTGAACGGTCTTAGTATTTCTGCTTTACCTCCCTCTCCCGCCAGGCAACACTCTAAAATGGAAATGGGAGAGAAGACCTGCCAACCCAGTTCAGGCTCAGAATGGAGACAACAGCGCACTGGCTGGGGACGAGGTAAAGAGCGATGCTGACACTGGAGGACAGCTCTGGAGGCTGGTCTGAGCTTGTAGGGTCAGCAGCAGGAGACACTGTTTACCCTGACCGTCAGGAGAAGTAAGTGCATGCGTGGCACTTACATGGATTCTATGTATGGCAGGTACATATGTGTGTTGGAGTCTTTCAAACTGGTGGCCAGGTGGGAATAACCGATGACATCAGAGGCTTCCGAACCTCCTGATTGGGAGGATCCATTCCGTGGCGCTAGGCAGCCCAGGTGGGCAACTACTTCTGTGATCGCCCACATTTACGGAAGGAGAACAAGGAGCCATGGCTGACACTGACTCAAGTGCCAACTGTGACCACCTTGGCCCAGAGCCGAGCACCTCAGGGAGCCCGATGGAGCTCAGAGTTACTCGGGGGAACGCAGGACAATCAGGTGAGGAAACGGGGGGCGGCGGGATTTGGCACGGTTGACATTAAGGAGGAAGGGGGCCCTGAGCAGGCTGTGTGTGAAAGAAAGGAGAGATTCAGAGCACCACCGGATTACAGGAGATGACAGGAGCTGGGGACCAGGAGATCCCCATGAAAGGACAGCCTGGGAGGCAAGCAAGGAGGGATAGGAGATGAGTTTCAAAGATGAGAGAAGGGAAGGGAAGAAACAAGGACGGTCCTTTTGTCCCCCTTCAATGGGAGAAATCCTCTCAAACGAGGAAGACCTTTGAGGACACAGAAGAAGAATAACAGCAAGGTGAACATGGGGGGCGGTGGAGGGGCGGAGTATTGGATTCACCAAAGGAGGAAGATGAAAAGATAGCAGGGGAGAAGGCCGGTAGCCTATGAGACAAGAAAGAATGGAGGGGTTGGTTTCTAGGGACAGGGGGAGAGGTGGGGTGGAAACGAGGTCGGGTTTTGGTGACCAATAGCTGAATTTCAAAGGCAAAAAAAGCCTTATATCGTACCCTGGCCTGGGTTCTTAACTCAGGCGTCTGTGTGGAATCCACCACCGCTGCTCGGACAACCGCAGCAAAACGGAAGAGGGGGCGAGCAGAGAGGCGGGGGGCACAAGAGGAGACCGTCCCCGCGCCTAACAACACCTGGCTCGTAGAGGACGGGGACGGTCTCAAAATGACATTCAAAAGAACGCGCGTGGCAACGGTGCAGAGAGAACACCACGAGGCCGTTGCCAGGCTGCACAGTAAGCAGATACCTTGGAGGGCACCCTCCTAGCCTACTCTTAAGAAACCACTTTGAATAACTATACTTTTCCAACACAAAAGAACTCCCTGCTAGTTGGTGCGCTCCCTTTCCCAGGAGGGCTCCCTATCGATTCTCACCGGGGACACTTAGAAGTGACACAGGATTAGGTTAGACTTGAGAAGGGTTTGCACTGGGAATGACGTGGCCTGTGAGTATTGTACCCTTGGAGACTTCTTAGCTCTCACTGGCCTTTTGAATCTAAAGTCCTTCACGTGTGTAAGGGGAGAGAAGGAGGCCATCTTCACGCCCTGATGTGACTGTCGACAGAGAAACAACGGAGTGGCGTCAGCAGGGGTGCCATCATGCGCGATGGGGGAGCAGCACTGATTCGCTAAGATCTGAGTCACGCAGATATGCTGCTGCCACCCTACGTGTGGCTCGGTCCCCCGGGGCTGGGTGGGTGAGGGTGGTGCCACCCTTGCTTCCTTTCCCAGGGAAGGATCCCCTGCAGCCCTGTGTTCTGGGCAGCCTCACCCCTGGCCCTCACGGTGCCCCCTGGTGCTAAGAGTGACTCGGGTGAAGGCAGGACCATCAGGAGAGGAAACAGGGGGATGAGGGGTACGACAGGGTTGCCATTACGGAGGAAGGGGTACCTGAGTAGGGTGGGTGGGAAAGAGAGGAGGGGTTCAGAGCGTCACAACGTGGAGGAGACTTCGGGAGCTGTGGACCGGAATATCCGCATGAAAGGACGGCCTGGGAGGCAAGCAAGGAGCTTAGGAGTTGAGATTCAAAATGAGAGACAGGAAGGGAAGAAACCATGACAGTTCTTTCGTTCCCGCCCAATGGGAGAACCTACCTCAAACAAGGAAGATTTTTGAGGACACAGACAGAGAAAACAGCAAGGTCAACTTGGGGGTGGGCTGGGCGGAGACAGGGACACCGCCAAAGCAGGAAGATGAAAAGACGGCCGGGGAGAAGGCCAGTAGTCTATGAAACTGGAGAGAAGGGAGGGGTCGGTTTGTAGGGGGTGGGGGCGTCAGTGGGGTGGAGAGGGGGCCAGGTTTCGGTGACCAGTAGCTCAATTCCAAAGGCAAAAGCCTTATATTGCGCCCTGGGTTCTTTACTCAGGCCCCTCTGTGGATTCCAACCGCCCTGCTCAGACCACCACGGCAAAGAGGAAGAGGGGGCGAGCAGCGAGGCGGGAGGCACAGGAGGAGACCGTCCCCGCGCCTAACAACACCTGGCTCGTGGAGGACCGGGACGGTCTCAAAATGACCCTGAAAAGGAAGCGCGGTACAACGGTCCAGAGAGAACACCAGGAGGCCTTTGCCAGGCTTCTCAGTAAGCAGATACCCTGGAGAGCCCCCTCCTAGCCTACTCTTAAGTCACAACTTTGAACAACTATACTTTTCCAACAGAAAAGAACTCCCTGCTGGTTGGTGGGCTCTCCTTCCTAGGTGGGCTCCCTATCGAGTCTCAGTGGGGACCCTTAGATTAGGCTAGACTTGAGGAGGGTTTGCACTGGGAATCACGTGGCCTGTGAGTATTGCACCCTCGGAGACTTCTTGGCTCTCACTGGCCGTTTGAATCTAAATACCTTCACGTGTGTAAGGGGAGAGAAGGAGGCCAACTTCACGCCTTGATGTGACTGTCAACAGACAAAGGACGGAATGGCTCTGGCATGAATGAGCAGGGGTGCATTCATGCGTGATGGGGGAGCAGCACTGAGTCGCTAAGATCTCAGTCACGCAGATAAGCTGCTGCCACCCTACGTGTCGCTCGGTCCCCCGGGACTGGGTGGGTGAGGGTGGTGACACCCCTGCTTCCTTTCCCAGGGAACGATCTCCTCTATCCCTCTTCCTGGCAGCCTCACCCTTCGCCCCGCTCCTCAACCTTCCCCCAGAGCGGCACGCTTCCCCTCTTGAGCCCGGTACGCTCCCACGGAAACTCCGTTGCTGTCATCAGGCTCACACTTGCCCTCTCTTCACAGAGGACCCTGTCATCAAACGTTTCCTTGAGTGGGACGCGCAGCTGAGAATCTCAGATAAGGTGAGAGGGGTTCCTGCTCTACCATCGACCCTCGGATCAGGCGGCAGTTTCCTGAGCCCGCAGTTCCCCCCCCAACCTGCCTTCGGGGACCTAGGCGTGTCTCGCAGTGCGGACGGCAACCCTGCCTCTGCCCCGGCTCTTCTGGGACCTGAGCCCAAGGCTTGTCCCTCTTCTCTCAGCTCTTGGGGACTCCCCTTCGCTCCAGCTTCTCAGAGACCCTCCCGATGCCGGCCGGCCCAAACACAGAGCATCTCTGAGACCCTAGGCGCCTGCCATGCCGGGAGCATCAGCCTTTCCCTTATCCCGCTCTTCTTCCTCTTTCACAATGTGAGTCCTCGTGTGTGTCTTCCTCCTCTTCCCACCAGTACCTGCTCTCAATGGTCCTGGCCTATTTGAGCCGCGCCGTCCTGTTCTCCTGGCAGTACCGGCGCATCCACTTCTTCCTGGCCCTGTGAGTACCGTGCTGAACCCCATCAGTCACTTTCATCCTCTGGGGAGCGCGGGGACACGAGCGGGTCTCCGACCTCTCACCTGCTTTCCACCCCATTTCTACCGTGTACACTGGGGATGAACTTCATAGGACTGGACTACAGCGTGTCTTACACTGTTCTTAGGAAGACCCAACAACACCAAGGTCCGTTACAAGACTGAAGAAACCACAAGAAAACATCAGGTCCTCACAAACATTTCACACCACCCTTCCCCTGAGTAAACAGGCTTGAGACGAACCGTTCCTAAGTCTTCTCCCCCACATCCCACCACACCTCTCGACGACACCAAATGTCACGGTCTTTCTCCTCAAGGCAGGCCCCCGTCACATACCACAGATCGATTGTGAATACTCGCCCCGGGTCCCGGGCCGGCCTGTTCGGCTGTTTCGAGTGCCGTGCGGTCCACCGAAGTGTTGCGGGTTCGGTCGCGGTCAGGGCTCCTGAAGGAGGCGACCGATCCGGGTTTCTCGCTCACGTCAATGTCTCTCCCTCTCTCTGAATCAATACACATCTCCTCGGGGGAGGAGAACAAACAGTAAGACCCAGGGCTCTTCCTTACCAATCTCCCGGAATGGACTTCGAAACACAGCTCTAACCACTTCCCCACCCCCCCACCCAACAAGTCCACTGGCTCATGTTGTTCTCAACCGAGGCCAGAGTTCTCGCTGTGAAATCAGCTCTCTCTGCACCCTCCATCAAACCCGGTGACCACCCGGACACTCCCTTCTTCGTTTCGCTGCTCTTCCCAACACCCTTCCCTGACTGTATATTGTGCTTTCGGTTGCGGTATTTTTACACGCATGTAACTGAAAGACACAATCTCCTCTGAAACTAACTCAAACGCCAAAATCGTCGGACCTCCTCACTTCTGCACCCCGGTAGCAAAGGAAAAGCATTGCTAATTTAAATAAACAAACAAACAAAAAGCACATATATATCAACGGGTTCTTAAAACACTCGGCACCCTCCTCTTCATGTCGCACAATCTGTATGACATTGAGTCTCTGAGGTCCTCAGTTTTGCACTTGACGAGGACACAAAGCGTTCGGTCATTCGTCCTATGAAACCTTACAAAGTGCACCTCCAGGGCCAGGGAGTGTGAGGATGGGAGCATTCAGAAGGGCCCCTGAGGGAATGCGCCAAGGAACCCAGTCCTGCCTCAGTCACTTGGTAGGAAACCGTGAGGACTGAGATGGGCCAGTTGGCTCCTGCCCGCAGGAGCTGTCCAGAGGCTAACACGACAGGGAGACGGGTGTGCGCGCGCACGGCAGGGTCAACGAAGGGGGTGGGCTTCCCCACTCAGTTCACTGTATCTGCATCGTCAAGGTAGGAGAGGGGCCCCTCAGCTGCCTGCTCAGCAGGGGCTTCTTGTGCCTGGGAGGCGCTCTGCGACCCTGCATGGGGCTCCTGCGGGTCCTGTGTGAAGGCCGTCCTGCCTGCGTCCTCTCTGGGAAGCTGACTGCAGGCAGGGCCCCTCTCTGTCTGCTCTCAGCTGACACCCTGATGGCCTTCCTCAGCTACCTCGCCATTGACATGGAAGAGGGCCGCTGCGCCCCTAAAGAGGCCATCTTTTTCTTCCTCTACGGGAACAACAACCGCGCCTGGCGTCCCATGTTCCAGAAGCAGCGGTTTGAATTCTTCCGCTCCATGGGCTACAGGGCATGGGTCACCAAGGAGGAGTGTGAAGAGGTACGTGGGCGGCGGGGCTCTGGTGGAGGGCGGTGCCGGGCTGAAGAGGGAAGGGGTCCTGGGCCTCACAGCTGGGAATGGGGGGTGAGAGAGACGGGGGGGCCAGACATGGGGAGGGTCGTGGGTCCACCTGGAGAGCCCTCACCTTTTCAGGGACTCTTTGTCTTTCCAGATCCAGGCCTTCGATCCCCAGCTCTGGGTGTGGCGGCGAGACCGTGCCCTCCTTTCTCAGACCCCGAAGGCTAAGGTAGGTGTGAACGGAGGGAGGGCTGTGTCCCCACGGGTGCAGACGGAATCATCTGTGGACCCTGGAGGAAACCCGACACATTTAACTGCACCGCCCATGATCGTCGACCCCATCCCTCTCCGTCACCCTGCCACACGTCTGAAGCACACCCACCAGGCACACAGCCAGGCATGTGCCGGAACTCCTTTAGCTTTACCTTGTCGCAAAAGAACTTCCCCTGCCCCACCATTCTAAACGATAGCCTTGCGGAATAGAGTTCTTTATGAAACAGGGCATGAAACGCACTCCTGGGTGTGGCAGGGCCACTCCCCGCTCCCGGCTCCACTCTCTTTCTCTTGTCTTCAAACTTTCCGCTGCTGTGGCAGAAAAGCGACAGCCTGGAGAGCAGGAAGGCCGCCTGCCCCTGGCCTGCGCTGGCCTGACTGGGACATCCTTCGAGCACACTGTCCTCGGCACCAGGTTGGTGTCTCAGACCCCAGGCTGGGGAGAAACCACGGGAACCAGCCCCTCTGGGCCAGCACTGCCCATCCCTGGCCTTGGTTCAGAATGCACCGACCCTCTGCTGGGCAGAGCTGGGATTCTTCCCATCTGAGAAGTGGGCGGCCTCTTGGGAGCCTATCTCATTTCACCGGCCTTCTCCCAACATCCCCTAAGGGGCGCCACGCCACTACCACTTCTCGGTGAGGTGGCTCACGCAGTCCTCGGTGCATTGGACGGTCTCTTTGACATTCTCTCACAGCAGAGTCTCCGGCTCGGTGCAGCAGGCATTCCTCCGGGTGCTTCTCAGTCACATTCGGGGTTCATTCACTGAGGCTGCTTTCACCTGCGGCAGCAGCTCGGCTCACGTTCTCCAGCATGCTCTTTCCAAAGGATGGTTTTCCTCCAATGATGTCTTGTCTCCGGTCCCTGAACAGCCACCAGACAGGCTCCTCTTCTCAGGAAACCAGACACGTTGTTTCCCAGAGGAGAGGCAAGGCCTGCAGGGAGTGGCCTCGAGCTCACTGTGCTCCCTGGGAGCTGGCCTGGCTCTGTGGGAAGGGAGGCGGACAGGTTGCCACACTCCTGGGGCCTGGGTCTCCACCCTGCACTCGCATGAGTGGCCACCCCACCTGGGGAGCACTTGTGAGCCTGCAGGGTACCTGGCACCTACTGAGAGCTCAAGCTGAAGATGAGGCAGACACGGAAGCCATTGTCCGCGCGCTCACACTAAAAAGCCTTCAAAGGCAAGAAGCTGATGAGCATGTCTCGAGCTACTACTGTGACCAGGGTCATGAGGCCTCGGTTGGGTCCCATGGTGCTGTCATGTGAGCCAGCAGGGAGGGCGGGTCAAGAGCAGCAGCCACAGGGCTGTGGTTTCGCTGCCCCGTGTGTTAGCGGCTCAGCGCACACGGCTGGGTATCTGTTTATTTCATTAAAATAAAGTTTTCTTTTTATTAACCTTGGGGAGAGAATGAGTGATATCAACGTGGATCGCTGTTCCACCTATTTATGTATTCACCGGCTGCTTCTTGGATGCTCCCTGATGGGGGATCGGACCCACAACTTAGGCACACAGGAACGCCACTCTAAGCAACTGAGCCTCTCAGCCAGGGCACGCACATGGCCGTTCACAGTTAAAATCAAGGGTACAAATATCAAAATTCAGAACCTCAAGTGCAGTGACCACATTTCATGTGCTCAATAGCCACATGTGCCTTTTGGCTCCTCTACTGAAAGGTACTGATCTAGAATATGCCACTGTAGAAAGTTTTCCCGGATGGAGATGTATTACACGGTACTTGCTCAGTAAATAGTAAGGAACAGAGAAGGGATAAAGAGAGTAGCAGCAAAAAAGAGAAGAGGGGGGTAGATGTTGCTTTGTGCTACCAGACTGGAGACCGAGGTGCCACGGATCACGGGAACAACTTTCCCAAAACCCCTTCACAACTGTTTGGAACACATTCTGCCCAGAAGGTCTCAGAGGTCAGGGCGTTACCTGGAGACAGCAGTCCGCAGCCACAGCAGACAGCAGGTAAAGTCGAGGCCAAGCTGGGCCATGGAGCAGCAGCTTCCAGTCCTGGCCTCTGAGGAAGTGCCAGACCAAAGACTTGCAGACAGCGCCCTCTTGTGGCTCCTCGCGCCAGCTTCAAGAAAACACACACAGGCAGGGAATGCTGCGGCTCAGGTCTCATAAACTACACAGCACCCTGATGGGTGGGGTCACTGCAGCAAAGCTGCCACTGCATTAAAGACAGGTGGCTGTCAATGCCCTGGGGCACATCTGGACCGATTTCTGAACGATGGGACCAAACCCTCCCCCATACCTGGAACAAAATCACCACTGCCGCCACTGAGGCCCAAGCGCCACGTTCTCCACAGCACCTCCCCTGCCACGTTGTCTGCCGTAGCCTCTGAGGGGGTCTCCCTTGTCCACTCGCACCTTGCATCCCAGGCCATCGATTCGGCCATAACGCCTTTTCCCAAACACAAGTGTGACGCACTTGTGATCTTCTAAAAACCCCCCACTGTCTCGCCCCAGCTCCATCTTCTATCGCCGTCCCCTCCCAAGCATGAGTCTCCTACGTGGCTTGCACACCCCGCACCTGGCGGCCTCCACACGGTGTGCCTCTGCCCAGACATTCTGTTCTCACCCTTCACTGGTAGGATAATGAGACTCATCTTCAAGTCTCAGCTCAGATGGCCCTGCCCCTCGGAACATTCCCTCACCCTCAAGACCCAGTCAGCGTGCCTTATCTTATCGATGGTTCCTCATCCCAGAGCCTGAGGCAAGGGCCGAGGACCAGGGTTTTAGTGGGAGTAATCCAGGCGGGCTGGTAAGGGAGGGCGGAAGTGAGACAGGGAAGGAAAGGAGCCAGGATAAAGGACATTTCCGGAGGGGGACTTTGGAGGGGGACATTTCCTGGCGCCACCGCAGGGATCTCCAATGTCACAGCCCTTGGGGTAACCCGGGGAGCCTGCGGAAGCCTTACCCAGCCCGCTACCCATTACGTGAGAATCCGCAGGGTGGAGCAAGGGCATCAGTGTTTTCTCTGTGTGGGAAAGACGAACTGCTTACAATCTCCTGAGACCCAGCTTGGGTGCGTCTGGGTCAGGCCTGAGGACCTGGATTCCCAAACACATCCTGGGGAAGCGGTGCTCTAGTCTGGGCCCTACCAAGGAGCCAGGGTGCCTGCCGCCCAAGTCGTGCAACTCCAAGGCCCGCCTGACAAATCCACGCAGGGCTGAACCCGCCTGGTGGCCCGAGGACTTACCGTGATCTTCGTGGCCCTGGCATGCTTCCCATGGAAGCTGAGCACGACACTCTCCGGGCCGTGGCTGCCGTAGGTGCCTTTGAAGAGGCCCGGGCTGATGAGGTCCTCCGGGTGGCTGGGCGGGAGGTAGATGCGGCGGCAGGTCAGGCGGTTGCTGCGGGGAGGGTGACGGGAGAGCGTGGCAGAGCCGCACGGGGCTGCAGCGGTGCAGAGCCCGCACCTCCCCGCCCCACCGCGGGGCCCAGGCCGTGTGGCTGACCTAGGATGCCACATCCGTGGGGAGCAGGGGCACCCCATGTTCCCGAGCCATGCTCACCCCACCCACAGGTGCACAGCACCCTCACACCTTCTCTGATTCCAATGAGGCTTAACCCTTTGAGCGCCATGCGTCACTGTTAAAGTTTGTAGGAGAAATGCCATGTTATTTTGCTCAGAAATGCAGTTGATGGAAAATGTCTATAAGAGCATTATTCATGGGCTGAAAATTTCACGACATGTAGTAAATAGCCTCTTCTTTTGTAAGCCGTGTCCTTTGACACCATTTAGCAAAAAGTTTACTGCATTAAAATTATTTTGTGACAATTATTTTAGAAAAAAAAATAAATTCTTTCCTTCAATATGGCTTTTGAAGTATAATATGTGGCATAAGATAAAACCTATGAGTATAATTTGAAAAAACACAGAGCAACATGGATAACAAGCAAGAACTGTGCCAAATATTACATAAATTTGGGGGGGGGAAAGAAAATTTCATAGCGTACGAGAGAAAGGGACACAAGCAGCATTCACACTAGAGACCTCTATCAATAGATATCAACAGAGAAAAACAGTTTAGAAACAGAATGCTAATTCTATACCGTGAAGCAGTGAAAATGTCCATTAGCAAAAGCTTCCTTATCACGCACGCTGCACAGTATCAACGATTATTGCAAAGATAAATGAAATTAAAAGGACCATTTGAAATGTAAGTAAAAATTAGCCCTGGCTGCTGTGGCTCAGTGGACTGAGCATCGGCCTGCGAACCAAGAGCCGCTGGTTCGATTCCCAGTCAGGGCACATGCCTGGGTTGCACGTCAGGTCCCCAGTTGGGGGCGCGAGTGAGAGGCAACCACACAGTGATGTTTCCCTCCCTCTCTTTCTCCTTCCCCCTCTCTCTCTCAAAATAAAATAAACAAATAAATACATTATTTTAAAAGACAAAATAAAATAAAATGTAAGTAAAAATTATATCAGAATTAATGTCAGAATTGGAACAAACATAAAAGTTCGAAATCTCGATCAACATGAGCAAAAGTTATATCAATACATAACCTGAACTACAACAAAAGAGAACAAAACATAAAATATGAATTCTTCCATTGTTATTTACATTCGTAGCCGTCGAAAACAGAGTTGCTGGGAGCGACGGCACTTTTGGGAAAATTTTCAGCGTCGCTCACAGCGACGTTGGCACTCAAACGGTTAACAGGGGCTCCCGTGTCCCTGCCAGGGGCGCTGCAGTGGAGCACTCAGTGACCGGAAGGGAATGCCACTCCTGCTCTGCCACTCTGGGACAACAATCCAAGACTGCACGGGGAACATGGCAAAGGAGCTAAACAGGGGCTGGAGGGACCGGCTCCAGGGACAGAGAGGTGGGACAGCAGGCCTTCCAGGACGGACGTGCGAAAACAACCCCAAGGATTAGGCGCACACACCAGGGCTGCTGGAGCATCCGGATGCAGACGGTGACGATAAATAAGACGGAAGACATATGGGGGACAAGTGAGGAGGTGGGCATGGGCACCGTGCTCACAGCAGCCAGAGAGGGTGGCACTGAGCTCATGCTCCCACAGAGCGGGGCTGCACTCACCCGTACTGACTGGCGCAGACGAACGTCACCAGGACGAGCTCCCGCATGTGCTCGTGGAAAATGTCCTCCAGCGTCCGCCCCCATTCTTCCCTCAGCCGCGTTCGGAACTCCTTCCAAGAGAATTCAGCTCATGACAACCACCATGACACAGGGGCCCGGGGAGGCTGCTCACTGTAATACTGAGTGGACAAAGCAGCATTTTTGTAGTTCTGGGTGATGCTCTGGGCACACCTATGATGAAGGAACCCACCCGGGTGGACAAATGAAGACGGGGCCGGACAGGAGTATGGCACTCTGCCATGTGTTTGGTGTCCCAGCACCTGGCCTCCCTTCCTGTGGAAGCATGCCACCACTGAAAAATGAGGGGCTCTGGCTCCTGCCTTCCCAGAGCACACGAGCCCACACTTCAGGGGAAGCAGCAGGAACATGGGGTCCCTTCGGGTGAGGCTGGGGCCACAGTCCGTACCCACAGCTCCAGGGAACAGCCGCATGAACCTCACGTCGAGCCCAGCCAGGAAACGGGAGGCTGAGCTCGCTTGACACTGCACAAGCCTCTGAGCCTAGTTCTCGGGCCTCTGCGAGAGCAGGACACACAACAGGACTCGGTCACTAAACCCTGTGCTGGCTGACTTAGCCAGAGTTGCTTTCTGTAGCTGCTGCTCAGCACCATGATGGGTACAGCTGGAGTCAGGAGACTGCGGGTGGGTTTTCCTTTCTCAAACGTGCCTTCACACTTATGGTGTAGGTTCAGTAAGTATATGCACAAAAAGAGAGCTTTTATAAACACCGAGTCCCCAAAAAAGCCCCCAAAACTCACTCATTCATTATGGAATCGAACACTGGGAAGGATATTTAGCGCTTAATTGCTTGATTCTGCACATTTAACCTAATCCAGAGAATGGAGTTTCTAACTCAAAATAGTGTTTCTAATGATTAGCTAGAATTAGCTCTATAAACAGAAGCAAAAGCAACTTGCCAAAACAACAAAAGAGCTACAATCCGTCAACCGCTTTACTACGTTACTGCCCAAAGTCCGGCAAAGAACAAAAATTGCTACGGTGGCTGAACAAAACTACTGCTATAACTACAAAGTCAATATAGAAAATCAACTGAATGTTTATATACTAGCAGCACTAAGCTATCAAATAAAAATTTTGAACCCAATTTACAATAACCAAAAATAAAACAAACCACGGGACTTGGGAATAAATATTACAAAATATATTCAAGCCCTCCACTCTGAAAACCCCAACACCGCAGAGAGAATCCTAAAGAGGCCTCATACTAGTCAGAGGTCTCTACAGACTGGAACACTCAGCATCAAGTCTGCAACTCTCGACAAACTGACCTAAAGGTTCCATGTCAATCATCATCCCACCGAGCTAGCTTTTCTGGAGAAACCAACAAGCTCATTCTGAAACTCATAGGGAAATGAAAAGAACCTAAACATCCTACGCAGTCTTGCCAAAGAACAAAGCCCAAGGAACAACACTAGTTCGTGTTATGACTTACTACAGAGCTACAGTAATCAAGACGGTGGCATGACCATAAGAACTAACAAATATATTAATAGAACTAAACGGAGAGCTTGGCATCAGACCCACATTTATGTGGTCAGCTGGTTTTCGACAAAGCTGATAGAGCTACCTGGTGGGGAAAGAAAAGTCGTTTCCACAAATGGTACCCCAACAACTAGACATGCGTATGAAGAAGATCCACAATCCCCACCTCACACCGTACGCATAAAATCGTTCAAGCTGGGTCACAGACCTAAACAGAATGTGAAGCTACCAAACTTCAGTGAGAGAGACGAAGAACGAGACAGCAAGAGAGAGACAGAGAGGGAGAGAGACTGATTCTCTGTCACTGGAAGACAGGCAAAGGTTTTTAGAACACAGAAACCAATAACCGGAGAACGGTTTTAAAATTATTTCACCAAAGTCAAAACCTTTCACTGAAAAGGCTCAACTCCCGGAGGAAAGGCCCTTCAAAATAAATCAAATAGATAAATAACAGGTAAAAATGGAAGCAAGTGAATGTAATAAACAAGGATTTCAATGTTGCCATGGTGAATAACCAGACTCGACCTAAATGCCGAAGCGCAGACAGCTTGCCAACAGTCACAGTCTTATTTACTTTGCATGAAAAGGTCAAAGTCATTATACCAACCAGACCCAATTACTCAGAACCAAGAACTTTCAAATACGTATGCTTACTACAGAATAATCTTAGAAGGTGTAGATGCATACGAAAAAACACAGGGGCCCACAACATATGAGACATATCTGGGGCCGACTCAACCATGTGCTAGCATTGTACAACACTGTCTTAATCTGCACAAAAGGCCTAGGAGATGAGTGCTAACGTTTTCCTTGTTCTACAGAGGCTTGGGACTTATAAAAGCAGAGAAAGCTTTCCAAAGTCACCCAGCTAGTGAGTGACAGAATCAGAGCTAACTCAACAGTCCACGTGCTAAATGGTCTTGCCTCCACCAAGGCCAATACCAGAGCCAATCGGAGCATGGGAGGTAGGGCTTACCTGCCCTGGTGGGCTGTACACAAGGACCATGAAACCGACAACGTGCAACAAGAATCTGGAACACCTTCAAGGCCTTTGACCCTTTGATCTGCATGATCCGAAATCCACATAAGGTTTTTCATGGACTTCAGACAGTGGCATGGCAGGAACAACACTTGGCATCCTCCTGGTGTGGTATCCTAGTCAACTCTCAGGAGTCAGTTGGGGTCCACAGGTAACCACATGGTCTTAGTTTACAGAAAAGGACTGAGGCGCCCATAGGTTACGTCACTCCAGCACGTGGTCAAGAGGATAACAGAAGAAATGCGAACGGTTAAGCACAAACCCCATATCCACCCGCAGCAGCATGCTTACATCCCATTACATCATACCGAGATGACGGAATGCTGTGTTGAATTAAGACTCGGTCTTGGGAACGGTTCTGAGGAGACCGGGAGATAGCTCTGGAGTAACAGCAGTTACGTGAGAAATGCCGAAGCACAGAGGGAGGCTGGGAGATGGGCGTGGAGAGGGCTCCCCGGTGGGGCTGTGCCCGCGCCTTTCCCTCCAGAGTCTGCTGGCTTTGTGTTGGAGGATAAGGCATCGTTTTAGTAACTGGGTGATTGCTTCCCCAACTCTGCTCTTCCCTGCAGCTCCCAGGTGTCTGGAAGCCTCGCGTAGGGGACCTGGACAGGTAGGAGCAGGGCAGTAAGGTGGTGGCGGGGCCTTGGCCATCATCCATGAAGACAAACCAGGCAGCGCCTGCGCTAGGGAGACACAGCCTGGGCAGCCCGAGAGCCACACCGCTGCTCACCAGACAGCCTGGACTTGGCCTTCAAAGGTGCACAGAGCTGGCAGAAATCTTGGACCTAGAGTTCGCATGCAAGCAGGTGGGAGAGTTGGGAAGCCCTGTGGATGCAGTTTATGACTCCACAAGGCTGGCTTCTTGTACCGATGAAGGGTCTAGCCCACGTGAAGGGTTGGGCGGGACCACTCACTGGTTCCTTCGTGAGCAGGATGCTAAAGGGACTCGAAAAATGGCTGAGAAATGCACACCCAACAAATGCAAAGAAGCTGTCATGAGGCTTCTGTGTTTGAAAAGTTCAAGTTCTTCTTAAGAAATGGCAATATTTTGCAATGGCAGAATGACACAGATCCTCAGAACACTACAACTCATAAAGATAAGGGACAATTACTCGTGCAAACAAAAGGAAGCACAAGGAAACTCCTGGTGGGACTGACACGCAGGTTTACCCACTGTGCGGCCGGGGCTGAAAATCTCAATCTCCGGGTCCACCTGTGGGAACAATAGCCCCTCGTCTCCCTGCAACTCACCTCCAACAAGAAACCTACACGGCACACAAACACTCTTGACAAAGGGGTGAAGGAGAACGACCCGGTGAAAACTCTTTCCTTCCCGTCATATGCCCTGAGGGTTGGCAGGGAAACAAAATCCTATGCCTGTGCACACACATCTAGGTGAGGTCACTCAGACACACTCTCTGTGCCAGCCACGTGAGGATCAACCGCAGGAGAGGGCCCTCTTGTTGGCGGCACGCTGAGGACGTCCAGCCACGCAACCTCATGTCTGGTCCCTGTGCACAGAAGGGGTACGGGCTCACCTCTTGCCTCCCACCAGACATCCGGTGGTGGTCCGTCTGGTTGCACTTGGTGGAGAACTCGTCCTTCCTCACAGTCTTGAGCATTCACGACACAGGAGCGAGGGGAACAAATCACTCATGGCATCTCCACCAGACAATAAGCCCCTCTGGCTGGGTGCACCCCGCTCATCGACAGAAGCCCAGCATCCCTACAAATTGTGACCAGTCCAGAGAGAGGAGCTCGGCACCACCCTGACCGTGCACCTCCTTCTCAGAGGAGCAGTGCATCCAGGAGACAGGTGCTTACACGTTTCCAAGGCGATTCTTAGAGCAGGAAAAAGGCGCTATCATTTAGTAGCCTGAGGGGTATGGAAAAAACAACAGTGAGGAATGGTGTGGTGGGAAAGAACAAATGCTTTTAACTGGATGCAGAACCAGTGGAGAGGTCCAACTAGTGACTCTTTGGGGAGTGACATACAGCACCACAGCCTAAACAACACACAGAAGTAGTGGGGGTAGAGCCCCGTTTCCTCCCATTTCTCCTGCTCTGTACGGACACGGGCTTGTAGCTACAGACACCGCTGCAAACTCGCTGGCACCAAGACCGGGAAGACAGAGGAGGCCTGGCCCCTCGCCCGCACACGGCTGCCGTACCTAAGGGAGCCCGAGCACACACTCACCTGGATGTGGCCGTTGTGCGGCCCGCTGTGGCCATACACGCACTCCACCGTGTGGGTCGATTTCCTCTCCGTCAGGTCAATTCTAAACCAGGGCTTGAATCGCATGGGGTCATCCACATGAGGGTAGGTCATCCACATGAGGGCCATGGGGAGGCAGGTACATCCAACCGATAATGAACGAGCCGTCCCACCTGTAGGAAGGACAAGGGCGCACGTCCACAGGAGGGTTACCTGAGGCACCAAGGCAGAGGTTCCTCACCCGCAGCTCTTCACAGTGACCACCCACGTCTGCATGCTCCAGGCCCACGGAGCACCTCAGGGCCAACACACATCAAGATACCCCTGATCTATCACAATGGGACAAGCATGGCCCTGCCCATCAAGTGCTTGTTCATGACAGAGTCGTTATCTAATGAAAAACAACGTGAGCCCTGGCTACTGTGGCTCAGTGGATTGAGTGCCCGACTGCAAACCAAAGGGTCACCGGTTCCATTCGCAGTCAGGGCATAGGCCTGGGTTGGGGGACAGGTCCCCAGGTGGGAGCGTGTGAAAGGCAACCACACATTGATGTTTCTCTCCCTCTCCTTCTCCCTCCCTTCCCTTCTCTCTAAAAATAAATAAATATTTCTAAAAGTCAATGAGACTATACTTAATAACAGTGTATTTGATCACTGAAATTTACTGAGAATACAACTTCAACGTGAGATGATGGATACGTTAACTACCGGTAGCTAGATGGTGGGACCATGCAGTGTGCCTTAGAAATCTTACATTTTTGTCAATTATATCTCAATACAGCTGAAAAATGAACTCTTTAAATGCAAAAAAAGCAGTTAGACCTGAATCCAAGAAAGCCTTTTAGAAAGGGGAGGTAGCTAAACGACACGAGGAAGAAGCGGAATAATCTCCTAAGTGATGCCCAATAAATAGGGCAACTGACCTGAGAAAAAAACGGGGTGCTGATTTCAACAGGACATCACGAGCAAAACACACAACGACAGCGTGCGGGCCTGCTTTGGGTCCCGATTGGAACGAACCAGCTGTCAAAGGCAGTTTTGAGACTATCGGGGAACCTTACATATGCACAGGGTCTCAGGTAATGTCAAGGGATTACCGCTACTTTTGCAAGATGTGATAAGAACGTGGTGCATATGTAGGGAAATACCCACATTTGTAGAGATCCACATTGAAGGATGAACACATGAAGCAACACAGGCCTGGGATTTGCTTGAAACCTCCTAAGAACAGAACGGCAAGGGGCAGAGACAGAGGCCACAAACTTGGCGCACTACCAGTAACTGCTGAATCCCGGTGGCAGGCATTGGCAGTTCATGCTACCATTCCCGCTATTCTTGTGTGTTTAAACCAGTGACAGATAGAAAGGGACAGAACTCAGACCAAAGGACACGCAGTCCCCACACACACGCTAAGCACAAATGCACCCACATTCTCAGTGCAGGGACACAGACAGCCCGGTCGGGAGGACCCCGTAGTCGCTCCTGCCTGCCCAGGAAGAGCCCAGATCTACAGCTTCTAGCTCTAGCCACGGGAGGAGAGAACTTACTCACTCCTGTGGCTGCCTGTCTGAGACGAGAGCCAGTTGCTGTTATTCAGTCATGGCATCCATTTCCCCTGCTTTGAGAAGCTTCTTTTTATTCATTTTTATGACTCACTGCCAGGATGAAAAACAATTCTCACCCACAGCCCCCACCCACCCCACGACTAAAAAGAAAAACATACGCCCACGCTGGGAGCTGTTGGGTTGTCCCTGAGAAAATGCTTTAATAGCAAGGCTTTTGCCCAGTGATATCAAACGTAACATATGTAAAGTGTGTTTCTTAACGAACGCTCCCACCAAAGAATATAAAGCCATACTTATCCCCGTGCAAACCCCACTCGGTGAGCAACCAGAGTCCCCAGGTGGCCCGTCTGGACCACGCTCGGAAGAGCCACACTGAGGCTGTCCGGGGCCGCTGAGAGGCAGACCCACCACTGTTACATGGCGAGCAGCCGGTCTCCCGGACCGGGCTTCTGGCCTGAGCCAGCGAGAAGGGAAGCAGGGGCAGAACACCAGCGCTCCCCGGGGCACCCGACTGTTTCCACTGGGACATCAGCTACAGCAACACCTGGGCCCAGGCGCCTGCCCGGAGCTGCCAAAGTATTAACCGCACATGCCTGGCCCTAGCGTTTCTGTTCAGGAGGCCCTGTTCAGGGCACATGCACACCTCACGGTGGGGGAGAAGCTGCTCTACAGAGAACCACCTAGGGCCGCGAAAAATAACTGATGAGAGGTTCCTTGTGATTGCTCCAATGACATATAGCAAGCAGCTGACTTGCCCCTTGGGTAGAAAAGGCACTAAGTTCCATCCACATGGGGCAGCAGTCCTGACTTCACAAGAAACCACACATGAAGAGAAAAGAAAAGAAAAGAAAAGAAAAGAAAAGAAAAGAAAAGAAAAGAAAAGAATTCACACGCGAGGCTCTCGGACTCACCACCACATTCAGCAGTCCTCCACAGGGCCCGATATCCGGCTGCCACAACCCCGAGATGTGTCTGTATCGGTGGAGCACTACAGGAAGAGACAAAGCGGGTCTTCATTTTAGAGCCAGCCAGTCTTCACTTGACAGTGCATCAGGGGACAGGGCAGGAGCGGGAAGACAGGACTATGAAGAAATTACAAAGGCTTGTAACAGCCTTGCACACAAGGAATTCAGCAAAGCTTACCTACAAAACTTCCTAAAGAATTCTAAGAATGAAAACGTCTTTGAAAAGCATAGTAAAACAGACAACGGAGTCCTTTGGAAACCCAGCCTCAGTGTGAGCAGCTCCAATGACAGGGAACTGCTGTCTTGCAAGACATGGACTGAGCTGAGCGCCTTTGTGAAATGACGAGCCTCGCGTCCGTTTACACAGCTGAGGGGGCACAGGAGTCCTTAAGAGGTGGCGGCAGAACCCACAATGTCATGGGACTGTACACTAAGAATTAAGTTGGGTCTTCTCTCTTTTTTTAAAAACATCGCACTTCCCCACCTGATTTCAAAAGCAAGGCAACCATATTCACTGAAGACGACTGGAGAGAAGGAAACCCAGTGCCAACCTGAAATCTCACTAGAGAGAGGACCAGCTGCAGTAAACCTTTTGGAAAATGTCCTTCACTTCAGTTTTCCTCTGCCTTTGCACACGTACTTGTTCGGTGAATAGCTGACTGAATTAATGGGCAACCAACTCACGTAAAGCCCTGACTGCCAGGCGTAGGGTCTGGGGTCTCTGTGCAGGCACTGTGTGGTAGGTAACGTCATGTACCAACTGGACTGGACCACAGGGTGCCTAGACTCTTGGTCAAACATGATTGCACATGCGCCTGGGAAGGTGCTTCTGGCTGAGGTTAACACTTAAACCGGCGGACTGAGTAAAGCCGACCGCTCTCCCCACTGGGGTGGGCCTCGTCCAGTCAGGTGGAGACCTGAGTGCAAGGCTGATCTCCCACCAGTAAGAGGGAACCCCTCCTGTCTGGCTGCAAGAGCTGAGACATGGCTTCTCTAACTACAACAAGATAATAACCCTCCTGTGAATGAGGGGGGATTTCCTCCTCCTGCCTGACAGCCTTGAGGTGCACACTGGCTGAAAGTGGCCTGTCCAGCCTCACTGTATACCAAACTCCTTCTATCTACTAGAGCAATTTGGAGCACTGCCAGGATTCTAGGTTAGAACCTCAAAGCCAGAGCCCTACAGGTCGTTATTTTCAAGTTCAAAATGCACTTCAACAGTCACCATCAATTTGCACACAGGGACACGTGGTAGGTATGTCATAAGGACAGCACATCGCCCCATGATGCTTCCACCTTCTTACACACACAGATTAGTAAGATAACACATGGCCTGATATGGAGAAAAAGAAACACAAGTGATACTGCAAAAGCCACTAATCGGAGGCCACAAAGCTCCTGACAGTCCCAATCTGCAGCCTCAGGTGATGCTGACTTGCTTCTCTCTAGGACAGCGTCGTGCACTCGGTCAAGACTGTGGATCCTTTCTGGTCCAGCAGAACATGGCCTAGAGGCTTTGAGAAGACCAGGGGGACAAACGGGCCCTCAGTAGCTCCAGGAACGGAGTGAACGGAGGAGGAGGAAACAGTGCAAGGTCCCAGGCACCTCGCAAACCAATCGTCACAGCGCTTCTCTGGAACGTCTGGGTAACAACAGAGAAGAAATTCCAAGCTGCACTGCATCAGAACATTTTAGGAGCACTGGGATACTGGGGCGTAGAGAGGTTTGAAATTAGGGTTGAAATGACTGTTTTTTCCCTCAAATATTTTATTTATTTATTTTTAGAGAGAGGGGAAGGGAGGGAGAAAGAGAGGGAGAGAAACACCCATCTGTGCTTGCCTCTCATGCACGCCCGATGGGGACCTGCCTCGCAACCCAGGCCTGTGCCCTCACTGGAAATTGAACGGGCCACCCTCTGGTCCACAGGCCAGCGCTCAATCCACTGAGCCGTGCCAGCCATGGCTCTCTTTTCACACATTATATATTTTTTCCTCATACTCTTGGAGGCAAGAGACCACTCAGTTTAAATATGTCCACAGAGAAATGCAGCCAATGCTTACCCACATCGTATTTTCATTATGTTTTCTGGATCTTCCTAATTTCCTACAACACAATGACTACTCCATTTTTATAACTACACCCAAAGCGTAGAGAGGACAGCAATCTCCAGTTAGAACGGTGCCTTCTAAGCTGTTGGCTATCAGCAGATGGGGGACATCATAACACGTGGCTAAAGTCCAGAGGCCCTGGAAGGCGTGGTGAAAAGTCTGGACTCACGATACATTCTTACAAGCTACAGAAAACATCCGACCACAACACACGCCCAACACAACTCCAGGCACTTCCTAGCTCCCAGCCCCCGAGCCTCCCTCCCACACGTGGGTCACAATTCCATTCTCGGTCTTGGCTATCAGTTCCAGAGACACTGTTGTTCTAGAAGAATCCCGTGGCAAATGTATGACATAATGACCCTCTAAGTGCTTGTCCACTGCATTTAAAAGCCCGTGCCAGGCTGTTCCCGTCAGCACAGCCATGGCGATTGATCGACAACTCTCATTAAGAAGTGCTACGTCATATTCTCTTCCACGGGCCTGGAGAAGGCACCGTGGCTCACTGACTGCCAAGCAGAGCGAGAGCGGGGCCGTCTAAGACAGAATGTTCTAGAGAGGCTGCTTCCAACAGGTTTTGGAGGAGAACACAATTCATGCCTTCAGATTTGGCCCACCTCACCCCCTTGTGGCCCGGCTCCTCCTGACCGCTTATACACACTCCTGACGAGCCCCCTCGCCACTGGTCTTCACTCAGGCAGCTCAGCTCTGGGCCCGACGACACAAGCACTGTGGGCTGTGCACAGCGCTCAGACACTGCCCCCAGCACGCCCACCAGTCCTGGCGTCTCCACACTGACTCCTGGGGGGTTCCCTGCTATAAGTAAAATGGGACAAGCGAGCTCGTCAGCCGCACGTCCAGAGCCTGGCAGGGCTTAGGAGAAACGCCACAGATGACTCTATTCCTTGTGTTCCGAGTAGGTTTTATTAGAAACCGTGCCCTTATAAGACTCAGAAGTGGGTCTCGTCCACACAGGCGATGCCGACACAGGGCCCACTCAGCGGGGCTGAGGTCATAAGCAGCAGCGGGTCCCTGCAAGCAGATATTTTTAACATCTTTCTTGACAACTGAAATTCACACTCTGCATCTCAGCTCAACCTAATAAAAACTGGAGATAGCCTGAATCACCATGGAATATGGCTTAGGAAAAGTTCCAGAGCCCAAGTAATGTCCATCAAGAGGAATCCGGTTCTAAATAATTAACTCTTTCTACGGCGTTTTGTCTCACGTGCATGTGGGTACAGGTACGCAATTTCTTCAGATTCACATATGCTGTCTAAACGCAAGTGACTACTGAAGCCTAGGACAAACCACTTACACTACCTTTTGGAATACAAGGGCTTTAGGGCTTCGACCCTGCTCTCTCCGCTCGGCCTTAATAAATAATAGGTGCTAAGGTATGCATCAGAGCGATCGTGCTGGTACTACCCCAAAACACAAAAGATGCTGCAGAAACCTGGCCCGGCCCAGCCCACCGCTCAGGTACGACGCTGGTTACGGCCACCCCACAGGGAACAGAGCGGAAAGGTGAAAAGACAGCACAAGCCAAGGGCAGCTGGCTCTTAGGACCAAAGCGTCCGCGTGCCGTGAGTCAGAGGTCCCTCCCCATGCGGCTTCTCACCATGCTGCCCTGCCAAAGCCAAAGCAGCAGGAGGTACATACGGCAGGTGTACGCATCTCTGTACCTCATGTGCTCGTAACCGGGAGGAATTTTCACGAAACGTCCTGACCTCACGCGAGGGTTTACACCTGAACAGACACAGCAGGGGAAGGGCTAAGGATGGTTCAACTTTCACGATGGTATAAATAGTTTTCATATGACTCAACACCCTTTCCCTCTCTGCCATCGCACTCAATCCCTGGTACCTTGGGAGGCAAGCACTTGTCAAAAATGAGAGGCCTGGCTGGAAAGAAAATGTGCTAGATCTTCATTTTAATCAACAGATTCACACCAGAAACTCATGAGGGAGGGCAATCTTGGGACACTCTCTTCCTGTCCCTGTCATGGATCCATGGAGCTCACAGCAGAGGGCGCAGCCTGTGGGCATTTAGAGTGGCTCTTTTGGGAACCCTTGTGCCCCGGCTAAGATATCCAGCTTGTATAATGTATGCCTAGTGTTTTCCTCTGCTTGTGCTCGTTCTGCTGTTGAGTATGGAGGATGTCTGCCAGCTCCTAACTCAGACCCTTCGCTTCTGAATCAAGGCTGGCTCACGCTCCCACCTATGCCAGGGAATAAGGGTGAGTTGCCTTCAAAAGCAAACTCACAAAAATATGCTCCTGCATTGTGAAACCTGCTTTCGTTGGGGGCAGATTAAACGCTTTAGGATACCAAATGAAGATAATATAAATTATTCTCTGAATTTCCCAACCGTTTTCAAGGGGTCAAGAATAACCAGTCAAAAGAAACCTCCAGATAGCCTCCTTTGTCTGCCCACATCCCCGCACGCACGTGTGTGTGTTCACCTCGTCATGGCCCTTGTCCCCAGTCTGTTGCTCACATCCTGACCTACCCCTGACCACACCAGTTCCTGCTCCCCAGAAGTCCCTACCCACCTACGGAGAAGATTGTTCTTTGACGTGACTGTGTCTGTCCCACAGGTTGGACCTGAGCCAGAATGGAGGCTCATTTCTGCAAACACCTCTCAGAGACTGGTTGATCAGAAATGATCTTCATTTAGATTTAAATCGGCATCCTCCATAGTCTCCTGCTGTGTACTGGTTCCCAGAACAGGTGCTTGTCCCACCCGGGCCAAACATGTAATTACCTATACCTGGCTGCACTCATGTACTAGTACCTGTGACTTTCACCCCTCTTTCCTATGTCATTCTTTGGTGCTTGCCAAGTGGTGTGGGGATCCATTTCATTCTTCAGCTGCCCCAGACGTACCTCATATGTAAGTTTGGCCAGCCTCTGCTTCAGTCTGCTCCCTGCTCTCCCTTACAGAGGTAGATTTTCCTATCTCACGGCTTTTCCCTGGGTCTGCGTGCACAGACACCAGCTACCTGCCCGACCCCCTACACTCACAGCCAAGACGTGCTCTGCAGGGGCCTTATTGACCACGTATGCTGTCCTCTGGGGGTCACAGCCTGTAATGCCTGGGACACGTGAGCACCTGCCTCCCTCTACGATGCTATTTGGAGTGCTCGCACTCTTTTTGCCTTTTTGAAGATTTTATTTATTTACTTTCAGAGGGAGGGGAAGGAGGGAGACAGGGATGTGAGAGAGAAACATTGATTGGTTGCCTCTCACATGCCCCCAACTGGGGACCTGGCCTGCAACACACGCATGTGCTCTGGCTGGGAATCGCACTGGCGACCCTTCAGTTTGCAGGCCGATGTTCAATCCATTGAGCCACACCGGCCACGGATGACAACCATCTCCATGCTGCTCTAAGATGACATCATCAAATAGCCTCACAACACTCAAAAAGCAGTTATCAAAGAGAAGAACTGGTCATATTACTCATAAAAGCCAGCTGGTCGTCCCTAAGAGTCACACAACTTTTCTTGAGTGTGTGTACACAGGGACTGGTGTAGCGAGCTTGGTTCTAACTCTAAAGAGATTTAACACACTGAGCTATGGACAAATAACAGAGGAACTGAGGGTACAGCCAGGACCACGCGGGCTCCCACAGGATAAAGGCGGGGAGCGCACCGGCGGAGCACCAGCTTCCTGCCCCTGAAATTCTGGGCTTTAGAGGAATCACAGAAGCGTTGTTCTCGCCCATGAGACGAGAGGACAGCAAGGGTTACATTTCCAGGAGAGATGACCACTCGAGCCTCCCCAACTCACTTCCTCTGGAGGGACACACGTCTCCTGGGTTGGTGAGATGTGAAGCAGGGGCAAGACAAGAAACTAAAGTCTGGACGTGCACAAGGCAGGAGGATCGGAAGATCCTGAGCAGATCGGCCTTGCGGTGGGACCCGCAGTCAGGGGGGACAGCAGCGCCGGAGGCAGCAGCCAGCATGAGAATCATTCTGAGGGCAAGGGTGAAGCCCAAGGACCACAGGAGCAGGGGGAGGGGATGCTAGGAGCTGGAAGAACTGCAGAGGAAATGTGGCAGGGCAGACGGGTCCCGACAACAGCCTGAGGTTCCCTGAGGCAGACAGGAGGGGGCAAGAGCTTGGAGCGCACAGCTGAGCCACCCAGAATGGCGCATGGACGTGGAAGGCCCATGAAGAACTTACAGTCGTTTGACAGGAAATCGCCCCAAATGTCACCAAATCCCAACCCAGAAACACTAGCCAATACAGCACTCCAAAATGGCCATGTGATCACAGCGTGGAGAGTCTCTGGTGCGATGCGGAAGCAACAAGACAATGAAATCGGCCCAGCTATAGGGACTGAACGTATCTCCCCACACAGTCAGCTGCTCTGCAGGAACGCCACGCTCTACCTGTGCTGGTGGCGCAGCCACGTGAAGGAGGGGCACCTCACAAGGGGAGTCTCAGAGGAACAGACCCACGGAAATGACTGAATACATAAAGGCACCAACTAGCCCCCAGACCGGGAAGAAAGCCGGAGTGCTTCAGCGCCCAGTCACCAGCCTGGCCCACAGCGAAGCCCCACCGCCCTGCCTGCCTACTTCTCTGTCCCCAACCACACATGTTTCCATGGAGGAGCGCGGCCCTCAGTTCCTGGGGGAGGTACTTGGTAAGAGGACATCACCTGCTCCGCTTTCAATTGACAACAGGGTAGGAAGCGCTAAAGCAAGTAATAACCACAATCTTCCGAGACGGGCTTAAGGGGAACGATGGTCCTTTTCAGAGAGGTGAACAGGTCAACTTCGGGCCCAAGAGAACGGGGTCGCCACGACTTTCTTACTCTGTTCTTTCATCCCCAGTCCTGGGTGCTAATGATGCACGCCACACCCAACAAGGGGGTGAGTGAGCAGGCTGCTCCCTGTGACCCCGCTGCTCCTGGGCGACATCAGCCTTAACAGGAGCCTTCGCAGCCCCCTCCAAAGGGGCACAGAGGAAAGGCTGGCTGGGGAGGCATTTGGGGCTCGGGACACTTGGTGCACTCACGGAGCGTTGCTCACGACTCTACAAAGTAACAGAGCAAAGGACAGAAATGGCGGGCTGGGGGACTGGGAGGCTGGGAGAGGGGCAACACATGGAGAGAAAACTGAAGGAAAGACCACCACAGGGCTGGAGCCGGATGCTGGGCTGGAGTGGGGAGCGGGCCCACAGGCAGCCCCGTTAGCTGAGGGCCTCAGCGGAAGGCTCACGGATGCATTTCTCACTTCCTATCCGCCATCCGCGCATCCAGTCAGGCTGTCGGCCCAGAAACCAAAAGAACGGACCCCTGCAAGCACCCCAGAGCTTCTTCCTAGGGCAGACAAGTTTCTCACATCTAAAGAAGTGGATACCTAATATCCTCCGACGGGATGAAAAGTAAGGGTACAGACACGCCTAGAAAAGCGAGAAGAGAGCCACCCACCCAGTTTGGGCACTGTAACTACCAGTGCTGGCTTTAAAACATCAATCATAACATTAAGATTAAGGTGTCTAAAAATTACACTGAATTTGGGGACAAATTACTTCATTATCCATCGTTGATGCTCATGCTGTCTGGACTTAGAACAAAGTTAATCATGGATCATATTAATTTAGGCTTTGCAAAGATGTCTTGACAAGACAGACCAATGAGCTCCAGCTTCTACAACTTTTCACAAAAACCACGCTCTGGAAAAAGAAACATTTGCTAAGCAACACAGTCAAGAAATCAGAACGAAAAGGAAACAAACTGCTAGAAGGCACAGAATTTGCTTCCTCTGTCTGGTTTCTTTCACTTCACGTAACCCCCTCGAGGCCTATATCCCCACTGTCCCAGATGGCTGCATTCCGTTCCTTCTCCTACTTGAGTAACGTGCCACTTGAAAAGGACATCTCACGTCTTCTGTACCCGCTCATCCACTGACGGACCCAGGTTCTTTCCACACCTCGGCTCTGCTGAATAATGCTGCAACAAACCGGGAGGTGCACATAGCTCTTCCAAGTTCTCCTTTCATTTCCTTCCAAGAAATTCCCAGACCTGGAATTGCTACGTCATAGAATGTTGAGGAGCTGCCATACCGTTTTCTGGAAGAACTGATGGGACTTCACTCAGGGTTGGTACAAGCAGATTAGAAACATGGACGTGAACAAATAAAAAATACAACTTCGGGTACATCCTGACTGTCTCATCCAAGTGTTCAAATGATGGATCAGAAGCACGACTCACGGCCCAAGGGTGGAAACAACCCGAGTGTCCATCAGCCCATGGATGCAGCAACAAGATACGGTTTCTATAATCGATATCATCCATCCTATAAAAAGAAGGAAATTCTGGCGCATGCAACAACATGCATGAACCTTGAAACCTTACGCTGACAAAATAAGCCTGAAATAAATGTACAGACACTATAGGATTCCACCGATACGGGTTCCCTACAGTAGTCAAGCTCCTACGGACAGGAGGCGCAAGGGTGGCTGGCTACCAGGACCGGGGGAGACGGATAAAAGTTCATCTTTGTTGGGTGCAGAGTCTCAGTTTGGGAAGACGACAAAGTTCTGCGGACGGACGGCGGTGACTGTAGCACAAGGTGCATGCGTTCGATACCCGCGAATTTAACCTCTGTTGTGGTTACAACGGTAAACTGAGTATGTTATTTCACCACAATAAGAAAGCAAGGGAGGGAGGGAGGGAGGATAAACAAAAGGAAGTAAAGGGTTCCGTGCCCAGGAAAACAGGAGAGCTGTGAGGCTGGCAGGTGGTTCAGAAACAGCATCCGCTGACCCTGCGGCGTAACGGGTTGGTCGGTACCTTTTCTGCATCTGCCCTCCCCACCTGCACAGGGAACATTCTGTTCTGTCTTCAACTGGAGACCTTTCCACTTAAGTCTTCCTGTGTGGGTGACATTTCATTCATAGGGTACCTGAGCGGTAGTGAAATGTCTGACTCAAGAGTGAAACACAGGCTGAAAACGTGGATATGTGGACGAGAGTTCCTTCCCTGGACTTGAGGGGCAGGCTTTGGGTGCTTCATGGACTCCCTCAAATCGTAGACACCGTCTGAAGCATGTGAGCGCATGTGCGGCTTTCTAGGATTTTAGGTTCTCACAACGTCTCTTGGAATGAAAGCTGCCTGAGGGTTGAGGATGCGTTTCCCCTGCTTCCAAATCCTGAACATCGTTTCCTGAGACATCGAGCGTCGCCAAAACCTGTGCTTGCTGGTGCTGTGCTTGTCGTTTTCCAAAGTGCCTGTACCGCGCTCAACTGATTATTTTAATAAGATCAACTTATTCACTATTGTACAAGGGAAGAGCTGGGAAGAGAGAAAGAGAGGAAGACAGGGAGAGAAACCGATGTGTGAGAGAGGCAAAGACCGCTTGCACAGGGCCCCAGACGGGGACCAGCCTGCGACCCAGGCAGGTGCCCTGACCGGGAATCACACGGGTGAAACTGTCGCTTGCAGGATCAATGCTCAGTGCAACGAGCCACGCAGGTCAGCGCACCAAATTCGCCGTTTGAAACTAAATTGTCACTTGGCAGGGCCACGGACCCAGGAACTTTTTTACACTTTTACCCTGCTCTTGAAAGGTCTTAGTATTTCTGCTTTACCTCCCTCTCCCGCCAGGCAACACTCTGAAATGGAAATGGGAGAGAAGACCTGCCAACCCAGTTCAGGCTCAGAATGGAGACAACAGCGCACTGGCTGGGGACGAGGTAAAGAGCGATGCTGACACTGGAGGACAGCTCTGGAGGCTGGTCTGAGCTTGTAGGGTCAGCAGCAGGAGACACTGTTTACCCTGACCGTCAGGAGAAGTAAGTGCATGCGTGGCACTTACATGGATTCTATGTATGGCAGGTACATATGTGTGTTGGAGTCTTTCAAACTGGTGGCCGGGTGGGAATAACCGATGACATCAGAGGCTTCCGAACCTCCTGATTGGGAGGATCCATTCCGTGGCGCTAGGCAGCCCAGGTGGGCAACTACTTCTGTGATCGCCCACATTTACGGAAGGACAACAAGGAGCCATGGCTGACACTGACTCAAGTGCCAACTGTGACCACCTTGGCCCAGAGCCGAGCACCTCAGGGAGCCCGATGGAGCTCAGAGTTACTCGGGGGAACGCAGGACAATCAGGTGAGGAAACAGGGGGCGGCGGGATTTGGCACGGTTGACATTAAGGAGGAAGGGGGCCCTGAGCAGGCTGTGTGTGAAAGAAAGGAGAGATTCAGAGCACCACCGGATTACAGGAGATGACAGGAGCTGGGGACCAGGAGATCCCCATGAAAGGACAGCCTGGGAGGCAAGCAAGGAGGGATAGGAGATGAGATTCAAAGATGAGAGAAGGGAAGGGAAGAAACAAGGACGGTCCTTTTGTCCCCCTTCAATGGGAGAAATCCTCTCAAACGAGGAAGACCTTTGAGGACACAGAAGAATAACAGCAAGGTGAACATGGGGGGCGGTGGAGGGGCGGAGTATTGGATTCACCAAAGGAGGAAGATGAAAAGATGGCAGGGGAGAAGGCCGGTAGCCTATGACACAAGAAAGAATGGAGGGGTTGGTTTCTAGGGACGGGGGGAGAGGTGGGGTGGAAACGAGGTCGGGTTTTGGTGACCAATAGCTGAATTTCAAAGGCAAAAGCCTTATAACGTACCCTGGGTTCTTAACTCAGGCGCCTGTGTGGAATCCACCACCGCTGCTCGGACAACCGCAGCAAAGCGGAAGAGGGGGCGAGCAGAGAGGCGGGGGGCACAGGAGGAGACCGTCCCCACGCCTAACAACACCTGGCTCGTGGAGGACCGGGACGGTCTCAAAATGACCCTGAAAAGGAAGCGCGGTACAACGGTCCAGAGAGAACACCAGGAGGCCTTTGCCAGGCTTCTCAGTAAGCAGATACCCTGGAGAGCCCCCTCCTAGCCTACTCTTAAGTAACAACTTTGAAGAACTATACTTTTCCAACAGAAAAGAACTCCCTGCTGGTTGGTGGGCTCTCCTTCCTAGGTGGGCTCCCTATCGAGTCTCAGTGGGGACCCTTAGATTAGGCTAGACTTGAGGAGGGTTTGCACTGGGAATCACGTGGCCTGTGAGTATTGCACCCTCGGAGACTTCTGAGCTCTCACTGGCCTTTTGAATCTAAATACCTTCACGTGTGTAAGGGGAGAGAAGGAGGCCAACTTCACGCCTTGATGTGACTGTCAACAGACAAAGGACGGAATGGCTCTGGCATGAATGAGCAGGGCTGCATTCATGCGTGATGGGGGAGCAGCACTGAGTCGCTAAGATCTCAGTCACGCAGATAAGCTGCTGCCACCCTACGTGTCGCTCGGTCCCCCGGGACTGGGTGGGTGAGGGTGGTGACACCCCTGCTTCCTTTCCCAGGGAACGATCTCCTCTATCCCTCTTCCTGGCAGCCTCACCCTTCGCCCCGCTCCTCAACCTTCCCCCAGAGCGGCACGCTTCCCCTCTTGAGCCCGGTACGCTCCCACGGAAACTCCGTTGCTGTCATCAGGCTCACACTTGCCCTCTCTTCACAGAGGACCCTGTCATCAAACGTTTCCTTGAGTGGGACGCGCAGCTGAGAATCTCAGATAAGGTGAGAGGGGTTCCTGCTCTACCATCGACCCTCGGATCAGGCGGCGGTTTCCTGAGCCCGCAGCCCCCCACCCAACCTGCCTTCGGGGACCTAGGCGTGTCTCGCAGTGCGGACGGCAACCCTGCCTCTGCCCCGGCTCTTCTGGGACCTGAGCCCAAGGCTTGTCCCTCTTCTCTCAGCTCTTGGGGACTCCCCCTCGCTCCAGCTTCTCAGAGACCCTCCCGATGCCGGCCGGCCCAAACACAGAGCATCTCTGACACCCTAGGCGCCTGCCATGCCGGGAGCATCAGCCTTTCCCTTATCCCGCTCTTCTTCCTCTTTCACAATGTGAGTCCTCCTGTGTGTCTTCCTCCTCTTCCCACCAGTACCTGCTCTCAATGGTCCTGGCCTATTTGAGCCGCGCCGTCCTGTTCTCCTGGCAGTACCGGCGCATCCACTTCTTCCTGGCCCTGTGAGTACCGTGCTGAACCCCATCAGTCACTTTCATCCTCTGGGGAGCGCGGGGACACGAGCGGGTCTCCGACCTCTCACCTGCTTTCCACCCCATTTCTACCGTGTACACTGGGGATGAACTTGATAGGACTGGACTACCGCGTTTCTTACACTGTTCTTAGGAAGACCCAACGACACCAATGTCCGTTACAAGACTGAAGAAACCACAAGAAAACATCAGGTCCTCACAAACATTTCACACCACCCTTCCCCTGAGTAAACAGGCTTGAGACGAACCGTTCCTAAGTCTTCTCCCCTACATCCCGCCACACCTCTCGACGACACCACATGTCACGGTCCTTCTCCTCAAGGCAGGCCCCCGTCACATACCACAGATCGATTGTGAATACTCGCCCCGGGTCCCGGGCCGGCCTGTTCGGCTGTTTCGAGTGCCGTGTGGTCCACCGAAGTGTTGCGGGTTCGGTCGCGGTCAGGGCTCCTGAAGGAGGCGACCGATCCGGGTTTCTCGCTCCCGTCAATGTCTCTCCCTCTCTCTGAATCAATACACATCTCCTCGGGGGAGGAGAACAAACAGTAAGACCCAGGGCTCTTTCTTACCAATCTCCCTGAATGGACTTCGAAACACAGCTCTAACCACTTCCCCACCCCCCCACCCAACAAGTCCACTGGCTCATGTTGTTCTCAACCGAGGCCAGAGTTCTCGCTGTGAAATCAGCTCTCTCTGCACCCTCCATCAAACCCGGTGACCACCCTGACACTCCCTTCTTCGTTTCGCTGCTCTTCCCAACACCCTTCCCTGACTGTATATTGTGCTTTCTGTCGCGGTACTTTTACACGCATGTAACTGAAAGACACAATCTCCTCTGAAACTAACTCAAACGCCAAAACCTTCGGACCTCCTCACTTCTGCACCCCGGTAGCCAAGGAAAAGCATTGCTAATTTAAATAAACAAACAAACAAAAAGCACATATATATCAACGGGTTCTTAAAACACTCGGCACCCTCCTCTTCATGTCGCACAATCTGTATGACATTGAGTCTCTGAGGGCATCAGTTTTGCACTTGACGAGGACACAAAGCGTTCGGTCATTCGTCCTATGAAACCTTACAAAGTGCACCTCCAGGGCCAGGGAGTGTGAGGATGGGAGCATTCAGAAGGGCCCCTGAGGGAATGCGCCAAGGAACCCAGTCCTGCCTCAGTCACTTGGTAGGAAACCGTGAGGACTGAGATGGGCCAGTCGGCTCCTGCCCGCAGGAGCTGTCCAGGGGCTCACACGACAGGGAGACGGGTGTGCGCGCGCACGGCAGGGTCAACGAAGGGGGTGGGCTTCCCCACTCAGTTCACTGTATCTGCATCGTCAAGGTAGGAGAGGGGCCCTTCAGCTGCCTGCTCAGCAGGGTCTTCTTGTGCCTGGGAGGCGCTCTGCGACCCTGCATGGGGCTCCTGCGGGTCCTGTGTGAAGGCCGTCCTGCCTGCGTCCTCTCTGGGAAGCTGACTGCAGGCAGGGCCCCTCTCCGTCTGCTCTCAGCTGACACCCTGATGGCTTTCCTCAGCTACCTCGCCATTGACATGGAAGAGGACCGCTGCGCCCCTAAAGAGGCCATCATTTTCTTCCTCTACGGGAACAACAACCGCGCCTGGCGTCCCATGTTCCAGAAGCAGCGGTTTGAATTCTTCCGCTCCATGGGCTACAGGGCATGGGTCACCAAGGAGGAGTGTGAAGAGGTAGGTGGGCGGCGGGGCTCTGGTGGAGGGCGGTGCCGGGCTGCGGAGGGAAAGGGTCCTGGGCCTCACAGCTGGGACTGGGGGGGTGAGAGAGACGGGGGTGGGGGGAAGGGGCGGACAAGGGGAGGGTCGTGGGTCCACCTGGAGAGCCCTCACCTTTTCAGGGACTCTTTGTCTTTCCAGATCCAGGCCTTCGATCCCCAGCTCTGGGTGTGGCGGCGAGACCGTGCCCTCCTTTCTCAGACCCCGAAGGCTAAGGTAGGTGTGAACGGAGGGAGGGCTGTGTCCCCACGGGTGCAGACGGAATCATCTGTGGACCCTGGAGGAAACCCGACACATTTAACTGCACCGCCCATGATCGTCGACCCCATCCCTCTCCGTCACCCTGCCACACGTCTGAAGCACACCCACCAGGCACACAGCCAGGCATGTGCCGGAACTCCTTTAGCTTTACCTTGTCGCAAAAGAACTTCCCCTGCCCCACCATTCTAAACGATAGCCTTGCGGAATAGAGTTCTTTATGAAACAGGGCATGAAACGCACTCCTGGGTGTGGCAGGGCCACTCCCCGCTCCCGGCTCCACTCTCTTTCTCTTGTCTTCAAACTTTCCGCTGCTGTGGCAGAAAAGCGACAGCCTGGAGAGCAGGAAGGCCGCCTGCCCCTGGCCTGCGCTGGCCTGACTGGGACATCCTTCGAGCACACTGTCCTCGGCACCAGGTTGGTGTCTCAGACCCCAGGCTGGGGAGAAACCACGGGAACCAGCCCCTCTGGGCCAGCACTGCCCATCCCTGGCCTTGGTTCAGAATGCACCGACCCTCTGCTGGGCAGAGCTGGGATTCTTCCCATCTGAGAAGTGGGCGGCCTCTTGGGAGCCTATCTCATTTCACCGGCCTTCTCCCAACATCCCCTAAGGGGCGCCACGCCACTACCACTTCTCGGTGAGGTGGCTCACGCAGTCCTCGGTGCATTGGACGGTCTCTTTGACATTCTCTCACAGCAGAGTCTCCGGCTCGGTGCAGCAGGCATTCCTCCGGGTGCTTCTCAGTCACATTCGGGGTTCATTCACTGAGGCTGCTTTCACCCGCGGCAGCAGCTCGGCTCACGTTCTCCAGCATGCTCTTTCCAAAGGATGGTTTTCCTCCAATGATGTCTTGTCTCCGGTCCCTGAACAGCCACCAGACAGCCTCCTCTTCTCAGGAAACCAGACACGTTGTTTCCCAGAGGAGAGGCAAGGCCTGCAGGGAGTGGCCTCGAGCTCACTGTGCTCCCTGGGAGCTGGCCTGGCTCTGTGGGAAGGGAGGCGGACAGGTTGCCACACTCCTGGGGCCTGGGTCTCCACCCTGCACTCGCATGAGTGGCCACCCCACCTGGGGAGCACTTGTGAGCCTGCAGGGTACCTGGCACCTACTGAGAGCTCAAGCTGAAGATGAGGCAGACACGGAAGCCATTGTCCGCGCGCTCACACTAAAAAGCCTTCAAAGGCAAGAAGCTGATGAGCATGTCTCGAGCTACTACTGTGACCAGGGTCCTGAGGCCTCGGTTGGGTCCCATGGTGCTGTCATGTGAGCCAGCAGGGAGGGCGGGTCAAGAGCAGCAGCCACAGGGCTGTGGTTTCGCTGCCCGGTGTGTTAGCGGCTCAGCGCACACGGCTGGGTATCTGTTTATTTCATTAAAATAAAGTTTTCTTTTTATTAACCTTGGGGAGAGAATGAGTGATATCAACGTGGATCGTTGTTCCACCTATTTATGTATTCACCGGCTGCTTCTTGGATGCGCCCTGATGGGGGATCGGACCCACAACTTAGGCACACAGGAACGCCACTCTAAGCAACTGAGCCTCTCACCCAGGGCACGCACATGGCCGTTCACAGTTAAAATCAAGGGTACAAATATCAAAATTCAGAACCTCAAGTGCAGTGACCACATTTCATGTGCTCAATAGCCACATGTGCCTTTTGGCTCCTCTACTGAAAGGTACTGATCTAGAATATGCCACTGTAGAAAGTTTGCCCGGATGGAGCTGTATTACACGGTACTTGCTCAGTAAATAGTAAGGCACAGAGAAGGGATAAAGAGAGTAGCAGGAAAAAAGAGAAGAGGGGGGTAGATGTTGCTTTGTGCTACCAGACTGGAGACCGAGGTGCCACGGATCACGGGAACAACTTTCCCAAAACCCCTTCACAACTGTTTGGAACACATTCTGCCCAGAAGGTCTCAGAGGTCAGGGCGTTACCTGGAGACAGCAGTCCGCAGCCACAGCAGACAGCAGGTAAAGTCGAGGCCAAGCTGGGCCATGGAGCAGCAGCTTCCAGTCCTGGCCTCTGAGGAAGTGCCAGACCAAAGGCTTGCAGACAGCGCCCTCTTGTGGCTCCTCGCGCCAGCTTCAAGAAAACACACACAGGCAGGGAATGCTGCGGCTCAGGTCTCATAAACTACACAGCACCCTGATGGGTGGGGTCACTGCAGCAAAGCTGCCACTGCATTAAGGACAGGTGGCTGTCACTGCCCTGGAGCACATCTGGACCGATTTCTGAACGATGGGACCAAACCCTCCCCCATACCTGGAACAAAATCACCACTGCCGCCACTGAGGCCCAAGCGCCACGTTCTCCACAGCACCTCCCCTGCCACGTTGTCTGCCGTAGCCTCTGAGGGGGTCTCCCTTGTCCACTCGCACCTTGCATCCCAGGCCATCGATTCGGCCATAATGCCTTTTCCCAAACACAAGTGTGACGCACTTGTGATCTTCTAAAAACCCCCCACTGTCTCGCCCCAGCTCCATCTTCTATCGCCGTCCCCTCCCAAGCATGAGTCTCCTACGTGGCTTGCACACCCCGCACTGTCACCTGGCGGCCTCCACACGGTGTGCCTCTGCCCAGACATTCTGTTCTCACCCTTCACTGGTGGAAAATGAGACTCATCTTCAAGTCTCAGCTCAGATGGCCCTGCCCCTCGGAACATTCCCTCACCCTCAAGACCCAGTCAGCGTGCCTTATCTTATCGATGGTTCCTCATCCCAGAGCCTGAGGCAAGGGCCGAGGACCAGGGTTTTAGTGGGAGTAATCCAGGCGGGCTGGTAAGGGAGGGCGGAAGTGAGACAGGGAAGGAAAGGAGCCAGGATAAAGGACATTTCCAGAGGGGGACTTTGGAGGGGGACATTTCCTGGCGCCACCGCAGGGATCTCCAATGTCACAGCCCTTGGGGTCACCCGGGGAGCCTGCGGAAGCCGTACCCAGCCCGCTACCCATTACGTGAGAATCCGCAGGGTGGAGCAAGGGCATCAGTGTTTTCTCTGTGTGGGAAAGACGAACTGCTTACAATCTCCTGAGACCCAGCTTGGGTGCGTCTGGGTCAGGCCTGAGGACCTGGATTCCCAAACACATCCTGGGGAAGCGGTGCTGTGGTCTGGGCCCTACCAAGGAGCCAGGGTGCCTGCCGCCCAAGTCGTGCAACTCCAAGGCCCGCCTGACAAATCCGCGCAGGGCTGAACCCGCCTGGTGGCCCGAGGACTTACCGTGATCTTCGTGGCCCTGGCATGCTTCCCATGGAAGCTGAGCACGACACTCTCCAGGCCGTGGCTGCCGTAGGTGCCTTTGAAGAGGCCCGGCCTGATGAGGTCCTCCGGGTGGCTGGGCGGGAGGTAGATGCGGCGGCAGGTCAGGCCGTTGCTGCGGGGAGGGTGACGGGAGAGCGTGGCAGAGCCGCACGGGGCTGCAGCGGTGCAGAGCCCGCACCTCCCCGCCCCACCGCGGGGCCCAGGCCGTGTGGCTGACCTAGGATGCCACATCCGTAGGGAGCAGGGGCACCCCATGTTCCCGAGCCATGCTCACCCCACCCACAGGTGCACAGCACCCTCACACCTTCTCTGATTCCAATGAGGCTTAACCCTTTGAGCGCCATGCGTCACTGTTAAAGTTTGTAGGAGAAATGCCATGTTATTTTGCTCAGAAATGCAGTTGATGGAAAATGTCTATAAGAGCATTATTCATGGGCTGAAAATTTCACGACATGTAGTAAATACCCCCTTCTTTTGTAAGCCGTGTCCTTTGACACCATTTAGCAAAAAGTTTACTGCATTAAAATTATTTTGTGACAACAATTATTTTAGAAAAAAAACTCTTTCCTTCAATATGGCTTTTGAAGTATAATATGTGGCATAATATAAAACCGATGATTACAATCTGAAGAAACACTGCGCTACAATGATAACAAGCACTTGTCCAAGGCGATTCTTAGAGCAGGAAAAAGGCGCTATCATTTAGTAGTCTCAGGGGTATTGAAAAAACAACAGTGAGGAATGGTGTGGTTGGAAAGAACAAATGCTTTTAATTGGATGCAGAACCAGTGGAGAGGTCCAACTAGTGACTCTTTGGGGAGTGACATACAGCACCACAGCCTAAACAACACACAGAAGTAGTGGGGGTAGAGCCCTGTTTCCTCCCATTTCTCCTGCTCTGTACGGACACGGGCTTGTAGCTACAGACACCATGGCAAACTCGCTGGCACCAAGACCGGGAAGAGAGAGGAGGCCTGGCCCCTTGCCCGCACACGGCTGCCGTACCTAAGGGAGCCCGAGCACACACTCACCTGGATGTGGCCGTTGTGCGGCCCGCTGTGGCCATACATGCACTCCGCCGTGGGTCGATTTCTTCTCCGTCAGGTGAATTCTAAACCAGGGCTTGAATCGCATGGGGTCATCCACATCAGGGCCATGGGGAGGCAGGTACATTCAACCGATAATGAACGAGCCGTCCCACCTGTAGGAAGGACAAGGGCGCACGTCCACAGGAGGGTTACCTGAGGCACCAAGGCAGAGGTTCCTCACCCGCAGCTCTTCACAGTGACCACCCACGTCGGCATGCTCCAGGCCCACGGAGCACCTCAGGGCCAACACACATCAAGATACCCCTGATCTATCACAATGGGACAAGCATGGCCCTGCCCATCAAGTGCTTGTTCATGACAGAGTCGTTATCTAATGAAAAACAATGTGAGCCCTGGCTACTGTGGCTCAGTGGATTGAGTGCCCGACTGCAAACCAAAGGGTCACCGGTTCCATTCGCAGTCAGGGCATAGGCCTGGGTTGGGGGACAGGTCCTCAGGTGGGAGCGTGTGAAAGGCAACCACACATTGATGTTTCTCTCCCTCTCCTTCTCCCTCCCTTCCCTTCTCTCTAAAAATAAATAAATATTTCTAAAAGTCAATGAGACTATACTTAATAACAGTGTATTTGATCACTGAAATTTACTGAGAATACAACTTCAACGTGAGATGATGGATACGTTAACTACCGGTAGCTAGATGGTGGGACCATGCAGTGTGCCTTAGAAATCTTACATTTTTGTCAATTATATCTCAATACAGCTGAAAAATGAACTCTTTAAATGCAAAAAAAGCAGTTAGACCTGAATCCAAGAAAGCCTTTTAGAAAGGGGAGGTAGCTAAACGACACGAGGAAGAAGCGGAATAATCTCCTAAGTGATGCCCAATAAATAGGGCAACTGACCTGAGAAAAAAACGGGGTGCTGATTTCAACAGGACATCACGAGCAAAACACACAACTACAGCGTGCGGGCCTGCTTTGGGTCCCGATTGGAACGAACCAGCTGTCAAAGGCAGTTTTGAGACTATCGGGGAACCTTACATATGCACAGGGTCTCAGGTAATGTCAAGGGATTACCGCTACTTTTGCAAGATGTGATAAGAACGTGGTGCATATGTAGGGAAATACCCACATTTGTAGAGATCCACATTGAAGGATGAACACATGAAGCAACACAGGCCTGGGATTTGCTTGAAACCTCCTAAAAACAGAACGGCAAGGGGCAGAGACAGAGGCCACAAACTTGGCGCACTACCAGTAACTGCTGAATCCCGGTGGCAGGCATTGGCAGTTCATGCTACCATTCCCGCTATTCTTGTGTGTTTGAACCAGTGACAGATAGAAAGGGACAGAACTCAGATCAAAGGACACGCAGTCCCCACACACACGCTCAGCACAAATGCACCCACATTCTCAGTGCAGGGACACGGACAGCCCGGTCGGGAGGACCCCGTAGTCGCTCCTGCCTGCCCAGGAAGAGCCCAGATCTACAGCTTCTAGCTCTAGCCACGGGAGGAGAGAACTTACTCACTCCTGTGGCTGCCTGTCTGAGACGAGAGCCAGTTGCTGTTATTCAGTCATGGCATCCATTTCCCCTGCTTTGAGAAGCTTCTTTTTATTCATTTTTATGACTCACTGCCAGTATGAAAAACAATTCTCACCCCCACCCCCCACCCACCCCACGACTAAAAAGAAAAACATACGCCCACGCTGGGAGCTGTTGGGTTGTCCCTGAGAAAATGCTTTAATAGCAAGGCTTTTGCCCAGTGATATCAAACGTAACATATGTAAAGTGTGTTTCTTAACGAACGCTCCCACCAAAGAATATAAAGCCATACTTATCCCCGTGCAAACCCCACTCGGTGAGCAACCAGAGTCCCCAGGTGGCCCGTCTGGACCACGCTCGGAAGAGCCACACTGAGGCTGTCCGGGGCCGCTGAGAGGCAGACCCACCACTGTTACATGGCGAGCAGCCAGTCTCCCGGACCGGGCTTCTGGCCTGAGCCAGCGAGAAGGGAAGCAGGGGCAGAACACCAGCGCTCCCCGGGGCACCCGACTGTTTCCACTGGGACATCAGCTACAGCAACACCTGGGCCCAGGCGCCTGCCCGGAGCTGCCAAAGTATTAACCGCACATGCCTGGCCCTAGCGTTTCTGTTCAGGAGGCCCTGTTCAGGGCACATGCACACCTCACGGTGGGGGAGAAGCTGCTCTACAGAGAACCACCTAGGGCCGCGAAAAATAACTGATGAGAGGTTCCTTGTGATTGCTCCAATGACATATAGCAAGCAGCTGACTTGCCCCTTGGGTAGAAAAGGCACTAAGTTCCATCCACATGGGGCAGCAGTCCTGACTTCACAAGAAACCACACATGAAGAGAAAAGAAAAGAAAAGAAAAGAAAAGAAAAGAAAAGAAAAGAAAAGAATTCACACGCGAGGCTCTCGGACTCACCACCACATTCAGCAGTCCTCCACAGGGCCCGATATCCGGCTGCCACAACCCCGAGATGTGTCTGTATCGGTGGAGCACTACAGGAAGAGACAAAGCGGGTCTTCATTTTAGAGCCAGCCAGTCTTCACTTGACAGTGCATCAGGGGACAGGGCAGGAGGGGGAAGACAGGACTATGAAGAAATTACAAAGGCTTGTAACAGCCTTGCACACAAGGAATTCAGCAAAGCTTACCTACAAAACTTCCTAAAGAATTCTAAGAATGAAAACGTCTTTGAAAAGCATAGTAAAACAGACAACGGAGTCCTTTGGAAACCCAGCCTCAGTGTGAGCAGCTCCAATGACAGGGAACTGCTGTCTTGCAAGACATGGACTGAGCTGAGCGCCTTTGTGAAATGACGAGCCTCGCGTCCGTTTACACAGCTGAGGGGGCACGGGAGTCCTTAAGAGGTGGCGGCAGAGCCCACAATGTCATGGCACTGTACATTAAGAATTAAGTTGGGTCTTCTCTCTTTTTTTAAAAACATCGCACTTCCCCACCTGATTTCAAAAGCAAGGCAACCGTATTCACTGAAGACGACTGGAGAGAAGGAAACCCAGTGCCAACCTGAAATCTCACTAGAGAGAGGACCAGCTGCAGTAAACCTTTTGGAAAATGTCCTTCACTTCAGTTTTCCTCTGCCTTTGCACACGTACTTGTTCGGTGAAAGCTGACTGAATTAATGGGCAACCAACTCACGTAAAGCCCTGACTGCCAGGCGTAGGGTCTGGGGTCTCTGTGCAGGCACTGTGTGGTAGGTAACGTCGTGTACCAACTGGACTGGACCACAGGGTGCCTAGACACTTGGCCAAACATGATTGATTGCACATGCGCCTGGGAAGGTGCTTCTGGCTGAGGTTAACACTTATACCGGCGGACTGAGTAAAGCCGACCGCTCTCCCCACTGGGGTGGGCCTCGTCCAGTCAGGTGGAGACCTGAGTGCAAGGCTGATCTCCCACCAGTAAGAGGGAACCCCTCCTGCCTGGCTGCAAGAGCTGAGACATGGCTTCTCTAACTACAACAAGATAATAACCCTCCTGTGAATGAGGGGGGATTTCCTCCTCCTCCTGCCTGACAGCCTTGAGGTGCACACTGGCTGAAAGTGGCCTGTCCAGCCTCACTGTATACCAAACTCCTTCTATCTACTAGAGCAATTTGGAGCACTGCCAGGATTCTAGGTTAGAACCTCAAAGCCAGAGCCCTACAGGTCGTTATTTTCAAGTTCAAAATGCACTTCAACAGTCACCATCAATTTGCACACAGGGACACGTGGTAGGTATGTCATAAGGACAGCACATCGCCCCATGATGCTTCCACCTTCTTACACACACAGATTAGTAAGATAACACATGGCCTGATATGGAGAAAAAGAAACACAAGTGATACTGCAAAAGCCACTAATCTGAGGCCACAAAGCTCCTGACAGTCCCAATCTGCAGCCTCAGGTGATGCTGACTTGCTTCTCTCTAGGACAGCGTCGTGCACTCGGTCAAGACTGTGGATCCTTTCTGGTCCAGCAGAACACGGCCTAGAGGCTTTGAGAAGACCAGGGGGACACGGGCCCTCAGTAGCTCCAGGAACGGAGCGAACGGAGGAGGAGGAAACAGTGCAAGGTCCCAGGCACCTCGCAAACCAATCGTCACAGCGCTTCTCTGGAACGTCTGGGTAACAACAGAGAAGAAATTCGAAGCTGCACTGCATCAGAACATTTTAGGAGCACTGGGATACTGGGGCGTAGAGAGGTTTGAAATTAGGGTTGAAATGACTGTTTTTTCCCCTCAAATACTTTATTTATTTATTTTTAGAGAGAGGGGAAGGGAGGGAGAAAGAGAGGGAGAGAAACACCCATCTGTGCTTGCCTCTCATGCACGCCCGATGGGGACCTGCCTCGCAACCCAGGCCTGTGCCCTCACTGGAAATTGAACGGGCCACCCTCTGGTCCACAGGCCAGCGCTCAATCCACTGAGCCGTGCCAGCCATGGCTCTCTTTTCACACATTATATATTTTTTCCTCATACTCATGGAGGCAAGAGACCACTCAGTTTAAATATGTCCACAGAGAAATGCAGCCAATGCTTACCCACATCGTATTTTCATTATGTTTTCTGGATCTTCCTAATTTCCTACAACACAATGACTACTCCATTTTTATAACTACACCCAAAGCGTAGAGAGGACAGCAATCTCCAGTTAGAACGGTGCCTTCTAAGCTGTTGGCTATCAGCAGCTGGGGGACATCATAACACGTGGCTAAAGTCCAGAGGCCCTGGAAGGCGTGGTGAAAAGTCTGGACTCACGATACATTCTTACAAGCTACAGAAAACGTCCGACCACAACACACGCCCAACACAACTCCAGGCACTTCCTAGCTCCCAGCCCCCGAGCCTCCCTCCCACACGTGGGTCACAATTCCATTCTCGGTCTTGGCTATCAGTTCCAGAGACACTGTTGTTCTAGAAGAATCCCGTGGCAAATGTATGACATAATGACCCTCTAAGTGCTTGTCCACTGCATTTAAAAGCCCGTGCCAGGCTGTTCCCGTCAGCACAGCCATGGCGATTGATCGACAACTCTCATTAAGAAGTGCTACGTCATATTCTCTTCCACGGGCCTGGAGAAGGCACCGTGGCTCACTGACTGCCAAGCAGAGCGAGAGCGGGGCCGTCTAAGACAGAATGTTCTAGAGAGGCTGCTTCCAACAGGTTTTGGAGGAGAACACAATTCATGCCTTCAGATTTGGCCCACCTCACCCCCTTGTGGCCCGGCTCCTCCTGACCGCTTATACACACTCCTGACGAGCCCCCTCGCCACTGGTCTTCACTCAGGCAGCTCAGCTCTGGGCCCGACGACACAAGCACGGTGGGCTGTGCACAGCGCTCAGACACTGCCCCCAGCACGCCCACCAGTCCTGGCGTCTCCACACTGACTCCTGGGGGGTTCCCTGCTATAAGTAAAATGGGACAAGCGAGCTCGTCAGCCGCACGTCCAGAGCCTGGCAGGGCTTAGGAGAAACGCCACAGATGACTCTATTCCTTGTGTTCCGAGTAGGTTTTATTAGAAACCGTGCCCTTATAAGACTCAGAAGTGGGTCTCGTCCACACAGGCGATGCCGACACAGGGCCCACTCAGCGGGGCTGAGGTCATAAGCAGCAGCGGGTCCCTGCAAGCAGATATTTTTAACATCTTTCTTGACAACTGAAATTCACACTCTGCATCTCAGCTCAACCTAATAAAAACTGGAGATAGCCTTAATCACCATGGAATATGGCTTAGGAAAAGTTCCAGAGCCCAAGTAATGTCCATCAAGAGGAATCCGGTTCTAAATAATTAACTCTTTCTACGGCGTTTTGTCTCACGTGCATGTGGGTACAGGTACGCAATTTCTTCAGATTCACATATGCTGTCTAAACGCAAGTGACTACTGAAGCCTAGGACAAACCACTTACACTACCTTTTGGAATACAAGGGCTTTAGGGCTTCGACCCTGCTCTCTCCGCTCGGCCTTAATAAATAATAGGTGCTAAGGTATGCATCAGAGCGATCGTGCTGGTACTACCCCAAAACACAAAAGATGCTGCAGAAACCTGGCCCGGCCCAGCCCACCGCTCAGGTACGACGCTGGTTACGGCCACCCCACAGGGAACAGAGCGGAAAGGTGAAAAGACAGCACAAGCCAAGGGCAGCTGGCTCTTAGGACCAAAGCGTCCGCGTGCCGTGAGTCAGAGGTCCCTCCCCATGCAGCTTCTCACCATGCTGCCCTGCCAAAGCCAAAGCAGCAGGAGGTACATACGGCAGGTGTACGCATCTCTGTACCTGATGTGCTCGTAACCGGGAGGAATTTTCACGAAACGTCCTGACCTCACGCGAGGGTTTACACCTGAACAGACACAGCAGGGAAAGGGCTAAGGATGGTTCCACTTTCACGATGGTATAAATAGTTTTCATATGACTCAACACCCTTTCCCTCTCTGCCATCGCACTCAATCCCTGGTACCTTGGGAGGCAAGCACTTGTCAAAAATGAGAGGCCTGGCTGGAAAGAAAATGTGCTAGATCTTCATTTTAATCAACAGATTCACACCAGAAACTCATGAGGGAGGGCAATCTTGGGACACTCTCTTCCTGTCCCTGTCATGGATCCATGGAGCTCACAGCAGAGGGCGCAGCCTGTGGGCATTTAGAGTGGCTCTTTTGGGAACCCTTGTGCCCCGACTAAGATATCCAGCTTGTATAATGTATGCCTAGTGTTTTCCTCTGCTTGTGCTCGTTCTGCTGTTGAGTATGGAGGATGTCTGCCAGCTCCTAACTCAGACCCTTCGCTTCTGAATCAAGGCTGGCTCACGCTCCCACCTATGCCAGGGAATAAGGGTGAGTTGCCTTCAAAAGCAAACTCACAAAAATATGCTCCTGCATTGTGAAACCTGCTTTCGTTGGGGGCAGATTAAACACTTTAGGATACCAAATGAAGATAATATAAATTATTCTCTGAATTTCCCAACCGTTTTCAAGGGGTCAAGAATAACCAGTCAAAAGAAACCTCCAGATAGCCTCCTTTGTCTGCCCACATCCCCGCACGCACGTGTGTGTGTTCACCTCGTCATGGCCCTTGTCCCCAGTCTGTTGCTCACATCCTGACCTACCCCTGACCACACCAGTTCCTGCTCCCCAGAAGTCCCTACCCACCTACGGAGAAGATTGTTCTTTGACGTGACTGTGTCTGTCCCACAGGTTGGACCTGAGCCAGAATGGAGGCTCATTTCTGCAAACACCTCTCAGAGACTGGTTGATCAGAAATGATCTTCATTTAGATTTAAATCGGCATCCTCCATAGTCTCCTGCTGTGTACTGGTTCCCAGAACAGGTGCTTGTCCCACCCGGACCAAACATGTAATTACCTATACCTGGCTGCACTCATGTACTAGTACCTGTGACTTTCACCCCTCTTTCCTATGTCATTCTTTGGTGCTTGCCAAGTGGTGTGGGGATCCATTTCATTCTTCAGCTGCCCCAGACGTACCTCATATGTAAGTTTGGCCAGCCTCTGCTTCAGTCTGCTCCCTGCTCTCCCTTACAGAGGTAGATTTTCCTATCTCACGGCTTTTCCCTGGGTCTGCGTGCACAAACACCAGCTACCTGCCCGACCCCCTACACTCACAGCCAAGACGTGCTCTGCAGGGGCCTTATTGACCACGTATGCTGTCCTCTGGGGGTCACAGCCTGTAATGCCTGGGACACGTGAGCACCTGCCTCCCTCTACGATGCTATTTGGAGTGCTCGCACTCTTTTTTCCTTTTTGAAGATTTTATTTATTTACTTTCAGAGGGAGGGGAAGGAGGGAGACAGGGATGTGAGAGAGAAACATTGATTGGTTGCCTCTCACATGCCCCCAACTGGGGACCTGGCCTGCAACACACGCATGTGCTCTGGCTGGGAATCGCACTGGCGACCCTTCAGTTTGCAGGCCGATGTTCAATCCATTGAGCCACACGGGCCACGGATGACAACCGTCTCCATGCTGCTCTAAGATGACATCATCAAATAGCCTCACAACACTCAAAAAGCAGTTATCAAAGAGAAGAACTGGTCATATTACTCATAAAAGCCAGCTGGTCGTCCCTAAGAGTCACACAACTTTTCTTGAGTGTGTGTACACAGGGACTGGTGTAGCGAGCTTGGTTCTAACTCTAAAGAGATTTAACACACTGAGCTATGGACAAATAACAGAGGAACTGAGGGTACAGCCAGGACCACGCGGGCTCCCACAGGATAAAGGCGGGGAGGGCACCGGCGGAGCACCAGCTTCCTGCCCCTGAAATTCTGGGCTTTAGAGGAATCACAGAAGCGTTGTTCTCGCCCATGAGACGAGAGGACAGCAAGGGTTACATTTCCAGGAGAGATGACCACTCGAGCCTCCCCAACTCACTTCCTCTGGAGGGACACACGTCTCCTGGGTTGGTGAGATGTGAAGCAGGGGCAAGACAAGAAACTAAAGTCTGGACGTGCACAAGGCAGGAGGATCGGAAGATCCTGAGCAGATCGGCCTTGCGGTGGGACCCGCAGTCAGGGGGGACAGCCGCGCCGGAGGCAGCAGCCAGCATGAGAATCATTCTGAGGGCAAGGGTGAAGCCCAAGGACCACAGGAGCAGGGGGAGGGGATGCTAGGAGTTGGAAGAACTGCAGAGGAAATGTGGCAGGGCAGACGGGTCCCGACAACAGCCTGAGGTTCCCTGAGGCAGACAGGAGGGGGCAAGAGCTTGGAGCGCACAGCTGAGCCACCCAGAATGGCGCATGGACGTGGAAGGCCCATGAAGAACTTACAGTCGTTTGACAGGAAATCGCCCCAAATGTCACCAAATCCCAACCCAGAAACACTAGCCAATACAGCACTCCAAAATGGCCATGTGATCACAGCGTGGAGAGTCTCTGGTGCGATGCGGAAGCAACAAGACAATGAAATCGGCCCAGCTATAGGGACTGAACGTATCTCCCCACACAGTCAGCTGCTCTGCAGGAACGCCACGCTCTACCTGTGCTGGTGGCGCAGCCACGTGAAGGAGGGGCACCTCACAAGGGGAGTCTCAGAGGAACAGACCCACGGAAATGACTGAATACATAAAGGCACCAACTAGCCCCCAGACCGGGAAGAAAGCCGGAGTGCTTCAGCGCCCAGTCACCAGCCTGGCCCACAGCGAAGCCCCACCGCCCTGCCTGCCTACTTCTCTGTCCCCAACCACACATGTTTCCATGGAGGAGCGCGGCCCTCAGTTCCTGGGGGAGGTACTTGGTAAGAGGACATCACCTGCTCCGCTTTCAATTGACAACAGGGTAGGAAGCGCTAAAGCAAGTAATAACCACAATCTTCCGAGACGGGCTTAAGGGGAACGATGGTCCTTTTCAGAGAGGTGAACAGGTCAACTTCGGGCCCAAGAGAACGGGGTCGCCACGACTTTCTTACTCTGTTCTTTCATCCCCAGTCCTGGGTGCTAATGATGCACGCCACACCCAACAAGGGGGTGAGTGAGCAGGCTGCTCCCTGTGACCCCGCTGCTCCTGGGCGACATCAGCCTTAACAGGAGCCTTCGCAGCCCCCTCCAAAGGGGCACAGAGGAAAGGCTGGCTGGGGAGGCATTTGGGGCTCGGGACACTTGGTGCACTCACGGAGCGTTGCTCACGACTCTACAAAGTAACAGAGCAAAGGACAGAAATGGCGGGCTGGGGGACTGGGAGGCTGGGAGAGGGGCAACACATGGAGAGAAAACTGAAGGAAAGACCACCACAGGGCTGGAGCCGGATGCTGGGCTGGAGTGGGGAGCGGGCCCACAGGCAGCCCCGTTAGCTGAGGGCCTCAGCGGGAGGCTCACGGATGCATTTCTCACTTCCTATCCGCCATCCGCGCATCCAGTCAGGCTGTCGGCCCAGAAACCAAAAGAACGGACCCCTGCAAGCACCCCAGAGCTTCTTCCTAGGGCAGACAAGTTTCTCACATCTAAAGAAGTGGATACCTAATATCCTCCGACGGGATGAAAAGTAAGGGTACAGACACGCCTAGAAAAGCGAGAAGAGAGCCACCCACCCAGTTTGGGCACTGTAACTACCAGTGCTGGCTTTAAAACATCAATCATAACATTAAGATTAAGGTGTCTAAAAATTACACTGAATTTGGGGACAAATTACTTCATTATCCATCGTTGATGCTCATGCTGTCTGGACTTAGAACAAAGTTAATCATGGATCATATTAGTTTAGGCTTTGCAAAGATGTCTTGACAAGACAGACCAATGATCTCCAGCTTCTACAACTTTTCACAAAAACCACGCTCTGGAAAAAGAAACATTTGCTAAGCAACACAGTAAAGAAATCAGAACGAAAAGGAAACAAACTGCTAGAAGGCAGAGAATTTGCTTCCTCTGTCTGGTTTCTTTCACTTCACGTAACCCCCTCGAGGCCTCTATCCCCACTGTCCCAGATGGCTGCATTCCGTTCCTTCTCCTACTTGAGTAACGTGCCACTTGAAAAGGACATCTCACGTCTTCTGTACCCGCTCATCCACTGACGGACCCAGGTTCTTTCCACACCTCGGCTCTGCCGAATAATGCTGCAACAAACCGGGAGGTGCCCATAGCTCTTCCAAGTTCTCCTTTCATTTCCTTCCAAGAAATTCCCAGACCTGGAATTGCTACGTCATAGAATGTTGAGGAGCTGCCATACCGTTTTCTGGAAGAACTGATGGGACTTCACTCAGGGTTGGTACAAGCAGATTAGAAACATGGACGTGAACAAATAAAAAATACAACTTCGGGTACATCCTGACTGTCTCATCCAAGTGTTCAAATGATGGATCAGAAGCACGACTCACGGCCCAAGGGTGGAAACAACCCGAGTGTCCATCAGCCCATGGATGCAGCAACAAGATACGGTTTCTATAATCGATATCATCCATCCTATAAAAAGAAGGAAATTCTGGCGCATGCAACAACATGCATGAACCTTGAAACCTTACGCTGACAAAATAAGCCTGAAATAAATGTACAGACACTATAGGATTCCACCGATACGGGTTCCCTACAGTAGTCAAGCTCCTACGGACAGGAGGCGCAAGGGTGGCTGGCTACCAGGACCGGGGGAGACGGATAAAAGTTCATCTTTGTTGGGTGCAGAGTCTCAGTTTGGGAAGACGACAAAGTTCTGCGGACGGACGGCGGTGACTGTAGCACAAGGTGCATGCGTTCGATACCCGCGAATTTAACCTCTGTTGTGGTTACAACGGTAAACTGAGTATGTTATTTCACCACAATAAGAAAGCAAGGGAGGGAGGGAGGGAGGATAAACAAAAGGAAGTAAAGGGTTCCGTGCCCAGGAAAACAGGAGAGCTGTGAGGCTGGCAGGTGGTTCAGAAACAGCATCCGCTGACCCTGCGGCGTAACGGGTTGGTCGGTACCTTTTCTGCATCTGCCCTCCCCACCTGCACAGGGAACATTCTGTTCTGTCTTCAACTGGAGACCTTTCCACTTAAGTCTTCCTGTGTGGGTGACATTTCATTCATAGGGTACCTGAGCGGTAGTGAAATGTCTGACTCAAGAGTGAAACACAGGCTGAAAACGTGGATATGTGGACGAGAGTTCCTTCCCTGGACTGGAGGGGCAGGCTTTGGGTGCTTCATGGACTCCCTCAAATCGTAGACACCGTCTGAAGCATGTGAGCGCATGTGCGGCTTTCTAGGATTTTAGGTTCTCACAACGTCTCTTGGAATGAAAGCTGCCTGAGGGTTGAGGATGCGTTTCCCCTGCTTCCAAATCCTGAACATCGTTTCCTGAGACATCGAGCGTCGCCAAAACCTGTGCTTGCTGGTGCTGTGCTTGTCGTTTTCCAAAGTGCCTGTACCGCGCTCAACTGATTATTTTAATAAGATCAACTCATTCAATATTGTACAAGGGAAGAGCTGGGAAGAGAGACAGAGAGGAAGACAGGGAGAGAAACCGATGTGTGAGAGAGGCAAAGACCGCTTGCACAGGGCCCCAGACGGGGACCAGCCTGCGACCCAGGCAGGTGCCCTGACCGGGAATCACACGGGTGAAACTGTCGCTTGCAGGATCAATGCTCAGTGCAACGAGCCACGCAGGTCAGCGCACCAAATTCGCCGTTTGAAACTAAATTGTCACTTGGCAGGGCCACGGACCCAGGAACTTTTTTACACTTTTACCCTGCTCTTGAAAGGTCTTAGTATTTCTGCTTTACCTCCCTCTCCCGCCAGGCAACACTCTGAAATGGAAATGGGAGAGAAGACCTGCCAACCCAGTTCAGGCTCAGAATGGAGACAACAGCGCACTGGCTGGGGACGAGGTAAAGAGCGATGCTGACACTGGAGGACAGCTCTGGAGGCTGGTCTGAGCTTGTAGGGTCAGCAGCAGGAGACACTGTTTACCCTGACCGTCAGGAGAAGTAAGTGCATGCGTGGCACTTACATGGATTCTATGTATGGCAGGTACATATGTGTGTTGGAGTCTTTCAAACTGGTGGCCGGGTGGGAATAACCGATGACATCAGAGGCTTCCGAACCTCCTGATTGGGAGGATCCATTCCGTGGCGCTAGGCAGCCCAGGTGGGCAACTACTTCTGTGATCGCCCACATTTACGGAAGGAGAACAAGGAGCCATGGCTGACACTGACTCAAGTGCCAACTGTGACCACCTTGGCCCAGAGCCGAGCACCTCAGGGAGCCCGATGGAGCTCAGAGTTACTCGGGGGAACGCAGGACAATCAGGTGAGGAAACAGGGGGCGGCGGGATTTGGCACGGTTGACATTAAGGAGGAAGGGGGCCCTGAGCAGGCTGTGTGTGAAAGAAAGGAGAGATTCAGAGCACCACCGGATTACAGGAGATGACAGGAGCTGGGGACCAGGAGATCCCCATGAAAGGACAGCCTGGGAGGCAAGCAAGGAGGGATAGGAGATGAGATTCAAAGATGAGAGAAGGGAAGGGAAGAAACAAGGACGGTCCTTTTGTCCCCCTTCAATGGGAGAAATCCTCTCAAACGAGGAAGACCTTTGAGGACACAGAAGAATAACAGCAAGGTGAACATGGGGGGCGGTGGAGGGGCGGAGTATTGGATTCACCAAAGGAGGAAGATGAAAAGATGGCAGGGGAGAAGGCCGGTAGCCTATGAGACAAGAAAGAATGGAGGGGTTGGTTTCTAGGGACGGGGGGAGAGGTGGGGTGGAAACGAGGTCGGGTTTTGGTGACCAATAGCTGAATTTCAAAGGCAAAAAAAGCCTTATATCGTACCCTGGGTTCTTAACTCAGGCGCCTGTGTGGAATCCACCACCGCTGCTCGGACAACCGCAGCAAAGCGGAAGAGGGGGCGAGCAGAGAGGCGGGGGGCACAGGAGGAGACCGTCCCCACGCCTAACAACACCTGGCTCGTGGAGGACCGGGACGGTCTCAAAATGACCCTGAAAAGGAAGCGCGGTACAACGGTCCAGAGAGAACACCAGGAGGCCTTTGCCAGGCTTCTCAGTAAGCAGATACCCTGGAGAGCCCCCTCCTAGCCTACTCTTAAGTAACAACTTTGAAGAACTATACTTTTCCAACAGAAAAGAACTCCCTGCTGGTTGGTGGGCTCTCCTTCCTAGGTGGGCTCCCTATCGAGTCTCAGTGGGGACCCTTAGATTAGGCTAGACTTGAGGAGGGTTTGCACTGGGAATCACGTGGCCTGTGAGTATTGCACCCTCGGAGACTTCTGAGCTCTCACTGGCCTTTTGAATCTAAATACCTTCACGTGTGTAAGGGGAGAGAAGGAGGCCAACTTCACGCCTTGATGTGACTGTCAACAGACAAAGGACGGAATGGCTCTGGCATGAATGAGCAGGGCTGCATTCATGCGTGATGGGGGAGCAGCACTGAGTCGCTAAGATCTCAGTCACGCAGATAAGCTGCTGCCACCCTACGTGTCGCTCGGTCCCCCGGGACTGGGTGGGTGAGGGTGGTGACACCCCTGCTTCCTTTCCCAGGGAACGATCTCCTCTATCCCTCTTCCTGGCAGCCTCACCCTTCGCCCCGCTCCTCAACCTTCCCCCAGAGCGGCACGCTTCCCCTCTTGAGCCCGGTACGCTCCCACGGAAACTCCGTTGCTGTCATCAGGCTCACACTTGCCCTCTCTTCACAGAGGACCCTGTCATCAAACGTTTCCTTGAGTGGGACGCGCAGCTGAGAATCTCAGATAAGGTGAGAGGGGTTCCTGCTCTACCATCGACCCTCGGATCAGGCGGCGGTTTCCTGAGCCCGCAGCCCCCCCCCCAACCTGCCTTCGGGGACCTAGGCGTGTCTCGCAGTGCGGACGGCAACCCTGCCTCTGCCCCGGCTCTTCTGGGACCTGAGCCCAAGGCTTGTCCCTCTTCTCTCAGCTCTTGGGGACTCCCCCTCGCTCCAGCTTCTCAGAGACCCTCCCGATGCCGGCCGGCCCAAACACAGAGCATCTCTGACACCCTAGGCGCCTGCCATGCCGGGAGCATCAGCCTTTCCCTTGTCCCGCTCTTCTTCCTCTTTCACAATGTGAGTCCTCGTGTGTGTCTTCCTCCTCTTCCCACCAGTACCTGCTCTCAATGGTCCTGGCCTATTTGAGCCGCGCCGTCCTGTTCTCCTGGCAGTACCGGCGCATCCACTTCTTCCTGGCCCTGTGAGTACCATGCTGAACCCCATCAGTCACTTTCATCCTCTGGGGAGCGCGGGGACACGAGCGGGTCTCCGACCTCTCACCTGCTTTCCACCCCATTTCTACCGTGTACACTGGGGATGAACTTGATAGGACTGGACTACCGCGTTTCTTACACTGTTCTTAGGAAGACCCAACAACACCAAGGTCCGTTACAAGACTGAAGAAACCACAAGAAAACATCAGGTCCTCACAAACATTTCACACCACCCTTCCCCTGAGTAAACAGGCTTGAGACGAACCGTTCCTAAGTCTTCTCCCCTACATCCCGCCACACCTCTCGACGACACCACATGTCACGGTCCTTCTCCTCAGTGCAGGCCCCCGTCACATACCACAGATCGATTGTGAATACTCGCCCCGGGTCCCGGGCCGGCCTGTTCGGCTGTTTCGAGTGCCGTGCGGTCCACCGAAGTGTTGCGGGTTCGGTCGCGGTCAGGGCTCCTGAAGGAGGCGACCGATCCGGGTTTCTCGCTCACGTCAATGTCTCTCCCTCTCTCTGAATCAATACACATCTCCTCGGGGGAGGAGAACAAACAGTAAGACCCAGGGCTCTTCCTTACCAACCTCCCGGAATGGACTTCGAAACACAGCTCTAACCACTTCCCCACCCCCCCACCCAACAAGTCCACTGGCTCATGTTGTTCTCAACCGAGGCCAGAGTTCTCGCTGTGAAATCAGCTCTCTCTGCACCCTCCATCAAACCCGGTGACCACCCTGGCACTCCCTTCTTCGTTTCGCTGCTCTTCCCAACACCCTTCCCTGACTGTATATTGTGCTTTCTGTCGCGGTACTTTTACACGCATGTAACTGAAAGACACAATCTCCTCTGAAACTAACTCAAACGCCAAAACCTTCGGACCTCCTCACTTCTGCACCCCGGTAGCCAAGGAAAAGCATTGGTAATTTAAATAAACAAACAAACAAAAAGCACATATATATCAACGGGTTCTTAAAACACTCGGCACCCTCCTCTTCCTGTCGCACAATCTGTATGACATTGAGTCTCTGAGGGCATCAGTTTTGCACTTGACGAGGACACAAAGCGTTCGGTCATTCGTCCTATGAAACCTTACAAAGTGCACCTCCAGGGCCAGGGAGTGTGAGGATGGGAGCATTCAGAAGGGCCCCTGAGGGAATGCGCCAAGGAACCCAGTCCTGCCTCAGTCACTTGGTAGGAAACCGTGAGGACTGAGATGGGCCAGTCGGCTCCTGCCCGCAGGAGCTGTCCAGGGGCTCACACGACAGGGAGACGGGTGTGCGCGCGCACGGCAGGGTCAACGAAGGGGGTGGGCTTCCCCACTCAGTTCACTGTATCTGCATCGTCAAGGTAGGAGAGGGGCCCTTCAGCTGCCTGCTCAGCAGGGGCTTCTTGTGCCTGGGAGGCGCTCTGCGACCCTGCATGGGGCTCCTGCGGGTCCTGTGTGAAGGCCGTCCTGCCTGCGTCCTCTCTGGGAAGCTGACTGCAGGCAGGGCCCCTCTCCGTCTGCTCTCAGCTGACACCCTGATGGCTTTCCTCAGCTACCTCGCCATTGACATGGAAGAGGACCGCTGCGCCCCTAAAGAGGCCATCATTTTCTTCCTCTACGGGAACAACAACCGCGCCTGGCGTCCCATGTTCCAGAAGCAGCGGTTTGAATTCTTCCGCTCCATGGGCTACAGGGCATGGGTCACCAAGGAGGAGTGTGAAGAGGTAGGTGGGCGGCGGGGCTCTGGTGGAGGGCGGTGCCGGGCTGCGGAGGGAAAGGGTCCTGGGCCTCACAGCTGGGACTGGGGGGGTGAGAGAGACGGGGGTGGGGGGAAGGGGCGGACAAGGGGAGGGTCGTGGGTCCACCTGGAGAGCCCTCACCTTTTCAGGGACTCTTTGTCTTTCCAGATCCAGGCCTTCGATCCCCAGCTCTGGGTGTGGCGGCGAGACCGTGCCCTCCTTTCTCAGACCCCGAAGGCTAAGGTAGGTGTGAACGGAGGGAGGGCTGTGTCCCCACGGGTGCAGACGGAATCATCTGTGGACCCTGGAGGAAACCCGACACATTTAACTGCACCGCCCATGATCGTCGACCCCATCCCTCTCCGTCACCCTGCCACACGTCTGAAGCACACCCACCAGGCACACAGCCAGGCATGTGCCGGAACTCCTTTAGCTTTACCTTGTCCCAAAAGCACTTCCCCTGCCCTTCCATTCTAAACGATAGCTTTGCGGAATAGAGTTCTTTATGAAACAGGGCATGAAACGCACTCCTGGTGTGGCAGGGCCGCTCCCCACTCCCGGCTCCACTCTCTTTCTCTTGTCTTCAAACTTTCCGCTGCTGTGGCAGGAAGGCGACAGCCTGGAGAGCAGGAAGGCCGCCTGCCCCTGGCCTGCGCTGGCCTGACTGGGACATCCTTCGAGCACACTGTCCTCGGCACCAGGTTGGTGTCTCAGACCCCAGGCTGGGGAGAAACCACGGGAACCAGCCCCTCTGGGCCAGCACTGCCCATCCCTGGCCTTGGTTCAGAATGCACCGACCCTCTGCTGGGCAGAGCTGGGATTCTTCCCATCTGAGAAGTGGGCGGCCTCTTGGGAGCCTATCTCATTTCACCGGCCTTCTCCCAACATCCCCTAAGGGGCGCCACGCCACTACCACTTCTCGGTGAGGTGGCTCACGCAGTCCTCGGTGCATTGGACGGTCTCTTTGACATTCTCTCACAGCAGAGTCTCCGGCTCGGTGCAGCAGGCATTCCTCCGGGTGCTTCTCAGTCACATTCGCGGTTCATTCACTGAGGCTGCTTTCACCCGCGGCAGCAGCTCGGCTCACGTTCTCCAGCATGATCTTTCCAAAGGATGGTTTTCCTCCAATGATGTCTTGTCTCCGGTCCCTGAACAGCCACCAGACAGCCTCCTCTTCTCAGGAAACCAGACACGTTGTTTCCCAGAGGAGAGGCAAGGCCTGCAGGGAGTGGCCTCGAGCTCACTGTGCTCCCTGGGAGCTGGCCTGGCTCTGTGGGAAGGGAGGCGGACAGGTTGCCACACTCCTGGGGCCTGGGTCTCCACCCTGCACTCGCATGAGTGGCCACCCCACCTGGGGAGCACTTGTGAGCCTGCAGGGTACCTGGCACCTACTGAGAGCTCAAGCTGAAGATGAGGCAGACACGGAAGCCATTGTCCGCGCGCTCACACTAAAAAGCCTTCAAAGGCAAGAAGCTGATGAGCATGTCTCGAGTTACTACTGTGACCAGGGTCCTGAGGCCTCGCTTGGGTCCCATGGTGCTGTCATGTGAGCCAGCAGGGAGGGCGGGTCAAGAGCAGCAGCCACAGGGCTGTGGTTTCGCTGCCCGGTGTGTTAGCGGCTCAGCGCACACGGCTGGGTATCTGTTTATTTCATTAAAATAAAGTTTTCTTTTTATTAACCTTGGGGAGAGAATGAGTGATATCAACGTGGATCGTTGTTCCACCTATTTATGTATTCACCGGCTGCTTCTTGGATGCGCCCTGATGGGGGATCGGACCCACAACTTAGGCACACAGGAACGCCACTCTAAGCAACTGAGCCTCTCACCCAGGGCACGCACATGGCCGTTCACAGTTAAAATCAAGGGTACAAATATCAAAATTCAGAACCTCAAGTGCAGTGACCACATTTCATGTGCTCAATAGCCACATGTGCCTTTTGGCTCCTCTACTGAAAGGTACTGATCTAGAATATGCCACTGTAGAAAGTTTTCCCGGATGGAGCTGTATTACACGGTACTTGCTCAGTAAATAGTAAGGCACAGAGAAGGGATAAAGAGAGTAGCAGGAAAAAAGAGAAGAGGGGGGTAGATGTTGCTTTGTGCTACCAGACTGGAGACCGAGGTGCCACGGATCACGGGAACAACTTTCCCAAAACCCCTTCACAACTGTTTGGAACACATTCTGCCCAGAAGGTCTCAGAGGTCAGGGCGTTACCTGGAGACAGCAGTCCGCAGCCACAGCAGACAGCAGGTAAAGTCGAGGCCAAGCTGGGCCATGGAGCAGCAGCTTCCAGTCCTGGCCTCTGAGGAAGTGCCAGACCAAAGACTTGCAGACAGCGCCCTCTTGTGGCTCCTCGCGCCAGCTTCAAGAAAACACACACAGGCAGGGAATGCTGGGGCTCAGGTCTCATAAACTACACAGCACCCTGATGGGTGGGGTCACTGCAGCAAAGCTGCCACTGCATTAAGGACAGGTGGCTGTCACTGCCCTGGAGCACATCTGGACCGATTTCTGAACGATGGGACCAAACCCTCCCCCATACCTGGAACAAAATCACCACTGCCGCCACTGAGGCCCAAGCGCCACGTTCTCCACAGCACCTCCCCTGCCACGTTGTCTGCCGTAGCCTCTGAGGGGGTCTCCCTTGTCCACTCGCACCTTGCATCCCAGGCCATCGATTCGGCCATAATGCCTTTTCCCAAACACAAGTGTGACGCACTTGTGATCTTCTAAAAACCCCCCACTGTCTCGCCCCAGCTCCATCTTCTATCGCCGTCCCCTCCCAAGCATGAGTCTCCTACGTGGCTTGCACACCCCGCACTGTCACCTGGCGGCCTCCACACGGTGTGCCTCTGCCCAGACATTCTGTTCTCACCCTTCACTGGTGGAAAATGAGACTCATCTTCAAGTCTCAGCTCAGATGGCCCTGCCCCTCGGAACATTCCCTCACCCTCAAGACCCAGTCAGCGTGCCTTATCTTATCGATGGTTCCTCATCCCAGAGCCTGAGGCAAGGGCCGAGGACCAGGGTTTTAGTGGGAGTAATCCAGGCGGGCTGGTAAGGGAGGGCGGAAGTGAGACAGGGAAGGAAAGGAGCCAGGATAAAGGACATTTCCAGAGGGGGACTTTGGAGGGGGACATTTCCTGGCGCCACCGCAGGGATCTCCAATGTCACAGCCCTTGGGGTCACCCGGGGAGCCTGCGGAAGCCGTACCCAGCCCGCTACCCATTACGTGAGAATCCGCAGGGTGGAGCAAGGGCATCAGTGTTTTCTCTGTGTGGGAAAGACGAACTGCTTACAATCTCCTGAGACCCAGCTTGGGTGCGTCTGGGTCAGGCCTGAGGACCTGGATTCCCAAACACATCCTGGGGAAGCGGTGCTGTGGTCTGGGCCCTACCAAGGAGCCAGGGTGCCTGCCGCCCAAGTCGTGCAACTCCAAGGCCCGCCTGACAAATCCGCGCAGGGCTGAACCCGCCCGGTGGCCCGAGGACTTACCGTGATCTTCGTGGCCCTGGCATGCTTCCCATGGAAGCTGAGCACGACACTCTCCAGGCCGTGGCTGCCGTAGGTGCCTTTGAAGAGGCCCGGCCTGATGAGGTCCTCCGGGTGGCTGGGCGGGAGGTAGATGCGGCGGCAGGTCAGGCCGTTGCTGCGGGGAGGGTGACGGGAGAGCGTGGCAGAGCCGCACGGGGCTGCAGCGGTGCAGAGCCCGCACCTCCCCGCCCCACCGCGGGGCCCAGGCCGTGTGGCTGACCTAGGATGCCACATCCGTAGGGAGCAGGGGCACCCCATGTTCCCGAGCCATGCTCACCCCACCCACAGGTGCACAGCACCCTCACACCTTCTCTGATTCCAATGAGGCTTAACCCTTTGAGCGCCATGCGTCACTGTTAAAGTTTGTAGGAGAAATGCCATGTTATTTTGCTCAGAAATGCAGTTGATGGAAAATGTCTATAAGAGCATTATTCATGGGCTGAAAATTTCACGACATGTAGTAAATACCCCCTTCTTTTGTAAGCCGTGTCCTTTGACACCATTTAGCAAAAAGTTTACTGCATTAAAATTATTTTGTGACAACAATTATTTTAGAAAAAAAACTCTTTCCTTCAATATGGCTTTTGAAGTATAATATGTGGCATAAGATAAAACCGATGATTACAATCTGAAGAAACACTGCGCTACAATGATAACAAGCACTTGTCCAAGGCGATTCTTAGAGCAGGAAAAAGGGGCTATCATTTAGTAGTCTCAGGGGTATTGAAAAAACAACAGTGAGGAATGGTGTGGTTGGAAAGAACAAATGCTTTTAATTGGATGCAGAACCAGTGGAGAGGTCCAACTAGTGACTCTTTGGGGAGTGACATACAGCACCACAGCCTAAACAACACACAGAAGTAGTGGGGGTAGAGCCCTGTTTCCTCCCATTTCTCCTGCTCTGTACGGACACGGGCTTGTAGCTACAGACACCATGGCAAACTCGCTGGCACCAAGACCGGGAAGAGAGAGGAGGCCTGGCCCCTTGCCCGCACACGGCTGCCGTACCTAAGGGAGCCCGAGCACACACTCACCTGGATGTGGCCGTTGTGCGGCCCGCTGTGGCCATACATGCACTCCGCCGTGGGTCGATTTCTTCTCCGTCAGGTGAATTCTAAACCAGGGCTTGAATCGCATGGGGTCATCCACATCAGGGCCATGGGGAGGCAGGTACATTCAACCGATAATGAACGAGCCGTCCCACCTGTAGGAAGGACAAGGGCGCACGTCCACAGGAGGGTTACCTGAGGCACCAAGGCAGAGGTTCCTCACCCGCAGCTCTTCACAGTGACCACCCACGTCTGCATGCTCCAGGCCCACGGAGCACCTCAGGGCCAACACACATCAAGATACCCCTGATCTATCACAATGGGACAAGCATGGCCCTGCCCATCAAGTGCTTGTTCATGACAGAGTCGTTATCTAATGAAAAACAACGTGAGCCCTGGCTACTGTGGCTCAGTGGATTGAGTGCCCGACTGCAAACCAAAGGGTCACCGGTTCCATTCGCAGTCAGGGCATAGGCCTGGGTTGGGGGACAGGTCCCCAGGTGGGAGCGTGTGAAAGGCAACCACACATTGATGTTTCTCTCCCTCTCCTTCTCCCTCCCTTCCCTTCTCTCTAAAAATAAATAAATATTTCTAAAAGTCAATGAGACTATACTTAATAACAGTGTATTTGATCACTGAAATTTACTGAGAAGACAACTTCAACGTGAGATGATGGATACGTTAATTACCGGTAGCTAGATGGTGGGACCATGCAGTGTGCCTTAGAAATCTTACATTTTTGTCAATTATATCTCAATACAGCTGAAAAATGAACTCTTTAAATGCAAAAAAAGCAGTTAGACCTGAATCCAAGAAAGCCTTTTAGAAAGGGGAGGCAGCTAAACGACACGAGGAAGAAGCGGAATAATCTCCTAAGTGATGCCCAATAAATAGGGCAACTGACCTGAGAAAAAAACGGGGTGCTGATTTCAACAGGACATCACGAGCAAAACACACAACTACAGCGTGCGGGCCTGCTTTGGGTCCCGATTGGAACGAACCAGCTGTCAAAGGCAGTTTTGAGACTATCGGGGAACCTTACATATGCACAGGGTCTCAGGTAATGTCAAGGAATTACCGCTACTTTTGCAAGATGTGATAAGAACGTGGTGCATATGTAGGGAAATACCCACATTTGTAGAGATCCACATTGAAGGATGAACACATGAAGCAACACAGGCCTGGGATTTGCTTGAAACCTCCTAAGAACAGAACGGCAAGGGGCAGAGACAGAGGCCACAAACTTGGCGCACTACCAGTAACTGCTGAATCCCGGTGGCAGGCATTGGCAGTTCATGCTACCATTCCCGCTATTCTTGTGTGTTTGAACCAGTGACAGACAGAAAGGGACAGAACTCAGACCAAAGGACACGCAGTCCCCACACACACGCTCAGCACAAATGCACCCACATTCTCAGTGCAGGGACACGGACAGCCCGGTCGGGAGGACCCTGTAGTCGCTCCTGCCTGCCCAGGAAGAGCCCAGATCTACAGCTTCTAGCTCTAGCCCCGGGAGGAGAGAACTTACTCACTCCTGTGGCTGCCTGTCTGAGACGAGAGCCAGTTGCTGTTATTCAGTCATGGCATCCATTTCCCCTGCTTTGAGAAGCTTCTTTTTATTCATTTTTATGACTCACTGCCAGTATGAAAAACAATTCTCACCCACAGCCCCCACCCACCCCACGACTAAAAAGAAAAACATACGCCCACGCTGGGAGCTGTTGGGTTGTCCCTGAGAAAATGCTTTAATAGCAAGGCTTTTGCCCAGTGATATCAAACGTAACATATGTAAAGTGTGTTTCTTAACGAACGCTCCCACCAAAGAATATAAAGCCATACTTATCCCCGTGCAAACCCCACTCGGTGAGCAACCAGAGTCCCCAGGTGGCCCGTCTGGACCACGCTCGGAAGAGCCACACTGAGGCTGTCCGGGGCCGCTGAGAGGCAGACCCACCACTGTTACATGGCGAGCAGCCGGTCTCCCGGACCGGGCTTCTGGCCTGAGCCAGCGAGAAGGGAAGCAGGGGCAGAACACCAGCGCTCCCCGGGGCACCCGACTGTTTCCACTGGGACATCAGCTACAGCAACACCTGGGCCCAGGCGCCTGCCCGGAGCTGCCAAAGTATTAACCGCACATGCCTGGCCCTAGCGTTTCTGTTCAGGAGGCCCTGTTCAGGGCACATGCACACCTCACGGTGGGGGAGAAGCTGCTCTACAGAGAACCACCTAGGGCCGCGAAAAATAACTGATGAGAGGTTCCTTGTGATTGCTCCAATGACATATAGCAAGCAGCTGACTTGCCCCTCGGGTAGAAAAGGCACTAAGTTCCATCCACATGGGGCAGCAGTCCTGACTTCACAAGAAACCACACATGAAGAGAAAAGAAAAGAAAAGAAAAGAAAAGAAAAGAAAAGAATTCACACGCGAGGCTCTCGGACTCACCACCACATTCAGCAGTCCTCCACAGGGCCCGATATCCGGCTGCCACAACCCCGAGATGTGTCTGTATCGGTGGAGCACTACAGGAAGAGACAAAGCGGGTCTTCATTTTAGAGCCAGCCAGTCTTCACTTGACAGTGCATCAGGGGACAGGGCAGGAGGGGGAAGACAGGACTATGAAGAAATTACAAAGGCTTGTAACAGCCTTGCACACAAGGAATTCAGCAAAGCTTACCTACAAAACTTCCTAAAGAATTCTAAGAATGAAAACGTCTTTGAAAAGCATAGTAAAACAGACAACGGAGTCCTTTGGAAACCCAGCCTCAGTGTGAGCAGCTCCAATGACAGGGAACTGCTGTCTTGCAAGACATGGACTGAGCTGAGCGCCTTTGTGAAATGACGAGCCTCGCGTCCGTTTACACAGCTGAGGGGGCACGGGAGTCCTTAAGAGGTGGCGGCAGAGCCCACAATGTCATGGCACTGTACACTAAGAATTAAGTTGGGTCTTCTCTCTTTTTTTAAAAACATCGCACTTCCCCACCTGATTTCAAAAGCAAGGCAACCATATCCACTGAAGACGACTGGAGAGAAGGAAACCCAGTGCCAACCTGAAATCTCACTAGAGAGAGGACCAGCTGCAGTAAACCTTTTGGAAAATGTCCTTCACTTCAGTTTTCCTCTGCCTTTGCACACGTACTTGTTCGGTGAATAGCTGACTGAATTAATGGGCAACCAACTCACGTAAAGCCCTGACTGCCAGGCGTAGGGTCTGGGGTCTCTGTGCAGGCACTGTGTGGTAGGTAACGTCATGTACCAACTGGACTGGACCACAGGGTGCCTAGACACTTGGTCAAACATGATTGCACATGCGCCTGGGAAGGTGCTTCTGGCTGAGGTTAACACTTATACCGGCGGACTGAGTAAAGCCGACCGCTCTCCCCACTGGGGTGGGCCTCGTCCAGTCAGGTGGAGACCTGAGTGCAAGGCTGATCTCCCACCAGTAAGAGGGAACCCCTCCTGCCTGGCTGCAAGAGCTGAGACATGGCTTCTCTAACTACAACAAGATAATAACCCTCCTGTGAATGAGGGGGGATTTCCTCCTCCTGCCTGACAGCCTTGAGGTGCACACTGGCTGAAAGTGGCCTGTCCAGCCTCACTGTATACCAAACTCCTTCTATCTACTAGAGCAATTTGGAGCACTGCCAGGATTCTAGGTTAGAACCTCAAAGCCAGAGCCCTACAGGTCGTTATTTTCAAGTTCAAAATGCACTTCAACAGTCACCATCAATTTGCACACAGGGACACGTGGGAGGTATGTCATAAGGACAACACATCGCCCCATGATGCTTCCACCTTCTTACACACACAGATTAGTAAGATAACACATGGCCTGATATGGAGAAAAAGAAACACAAGTGATACTGCAAAAGCCACTAATCGGAGGCCACAAAGCTCCTGACAGTCCCAATCTGCAGCCTCAGGTGATGCTGACTTGCTTCTCTCCAGGACAGCGTCGTGCACTCGGTCAAGACTGTGGATCCTTTCTGGTCCAGCAGAACACGGCCTAGAGGCTTCTAGAAGACCAGGGGGACACAGGCCCTCAGTAGCTCCAGGGACGGAGCGAACGGAGGAGGAAGGAACAGTGCAAGGTCCCAGGCACCTCGCAAACCAATCGTCACAGCGCTTCTCTGGAACGTCTGGGTAACAACAGAGAAGAAATTCCAAGCTGCACTGCATCAGAACATTTTAGGAGCACTGGGATACTGGGGCGTAGAGAGGTTTGAAATTAGGGTTGAAATGACTGTTTTTTCCCTCAAATATTTTATTTATTTATTTTTAGAGAGAGGGGAAGGGAGGGAGAAAGAGAGGGAGAGAAACACCCATCTGTGCTTGCCTCTCATGCACGCCCGATGGGGACCTGCCTCGCAACCCAGGCCTGTGCCCTCACTGGAAATTGAACGGGCCACCCTCTGGTCCACAGGCCAGCGCTCAATCCACTGAGCCGTGCCAGCCATGGCTCTCTTTTCACACATTATATATTTTTTCCTCATACTCATGGAGGCAAGAGACCACTCAGTTTAAATATGTCCACAGAGAAATGCAGCCAATGCTTACCCACATCGTATTTTCATTATGTTTTCTGGATCTTCCTAATTTCCTACAACACAATGACTACTCCATTTTTATAACTACACCCAAAGCGTAGAGAGGACAGCAATCTCCAGTTAGAACGGTGCCTTCTAAGCTGTTGGCTATCAGCAGCTGGGGGACATCATAACACGTGGCTAAAGTCCAGAGGCCCTGGAAGGCGTGGTGAAAAGTCTGGACTCACGATACATTCTTACAAGCTACAGAAAACGTCCGACCACAACACACGCCCAACACAACTCTAGGCACTTCCTAGCTCCCAGCCCCCGAGCCTCCCTCCCACACGTGGGTCACAATTCCATTCTCGGTCTTGGCTATCAGTTCCAGAGACACTGTTGTTCTAGAAGAATCCCGTGGCAAATGTATGACATAATGACCCTCTAAGTGCTTGTCCACTGCATTTAAAAGCCCGTGCCAGGCTGTTCCCGTCAGCACAGCCATGGCGATTGATCGACAACTCTCATTAAGAAGTGCTACGTCATGTTCTCTTCCACGGGCCTGGAGAAGGCACCGTGGCTCACTGACTGCCAAGCAGAGCGAGAGCGGGGCCGTCTAAGACAGAATGTTCTAGAGAGGCTGCTTCCAACAGGTTTTGGAGGAGAACACAATTCATGCCTTCAGATTTGGCCCACCTCACCCCCTTGTGGCCCGGCTCCTCCTGACCGTTTATACACACTCCTGACGAGCCCCCTCGCCACTGGTCTTCACTCAGGCAGCTCAGCTCTGGGCCCGACGACACAAGCACTGTGGGCTGTGCACAGCGCTCAGACACTGCCCCCAGCACGCCCACCAGTCCTGGCGTCTCCACACTGACTCCTGGGGGGTTCCCCGCAATAAGTAAAATGGGACAAGCGAGCTCGTCAGCCGCACGTCCAGAGCCTGGCAGGGCTTAGGAGAAACGCCACAGATGACTCTATTCCTTGTGTTCCGAGTAGGTTTTATTAGAAACCGTGCCCTTATAAGACTCAGAAGTGGGTCTCGTCCACACAGGCGATGCCGACACAGGGCCCACTCAGCGGGGCTGAGGTAATAAGCAGCAGCGGGTCCCTGCAAGCAGATATTTTTAACATCTTTCTTGACAACTGAAATTCACACTCTGCATCTCAGCTCAACCTAATAAAAACTGGAGCTAGCCTTAATCACCATGGAATATGGCTTAGGAAAAGTTCCAGAGCCCAAGTAATGTCCATCAAGAGGAATCCGGTTCTAAATAATTAACTCTTTCTACGGCGTTTTGTCTCACGTGCATATGGGTACAGGTACGCAATTTCTTCAGATTCACATATGCTGTCTAAACGCAAGTGACTACTGAAGCCTAGGACAAACCACTTACACTACCTTTTGGAATACAAGGGCTTTAGGGCTTCGACTCTGTTCTCTCCGCTCGGCCTTAATAAATAATAGGTGCTAAGGTATGCATCAGAGCGATCGTGCTGGTACTACCCCAAAACAAAAGAGATGCTGCAGAAACCTGGCCCAGCCCACCGCTCAGGTACGACGCTGGTTACGGCCAACACACAGGGAAGAGAGCGGAAAGGTGAAAAGACAGCACAAGCCAAGGGCAGCTGGCTCTTAGGACCAAAGCGTCCGCGTGCCGTGAGTCAGAGGTCCCTCTCCATGCAGCTTCTCACCATGCTGCCCTGCCAAAGCCAAAGCAGCAGGAGGTACATACGGCAGGTGTACGCATCTCTGTACCTCATGTGCTCGTAACCGGGAGGAATTTTCACGAAACGTCCTGACCTCACGCGAGGGTTTATACCTGAACAGACACAGCAGGGAAAGGGCTAAGGATGGTTCCACTTTCACGATGGTATAAATAGTTTTCATATGACTCAACACCCTTTCCCTCTCTGCCATCGCACTCAATCCCTGGTACCTTGGGAGGCAAGCACTTGTCAAAAATGAGAGGCCTGGCTGGAAAGAAAATGTGCTAGATCTTCATTTTAATCAACAGATTCACACCAGAAACTCATGAGGGAGGGCAATCTTGGGACACTCTCTTCCTGTCCCTGTCATGGATCCATGGAGCTCACAGCAGAGGGCGCAGCCTGTGGGCATTTAGAGTGGCTCTTTTGGGAACCCTTGTGCCCCGACTAAGATATCCAGCTTGTATAATGTATGCCTAGTGTTTTCCTCTGCTTGTGCTCGTTCTGCTGTTGAGTATGGAGGATGTCTGCCAGCTCCTAACTCAGACCCTTCGCTTCTGAATCAAGGCTGGCTCACGCTCCCACCTATGCCAGGGAATAAGGGTGAGTTGCCTTCAAAAGCAAACTCACAAAAATATGCTCCTGCATTGTGAAACCTGCTTTCGTTGGGGGCAGATTAAACACTTTAGGATACCAAATGAAGATAATATAAATTATTCTCTGAATTTCCCGACCGTTTTCAAGGGGTCAAGAATAACCAGTCAAAAGAAACCTCCAGATAGCCTCCTTTGTCTGCCCACATCCCCGCACGCACGTGTGTGTGTTCACCTCGTCATGGCCCTTGTCCCCAGTCTGTTGCTCACATCCTGACCTACCCCTGACCACACCAGTTCCTGCTCCCCAGAAGTCCCTACCCACCTACGGAGAAGATTGTTCTTTGACGTGACTGTGTCTGTCCCACAGGTTGGACCTGAGCCAGAATGGAGGCTCATTTCTGCAAACACCTCTCAGAGACTGGATGATCAGAAATCATCTTCATTTAGATTTAAATCGGCATCCTCCATAGTCTCCTGCTGTGTACTGGTTCCCAGAACAGGTGCTTGTCCCACCCGGGCCAAACATGTAATTACCTATACCTGGCTGCACTCATGTACTAGTACCTGTGACTTTCACCCCTCTTTCCTATGTCATTCTTTGGTGCTTGCCAAGTGGTGTGGGGATCCATTTCATTCTTCAGCTGCCCCAGACGTACCTCATTTGTAAGTTTGGCCAGCCTCTGCTTCAGTCTGCTCCCTGCTCTCCCTTACAGAGGTAGATTTTCCTATCTCACGGCTTTTCCCTGGGTCTGCGTGCACAAACACCAGCTACCTGCCCGACCCCCTACACCCACAGCCAAGATGTGCTCTGCAGGGGCCTTATAGACCACGTATGCTGTCCTCTGGGGGTCACAGCCTGTAATGCCCGGGACACGTGAGCACCTGCCTCCCTCTACGATGCTATTTGGAGTGCTCACACTCTTTTTGCCTTTTTGAAGATTTTATTTATTTACTTTCAGAGGGAGGGGAAGGAGGGAGACAGGGATGTGAGAGAGAAACATTGATTGGTTGCCTCTCACATGCCCCCAACTGGGGACCTGGCCTGCAACACACGCATGTGCTCTGGCTGGGAAGCGCACTGGCGACCCTTCAGTTGGCAGGCCGATGTTCAATCCATTGAGCCACACCGGCCACGGATGAGAGCTCACCACGCTTGGACAACCATCTCCATGCTGCTCTAAGATGACATCATCAAATAGCCTCACAACACTCAAAAAGCAGTTATCAAAGAGAAGAACTGGTCATAGTACTCATAAAAGCCAGCTGGTCGTCCCTAAGAGTCACACAACTTTTCTTGAGTGTGTGTACACAGGGACTGGTGTAGCGAGCTTGGTTCTAACTCTAAAGAGATTTAACACACTGAGCTATGGACAAATAACAGAGGAACTGAGGGTACAGCCAGGACCACGCGGGCTCCCACAGGATAAAGGCGGGGAGGGCACCGGCGGAGCACCAGCTTCCTGCCCCTGAAATTCTGGGCTTTAGAGGAATCACAGAAGCGTTGTTCTCGCCCATGAGACGAGAGGACAGCAAGGGTTACATTTCCAGGAGAGATGACCACTCGAGCCTCCCCAACTCACTTCCTCTGGAGGGACACACGTCTCCTGGGTTGGTGAGATGTGAAGCAGGGGCAAGACAAGAAACTAAATTCTGGACGTGCACAAGGCAGGAGGATAGGAAGATCCTGAGCAGATCGGCCTTGCGGTGGGACCCGCAGTCAGGGGGGACAGCAGCGCAGGAGGCAGCAGCCAGCATGAGAATCATTCTGAGGGCAAGGGTGAAGCCCAAGGACCACAGGAGCAGGGGGAGGGGATGCTAGGAGCTGGAAGAACTGCAGAGGAAATGTGGCAGGGCAGACGGGTCCCGACAACAGCCTGAGGTTCCCTGAGGCAGACAGGAGGGGGCAAGAGCTTGGAGCACACAGCTGAGCCACCCAGAATGGCGCATGGACGTGGAAGGCCCATGAAGAACTTACAGTCGTTTGACAGGAAAGCGCCCCAAATGTCACCAAATCCCAACCCAGAAACACTAGCCAATACAGCACTCCAAAATGGCCATGTGATCACAGCGTGGAGAGTCTCTGGTGCGATGCGGAGGCAACAAGACAATGAAATCGGCCCAGCTATAGGGACTGAACGTATCTCCCTACACAGTCAGCTGCTCTGCAGGAACGCCACGCTCTACCTGTGCTGGTGGCGCAGCCACGTGAAGGAGGGGCACCTCACAAGGGGAGTCTCAGAGGAACAGACCCAGGGAAATGACTGAATACATAAAGGCACCAACTAGCCCCCAGACCGGGAAGAAAGCCGGAGTGCTTCAGCGCCCAGTCACCAGCCTGGCCCACAGCGAAGCCCCACCGCCCTGCCTGCCTACTTCTCCGTCCCCAACCACACATGTTTCCATGGAGGAGCGCGGCCCTCAGTTCCTGGGGGAGGTACTTGGTAAGAGGACATCACCTGCTCCGCTTTCAATTGACAACAGGGTAGGAAGCGCTAAAGCAAGTAATAACCACAATCTTCCGAGACGGGCTTAAGGGGAACGATGGTCCTTTTCAGAGAGGTGAACAGGTCAACTTCGGGCCCAAGAGAACGGGGTCGCCACGACTTTCTTACTCTGTTCTTTCATCCCCAGTCCTGGGTGCTAATGATGCACGCCACACCCAACAAGGGGGTGAGTGAGCAGGCTGCTCCCTGTGACCCCGCTGCTCCTGGGCGACATCAGCCTTAACAGGAGCCTTCGCAGCCCCCTCCAAAGGGGCACAGAGGAAAGGCTGGCTGGGGAGGCATTTGGGGCTCGGGACACTTGGTGCACTCACGGAGCGTTGCTCACGACTCTACAAAGTAACAGAGCAAAGGACAGAAATGGCGGGCTGGGGGACTGGGAGGCTGGGAGAGGGGCAACACATGGAGAGAAAACTGAAGGAAAGACCACCACAGGGCTGGAGCCGGATGCTGGGCTGGAGTGGGGAGCGGGCCCACAGGCAGCCCCGTTAGCTGAGGGCCTCAGCGGGAGGCTCACAGATGCATTTCTCACTTACTATCCGCCATCCGCGCATCCAGTCAGGCTGTCGGCCCAGAAACCAAAAGAACGGACCCCTGCAAGCACCCCAGAGCTTCTTCCTAGGGCAGACAAGTTTCTCACATCTAAAGCAGTGGATACCTAATATCCTCTGACGGGATGAAAAGTAAGGGTACAGACACGCCTAGAAAAGCGAGAAGAGAGCCAGCCACCCACCCAGTTTGGGCACTGTGACTACCAGTGCTGGCTTTAAAACATCAATCATAACATTAAGATTAAGGTGTCTAAAAATTACACTGAATTTGGGGACAAATTACTTCATTATCCATCGTTGATGCTCATGCTGTCTGGACTTAGAACAAAGTTAATCATGGATCATATTAGTTTAGGCTTTGCAAAGATGTCTTGACAAGACAGACCAATGATCTCCAGCTTCTACAACTTTTCACAAAAACCACGCTCTGGAAAAAGAAACATTTGCTAAGCAACACAGTCAAGAAATCAGAACGAAAAGGAAACAAACTGCTAGAAGGCAGAGAATTTGCTTCCTCTGTCTGGTTTCTTTCACTTCACGTAACCCCCTCGAGGCCTCTATCCCCACTGTCCCAGATGGCTGCATTCCGTTCCTTCTCCTACTTGAGTAACGTGCCACTTGAAAAGGAAATCTCACACAATAAAATATACTTAAAAAAAATAAAAAATAAAAAAATAAAAGGACATCTCACCTCTTCTGTACCCGCTCATCCACTGACGGACCCAGGTTCTTTCCACACCTCGGCTCTGCTGAATAATGCTGCAACAAACCGGGAGGTGCACATACCTCTTCCAAGTTCTCCTTTCATTTCCTTCCAAGAAATTCCCAGACCTGGAATTGCTACGTCATAGAATGTTGAGGAGCTGCCATACCGTTTTCTGGAAGAACTGATGGGACTTCACTCAGGGTTGGTACAAGCAGATTAGAAACATGGACGTGAACAAATAAAAAATACAACTTCGGGTACATCCTGACTGTCTCATCCAAGTGTTCAAATGATGGATCAGAAGCACGACTCACGGCCCAAGGGTGGAAACAACCCGAGTGTCCATCAGCCCATGGATGCAGCAACAAGATACGGTTTCTATAATCGATATCATCCATCCTATAAAAAGAAGGAAATTCTGGCGCATGCAACAACATGCATGAACCTTGAAACCTTACGCTGACAAAATAAGCCTGAAATAAATGTACAGACACTATAGGATTCCACCGATACGGGTTCCCTACAGTAGTCAAGCTCCTACGGACAGGAGGCGCAAGGGTGGCTGGCTACCAGGACCGGGGGAGACGGATAAAAGTTCATCTTTGTTGGGTGCAGAGTCTCAGTTTGGGAAGACGACAAAGTTCTGCGGACGGACGGCGGTGACTGTAGCACAAGGTGCATGCGTTCGATACCCGCGAATTTAACCTCTGTTGTGGTTAAAACGGTAAACTGAGTATGTTATTTCACCACAATAAGAAAGCAAGGGAGGGAGGGAGGGAGGATAAACAAAAGGAAGTAAAGGGTTCCGTGCCCAGGAAAACAGGAGAGCTGTGAGGCTGGCAGGTGGTTCAGAAACAGCATCCGCTGACCCTGCGGCGTAACGGGTTGGTCGGTACCTTTTCTGCATCTGCCCTCCCCACCTGCACAGGGAACATTCTGTTCTGTCTTCAACTGGAGACCTTTCCACTTAAGTCTTCCTGTGTGGGTGACATTTCATTCATAGGGTACCTGAGCGGTAGTGAAATGTCTGACTCAAGAGTGAAACACAGGCTGAAAACGTGGATATGTGGACGAGAGTTCCTTCCCTGGACTGGAGGGGCAGGCTTTGGGTGCTTCATGGACTCCCTCAAATCGTAGACACCGTCTGAAGCATGTGAGCGCATGTGCGGCTTTCTAGGATTTTAGGTTCTCACAACGTCTCTTGGAATGAAAGCTGCCTGAGGGTTGAGGATGCGTTTCCCCTGCTTCCAAATCCTGAACATCGTTTCCTGAGACATCGAGCGTCGCCAAAACCTGTGCTTGCTGGTGCTGTGCTTGTCGTTTTCCAAAGTGCCTGTACCGCGCTCAACTGATTATTTTAATAAGATCAACTCATTCAATATTGTACAAGGGAAGAGCTGGGAAGAGAGACAGAGAGGAAGACAGGGAGAGAAACCGATGTGTGAGAGAGGCAAAGACCGCTTGCACAGGGCCCCAGACGGGGACCAGCCTGCGACCCAGGCAGGTGCCCTGACCGGGAATCACACGGGTGAAACTGTCGCTTGCAGGATCAATGCTCAGTGCAACGAGCCACGCAGGTCAGCGCACCAAATTCGCCGTTTGAAACTAAATTGTCACTTGGCAGGGCCACGGACCCAGGAACTTTTTTACACTTTTACCCTGCTCTTGAAAGGTCTTAGTATTTCTGCTTTACCTCCCTCTCCCGCCAGGCAACACTCTGAAATGGAAATGGGAGAGAAGACCTGCCAACCCAGTTCAGGCTCAGAATGGAGACAACAGCGCACTGGCTGGGGACGAGGTAAAGAGCGATGCTGACACTGGAGGACAGCTCTGGAGGCTGGTCTGAGCTTGTAGGGTCAGCAGCAGGAGGAGACACTGTTTACCCTGACCGTCAGGAGAAGTAAGTGCATGCGTGGCACTTACATGGATTCTATGTATGGCAGGTACATATGTGTGTTGGAGTCTTTCAAACTGGTGGCCGGGTGGGAATAACCGATGACATCAGAGGCTTCCGAACCTCCTGATTGGGAGGATCCATTCCGTGGCGCTAGGCAGCCCAGGTGGGCAACTACTTCTGTGATCGCCCACATTTACGGAAGGAGAACAAGGAGCCATGGCTGACACTGACTCAAGTGCCAACTGTGACCACCTTGGCCCAGAGCCGAGCACCTCAGGGAGCCCGATGGAGCTCAGAGTTACTCGGGGGAACGCAGGACAATCAGGTGAGGAAACGGGGCGGCGGGATTTGGCACGGTTGACATTAAGGAGGAAGGGGGCCCTGAGCAGGCTGTGTGTGAAAGAAAGGAGAGATTCAGAGCACCACCGGATTACAGGAGATGACAGGAGCTGGGGACCAGGAGATCCCCATGAAAGGACAGCCTGGGAGGCAAGCAAGGAGGGATAGGCGATGAGATTCAAAGATGAGAGAAGGGAAGGGAAGAAACAAGGACGGTCCTTTTGTCCCCCTTCAATGGGAGAAATCCTCTCAAACGAGGAAGACCTTTGAGGACACAGAAGAATAACAGCAAGGTGAACATGGGGGGCGGTGGAGGGGCGAAGTATTGGATTCACCAAAGGAGGAAGATGAAAAGATGGCAGGGGAGAAGGCCGGTAGCCTATGAGACAAGAAAGAATGGAGGGGTTGGTTTCTAGGGACGGGGGGAGAGGTGGGGTGGAAACGAGGTCGGGTTTTGGTGACCAATAGCTGAATTTCAAAGGCAAAAGCCTTATAACGTACCCTGGGTTCTTAACTCAGGCGCCTGTGTGGAATCCACCACCGCTGCTCGGACAACCGCAGCAAAGCGGAAGAGGGGGCGAGCAGAGAGGCGGGGGGCACAGGAGGAGACCGTCCCCACGCCTAACAACACCTGGCTCGTGGAGGACCGGGACGGTCTCAAAATGACCCTGAAAAGGAAGCGCGGTACAACGGTCCAGAGAGAACACCAGGAGGCCTTTGCCAGGCTTCTCAGTAAGCAGATATCCTGGAGAGCCCCCTCCTAGCCTACTCTTAAGTAACAACTTTGAAGAACTATACTTTTCCAACAGAAAAGAACTCCCTGCTGGTTGGTGGGCTCTCCTTCCTAGGTGGGCTCCCTATCGAGTCTCAGTGGGGACCCTTAGATTAGGCTAGACTTGAGGAGGGTTTGCACTGGGAATCACGTGGCCTGTGAGTATTGCACCCTCGGAGACTTCTGAGCTCTCACTGGCCTTTTGAATCTAAATACCTTCACGTGTGTAAGGGGAGAGAAGGAGGCCAACTTCACGCCTTGATGTGACTGTCAACAGACAAAGGACGGAATGGCTCTGGCATGAATGAGCAGGGCTGCATTCATGCGTGATGGGGGAGCAGCACTGAGTCGCTAAGATCTCAGTCACGCAGATAAGCTGCTGCCACCCTACGTGTCGCTCGGTCCCCCGGGACTGGGTGGGTGAGGGTGGTGACACACCTGCTTCCTTTCCCAGGGAACGATCTCCTCTATCCCTCTTCCTGGCAGCCTCACCCTTCGCCCCGCTCCTCAACCTTCCCCCAGAGCGGCACGCTTCCCCTCTTGAGCCCGGTACGCTCCCACGGAATCTCCGTTGCTGTCATCAGGCTCACACTTGCCCTCTCTTCACAGAGGACCCTGTCATCAAACGTTTCCTTGAGTGGGACGCGCAGCTGAGAATCTCAGATAAGGTGAGAGGGGTTCCTGCTCTACCATCGACCCTCGGATCAGGCGGCGGTTTCCTGAGCCCGCAGTTCCCCCCCCAACCTGCCTTCGGGGACCTAGGCATGTCTCGCAGTGCGGACGGCAACCCTGCCTCTGCCCCGGCTCTTCTGGGACCTGAGCCCAAGGCTTGTCCCTCTTCTCTCAGCTCTTGGGGACTCCCCCTCGCTCCAGCTTCTCAGAGACCCTCCCGATGCCGGCCGGCCCAAACACAGAGCATCTCTGAGACCCTAGGTGCCTGCCATGCCGGGAGCATCAGACTTTCCCTTATCCCGCTCTTCTTCCTCTTTCACAATGTGAGTCCTCGTGTGTGTCTTCCTCCTCTTCCCACCAGTACCTGCTCTCAATGGTCCTGGCCTATTTGAGCCGCGCCGTCCTGTTCTCCTGGCAGTACCGGCGCATCCACTTCTTCCTGGCCCTGTGAGTACCGTGCTGAACCCCATCAGTCACTTTCATCCTCTGGGGAGCGCGGGGACACGAGCGGGTCTCCGACCTCTCACCTGCTTTCCACCCCATTTCTACCGTGTACACTGGGGATGAACTTGATAGGACTGGACTACCGCGTTTCTTACACTGTTCTTAGGAAGACCCAACAACACCAATGTCCGTTACAAGACTGAAGAAACCACAAGAAAACATCAGGTCCTCACAAACATTTCACACCACCCTTCCCCTGAGTAAACAGGCTTGAGACGAACCGTTCCTAAGTCTTCTCCCCTACATCCCGCCACACCTCTCGACGACACCAAATGTCACGGTCTTTCTCCTCAAGGCAGGCCCCCGTCACATACCACAGATCGATTGTGAATACTCGCCCCGGGTCCCGGGCCGGCCTGTTCGGCTGTTTCGAGTGCCGTGCGGTCCACCGAAGTGTTGCGGGTTCGGTCGCGGTCAGGGCTCCTGAAGGAGGCGACCGATCCGGGTTTCTCGCTCACGTCAATGTCTCTCCCTCTCTCTGAATCAATACACATCTCCTCGGGGGAGGAGAACAAACAGTAAGACCCAGGGCTCTTTCTTACCAATCTCCCTGAATGGACTTCGAAACACAGCTCTAACCACTTCCCCACCCCCCCACCCAACAAGTCCACTGGCTCATGTTGTTCTCAACCGAGGCCAGAGTTCTCGCTGTGAAATCAGCTCTCTCTGCACCCTCCATCAAACCCGGGGACCACCCTGACACTCCCTTCTTCGTTTCGCTGCTCTTCCCAACACCCTTCCCTGACTGTATATTGTGCTTTCTGTCGCGGTACTTTTACACGCATGTAACTGAAAGACACAATCTCCTCTGAAACTAACTCAAACGCCAAAACCTTCGGACCTCCTCACTTCTGCACCCCGGTAGCCAAGGAAAAGCATTGCTAATTTAAATAAACAAACAAACAAAAAGCACATATATATCAACGGGTTCTTAAAACACTCGGCACCCTCCTCTTCATGTCGCACAATCTGTATGACATTGAGTCTCTGAGGGCATCAGTTTTGCACTTGACGAGGACACAAAGCGTTCGGTCATTCGTCCTATGAAACCTTACAAAGTGCACCTCCAGGGCCAGGGAGTGTGAGGATGGGAGCATTCAGAAGGGCCCCTGAGGGAATGCGCCGAGGAACCCAGTCCTGCCTCAGTCACTTGGTAGGAAACCGTGAGGACTGAGATGGGCCAGTCGGCTCCTGCCCGCAGGAGCTGTCCAGGGGCTCACACGACAGGGAGACGGGTGTGCGCGCGCACGGCAGGGTCAACGAAGGGGGTGGGCTTCCCCACTCAGTTCACTGTATCTGCATCGTCAAGGTAGGAGAGGGGCCCTTCAGCTGCCTGCTCAGCAGGGGCTTCTTGTGCCTGGGAGGCGCTCTGCGACCCTGCATGGGGCTCCTGCGGGTCCTGTGTGAAGGCCGTCCTGCCTGCGTCCTCTCTGGGAAGCTGACTGCAGGCAGGGCCCCTCTCCGTCTGCTCTCAGCTGACACCCTGATGGCTTTCCTCAGCTACCTCGCCATTGACATGGAAGAGGACCGCTGCGCCCCTAAAGAGGCCATCATTTTCTTCCTCTACGGGAACAACAACCGCGCCTGGCGTCCCATGTTCCAGAAGCAGCGGTTTGAATTCTTCCGCTCCATGGGCTACAGGGCATGGGTCACCAAGGAGGAGTGTGAAGAGGTAGGTGGGCGGCGGGGCTCTGGTGGAGGGCGGTGCCGGGCTGCGGAGGGAAAGGGTCCTGGGCCTCACAGCTGGGACTGGGGGGGTGAGAGAGACGGGGGTGGGGGGAAGGGGCGGACAAGGGGAGGGTCGTGGGTCCACCTGGAGAGCCCTCACCTTTTCAGGGACTCTTTGTCTTTCCAGATCCAGGCCTTCGATCCCCAGCTCTGGGTGTGGCGGCGAGACCGTGCCCTCCTTTCTCAGACCCCGAAGGCTAAGGTAGGTGTGAACGGAGGGAGGGCTGTGTCCCCACGGGTGCAGACGGAATCATCTGTGGACCCTGGAGGAAACCCGACACATTTAACTGCACCGCCCATGATCGTCGACCCCATCCCTCTCCCTCACCCTGCCACACGTCTGAAGCACACCCACCAGGCACACAGCCAGGCATGTGCCGGAACTCCTTTAGCTTTACCTTGTCCCAAAAGCACTTCCCCTGCCCTTCCATTCTAAACGATAGCTTTGCGGAATAGAGTTCTTTATGAAACAGGGCATGAAACGCACTCCTGGTGTGGCAGGGCCGCTCCCCACTCCCGGCTCCACTCTCTTTCTCTTGTCTTCAAACTTTCCGCTGCTGTGGCAGGAAGGCGACAGCCTGGAGAGCAGGAAGGCCGCCTGCCCCTGGCCTGCGCTGGCCTGACTGGGACATCCTTCGAGCACACTGTCCTCGGCACCAGGTTGGTGTCTCAGACCCCAGGCTGGGGAGAAACCACGGGAACCAGCCCCTCTGGGCCAGCACTGCCCATCCCTGGCCTTGGTTCAGAATGCACCGACCCTCTGCTGGGCAGAGCTGGGATTCTTCCCATCTGAGAAGTGGGCGGCCTCTTGGGAGCCTATCTCATTTCACCGGCCTTCTCCCAACATCCCCTAAGGGGCGCCACGCCACTACCACTTCTCGGTGAGGTGGCTCACGCAGTCCTCGGTGCATTGGACGGTCTCTTTGACATTCTCTCACAGCAGAGTCTCCGGCTCGGTGCAGCAGGCATTCCTCCGGGTGCTTCTCAGTCACATTCGCGGTTCATTCACTGAGGCTGCTTTCACCCGCGGCAGCAGCTCGGCTCACGTTCTCCAGCATGATCTTTCCAAAGGATGGTTTTCCTCCAATGATGTCTTGTCTCCGGTCCCTGAACAGCCACCAGACAGCCTCCTCTTCTCAGGAAACCAGACACGTTGTTTCCCAGAGGAGAGGCAAGGCCTGCAGGGAGTGGCCTCGAGCTCACTGTGCTCCCTGGGAGCTGGCCTGGCTCTGTGGGAAGGGAGGCGGACAGGTTGCCACACTCCTGGGGCCTGGGTCTCCACCCTGCACTCGCATGAGTGGCCACCCCACCTGGGGAGCACTTGTGAGCCTGCAGGGTACCTGGCACCTACTGAGAGCTCAAGCTGAAGATGAGGCAGACACGGAAGCCATTGTCCGCGCGCTCACACTAAAAAGCCTTCAAAGGCAAGAAGCTGATGAGCATGTCTCGAGTTACTACTGTGACCAGGGTCCTGAGGCCTCGCTTGGGTCCCATGGTGCTGTCATGTGAGCCAGCAGGGAGGGCGGGTCAAGAGCAGCAGCCACAGGGCTGTGGTTTCGCTGCCCGGTGTGTTAGCGGCTCAGCGCACACGGCTGGGTATCTGTTTATTTCATTAAAATAAAGTTTTCTTTTTATTAACCTTGGGGAGAGAATGAGTGATATCAACGTGGATCGTTGTTCCACCTATTTATGTATTCACCGGCTGCTTCTTGGATGCGCCCTGATGGGGGATCGGACCCACAACTTAGGCACACAGGAACGCCACTCTAAGCAACTGAGCCTCTCACCCAGGGCACGCACATGGCCGTTCACAGTTAAAATCAAGGGTACAAATATCAAAATTCAGAACCTCAAGTGCAGTGACCACATTTCATGTGCTCAATAGCCACATGTGCCTTTTGGCTCCTCTACTGAAAGGTACTGATCTAGAATATGCCACTGTAGAAAGTTTTCCCGGATGGAGCTGTATTACACGGTACTTGCTCAGTAAATAGTAAGGCACAGAGAAGGGATAAAGAGAGTAGCAGGAAAAAAGAGAAGAGGGGGGTAGATGTTGCTTTGTGCTACCAGACTGGAGACCGAGGTGCCACGGATCACGGGAACAACTTTCCCAAAACCCCTTCACAACTGTTTGGAACACATTCTGCCCAGAAGGTCTCAGAGGTCAGGGCGTTACCTGGAGACAGCAGTCCGCAGCCACAGCAGACAGCAGGTAAAGTCGAGGCCAAGCTGGGCCATGGAGCAGCAGCTTCCAGTCCTGGCCTCTGAGGAAGTGCCAGACCAAAGACTTGCAGACAGCGCCCTCTTGTGGCTCCTCGCGCCAGCTTCAAGAAAACACACACAGGCAGGGAATGCTGGGGCTCAGGTCTCATAAACTACACAGCACCCTGATGGGTGGGGTCACTGCAGCAAAGCTGCCACTGCATTAAGGACAGGTGGCTGTCACTGCCCTGGAGCACATCTGGACCGATTTCTGAACGATGGGACCAAACCCTCCCCCATACCTGGAACAAAATCACCACTGCCGCCACTGAGGCCCAAGCGCCACGTTCTCCACAGCACCTCCCCTGCCACGTTGTCTGCCGTAGCCTCTGAGGGGGTCTCCCTTGTCCACTCGCACCTTGCATCCCAGGCCATCGATTCGGCCATAATGCCTTTTCCCAAACACAAGTGTGACGCACTTGTGATCTTCTAAAAACCCCCCACTGTCTCGCCCCAGCTCCATCTTCTATCGCCGTCCCCTCCCAAGCATGAGTCTCCTACGTGGTTTGCACACCCCGCACTGTCACCTGGCGGCCTCCACACGGTGTGCCTCTGCCCAGACATTCTGTTCTCACCCTTCACTGGTGGAAAATGAGACTCATCTTCAAGTCTCAGCTCAGATGGCCCTGCCCCTCGGAACATTCCCTCACCCTCAAGACCCAGTCAGCGTGCCTTATCTTATCGATGGTTCCTCATCCCAGAGCCTGAGGCAAGGGCCGAGGACCAGGGTTTTAGTGGGAGTAATCCAGGCGGGCTGGTAAGGGAGGGCGGAAGTGAGACAGGGAAGGAAAGGAGCCAGGATAAAGGACATTTCCAGAGGGGGACTTTGGAGGGGGACATTTCCTGGCGCCACCGCAGGGATCTCCAATGTCACAGCCCTTGGGGTCACCCGGGGAGCCTGCGGAAGCCGTACCCAGCCCGCTACCCATTACGTGAGAATCCGCAGGGTGGAGCAAGGGCATCAGTGTTTTCTCTGTGTGGGAAAGACGAACTGCTTACAATCTCCTGAGACCCAGCTTGGGTGCGTCTGGGTCAGGCCTGAGGACCTGGATTCCCAAACACATCCTGGGGAAGCGGTGCTGTGGTCTGGGCCCTACCAAGGAGCCAGGGTGCCTGCCGCCCAAGTCGTGCAACTCCAAGGCCCGCCTGACAAATCCGCGGAGGGCTGAACCCGCCCGGTGGCCCGAGGACTTACCGTGATCTTCGTGGCCCTGGCATGCTTCCCATGGAAGCTGAGCACGACACTCTCCAGGCCGTGGCTGCCGTAGGTGCCTTTGAAGAGGCCCGGCCTGATGAGGTCCTCCGGGTGGCTGGGCGGGAGGTAGATGCGGCGGCAGGTCAGGCCGTTGCTGCGGGGAGGGTGACGGGAGAGCGTGGCAGAGCCGCACGGGGCTGCAGCGGTGCAGAGCCCGCACCTCCCCGCCCCACCGCGGGGCCCAGGCCGTGTGGCTGACCTAGGATGCCACATCCGTAGGGAGCAGGGGCACCCCATGTTCCCGAGCCATGCTCACCCCACCCACAGGTGCACAGCACCCTCACACCTTCTCTGATTCCAATGAGGCTTAACCCTTTGAGCGCCATGCGTCACTGTTAAAGTTTGTAGGAGAAATGCCATGTTATTTTGCTCAGAAATGCAGTTGATGGAAAATGTCTATAAGAGCATTATTCATGGGCTGAAAATTTCACGACATGTAGTAAATACCCCCTTCTTTTGTAAGCCGTGTCCTTTGACACCATTTAGCAAAAAGTTTACTGCATTAAAATTATTTTGTGACAACAATTATTTTAGAAAAAAAACTCTTTCCTTCAATATGGCTTTTGAAGTATAATATGTGGCATAATATAAAACCGATGATTACAATCTGAAGAAACACTGCGCTACAATGATAACAAGCACTTGTCCAAGGCGATTCTTAGAGCAGGAAAAAGGGGCTATCATTTAGTAGTCTCAGGGGTATTGAAAAAACAACAGTGAGGAATGGTGTGGTTGGAAAGAACAAATGCTTTTAATTGGATGCAGAACCAGTGGAGAGGTCCAACTAGTGACTCTTTGGGGAGTGACATACAGCACCACAGCCTAAACAACACACAGAAGTAGTGGGGGTAGAGCCCTGTTTCCTCCCATTTCTCCTGCTCTGTACGGACACGGGCTTGTAGCTACAGACACCATGGCAAACTCGCTGGCACCAAGACCGGGAAGAGAGAGGAGGCCTGGCCCCTTGCCCGCACACGGCTGCCGTACCTAAGGGAGCCCGAGCACACACTCACCTGGATGTGGCCGTTGTGCGGCCCGCTGTGGCCATACATGCACTCCGCCGTGGGTCGATTTCTTCTCCGTCAGGTGAATTCTAAACCAGGGCTTGAATCGCATGGGGTCATCCACATCAGGGCCATGGGGAGGCAGGTACATTCAACCGATAATGAACGAGCCGTCCCACCTGTAGGAAGGACAAGGGCGCACGTCCACAGGAGGGTTACCTGAGGCACCAAGGCAGAGGTTCCTCACCCGCAGCTCTTCACAGTGACCACCCACGTCTGCATGCTCCAGGCCCACGGAGCACCTCAGGGCCAACACACATCAAGATACCCCTGATCTATCACAATGGGACAAGCATGGCCCTGCCCATCAAGTGCTTGTTCATGACAGAGTCGTTATCTAATGAAAAACAACGTGAGCCCTGGCTACTGTGGCTCAGTGGATTGAGTGCCCGACTGCAAACCAAAGGGTCACCGGTTCCATTCGCAGTCAGGGCATAGGCCTGGGTTGGGGGACAGGTCCCCAGGTGGGAGCGTGTGAAAGGCAACCACACATTGATGTTTCTCTCCCTCTCCTTCTCCCTCCCTTCCCTTCTCTCTAAAAATAAATAAATATTTCTAAAAGTCAATGAGACTATACTTAATAACAGTGTATTTGATCACTGAAATTTACTGAGAAGACAACTTCAACGTGAGATGATGGATACGTTAATTACCGGTAGCTAGATGGTGGGACCATGCAGTGTGCCTTAGAAATCTTACATTTTTGTCAATTATATCTCAATACAGCTGAAAAATGAACTCTTTAAATGCAAAAAAAGCAGTTAGACCTGAATCCAAGAAAGCCTTTTAGAAAGGGGAGGCAGCTAAACGACACGAGGAAGAAGCGGAATAATCTCCTAAGTGATGCCCAATAAATAGGGCAACTGACCTGAGAAAAAAACGGGGTGCTGATTTCAACAGGACATCACGAGCAAAACACACAACTACAGCGTGCGGGCCTGCTTTGGGTCCCGATTGGAACGAACCAGCTGTCAAAGGCAGTTTTGAGACTATCGGGGAACCTTACATATGCACAGGGTCTCAGGTAATGTCAAGGAATTACCGCTACTTTTGCAAGATGTGATAAGAACGTGGTGCATATGTAGGGAAATACCCACATTTGTAGAGATCCACATTGAAGGATGAACACATGAAGCAACACAGGCCTGGGATTTGCTTGAAACCTCCTAAGAACAGAACGGCAAGGGGCAGAGACAGAGGCCACAAACTTGGCGCACTACCAGTAACTGCTGAATCCCGGTGGCAGGCATTGGCAGTTCATGCTACCATTCCCGCTATTCTTGTGTGTTTGAACCAGTGACAGACAGAAAGGGACAGAACTCAGACCAAAGGACACGCAGTCCCCACACACACGCTCAGCACAAATGCACCCACATTCTCAGTGCAGGGACACGGACAGCCCGGTCGGGAGGACCCTGTAGTCGCTCCTGCCTGCCCAGGAAGAGCCCAGATCTACAGCTTCTAGCTCTAGCCCCGGGAGGAGAGAACTTACTCACTCCTGTGGCTGCCTGTCTGAGACGAGAGCCAGTTGCTGTTATTCAGTCATGGCATCCATTTCCCCTGCTTTGAGAAGCTTCTTTTTATTCATTTTTATGACTCACTGCCAGTATGAAAAACAATTCTCACCCACAGCCCCCACCCACCCCACGACTAAAAAGAAAAACATACGCCCACGCTGGGAGCTGTTGGGTTGTCCCTGAGAAAATGCTTTAATAGCAAGGCTTTTGCCCAGTGATATCAAACGTAACATATGTAAAGTGTGTTTCTTAACGAACGCTCCCACCAAAGAATATAAAGCCATACTTATCCCCGTGCAAACCCCACTCGGTGAGCAACCAGAGTCCCCAGGTGGCCCGTCTGGACCACGCTCGGAAGAGCCACACTGAGGCTGTCCGGGGCCGCTGAGAGGCAGACCCACCACTGTTACATGGCGAGCAGCCGGTCTCCCGGACCGGGCTTCTGGCCTGAGCCAGCGAGAAGGGAAGCAGGGGCAGAACACCAGCGCTCCCCGGGGCACCCGACTGTTTCCACTGGGACATCAGCTACAGCAACACCTGGGCCCAGGCGCCTGCCCGGAGCTGCCAAAGTATTAACCGCACATGCCTGGCCCTAGCGTTTCTGTTCAGGAGGCCCTGTTCAGGGCACATGCACACCTCACGGTGGGGGAGAAGCTGCTCTACAGAGAACCACCTAGGGCCGCGAAAAATAACTGATGAGAGGTTCCTTGTGATTGCTCCAATGACATATAGCAAGCAGCTGACTTGCCCCTCGGGTAGAAAAGGCACTAAGTTCCATCCACATGGGGCAGCAGTCCTGACTTCACAAGAAACCACACATGAAGAGAAAAGAAAAGAAAAGAAAAGAAAAGAAAAGAATTCACACGCGAGGCTCTCGGACTCACCACCACATTCAGCAGTCCTCCACAGGGCCCGATATCCGGCTGCCACAACCCCGAGATGTGTCTGTATCGGTGGAGCACTACAGGAAGAGACAAAGCGGGTCTTCATTTTAGAGCCAGCCAGTCTTCACTTGACAGTGCATCAGGGGACAGGGCAGGAGGGGGAAGACAGGACTATGAAGAAATTACAAAGGCTTGTAACAGCCTTGCACACAAGGAATTCAGCAAAGCTTACCTACAAAACTTCCTAAAGAATTCTAAGAATGAAAACGTCTTTGAAAAGCATAGTAAAACAGACAACGGAGTCCTTTGGAAACCCAGCCTCAGTGTGAGCAGCTCCAATGACAGGGAACTGCTGTCTTGCAAGACATGGACTGAGCTGAGCGCCTTTGTGAAATGACGAGCCTCGCGTCCGTTTACACAGCTGAGGGGGCACGGGAGTCCTTAAGAGGTGGCGGCAGAGCCCACAATGTCATGGCACTGTACACTAAGAATTAAGTTGGGTCTTCTCTCTTTTTTTAAAAACATCGCACTTCCCCACCTGATTTCAAAAGCAAGGCAACCATATCCACTGAAGACGACTGGAGAGAAGGAAACCCAGTGCCAACCTGAAATCTCACTAGAGAGAGGACCAGCTGCAGTAAACCTTTTGGAAAATGTCCTTCACTTCAGTTTTCCTCTGCCTTTGCACACGTACTTGTTCGGTGAATAGCTGACTGAATTAATGGGCAACCAACTCACGTAAAGCCCTGACTGCCAGGCGTAGGGTCTGGGGTCTCTGTGCAGGCACTGTGTGGTAGGTAACGTCATGTACCAACTGGACTGGACCACAGGGTGCCTAGACACTTGGTCAAACATGATTGCACATGCGCCTGGGAAGGTGCTTCTGGCTGAGGTTAACACTTATACCGGCGGACTGAGTAAAGCCGACCGCTCTCCCCACTGGGGTGGGCCTCGTCCAGTCAGGTGGAGACCTGAGTGCAAGGCTGATCTCCCACCAGTAAGAGGGAACCCCTCCTGCCTGGCTGCAAGAGCTGAGACATGGCTTCTCTAACTACAACAAGATAATAACCCTCCTGTGAATGAGGGGGGATTTCCTCCTCCTGCCTGACAGCCTTGAGGTGCACACTGGCTGAAAGTGGCCTGTCCAGCCTCACTGTATACCAAACTCCTTCTATCTACTAGAGCAATTTGGAGCACTGCCAGGATTCTAGGTTAGAACCTCAAAGCCAGAGCCCTACAGGTCGTTATTTTCAAGTTCAAAATGCACTTCAACAGTCACCATCAATTTGCACACAGGGACACGTGGGAGGTATGTCATAAGGACAACACATCGCCCCATGATGCTTCCACCTTCTTACACACACAGATTAGTAAGATAACACATGGCCTGATATGGAGAAAAAGAAACACAAGTGATACTGCAAAAGCCACTAATCGGAGGCCACAAAGCTCCTGACAGTCCCAATCTGCAGCCTCAGGTGATGCTGACTTGCTTCTCTCCAGGACAGCGTCGTGCACTCGGTCAAGACTGTGGATCCTTTCTGGTCCAGCAGAACACGGCCTAGAGGCTTCTAGAAGACCAGGGGGACACAGGCCCTCAGTAGCTCCAGGGACGGAGCGAACGGAGGAGGAAGGAACAGTGCAAGGTCCCAGGCACCTCGCAAACCAATCGTCACAGCGCTTCTCTGGAACGTCTGGGTAACAACAGAGAAGAAATTCCAAGCTGCACTGCATCAGAACATTTTAGGAGCACTGGGATACTGGGGCGTAGAGAGGTTTGAAATTAGGGTTGAAATGACTGTTTTTTCCCTCAAATATTTTATTTATTTATTTTTAGAGAGAGGGGAAGGGAGGGAGAAAGAGAGGGAGAGAAACACCCATCTGTGCTTGCCTCTCATGCACGCCCGATGGGGACCTGCCTCGCAACCCAGGCCTGTGCCCTCACTGGAAATTGAACGGGCCACCCTCTGGTCCACAGGCCAGCGCTCAATCCACTGAGCCGTGCCAGCCATGGCTCTCTTTTCACACATTATATATTTTTTCCTCATACTCATGGAGGCAAGAGACCACTCAGTTTAAATATGTCCACAGAGAAATGCAGCCAATGCTTACCCACATCGTATTTTCATTATGTTTTCTGGATCTTCCTAATTTCCTACAACACAATGACTACTCCATTTTTATAACTACACCCAAAGCGTAGAGAGGACAGCAATCTCCAGTTAGAACGGTGCCTTCTAAGCTGTTGGCTATCAGCAGCTGGGGGACATCATAACACGTGGCTAAAGTCCAGAGGCCCTGGAAGGCGTGGTGAAAAGTCTGGACTCACGATACATTCTTACAAGCTACAGAAAACGTCCGACCACAACACACGCCCAACACAACTCTAGGCACTTCCTAGCTCCCAGCCCCCGAGCCTCCCTCCCACACGTGGGTCACAATTCCATTCTCGGTCTTGGCTATCAGTTCCAGAGACACTGTTGTTCTAGAAGAATCCCGTGGCAAATGTATGACATAATGACCCTCTAAGTGCTTGTCCACTGCATTTAAAAGCCCGTGCCAGGCTGTTCCCGTCAGCACAGCCATGGCGATTGATCGACAACTCTCATTAAGAAGTGCTACGTCATGTTCTCTGCCACGGGCCTGGAGAAGGCACCGTGGCTCACTGACTGCCAAGCAGAGCGAGAGCGGGGCCGTCTAAGACAGAATGTTCTAGAGAGGCTGCTTCCAACAGGTTTTGGAGGAGAACACAATTCATGCCTTCAGATTTGGCCCACCTCACCCCCTTGTGGCCCGGCTCCTCCTGACCGTTTATACACACTCCTGACGAGCCCCCTCGCCACTGGTCTTCACTCAGGCAGCTCAGCTCTGGGCCCGACGACACAAGCACTGTGGGCTGTGCACAGCGCTCAGACACTGCCCCCAGCACGCCCACCAGTCCTGGCGTCTCCACACTGACTCCTGGGGGGTTCCCCGCAATAAGTAAAATGGGACAAGCGAGCTCGTCAGCCGCACGTCCAGAGCCTGGCAGGGCTTAGGAGAAACGCCACAGATGACTCTATTCCTTGTGTTCCGAGTAGGTTTTATTAGAAACCGTGCCCTTATAAGACTCAGAAGTGGGTCTCGTCCACACAGGCGATGCCGACACAGGGCCCACTCAGCGGGGCTGAGGTAATAAGCAGCAGCGGGTCCCTGCAAGCAGATATTTTTAACATCTTTCTTGACAACTGAAATTCACACTCTGCATCTCAGCTCAACCTAATAAAAACTGGAGCTAGCCTTAATCACCATGGAATATGGCTTAGGAAAAGTTCCAGAGCCCAAGTAATGTCCATCAAGAGGAATCCGGTTCTAAATAATTAACTCTTTCTACGGCGTTTTGTCTCACGTGCATATGGGTACAGGTACGCAATTTCTTCAGATTCACATATGCTGTCTAAACGCAAGTGACTACTGAAGCCTAGGACAAACCACTTACACTACCTTTTGGAATACAAGGGCTTTAGGGCTTCGACTCTGTTCTCTCCGCTCGGCCTTAATAAATAATAGGTGCTAAGGTATGCATCAGAGCGATCGTGCTGGTACTACCCCAAAACAAAAGAGATGCTGCAGAAACCTGGCCCAGCCCACCGCTCAGGTACGACGCTGGTTACGGCCAACACACAGGGAAGAGAGCGGAAAGGTGAAAAGACAGCACAAGCCAAGGGCAGCTGGCTCTTAGGACCAAAGCGTCCGCGTGCCGTGAGTCAGAGGTCCCTCTCCATGCAGCTTCTCACCATGCTGCCCTGCCAAAGCCAAAGCAGCAGGAGGTACATACGGCAGGTGTACGCATCTCTGTACCTCATGTGCTCGTAACCGGGAGGAATTTTCACGAAACGTCCTGACCTCACGCGAGGGTTTATACCTGAACAGACACAGCAGGGAAAGGGCTAAGGATGGTTCCACTTTCACGATGGTATAAATAGTTTTCATATGACTCAACACCCTTTCCCTCTCTGCCATCGCACTCAATCCCTGGTACCTTGGGAGGCAAGCACTTGTCAAAAATGAGAGGCCTGGCTGGAAAGAAAATGTGCTAGATCTTCATTTTAATCAACAGATTCACACCAGAAACTCATGAGGGAGGGCAATCTTGGGACACTCTCTTCCTGTCCCTGTCATGGATCCATGGAGCTCACAGCAGAGGGCGCAGCCTGTGGGCATTTAGAGTGGCTCTTTTGGGAACCCTTGTGCCCCGACTAAGATATCCAGCTTGTATAATGTATGCCTAGTGTTTTCCTCTGCTTGTGCTCGTTCTGCTGTTGAGTATGGAGGATGTCTGCCAGCTCCTAACTCAGACCCTTCGCTTCTGAATCAAGGCTGGCTCACGCTCCCACCTATGCCAGGGAATAAGGGTGAGTTGCCTTCAAAAGCAAACTCACAAAAATATGCTCCTGCATTGTGAAACCTGCTTTCGTTGGGGGCAGATTAAACACTTTAGGATACCAAATGAAGATAATATAAATTATTCTCTGAATTTCCCGACCGTTTTCAAGGGGTCAAGAATAACCAGTCAAAAGAAACCTCCAGATAGCCTCCTTTGTCTGCCCACATCCCCGCACGCACGTGTGTGTGTTCACCTCGTCATGGCCCTTGTCCCCAGTCTGTTGCTCACATCCTGACCTACCCCTGACCACACCAGTTCCTGCTCCCCAGAAGTCCCTACCCACCTACGGAGAAGATTGTTCTTTGACGTGACTGTGTCTGTCCCACAGGTTGGACCTGAGCCAGAATGGAGGCTCATTTCTGCAAACACCTCTCAGAGACTGGATGATCAGAAATCATCTTCATTTAGATTTAAATCGGCATCCTCCATAGTCTCCTGCTGTGTACTGGTTCCCAGAACAGGTGCTTGTCCCACCCGGGCCAAACATGTAATTACCTATACCTGGCTGCACTCATGTACTAGTACCTGTGACTTTCACCCCTCTTTCCTATGTCATTCTTTGGTGCTTGCCAAGTGGTGTGGGGATCCATTTCATTCTTCAGCTGCCCCAGACGTACCTCATTTGTAAGTTTGGCCAGCCTCTGCTTCAGTCTGCTCCCTGCTCTCCCTTACAGAGGTAGATTTTCCTATCTCACGGCTTTTCCCTGGGTCTGCGTGCACAAACACCAGCTACCTGCCCGACCCCCTACACCCACAGCCAAGATGTGCTCTGCAGGGGCCTTATAGACCACGTATGCTGTCCTCTGGGGGTCACAGCCTGTAATGCCCGGGACACGTGAGCACCTGCCTCCCTCTACGATGCTATTTGGAGTGCTCACACTCTTTTTGCCTTTTTGAAGATTTTATTTATTTACTTTCAGAGGGAGGGGAAGGAGGGAGACAGGGATGTGAGAGAGAAACATTGATTGGTTGCCTCTCACATGCCCCCAACTGGGGACCTGGCCTGCAACACACGCATGTGCTCTGGCTGGGAAGCGCACTGGCGACCCTTCAGTTGGCAGGCCGATGTTCAATCCATTGAGCCACACCGGCCACGGATGAGAGCTCACCACGCTTGGACAACCATCTCCATGCTGCTCTAAGATGACATCATCAAATAGCCTCACAACACTCAAAAAGCAGTTATCAAAGAGAAGAACTGGTCATAGTACTCATAAAAGCCAGCTGGTCGTCCCTAAGAGTCACACAACTTTTCTTGAGTGTGTGTACACAGGGACTGGTGTAGCGAGCTTGGTTCTAACTCTAAAGAGATTTAACACACTGAGCTATGGACAAATAACAGAGGAACTGAGGGTACAGCCAGGACCACGCGGGCTCCCACAGGATAAAGGCGGGGAGGGCACCGGCGGAGCACCAGCTTCCTGCCCCTGAAATTCTGGGCTTTAGAGGAATCACAGAAGCGTTGTTCTCGCCCATGAGACGAGAGGACAGCAAGGGTTACATTTCCAGGAGAGATGACCACTCGAGCCTCCCCAACTCACTTCCTCTGGAGGGACACACGTCTCCTGGGTTGGTGAGATGTGAAGCAGGGGCAAGACAAGAAACTAAATTCTGGACGTGCACAAGGCAGGAGGATAGGAAGATCCTGAGCAGATCGGCCTTGCGGTGGGACCCGCAGTCAGGGGGGACAGCAGCGCAGGAGGCAGCAGCCAGCATGAGAATCATTCTGAGGGCAAGGGTGAAGCCCAAGGACCACAGGAGCAGGGGGAGGGGATGCTAGGAGCTGGAAGAACTGCAGAGGAAATGTGGCAGGGCAGACGGGTCCCGACAACAGCCTGAGGTTCCCTGAGGCAGACAGGAGGGGGCAAGAGCTTGGAGCACACAGCTGAGCCACCCAGAATGGCGCATGGACGTGGAAGGCCCATGAAGAACTTACAGTCGTTTGACAGGAAAGCGCCCCAAATGTCACCAAATCCCAACCCAGAAACACTAGCCAATACAGCACTCCAAAATGGCCATGTGATCACAGCGTGGAGAGTCTCTGGTGCGATGCGGAGGCAACAAGACAATGAAATCGGCCCAGCTATAGGGACTGAACGTATCTCCCTACACAGTCAGCTGCTCTGCAGGAACGCCACGCTCTACCTGTGCTGGTGGCGCAGCCACGTGAAGGAGGGGCACCTCACAAGGGGAGTCTCAGAGGAACAGACCCAGGGAAATGACTGAATACATAAAGGCACCAACTAGCCCCCAGACCGGGAAGAAAGCCGGAGTGCTTCAGCGCCCAGTCACCAGCCTGGCCCACAGCGAAGCCCCACCGCCCTGCCTGCCTACTTCTCCGTCCCCAACCACACATGTTTCCATGGAGGAGCGCGGCCCTCAGTTCCTGGGGGAGGTACTTGGTAAGAGGACATCACCTGCTCCGCTTTCAATTGACAACAGGGTAGGAAGCGCTAAAGCAAGTAATAACCACAATCTTCCGAGACGGGCTTAAGGGGAACGATGGTCCTTTCCAGAGAGGTGAACAGGTCAACTTCGGGCCCAAGAGAACGGGGTCGCCACGACTTTCTTACTCTGTTCTTTCATCCCCAGTCCTGGGTGCTAATGATGCACGCCACACCCAACAAGGGGGTGAGTGAGCAGGCTGCTCCCTGTGACCCCGCTGCTCCTGGGCGACATCAGCCTTAACAGGAGCCTTCGCAGCCCCCTCCAAAGGGGCACAGAGGAAAGGCTGGCTGGGGAGGCATTTGGGGCTCGGGACACTTGGTGCACTCACGGAGCGTTGCTCACGACTCTACAAAGTAACAGAGCAAAGGACAGAAATGGCGGGCTGGGGGACTGGGAGGCTGGGAGAGGGGCAACACATGGAGAGAAAACTGAAGGAAAGACCACCACAGGGCTGGAGCCGGATGCTGGGCTGGAGTGGGGAGCGGGCCCACAGGCAGCCCCGTTAGCTGAGGGCCTCAGCGGGAGGCTCACAGATGCATTTCTCACTTACTATCCGCCATCCGCGCATCCAGTCAGGCTGTCGGCCCAGAAACCAAAAGAACGGACCCCTGCAAGCACCCCAGAGCTTCTTCCTAGGGCAGACAAGTTTCTCACATCTAAAGCAGTGGATACCTAATATCCTCTGACGGGATGAAAAGTAAGGGTACAGACACGCCTAGAAAAGCGAGAAGAGAGCCAGCCACCCACCCAGTTTGGGCACTGTGACTACCAGTGCTGGCTTTAAAACATCAATCATAACATTAAGATTAAGGTGTCTAAAAATTACACTGAATTTGGGGACAAATTACTTCATTATCCATCGTTGATGCTCATGCTGTCTGGACTTAGAACAAAGTTAATCATGGATCATATTAGTTTAGGCTTTGCAAAGATGTCTTGACAAGACAGACCAATGATCTCCAGCTTCTACAACTTTTCACAAAAACCACGCTCTGGAAAAAGAAACATTTGCTAAGCAACACAGCAAAGAAATCAGAACGAAAAGGAAACAAACTGCTAGAAGGCAGAGAATTTGCTTCCTCTGTCTGGTTTCTTTCACTTCACGTAACCCCCTCGAGGCCTCTATCCCCACTGTCCCAGATGGCTGCATTCCGTTCCTTCTCCTACTTGAGTAACGTGCCACTTGAAAAGGAAATCTCACACAATAAAATATACTTAAAAAAAATAAAAAATAAAAAAATAAAAGGACATCTCACGTCTTCTGTACCCGCTCATCCACTGACGGACCCAGGTTCTTTCCACACCTCGGCTCTGCTGAATAATGCTGCAACAAACCGGGAGGTGCACATAGCTCTTCCAAGTTCTCCTTTCATTTCCTTCCAAGAAATTCCCAGACCTGGAATTGCTACGTCATAGAATGTTGAGGAGCTGCCATACCGTTTTCTGGAAGAACTGATGGGACTTCACTCAGGGTTGGTACAAGCAGATTAGAAATATGGACGTGAACAAATAAAAAATACAACTTCGGGTACATCCTGACTATCTCATCCAAGTGTTCAAATGATGGATCAGAAGCACGACTCACGGCCCAAGGGTGGAAACAACCCGAGTGTCCATCAGCCCATGGATGCAGCAACAAGATACGGTTTCTATGATCGATATCATCCATCCTATAAAAAGAAGGAAATTCTGGCGCATGCAACAACATGCATGAACCTTGAATCCTTACGCTGACAAAATAAGCCTGAAATAAATGTACAGACACTATAGGATTCCACCGAAACCCGTTCCCTACAGTAGTCAAGCTCCTACGGACAGGAGGCGCAAGGGTGGCTGGCTACCAGGACCAGGGGGAGACGGATAAAAGTTCATCTTTGTTGGGTGCAGAGTCTCAGTTTGGGAAGACGACAAAGTTCTGCGGACGGACGGCGGTGACTGTAGCACAAGGTGCATGCGTTCGATACCCGCGAATTTAACCTCTGTTGTGGTTAAAACGGTAAACTGAGTATGTTATTTCACCACAATAAGAAAGCAAGGGAGGGAGGGAGGGAGGGAGGATAAACAAAAGGAAGTAAAGGGTTCCGTGCCCAGGAAAACAGGAGAGCTGTGAGGCTGGCAGGTGGTTCAGAAACAGCATCCGCTGACCCTGCGGCGTAACGGGTTGGTCGGTACCTTTTCTGCATCTGCCCTCCCCACCTGCACAGGGAACATTCTGTTCTGTCTTCAACTGGAGACCTTTCCACTTAAGTCTTCCTGTGTGGGTGACATTTCATTCATAGGGTACCTGAGCGGTAGTGAAATGTCTGACTCAAGAGTGAAACACAGGCTGAAAACGTGGATATGTAGACGAGAGTTCCTTCCCTGGACTGGAGGGGCAGGCTTTGGGTGCTTCATGGACTCCCTCAAATCGTAGACACCGTCTGAAGCATGTGAGCGCATGTGCGGCTTTCTAGGATTTTAGGTTCTCACAACGTCTCTTGGAATGAAAGCTGCCTGAGGGTTGAGGATGCGTTTCCCCTGCTTCCAAATCCTGAACATCGTTTCCTGAGACATCGAGCGTCGCCAAAACCTGTGCTTGCTGGTGCTGTGCTTGTCGTTTTCCAAAGTGCCTGTACCGCGCTCAACTGATTATTTTAATAAGATCAACTCATTCAATATTGTACAAGGGAAGAGCTGGGAAGAGAGACAGAGAGGAAGACAGGGAGAGAAACCGATGTGTGAGAGAGGCAAAGACCGCTTGCACAGGGCCCCAGACGCCAGACGGGGACCAGCCTGCGACCCAGGCAGGTGCCCTGACCGGGAATCACACGGGTGAAACTGTCGCTTGCAGGATCAATGCTCAGTGCAACGAGCCACGCAGGTCAGCGCACCAAATTCGCCGTTTGAAACTAAATTGTCACTTGGCAGGGCCACGGACCCAGGGACTTTTTTACACTTTTACCCCGCTCTTGAAAGGTCTCAGTATTTCTGCTTTACCTCCCTCTCCCGCCAGGCAACACTCTGAAATGGAAATGGGAGAGAAGACCTGCCAACCCAGTTCAGGCTCAGAATGGAGACAACAGCGCACTGGCTGGGGACGAGGTAAAGAGCGATGCTGACACTGGAGGACAGCTCTGGAGGCTGGTCTGAGCTTGTAGGGTCAGCAGCAGGAGACACTGTTTACCCTGACCGTCAGGAGAAGTAAGTGCATGCGTGGCACTTACATGGATTCTATGTATGGCAGGTACATATGTGTGTTGGAGTCTTTCAAACTGGTGGCCGGGTGGGAATAACCGATGACATCAGAGGCTTCCGAACCTCCTGATTGGGAGGATCCATTCCGTGGCGCTAGGCAGCCCAGGTGGGCAACTACTTCTGTGATCGCCCACATTTACGGAAGGAGAACAAGGAGCCATGGCTGACACTGACTCAAGTGCCAACTGTGACCACCTTGACCCAGAGCCGAGCACCTCAGGGAGCCCGATGGAGCTCAGAGTTACTCGGGGGAACGCAGGACAATCAGGTGAGGAAACGGGGGGCGGCGGGATTTGGCACGGTTGACATTAAGGAGGAAGGGGGCCCTGAGCAGGCTGTGTGTGAAAGAAAGGAGAGATTCAGAGCACCACCGGATTACAGGAGATGACAGGAGCTGGGGACCAGGAGATCCCCATGAAAGGACAGCCTGGGAGGCAAGCAAGGAGGGATAGGAGATGAGTTTCAAAGATGAGAGAAGGGAAGGGAAGAAACAAGGACGGTCCTTTTGTCCCCCTTCAATGGGAGAAATCCTCTCAAACGAGGAAGACCTTTGAGGACACAGAAGAAGAATAACAGCAAGGTGAACATGGGGGGCGGTGGAGGGGCGGAGTATTGGATTCACCAAAGGAGGAAGATGAAAAGATGGCAGGGGAGAAGGCCGGTAGCCTATGAGACAAGAAAGAATGGAGGGGTTGGTTTCTAGGGACGGGGGGAGAGGTGGGGTGGAAACGAGGTCGGGTTTTGGTGACCAATAGCTGAATTTCAAAGGCAAAAAAAGCCTTATATCGTACCCTGGGTTCTTAACTCAGGCGCCTGTGTGGAATCCACCACCGCTGCTCGGACAACCGCAGCAAAGCGGAAGAGGGGGCGAGCAGAGAGGCGGGGGGCACAAGAGGAGACCGTCCCCGCGCCTAACAACACCTGGCTCGTAGAGGACGGGGACGGTCTCAAAATGACATTCAAAAGAACGCGCGTGGCAACGGTGCAGAGAGAACACCACGAGGCCGTTGCCAGGCTGCACAGTAAGCAGATACCTTGGAGGGCACCCTCCTAGCCTACTCTTAAGAAACCACTTGGAATAACTATACTTTTCCAACAGAAAAGAACTCCCTGCTAGTTGGTGCGCTCCCTTTCCCAGGAGGGCTCCCTATCGATTCTCACCGGGGACACTTAGAAGTGACACAGGATTAGGTTAGACTTGAGAAGGGTTTGCACTGGGAATGACGTGGCCTGTGAGTATTGTACCCTTGGAGACTTCTTAGCTCTCACTGGCCTTTTGAATCTAAAGTCCTTCACGTGTGTAAGGGGAGAGAAGGAGGCCACCTTCACGCCCTGATGTGACTGTCGACAGAGAAACGACGGAGTGGCGTCAGCAGGGGTGCCATCATGCGCGATGGGGGAGCAGCACTGATTCGCTAAGATCTGAGTCACGCAGATATGCTGCTGCCACCCTACGTGTGGCTCGGTCCCCCGGGGCTGGGTGGGTGAGGGTGGTGCCACCCTTGCTTCCTTTCCCAGGGAAGGATCCCCTGCAGCCCTGTGTTCTGGGCAGCCTCACCCCTGGCCCTCACGGTGCCCCCTGGTGCTAAGAGTGACTCGGGTGAAGGCAGGACCATCATGAGAGGAAACAGGGGGATGAGGGGTACGACAGGGTTGCCATTACGGAGGAAGGGGTACCTGAGTAGGGTGGGTGGGAAAGAGAGGAGGGGTTCAGAGCGTCACAACGTGGAGGAGACTTCGGGAGCTGTGGACCGGAATATCCGCATGAAAGGACGGCCTGGGAGGCAAGCAAGGAGCTTAGGAGTTGAGATTCAAAATGAGAGACAGGAAGGGAAGAAACCATGACAGTTCTTTCGTTCCCGCCCAATGGGAGAACCTACCTCAAACAGGGAAGATTTTTGAGGACACAGACAGAGAAAACAGCAAGGTCAACTTGGGGGTGGGCTGGGCGGAGACAGGGACACCGCCAAAGCAGGAAGATGAAAAGACGGCCGGGGACAAGGCCAGTAGTCTATGAGACTGGAGAGAAGGGAGGGGTCGGTTTGTAGGGGGTGGGGGCGTCAGTGGGGTGGAGAGGGGGCCAGGTTTCGGTGACCAGTAGCTCAATTCCAAAGGCAAAAGCCTTACATTGTGCCCTGGGTTCTTTACTCAGGCCCCTCTGTGGATTCCAACCGCCCTGCTCAGACCACCACGGCAAAGAGGAAGAGGGGGCGAGCAGCGAGGCGGGAGGCACAGGAGGAGACCGTCCCCGCGCCTAACAACACCTGGCTCGTGGAGGACCGGGACGGTCTCAAAATGACCCTGAAAAGGAAGCGCGGTACAACGGTCCAGAGAGAACACCAGGAGGCCTTTGCCAGGCTTCTCAGTAAGCAGATACCCTGGAGAGCCCCCTCCTAGCCTACTCTTAAGTCACAACTTTGAACAACTATACTTTTCCAACAGAAAAGAACTCCCTGCTGGTTGGTGGGCTCTCCTTCCTAGGTGGGCTCCCTATCGAGTCTCAGTGGGGACCCTTAGATTAGGCTAGACTTGAGGAGGGTTTGCACTGGGAATCACGTGGCCTGTGAGTATTGCACCCTCGGAGACTTCTTGGCTCTCACTGGCCGTTTGAATCTAAATACCTTCACGTGTGTAAGGGGAGAGAAGGAGGCCAACTTCACGCCCTGATGTGACTGTCAACAGACAAAGGACGGAATGGCTCTGGCATGAATGAGCAGGGGTGCATTCATGCGTGATGGGGGAGCAGCACTGAGTCGCTAAGATCTCAGTCACGCAGATAAGCTGCTGCCACCCTACGTGTCGCTCGGTCCCCCGGGACTGGGTGGGTGAGGGTGGTGACACCCCTGCTTCCTTTCCCAGGGAACGATCTCCTCTATCCCTCTTCCTGGCAGCCTCACCCTTCGCCCCGCTCCTCAACCTTCCCCCAGAGCGGCACGCTTCCCCTCTTGAGCCCGGTACGCTCCCACGGAAACTCCGTTGCTGTCATCAGGCTCACACTTGCCCTCTCTTCACAGAGGACCCTGTCATCAAACGTTTCCTTGAGTGGGACGCGCAGCTGAGAATCTCAGATAAGGTGAGAGGGGTTCCTGCTCCACCATCGACCCTCGGATCAGGCGGCAGTTTCCTGAGCCCACAGTTCCCCCTCCAACCTGCCTTCGGGGACCTAGGCGTTTCTCGCAGTGCGGACGGCAACCCTGCCTCTGCCCCGGCTCTTCTGGGACCTGAGCCCAAGGCTTGTCCCTCTTCTCTCAGCTCTTGGGGACTCCCCTTCGCTCCAGCTTCTCAGAGACCCTCCCGATGCCGGCCGGCCCAAACACAGAGCATCTCTGACACCCTAAGCGCCTGCCATGCCGGGAGCATCAGCCTTTCCCTTGTCCCGCTCTTCTTCCTCTTTCACAATGTGAGTCCTCGTGTGTGTCTTCCTCCTCTTCCCACCAGTACCTGCTCTCAATGGCCCTGGCCTATTTGAGCCGCGCCGTCCTGTTCTCCTGGCAGTACCGGCGCATCCACTTCTTCCTGGCCCTGTGAGTACCGTGCTGAACCCCATCAGTCACTTTCATCCTCTGGGGAGCGCGGGGACACGAGTGGGTCTCCGACCTCTCACCTGCTTTCCACCCCATTTCTACCGTGTACACTGGGGATGAACTTGATAGGACTGGACTACAGCGTGTCTTACACTGTTCTTAGGAAGACCCAACAACACCAAGGTCCGTTACAAGACTGAAGAAACCACAAGAAAACATCAGGTCCTCACAAACATTTCACACCACCCTTCCCCTGAGTAAACAGGCTTGAGACGAACCGTTCCTAAGTCTTCTCCCCCACATCCCGCCACACCTCTCGACGACACCACATGTCACGGTCCTTCTCCTCAGTGCAGGCCCCCGTCACATACCACAGATCGATTGTGAATACTCGCCCCGGGTCCCGGGCCGGCCGGTTCGGCTGTTTCGAGTGCCGTGCGGTCCACCGAAGTGTTGCGGGTTCGGTCGCGGTCAGGGCTCCTGAAGGAGGCGACCGATCCGGGTTTCTCGCTCACGTCAATGTCTCTCCCTCTCTCTGAATCAATGCACATCTCCTCGGGGGAGGAGAACAAACAGTAAGACCCAGGGCTCTTCCTTACCAATCTCCCGGAATGGACTTCGAAACACAGCTCTAACCACTTCCCCACCCCCCCACCCAACAAGTCCACTGGCTCATGTTGTTCTCAACCGAGGCCAGAGTTCTCGCTGTGAAATCAGCTCTCTCTGCACCCTCCATCAAACCCGGTGACCACCCGGACACTCCCTTCTTCGTTTCGCTGCTCTTCCCAACACCCTTCCCTGACTGTATATTGTGCTTTCGGTCGCGGTATTTTTACACGCATGTAACTGAAAGACACAATCTCCTCTGAAACTAACTCAAACGCCAAAATCGTCGGACCTCCTCACTTCTGCACCCCGGTAGCAAAGGAAAAGCATTGCTAATTTAAATAAACAAACAAACAAAAAGCACATATATATCAACGGGTTCTTAAAACACTCGGCACCCTCCTCTTCCTGTCGCACAATCTGTATGACATTGAGTCTCTGAGGGCATCAGTTTTGCACTTGACGAGGACACAAAGCGTTCGGTCATTCGTCCTATGAAACCTTACAAAGTGCACCTCCAGGGCCAGGGAGTGTGAGGATGGGAGCATTCAGAAGGGCCCCTGAGGGAATGCGCCGAGGAACCCAGTCCTGCCTCAGTCACTTGGTAGGAAACCGTGAGGACTGAGATGGGCCAGTCGGCTCCTGCCCGCAGGAGCTGTCCAGGGGCTCACACGACAGGGAGACGGGTGTGCGCACGCACGGCAGGGTCAACGAAGGGGGTGGGCTTCCCCACTCAGTTCACTGTATCTGCATCGTCAAGGTAGGAGAGGGGCCCTTCAGCTGCCTGCTCAGCAGGGGCTTCTTGTGCCTGGGAGGCGCTCTGCGACCCTGCATGGGGCTCCTGCGGGTCCTGTGTGAAGGCCGTCCTGCCTGCGTCCTCTCTGGGAAGCTGACTGCAGGCAGGGCCCCTCTCCGTCTGCTCTCAGCTGACACCCTGATGGCCTTCCTCAGCTACCTCGCCATTGACATGGAAGAGGGCCGCTGCGCCCCTAAAGAGGCCATCTTTTTCTTCCTCTACGGGAACAACAACCGCGCCTGGCGTCCCATGTTCCAGAAGCAGCGGTTTGAATTCTTCCGCTCCATGGGCTACAGGGCATGGGTCACCAAGGAGGAGTGTGAAGAGGTAGTTGGGCGGCGGGGCTCTGGTGGAGGGCGGTGCCGGGCTGCAGAGGGAAGGGGTCCTGGGCCTCACAGCTGGGACTGGGGGGTGAGAGAGACGGGGGGGCCGGACATGGGGAGGGTCGTGGGTCCACATGGAGAGCCCTCACCTTTTCAGGGACTCTTTGTCTTTCCAGATCCAGGCCTTCGATCCCCAGCTCTGGGTGTGGCGGCGAGACCGTGCCCTCCTTTCTCAGACCCCGAAGGCTAAGGTAGGTGTGAACGGAGGGAGGGCTGTGTCCCCACGGGTGCAGACGGAATCATCTGTGGACCCTGGAGGAAACCCGACACATTTAACTGCACCGCCCATGATCGTCGACCCCATCCCTCTCCGTCACCCTGCCACACGTCTGAAGCACACCCACCAGGCACACAGCCAGGCATGTGCCGGAACTCCTTTAGCTTTACCTTGTCCCAAAAGCACTTCCCCTGCCCCACCATTCTAAACGATAGCTTTGCGGAATAGAGTTCTTTATGAAACAGGGCATGAAACGCACTCCTGGGTGTGGCAGGGCCACTCCCCGCTCCCGGCTCCACTCTCTTTCTCTTGTCTTCAAACTTTCCGCTGCTGTGGCAGGAAGGCGACAGCCTGGAGAGCAGGAAGGCCGCCTGCCCCTGGCCTGCGCTGGCCTGACTGGGACATCCTTCGAGCACACTGTCCTCGGCACCAGGTTGGTGTCTCAGACCCCAGGCTGGGGAGAAACCACGGGAACCAGCCCCTCTGGGCCAGCACTGCCCATCCCTGGCCTTGGTTCAGAATGCACCGACCCTCTGCTGGGCAGAGCTGGGATTCTTCCCATCTGAGAAGTGGGCGGCCTCTTGGGAGCCTATCTCATTTCACCGGCCTTCTCCCAACATCCCCTAAGGGGCGCCACGCCACTACCACTTCTCGGTGAGGTGGCTCACGCAGTCCTCGGTGCATTGGACGGTCTCTTTGACATTCTCTCACAGCAGAGTCTCCGGCTCGGTGCAGCAGGCATTCCTCCGGGTGCTTCTCAGTCACATTCGCGGTTCATTCACTGAGGCTGCTTTCACCCGCGGCAGCAGCTCGGCTCACGTTCTCCAGCATGCTCTTTCCAAAGGATGGTTTTCCTCCAATGATGTCTTGTCTCCGGTCCCTGAACAGCCACCAGACAGCCTCCTCTTCTCAGGAAACCAGACACGTTGTTTCCCAGAGGAGAGGCAAGGCCTGCAGGGAGTGGCCTCGAGCTCACTGTGCTCCCTGGGAGCTGGCCTGGCTCTGTGGGAAGGGAGGCGGACAGGTTGCCACACTCCTGGGGCCTGGGTCTCCACCCTGCACTCGCATGAGTGGCCACCCCACCTGGGGAGCACTTGTGAGCCTGCAGGGTACCTGGCACCTACTGAGAGCTCAAGCTGAAGATGAGGCAGACACGGAAGCCATTGTCCGCGCGCTCACACTAAAAAGCCTTCAAAGGCAAGAAGCTGATGAGCATGTCTCGAGCTACTACTGTGACCAGGGTCCTGAGGCCTCGCTTGGGTCCCATGGTGCTGTCATGTGAGCCAGCAGGGAGGGCGGGTCAAGAGCAGCAGCCACAGGGCTGTGGTTTCGCTGCCCGGTGTGTTAGCGGCTCAGCGCACACGGCTGGGTATCTGTTTATTTCATTAAAATAAAGTTTTCTTTTTATTAACCTTGGGGAGAGAATGAGTGATATCAACGTGGATCGTTGTTCCACCTATTTATGTATTCACCGGCTGCTTCTTGGATGCGCCCTGATGGGGGATCGGACCCACAACTTAGGCACACAGGAACGCCACTCTAAGCAACTGAGCCTCTCAGCCAGGGCACGCACATGGCCGTTCACAGTTAAAATCAAGGGTACAAATATCAAAATTCAGAACCTCAAGTGCAGTGACCACATTTCATGTGCTCAATAGCCACATGTGCCTTTTGGCTCCTCTACTGAAAGGTACTGATCTAGAATATGCCACTGTAGAAAGTTTGCCCGGATGGAGCTGTATTACACGGTACTTGCTCAGTAAATAGTAAGGAACAGAGAAGGGATAAAGAGAGTAGCAGGAAAAAAGAGAAGAGGGGGGTAGATGTTTCTTTGTGCTACCAGACTTGAGACCGAGGTGCCACGGATCACGGGAACAACTTTCCCAAAACCCCTTCACAACTGTTTGGAACACATTCTGCCCAGAAGGTCTCAGAGGTCAGGGCGTTACCTGGAGACAGCAGTCCGCAGCCACAGCAGACAGCAGGTAAAGTCGAGGCCAAGCTGGGCCATGGAGCAGCAGCTTCCAGTCCTGGCCTCTGAAGAAGTGCCAGACCAAAGACTTGCAGACAGCGCCCTCTTGTGGCTCCTCGCGCCAGCTTCAAGAAAACACACACAGGCAGGGAATGCTGCGGCTCAGGTCTCATAAACTACACAGCACCCTGATGGGTGGGGTCACTGCAGCAAAGCTGCCACTGCATTAAAGACAGGTGGCTGTCAATGCCCTGGGGCACATCTGGACCGATTTCTGAACGATGGGACCAAACCCTCCCCCATACCTGGAACAAAATCACCACTGCCGCCACTGAGGCCCAAGCGCCACGTTCTCCACAGCACCTCCCCTGCCACGTTGTCTGCCGTAGCCTCTGAGGGGGTCTCCCTTGTCCACTCGCACCTTGCATCCCAGGCCATCGATTCGGCCATAACGCCTTTTCCCAAACACAAGTGTGACGCACTTGTGATCTTCTAAAAACCCCCCACTGTCTCGCCCCAGCTCCATCTTCTATCGCCGTCCCCTCCCAAGCATGAGTCTCCTACGTGGCTTGCACACCCCGCACTGTCACCTGGCGGCCTCCACACGGTGTGCCTCTGCCCAGACATTCTGTTCTCACCCTTCACTGGTAGGATAATGAGACTCATCTTCAAGTCTCAGCTCAGATGGCCCTGCCCCTCGGAACATTCCCTCACCCTCAACACCCAGTCAGCGTGCCTTATCTTATCCATGGTTCCTCATCCCAGAGCCTGAGGCAAGGGCCGAGGACCAGGGTTTTAGTGGGAGTAATCCAGGCGGGCTGGTAAGGGAGGGCGGAAGTGAGACAGGGAAGGAAAGGAGCCAGGATAAAGGACATTTCCGGAGGGGGACTTTGGAGGGGGACATTTCCTGGCGCCACCGCAGGGATCTCCAATGTCACAGCCCTTGGGGTCACCCGGGGAGCCTGTGGAAGCCTTACCCAGCCCGCCACCCATTACGTGAGAATCCGCAGGGTGGAGCAAGGGCATCAGTGTTTTCTCTGTGTGGGAAAGACGAACTGAGACCCAGCTTGGGTGCGTCTGGGTCAGGCCTGAGGACCTGGATTCCCAAACACATCCTGGGGAAGCGGTCCTCTAGTCTGGGCCCTACCAAGGAGCCAGGGTGCCTGCCGCCCAAGTTGTGCAGCTCCAAGGCCCGCCTGACAAATCCACGCAGGGCTGAACCCGCCCGGTGGCCCGAGGACTTACCGTGATCTTCGTGGCCCTGGCATGCTTCCCATGGAAGCTGAGCACGACACTCTCCGGGCCGTGGCTGCCGTAGGTGCCTTTGAAGAGGCCCGGCCTGATGAGGTCCTCCCGGTGGCTGGGCGGGAGGTAGATGCGGCGGCAGGTCAGGCGGTTGCTGCGGGGAGGGTGACGGGAGAGCGTGGCAGAGCCGCACGGGGCTGCAGCGGTGCAGAGCCCGCACCTCCCCGCCCCACCGCGGGGCCCAGGCCGTGTGGCTGACCTAGGATGCCACATCCGTGGGGAGCAGGGCCACCCCATGTTCCCGAGCCATGCTCACCCCACCCACAGGTGCACAGCACCCTCACACCTTCTCTGATTCCAATGAGGCTTAACCCTTTGAGCGCCATGCGTCACTGTTAAAGTTTGTAGGAGAAATGCCATGTTATTTTGCTCAGAAATGCAGTTGATGGAAAATGTCTATAAAAGCATTATTCATGGGCTGAAAATTTCACGACATGTAGTAAATACCCCCTTCTTTTGTAAGCCGTGTCCTTTGACACAATTTAGCAAAAAGTTTACTGCATTAAAATTATTTTGTGACGACAATTATTTTAGAAAAAAAATAAATTCTTTCCTTCAATATGGCTTTTGAAGTATAATATGTACCATAAGATAAAATCTATGAGTATAATTTGAAAAAACACAGAGCAACATGGATAACAAGCAAGAACTGTGCCAAATATTACATAAATTTGGGGGGAAAAAAGAAAATTTCATAGCGTACAAGAGAAAGGGACACAAGCAGCATTCACACTAGAGACCTCTATCAATAGATATCAACAGAGAAAAACAGTTTAGAAACAGAATGCTAATTCTATACCGTGAAGCAGTGAAAATGTCCATTAGCAAAAGCTTCCTTATCACGCACGCTGCACAGTATCAACGATTATTGCAAAGATAAATGAAATTAAAAGGACCATTTGAAATGTAAGTAAAAATTAGCCCTGGCTGCTGTGGCTCAGTGGACTGAGCATCGGCCTGCGAACCAAGAGCCGCTGGTTCGATTCCCAGTCAGGGCACATGCCTGGGTTGCACGTCAGGTCCCCAGTTGGGGGCGCGAGTGAGAGGCAACCACACAGTGATGTTTCCCTCCCTCTCTTTCTCCTTTCCCCTCTCTCTCTCAAAATAAAATAAACAAATAAATACATCATTTTAAAAGACAAAATAAAATAAAATGTAAGTAAAAATTATATCAGAATTAATGTCAGAATTGGAACAAACATAAAAGTTCGAAATCTCGATCAACATGAGCAAAAGTTATATCAATACATAACCTGAACTACAACAAAAGAGAACAAAACATAAAATATGAATTCTTCCATTGTTATTTACATTCGTAGCCGTCGAAAACAGAGTTGCTGGGAGCGACGGCACTTTTGGGAAAATTTTCAGCGTCGCTCACAGCGACGTTGGCACTCAAACGGTTAACAGGGGCTCCCGTGTCCCTGCCAGGGGCGCTGCAGTGGAGCACTCAGTGACCGGAAGGGAATGCCACTCCTGCTCTGGCACTCTGGGACAACAATCCAAGACTGCACGGGGAACATGGCAAAGGAGCTAAACAGGGGCTGGAGGGACCGGCTCCAGGGACAGAGAGGTGGGACAGCAGGCCTTCCAGGACGGACGTGCGAAAACAACCCCAAGGATTAGGCGCACACACCAGGGCTGCTGGAGCATCCGGATGCAGACGGTGACGATAAATAAGACGGAAGACATATGGGGGACAAGTGAGGAGGTGGGCATGGGCACCGTGCTCACAGCAGCCAGAGAGGGTGGCACTGAGCTCATGCTCCCACAGAGCGGGGCTGCACTCACCCGTACTGACTGGCGCAGACGAACGTCACCAGGACGAGCTCCCGCATGTGCTCGTGGAAAATGTCCTCCAGCGTCCGCCCCCATTCTTCCCTCAGCCGCGTTCGGAACTCCTTCCAAGAGAATTCAGCTCATGACAACCACCATGACACAGGGGCCCGGGGAGGCTGCTCACTGTAATACTGAGTGGACAAAGCAGCATTTTTGTAGTTCTGGGTGATGCTCTGGGCACACCTATGATGAAGGAACCCACCCGGGTGGACAAATGAAGACGGGGCCGGACAGGAGCATAGCACTCTGCCATGTGTTTGGTGTCCCAGCACCTGGCCTCCCTTCCTGTGGAAGCATGCCACCACTGAAAAATGAGGGGCTCTGGCTCCTGCCTTCCCAGAGCACACGAGCCCACACCTCAGGGGAAGCAGCAGGAACATGGGGTCCCTTCGGGTGAGGCTGGGGCCACAGTCCGTACCCACAGCTCCAGGGAACAGCCGCATGAACCTCACGTCGAGCCCAGCCAGGAAACGGGAGGCTGAGCTCGCTTGACACTGCACAAGCCTCTGAGCCTAGTTCTCGGGCCTCTGCGAGAGCAGGGCACACAACAGGACTCGGTCACTAAACCCTGTGCTGGCTGACTTAGCCAGAGTTGCTTTCTGTAGCTGCTGCTCAGCACCATGATGGGTACAGCTGGAGTCAGGAGACTGCGGGTGGGTTTTCCTTTCTCAAACGTGACTTCACACTTATGGTGTAGGTTCAGTAAGTATATGCACAAAAAGAGAGCTTTTATAAACACCGAGTCCCCAAAAAGTCCCCAAAACTCACTCATTCATTGTGGAATCGAACACTGGGAAGGATATTTAGCGCTTAATTGCTTGATTCTGCACATTTAACCTAATCCAGAGAATGGAGTTTCTAACTCAAAATAGTGTTTCTAATGATTAGCTAGAATTAGCTCTATAAACAGAAGCAAAAGCAACTTGCCAAAACAACAAAAGAGCTACAATCCGTCAACCGCTTTACTACGTTACTGCCCAAAGTCCGGCAAAGAACAAAAATTGCTACGGTGGCTGAACAAAACTACTGCTATAACTACAAAGTCAATATAGAAAATCAACTGAATGTTTATATACTAGCAGCACTAAGCTATCAAATAAAAATTTTGAACCCAATTTACAATAACCAAAAATAAAACAAACCACAGGACTTGGGAATAAATATTACAAAATATATTCAAGCCCTCCACTCTGAAAACCCCAACACCGCAGAGAGAATCCTAAAGAGGCCTCATACTAGTCAGAGGTCTCTACAGACTGGAACACTCAGCATCAAGTCTGCAACTCTCGACAAACTGACCTAAAGGTTCCATGTCAATCATCATCCCACCGAGCTAGCTTTTCTGGAGAAACCAACAAGCTCATTCTGAAACTCATAGGGAAATGAAAAGAACCTAAACATCCTACGCAGTCTTGCCAAAGAACAAAGCCCAAGGAACAACACTAGTTCGTGTTATGACTTACTACAGAGCTACAGTAATCAAGACGGTGGCATGACCATAAGAACTAACAAATATATTAATAGAACTAAACGGAGAGCTTGGCATCAGACCCACATTTATGTGGTCAGCTGGTTTTCGACAAAGCTGATAGAGCTACCTGGTGGGGAAAGAAAAGTCGTTTCCACAAATGGTACCCCAACAACTAGACATGCGTACGAAGAAGATCCACAATCCCCACCTCACACCATACGCATAAAATCGTTCAAGCTGGGTCACAGACCTAAACAGAATGTGAAGCTACCAAACTTCAGTGAGAGAGACGAAGAACGAGACAGCAAGAGAGAGACAGAGAGGGAGAGAGACTGATTCTCTGTCACTGGAAGACAGGCAAAGGTTTTTAGAACACAGAAACCAATAACCAGAGAACGGTTTTAAAATTATTTCACCAAAGTCAAAACCTTTCACTGAAAAGGCTCAACTCCCGGAGGAAAGGCCCTTCAAAATAAATCAAATAGATAAATAACAGGTAAAAATGGAAGCAAGTGAATGTAATAAACAAGGATTTCAATGTTGCCATGGTGAATAACCAGACTCGACCTAAATGCCGAAGCGCAGACAGCTTGCCAACAGTCACAGTCTTATTTACTTTGCAGGAAAAGGTCAAAGTCATTATACCAACCAGACCCAATTACTCAGAACCAAGAACTTCCAAATACGTATGCTTACTACAGAATAATCTTAGAAGGTGTAGATGCATACGAAAAAACACAGGGGCCCAGAACATATGAGACATATCTGGGGCCGACTCAACCATGTGCTAGCATTGTACAACACTGTCTTAATCTGCACAAAAGGCCTAGGAGATGAGTGCTAACGTTTTCCTTGTTCTACAGAGGCTTGGGACTTATAAAAGCAGAGAAAGCTTTCCAAAGTCACCCAGCTAGTGAGTGACAGAATCAGAGCTAACTCAACAGTCCACGTGCTAAATGGTCTTGCCTCCACCAAGGCCAATACCAGAGCCAATCGGAGCATGGGAGGTAGGGCTTACCTGCCCTGGTGGGCTGTACACAAGGACCATGAAACCGACAACGTGCAACAAGAATCTGGAACACCTTCAAGGCCTTTGACCCTTTGATCTGCATGATCCGAAATCCACATAAGGTTTTTCATGGACTTCAGACAGTGGCATGGCAGGAACAACACTTGGCATCCTCCTGGTGTGGTATCCTAGTCAACTCTCAGGAGTCAGTTGGGGTCCACAGGTAACCACATGGTCTTAGTTTACAGAAAAGGACTGAGGCGCCCATAGGTTACGTCACTCCAGCACGTGGTCAAGAGGATAACAGAAGAAATGCGAACGGTTAAGCACAAACCCCATGTCTACCCGCAGCAGCATGCTTACATCCCATTACATCATACCGAGATGACGGGATGCTGTGTTGAATTAAGACTCGGTCTTGGGAACGGTTCTGAGGAGACCGGGAGATAGCTCTGGAGTAACAGCAGTTACGTGAGAAATGCCGAAGCACAGAGGGAGGCTGGGAGATGGGCGTGGAGAGGGCTCCCCGGTGGGGCTGTGCCCGCGCCTTTCCCTCCAGAGTCTGCTGGCTTTGTGTTGGAGGATAAGGCATCGTTTTAGTAACTGGGTGATTGCTTCCCCAACTCTGCTCTTCCCTGCAGCTCCCAGGTGTCTGGAAGCCTCGCGTAGGGGACCTGGACAGGTAGGAGCAGGGCAGTAAGGTGGTGGCGGGGCCTTGGCCATCATCCGTGAAGACAAACCAGGCAGCGCCTGCGCTAGGGAGACACAGCCTGGGCAGCCCGAGAGCCACACCGCTGCTCACCAGACAGCCTGGACTTGGCCTTCAAAGGTGCACAGAGCTGGCAGAAATCCTGGACCTAGAGTTCGCATGCAAGCAGGTCGGAGAGTTGGGAAGCCCTGTGGATGCAGTTTATGACTCCACAAGGCTGGCTTCTTGTACCGATGAAGGGTCTAGCCCACGTGAAGGGTTGGGCGGGACCACTCACTGGTTCCTTCGTGAGCAGGATGCTAAAGGGACTCGAAAAATGGCTGAGAAATGCACACCCAACAAATGCAAAGAAGCTGTCATGAGGCTTCTGTGTTTGAAAAGTTCAAGTTCTTCTTAAGAAATGGCAATATTTTGCAATGGCAGAATGACACAGATCCTCAGAACACTACAACTCATAAAGATAAGGGACAATTACTCGTGCAAACAAAAGGAAGCACAAGGAAACTCCTGGTGGGACTGACACGCAGGTTTACCCACTGTGCGGCCGGGGCTGAAAATCTCAATCTCCGGGTCCACCTGTGGGAACAATAGCCCCTCGTCTCCCTGCAACTCACCTCCAACAAGAAACCTACACGGCACACAAACACTCTTGACAAAGGGGTGAAGGAGAACGACCCGGTGAAAACTCTTTCCTTTCCGTCATATGCCCTGAGGGTTGGCAGGAAAACAAAATCCTATGCCTGTGCACACACATCTAGGTGAGGTCACTCAGACACACTCTCTGTGCCAGCCACGTGAGGATCAACCGCAGGAGAGGGCCCTCTTGTTGGCGGCACGCTGAGGACGTCCAGCCACGCAACCTCATGTCTGGTCCCTGTGCACAGAAGGGGTACGGGCTCACCTCTTGCCTCCCACCAGACATCCGGTGGTGGTCCGTCTGGTTGCACTTGGTGGAGAACTCGTCCTTCCTCACAATCTTGAGCATTCACGACACAGGAGCGAGGGGAACAAATCACTCATGGCATCTCCACCAGACAATAAGCCCCTCTGGCTGGGTGCACCCCGCTCATCGACAGAAGCCCAGCATCCCTACAAATTGTGACCAGTCCAGAGAGAGGAGCTCGGCACCACCCTGACCGTGCACCTCCTTCTCAGAGGAGCAGTGCATCCAGGAGACAGGTGCTTACATGTTTCCAAGGCGATTCTTAGAGCAGGAAAAAGGCGCTATCATTTAGTAGCCTCAGGAGTATGGAAAAAACAACAGTGAGGAATGGTGTGGTGGGAAAGAACAAATGCTTTTAACTGGATGCAGAACCAGTGGAGAGGTCCAACTAGTGACTCTTTGGGGAGTGACATACAGCACCACAGCATAAACAACACACAGAAGTAGTGGGGGTAGAGCCCCGTTTCCTCCCATTTCTCCTGCTCTGTACGGACATGGGCTTGTAGCTACAGACACCGCTGCAAACTCGCTGGCACCAAGACCGGGAAGACAGAGGAGGCCTGGCCCCTCGCCCGCACACGGCTGCCGTACCTAAGGGAGCCCGAGCACACACTCACCTGGATGTGGCCGTTGTGCGGCCCGCTGTGGCCATACACGCACTCCACCGTGTGGGTCGATTTCCTCTCCATCAGGTCAATTCTAAACCAGGGCTTGAATCGCATGGGGTCATCCACATGAGGGCCATGGGGAGGCAGGTACATCCAACCGATAATGAACGAGCCGTCCCACCTGTAGGAAGGACAAGGGCGCACGTCCACAGGAGGGTTACCTGAGGCACCAAGGCAGAGGTTCCTCACCCGCAGCTCTTCACAGTGACCACCCACGTCTGCATGCTCCAGGCCCACGGAGCACCTCAGGGCCAACACACATCAAGATACCCCTGATCTATCACAATGGGACAAGCATGGCCCTGCCCATCAAGTGCTTGTTCATGACAGAGTCGTTATCTAATGAAAAACAACGTGAGCCCTGGCTACTGTGGCTCAGTGGATTGAGTGCCCGACTGCAAACCAAAGGGTCACCGGTTCCATTCGCAGTCAGGGCATAGGCCTGGGTTGGGGGACAGGTCCCCAGGTGGGAGCGTGTGAAAGGCAACCACACATTGATGTTTCTCTCCCTCTCCTTCTCCCTCCCTTCCCTTCTCTCTAAAAATAAATAAATATTTCTAAAAGTCAATGAGACTATACTTAATAACAGTGTATTTGATCACTGAAATTTACTGAGAAGACAACTTCAACGTGAGATGATGGATACGTTAACTACCGGTAGCTAGATGGTGGGACCATGCAGTGTGCCTTAGAAATCTTACATTTTTGTCAATTATATCTCAATACAGCTGAAAAATGAACTCTTTAAATGCAAAAAAAGCAGTTAGACCTGAATCCAAGAAAGCCTTTTAGAAAGGGGAGGTAGCTAAACGACACGAGGAAGAAGCGGAATAATCTCCTAAGTGATGCCCAATAAATAGGGCAACTGACCTGAGAAAAAAACGGGGTGCTGATTTCAACAGGACATCACGAGCAAAACACACAACGACAGCGTGCGGGCCTGCTTTGGGTCCCGATTGGAACGAACCAGCTGTCAAAGGCAGTTTTGAGACTATCGGGGAACCTTACATATGCACAGGGTCTCAGGTAATGTCAAGGGATTACCGCTACTTTTGCAAGATGTGATAAGAACGTGGTGCATATGTAGGGAAATACCCACATTTGTAGAGATCCACATTGAAGGATGAACACATGAAGCAACACAGGCCTGGGATTTGCTTGAAACCTCCTAAGAACAGAACGGCAAGGGGCAGAGACAGAGGCCACAAACTTGGCGCACTACCAGTAACTGCTGAATCCCGGTGGCAGGCATTGGCAGTTCATGCTACCATTCCCGCTATTCTTGTGTGTTTAAACCAGTGACAGATAGAAAGGGACAGAACTCAGACCAAAGGACACGCAGTCCCCACACACACGCTAAGCACAAATGCACCCACATTCTCAGTGCAGGGACACAGACAGCCCGGTCGGGAGGACCCCGTAGTCGCTCCTGCCTGCCCAGGAAGAGCCCAGATCTACAGCTTCTAGCTCTAGCCACGGGAGGAGAGAACTTACTCACTCCTGTGGCTGCCTGTCTGAGACGAGAGCCAGTTGCTGTTATTCAGTCATGGCATCCATTTCCCCTGCTTTGAGAAGCTTCTTTTTATTCATTTTTATGACTCACTGCCAGGATGAAAAACAATTCTCACCCACAGCCCCCACCCACCCCACGACTAAAAAGAAAAACATACGCCCACGCTGGGAGCTGTTGGGTTGTCCCTGAGAAAATGCTTTAATAGCAAGGCTTTTGCCCAGTGATATCAAACGTAACATATGTAAAGTGTGCTTCTTAACGAACGCTCCCACCAAAGAATATAAAGCCATACTTATCCCCGTGCAAACCCCACTCGGTGAGCAACCAGAGTCCCCAGGTGGCCCGTCTGGACCACGCTCGGAAGAGCCACACTGAGGCTGTCCGGGGCCGCTGAGAGGCAGACCCACCACTGTTACATGGCGAGCAGCCGGTCTCCCGGACTGGGCTTCTGGCCTGAGCCAGCGAGAAGGGAAGCAGGGGCAGAACACCAGCGCTCCCCGGGGCACCCGACTGTTTCCACTGGGACATCAGCTACAGCAACACCTGGGCCCAGGCGCCTGCCCGGAGCTGCCAAAGTATTAACCGCACATGCCTGGCCCTAGCGTTTCTGTTCAGGAGGCCCTGTTCAGGGCACATGCACACCTCACGGTGGGGGAGAAGCTGCTCTACAGAGAACCACCTAGGGCCGCGAAAAATAACTGATGAGAGGTTCCTTGTGATTGCTCCAATGACATATAGCAAGCAGCTGACTTGCCCCTTGGGTAGAAAAGGCACTAAGTTCCATCCACATGGGGCAGCAGTCCTGACTTCACAAGAAACCACACATGAAGAGAAAAGAAAAGAAAAGAAAAGAAAAGAAAAGAAAAGAAAAGAAAAGAAAAGAAAAGAAAAGAAAAGAATTCACACGCGAGGCTCTCGGACTCACCACCACATTCAGCAGTCCTCCACAGGGCCCGATATCCGGCTGCCACAACCCCGAGATGTGTCTGTATCGGTGGAGCACTACAGGAAGAGACAAAGCGGGTCTTCATTTTAGAGCCAGCCAGTCTTCACTTGACAGTGCATCAGGGGACAGGGCAGGAGCGGGAAGACAGGACTATGAAGAAATTACAAAGGCTTGTAACAGCCTTGCACACAAGGAATTCAGCAAAGCTTACCTACAAAAGTTCCTAAAGAATTCTAAGAATGAAAACGTCTTTGAAAAGCATAGTAAAACAGACAACGGAGTCCTTTGGAAACCCAGCCTCAGTGTGAGCAGCTCCAATGACAGGGAACTGCTGTCTTGCAAGACATGGACTGAGCTGAGCGCCTTTGTGAAATGACGAGCCTCGCGTCCGTTTACACAGCTGAGGGGGCACAGGAGTCCTTAAGAGGTGGCGGCAGAACCCACAATGTCATGGGACTGTACACTAAGAATTAAGTTGGGTCTTCTCTCTTTTTTTAAAAACATCGCACTTCCCCACCTGATTTCAAAAGCAAGGCAACCATATTCACTGAAGACGACTGGAGAGAAGGAAACCCAGTGCCAACCTGAAATCTCACTAGAGAGAGGACCAGCTGCAGTAAACCTTTTGGAAAATGTCCTTCACTTCAGTTTTCCTCTGCCTTTGCACACGTACTTGTTCGGTGAATAGCTGACTGAATTAATGGGCAACCAACTCACGTAAAGCCCTGACTGCCAGGCGTAGGGTCTGGGGTCTCTGTGCAGGCACTGTGTGGTAGGTAACGTCATGTACCAACTGGACTGGACCACAGGGTGCCTAGACTCTTGGTCAAACATGATTGCACATGCGCCTGGGAAGGTGCTTCTGGCTGAGGTTAACACTTAAACCGGCGGACTGAGTAAAGCCGACCGCTCTCCCCACTGGGGTGGGCCTCGTCCAGTCAGGTGGAGACCTGAGTGCAAGGCTGATCTCCCACCAGTAAGAGGGAACCCCTCCTGTCTGGCTGCAAGAGCTGAGACATGGCTTCTCTAACTACAACAAGATAATAACCCTCCTGTGAATGAGGGGGGATTTCCTCCTCCTGCCTGACAGCCTTGAGGTGCACACTGGCTGAAAGTGGCCTGTCCAGCCTCACTGTATACCAAACTCCTTCTATCTACTAGAGCAATTTGGAGCACTGCCAGGATTCTAGGTTAGAACCTCAAAGCCAGAGCCCTACAGGTCGTTATTTTCAAGTTCAAAATGCACTTCAACAGTCACCATCAATTTGCACACAGGGACACGTGGTAGGTATGTCATAAGGACAGCACATCGCCCCATGATGCTTCCACCTTCTTACACACACAGATTAGTAAGATAACACATGGCCTGATATGGAGAAAAAGAAACACAAGTGATACTGCAAAAGCCACTAATCGGAGGCCACAAAGCTCCTGACAGTCCCAATCTGCAGCCTCAGGTGATGCTGACTTGCTTCTCTCTAGGACAGCGTCGTGCACTCGGTCAAGACTGTGGATCCTTTCTGGTCCAGCAGAACATGGCCTAGAGGCTTTGAGAAGACCAGGGGGACAAACGGGCCCTCAGTAGCTCCAGGAACGGAGTGAACGGAGGAGGAGGAAACAGTGCAAGGTCCCAGGCACCTCGCAAACCAATCGTCACAGCGCTTCTCTGGAACGTCTGGGTAACAACAGAGAAGAAATTCCAAGCTGCACTGCATCAGAACATTTTAGGAGCACTGGGATACTGGGGCGTAGAGAGGTTTGAAATTAGGGTTGAAATGACTGTTTTTTCCCTCAAATATTTTATTTATTTATTTTTAGAGAGAGGGGAAGGGAGGGAGAAAGAGAGGGAGAGAAACACCCATCTGTGCTTGCCTCTCATGCACGCCCGATGGGGACCTGCCTCGCAACCCAGGCCTGTGCCCTCACTGGAAATTGAACGGGCCACCCTCTGGTCCACAGGCCAGCGCTCAATCCACTGAGCCGTGCCAGCCATGGCTCTCTTTTCACACATTATATATTTTTTCCTCATACTCATGGAGGCAAGAGACCACTCAGTTTAAATATGTCCACAGAGAAATGCAGCCAATGCTTACCCACATCGTATTTTCATTATGTTTTCTGGATCTTCCTAATTTCCTACAACACAATGACTACTCCATTTTTATAACTACACCCAAAGCGTAGAGAGGACAGCAATCTCCAGTTAGAACGGTGCCTTCTAAGCTGTTGGCTATCAGCAGCTGGGGGACATCATAACACGTGGCTAAAGTCCAGAGGCCCTGGAAGGCGTGGTGAAAAGTCTGGACTCACGATACATTCTTACAAGCTACAGAAAACGTCCGACCACAACACACGCCCAACACAACTCTAGGCACTTCCTAGCTCCCAGCCCCCGAGCCTCCCTCCCACACGTGGGTCACAATTCCATTCTCGGTCTTGGCTATCAGTTCCAGAGACACTGTTGTTCTAGAAGAATCCCGTGGCAAATGTATGACATAATGACCCTCTAAGTGCTTGTCCACTGCATTTAAAAGCCCGTGCCAGGCTGTTCCCGTCAGCACAGCCATGGCGATTGATCGACAACTCTCATTAAGAAGTGCTACGTCATGTTCTCTGCCACGGGCCTGGAGAAGGCACCGTGGCTCACTGACTGCCAAGCAGAGCGAGAGCGGGGCCGTCTAAGACAGAATGTTCTAGAGAGGCTGCTTCCAACAGGTTTTGGAGGAGAACACAATTCATGCCTTCAGATTTGGCCCACCTCACCCCCTTGTGGCCCGGCTCCTCCTGACCGTTTATACACACTCCTGACGAGCCCCCTCGCCACTGGTCTTCACTCAGGCAGCTCAGCTCTGGGCCCGACGACACAAGCACTGTGGGCTGTGCACAGCGCTCAGACACTGCCCCCAGCACGCCCACCAGTCCTGGCGTCTCCACACTGACTCCTGGGGGGTTCCCCGCAATAAGTAAAATGGGACAAGCGAGCTCGTCAGCCGCACGTCCAGAGCCTGGCAGGGCTTAGGAGAAACGCCACAGATGACTCTATTCCTTGTGTTCCGAGTAGGTTTTATTAGAAACCGTGCCCTTATAAGACTCAGAAGTGGGTCTCGTCCACACAGGCGATGCCGACACAGGGCCCACTCAGCGGGGCTGAGGTCATAAGCAGCAGCGGGTCCCTGCAAGCAGATATTTTTAACATCTTTCTTGACAACTGAAATTCACACTCTGCATCTCAGCTCAACCTAATAAAAACTGGAGCTAGCCTTAATCACCATGGAATATGGCTTAGGAAAAGTTCCAGAGCCCAAGTAATGTCCATCAAGAGGAATCCGGTTCTAAATAATTAACTCTTTCTACGGCGTTTTGTCTCACGTGCATATGGGTACAGGTACGCAATTTCTTCAGATTCACATATGCTGTCTAAACGCAAGTGACTACTGAAGCCTAGGACAAACCACTTACACTACCTTTTGGAATACAAGGGCTTTAGGGCTTCGACTCTGTTCTCTCCGCTCGGCCTTAATAAATAATAGGTGCTAAGGTATGCATCAGAGCGATCGTGCTGGTACTACCCCAAAACAAAAGAGATGCTGCAGAAACCTGGCCCAGCCCACCGCTCAGGTACGACGCTGGTTACGGCCAACACACAGGGAAGAGAGCGGAAAGGTGAAAAGACAGCACAAGCCAAGGGCAGCTGGCTCTTAGGACCAAAGCGTCCGCGTGCCGTGAGTCAGAGGTCCCTCCCCATGCAGCTTCTCACCATGCTGCCCTGCCAAAGCCAAAGCAGCAGGAGGTACATACGGCAGGTGTACGCATCTCTGTACCTCATGTGCTCGTAACCGGGAGGAATTTTCACGAAACGTCCTGACCTCACGCGAGGGTTTATACCTGAACAGACACAGCAGGGAAAGGGCTAAGGATGGTTCCACTTTCACGATGGTATAAATAGTTTTCATATGACTCAACACCCTTTCCCTCTCTGCCATCGCACTCAATCCCTGGTACCTTGGGAGGCAAGCACTTGTCAAAAATGAGAGGCCTGGCTGGAAAGAAAATGTGCTAGATCTTCATTTTAATCAACAGATTCACACCAGAAACTCATGAGGGAGGGCAATCTTGGGACACTCTCTTCCTGTCCCTGTCATGGATCCATGGAGCTCACAGCAGAGGGCGCAGCCTGTGGGCATTTAGAGTGGCTCTTTTGGGAACCCTTGTGCCCCGACTAAGATATCCAGCTTGTATAATGTATGCCTAGTGTTTTCCTCTGCTTGTGCTCGTTCTGCTGTTGAGTATGGAGGATGTCTGCCAGCTCCTAACTCAGACCCTTCGCTTCTGAATCAAGGCTGGCTCACGCTCCCACCTATGCCAGGGAATAAGGGTGAGTTGCCTTCAAAAGCAAACTCACAAAAATATGCTCCTGCATTGTGAAACCTGCTTTCGTTGGGGGCAGATTAAACACTTTAGGATACCAAATGAAGATAATATAAATTATTCTCTGAATTTCCCAACCGTTTTCAAGGGGTCAAGAATAACCAGTCAAAAGAAACCTCCAGATAGCCTCCTTTGTCTGCCCACATCCCCGCACGCACGTGTGTGTGTTCACCTCGTCATGGCCCTTGTCCCCAATCTGTTGCTCACATCCTGACCTACCCCTGACCACACCAGTTCCTGCTCCCCAGAAGTCCCTACCCACCTACGGAGAAGATTGTTCTTTGACGTGACTGTGTCTGTCCCACAGGTTGGACCTGAGCCAGAATGGAGGCTCATTTCTGCAAACACTTCTCAGAGACTGGATGATCAGAAATGATCTTCATTTAGATTTAAATCGGCATCCTCCATAGTCTCCTGCTGTGTACTGGTTCCCAGAACAGGTGCTTGTCCCACCCGGGCCAAACATGTAATTACCTATACCTGGCTGCACTCATGTACTAGTACCTGTGACTTTCACCCCTCTTTCCTATGTCATTCTTTCGTGCTTGCCAAGTGGTGTGGGGATCCATTTCATTCTTCAGCTGCCCCAGACATACCTCATTTGTAAGTTTGGCCAGCCTCTGCTTCAGTCTGCTCCCTGCTCTCCCTTACAGAGGTAGATTTTCCTATCTCACGGCTTTTCCCTGGGTCTGCGTGCACAAACACCAGCTACCTGCCCGACCCCCCTACACCCACAGCCAAGACGTGCTCTGCAGGGGCCTTATTGACCACGTATGCTGTCCTCTGGGGGTCACAGCCTGTAATGCCCGGGACACGTGAGCACCTGCCTCCCTCTACGATGCTATTTGGAGTGCTCGCACTCTTTTTGCCTTTTTGAAGATTTTATTTATTTACTTTCAGAGGGAGGGGAAGGAGGGAGACAGGGATGTGAGAGAGAAACATTGATTGGTTGCCTCTCACATGCCCCCAACTGGGGACCTGGCCTGCAACACACGCATGTGCTCTGTCTGGGAATTGCACTGGCGACCCTTCAGTTTGCAAGCCGATGTTCAATCCATTGAGCCACACCGGCCACGGATGACAACCATCTCCATGCTGCTCTAAGATGACATCATCAAATAGCCTCACAACACTCAAAAAGCAGTTATCAAAGAGAAGAACTGGTCATATTACTCATAAAAGCCAGCTGGTCATCCCTAAGAGTCACGCAACTTTTCTTGAGTGTGTGTACACAGGGACTGGTGTAGCGAGCTTTGTTCTAACTCTAAAGAGATTTAACACACTGAGCTATGGACAAATAACAGAGGAACTGAGGGTACAGCCAGGACCACGCGGGCTCCCACAGGATAAAGGCGGGGAGGGCACCGGCGGAGCACCAGCTTCCTGCCCCTGAAATTCTGGGCTTTAGAGGAATCACAGAAGCGTTGTTCTCGCCCATGAGAAGAGAGGACAGCAAGGGTTACATTTCCAGGAGAGATGACCACTCGAGCCTCCCCAACTCACTTCCTCTGGAGGGACACACGTCTCCTGGGTTGGTGAGATGTGAAGCAGGGGCAAGACAAGAAACTAAAGTCTGGACGTGCACAAGGCAGGAGGATCGGAAGATCCTGAGCAGATCGGCCTTGCGGTGGGACCCGCAGTCAGGGGGGACAGCAGAGCAGGAGGCAGCAGCCAGCATGAGAATCATTCTGAGGGCAAGGGTGAAGCCCAAGGACCACAGGAGCAGGGGGAGGGGATGCTAGGAGCTGGAAGAACTGCAGAGGAAATGTGGCAGGGCAGACGGGTCCCGACAACAGCCTGAGGTTCCCTGAGGCAGACAGGAGGGGGCAAGAGCTTGGAGCACACAGCTGAGCCACCCAGAATGGCGCATGGACGTGGAAGGCCCATGAAGAACTTACAGTCGTTTGACAGGAAATCGCCCCAAATGTCACCAAATCCCAACCCAGAAACACTAGCCAATACAGCACTCCAAAATGGCCATGTGATCACAGCGTGGAGAGTCTCTGGTGCGATGCGGAGGCAACAAGACAATGAAATCGGCCCAGCTATAGGGACTGAACGTATCTCCCTACAGAGTCAGCTGCTCTGCAGGAATGCCACGCTCTACCTGTGCTGGTGGCGCAGCCACGTGAAGGAGGGGCACCTCACAAGGGGAGTCTCAGAGGAACAGACCCACGGAAATGACTGAATACATAAAGGCACCAACTAGCCCCCAGACCGGGAAGAAAGCCGGAGTGCTTCAGCGCCCAGTCACCAGCCTGGCCCACAGCGAAGCCCCACCGCCCTGCCTGCCTACTTCTCCGTCCCCAACCACACATGTTTCCATGGAGGAGCACGGCCCTCAGTTCCTGGGGGAGGTACTTGGTAAGAGGACATCACCTGCTCCGCTTTCAATTGACAACAGGGTAGGAAGCGCTAAAGCAAGTAATAACCACAATCTTCCGAGACGGGCTTAAGGGGAACGATGGTCCTTTTCAGAGAGGTGAACAGGTCAACTTCGGGCCCAAGAGAACGGGGTCGCCACGACTTTCTTACTCTGTTCTTTCATCCCCAGTCCTGGGTGCTAATGATGCACGCCACACCCAACAAGGGGGTGAGTGAGCAGGCTGCTCCCTGTGACCCCGCTGCTCCTGGGCGACATCAGCCTTAACAGGAGCCTTCGCAGCCCCCTCCAAAGGGGCACAGAGGAAAGGCTGGCTGGGGAGGCATTTGGGGCTCGGGACATCACGGAGCGTTGCTCACGACTCTACAAAGTAACAGAGCAAAAGACAGAAATGGCGGGCTGGGGGACTGGGAGGCTGGGAGAGGGGCAACACATGGGAGAAAACTGAAGGAAAGACCACCACAGGGCTGGAGCAGGATGCTGGGCTGGAGTGGGGAGCGGGCCCACAGGCAGCCCCGTTAGCTGAGGGCCTCAGCGGGAGGCTCACGGATGCATTTCTCACTTACTATCCGCCATCCGCGCATCCAGTCAGGCTGTCGGCCCAGAAACCAAAAGAACGGACCCCTGCAAGCACCCCAGAGCTTCTTCCTAGGGCAGACAAGTTTCTCACATCTAAAGCAGTGGATACCTAATATCCTCTGACGGGATGAAAAGTAAGGGTACAGACACGGCTAGAAAAGCGAGAAGAGAGCCAGCCACCCACCCAGTTTGGGCACTGTGACTACCAGTGCTGGCTTTAAAACATCAATCATAACATTAAGATTAAGGTGTCTAAAAATTACACTGAATTTGGGGACAAATTACTTCATTATCCATCGTTGATGCTCATGCTGTCTGGACTTAGAACAAAGTTAATCATGGATCATATTAGTTTAGGCTTTGCAAAGATGTCTTGACAAGACAGACCAATGATCTCCAGCTTCTACAACTTTTCACAAAAACCACGCTCTGGAAAAAGAAACATTTGCTAAGCAACACAGCAAAGAAATCAGAACGAAAAGGAAACAAACTGCTAGAAGGCAGAGAATTTGCTTCCTCTGTCTGGTTTCTTTCACTTCACGTAACCCCCTCGAGGCCTCTATCCCCACTGTCCCAGATGGCTGCATTCCGTTCCTTCTCCTACTTGAGTAACGTGCCACTTTAAAAGGAAATCTCACACAATAAAATATACTTAAAAAAAATAAAAAATAAAAAAATAAAAGGACATCTCACCTCTTCTGTACCCGCTCATCCACTGACGGACCCAGGTTCTTTCCACACCTCGGCTCTGCTGAATAATGCTGCAACAAACCGGGAGGTGCACATACCTCTTCCAAGTTCTCCTTTCATTTCCTTCCAAGAAATTCCCAGACCTGGAATTGCTACGTCATAGAATGTTGAGGAGCTGCCATACCGTTTTCTGGAAGAACTGATGGGACTTCACTCAGGGTTGGTACAAGCAGATTAGAAACATGGACGTGAACAAATAAAAAATACAACTTCGGGTACATCCTGACTGTCTCATCCAAGTGTTCAAATGATGGATCAGAAGCACGACTCACGGCCCAAGGGTGGAAACAACCCGAGTGTCCATCAGCCCATGGATGCAGCAACAAGATACGGTTTCTATGATCGATATCATCCATCCTATAAAAAGAAGGAAATTCTGGCGCATGCAACAACATGCATGAACCTTGAATCCTTACGCTGACAAAATAAGCCTGAAATAAATGTACAGACACTATAGGATTCCACCGAAACCCGTTCCCTACAGTAGTCAAGCTCCTACGGACAGGAGGCGCAAGGGTGGCTGGCTACCAGGACCAGGGGGAGACGGATAAAAGTTCATCTTTGTTGGGTGCAGAGTCTCAGTTTGGGAAGACGACAAAGTTCTGCGGATGGACGGCGGTGACTGTAGCACAAGGTGCATGCGTTCGATACCCGCGAATTTAACCTCTGTTGTGGTTAAAACGGTAAACTGAGTATGTTATTTCACCACAATAAGAAAGCAAGGGAGGGAGGGAGGGAGGATAAACAAAAGGAAGTAAAGGGTTCCGTGCCCAGGAAAACAGGAGAGCTGTGAGGCTGGCAGGTGGTTCAGAAACAGCATCCGCTGACCCTGCGGCGTAACGGGTTGGTCGGTACCTTTTCTGCATCTGCCCTCCCCACCTGCACAGGGAACATTCTGTTCTGTCTTCAACTGGAGACCTTTCCACTTAAGTCTTCCTGTGTGGGTGACATTTCATTCATAGGGTACCTGAGCGGTAGTGAAATGTCTGACTCAAGAGTGAAACACAGGCTGAAAACGTGGATATGTAGACGAGAGTTCCTTCCCTGGACTTGAGGGGCAGGCTTTGGGTGCTTCATGGACTCCCTCAAATCGTAGACACCGTCTGAAGCATGTGAGCGCATGTGCGGCTTTCTAGGATTTTAGGTTCTCACAACGTCTCTTGGAATGAAAGCTGCCTGAGGGTTGAGGATGCGTTTCCCCTGCTTCCAAATCCTGAACATCGTTTCCTGAGACATCGAGCGTCGCCAAAACCTGTGTTTGCTGGTGCTGTGCTTGTCGTTTTCCAAAGTGCCTGTACTGCGCTCAACTGATTATTTTAATAAGATCAACTTATTCAATATTGTACAAGGGAAGAGCTGGGAAGAGAGAAAGAGAGGAAGACAGGGAGAGAAACCGATGTGTGAGAGAGGCAAAGACCGCTTGCACAGGGCCCCAGACGGGGACCAGCCTGTGACCCAGGCAGGTGCCCTGACCGGGAATCACACGGGTGAAACTGTCGCTTGCAGGATCAATGCTCAATGCAACAAGCCACGCAGGTCAGCGCACCAAATTCGCCGTTTGAAACTAAATTGTCACTTGGCAGGGCCACGGACCCAGGAACTTTTTTACACTTTTACCCCGCTCTTGAAAGGTCTCAGTATTTCTGCTTTACCTCCCTCTCCCGCCAGGCAACACTCTGAAATGGAAATGGGAGAGAAGACCTGCCAACCCAGTTCAAGCTCAGAATGGAGACAACAGCGCACTGGCTGGGGACGAGGTAAAGAGCGATGCTGACACTGGAGGACACCTCTGGAGGCTGGTCTGAGCTTGTAGGGTCAGCAGCAGGAGACACTGTTTACCCTGACCGTCAGGAGAAGTAAGTGCATGCGTGGCACTTACATGGATTCTGTGTATGGCAGGTACATATGTGTGTTTGAGTCTTTCAAACTGGTGGCCGGGTGGGAATAACCGATGACATCAGAGGCTTCCGAACCTCCTGATTGGGAGGATCCATTCCGTGGCGCTAGGCAGCCCAGGTGGGCAACTACTTCTGTGATCGCCCACATTTACGGAAGGAGAACAAGGAGCCATGGCTGACACTGACTCAAGTGCCAACTGTGACCACCTTGGCCCAGAGCCGAGCACCTCAGGGAGCCCGATGGAGCTCAGAGTTACTCGGGGGAACGCAGGACAATCAGGTGAGGAAACAGGGGGCGGCGGGATTTGGCACGGTTGACATTAAGGAGGAAGGGGGCCCTGAGCAGGCTGTGTGTGAAAGAAAGGAGAGATTCAGAGCACCACCGGATTACAGGAGATGACAGGAGCTGGGGACCAGGAGATCCCCATGAAAGGACAGCCTGGGAGGCAAGCAAGGAGGGATAGGAGATGAGTTTCAAAGATGAGAGAAGGGAAGGGAAGAAACAAGGACGGTCCTTTTGTCCCCCTTCAATGGGAGAAATCCTCTCAAACGAGGAAGACCTTTGAGGACACAGAAGAAGAATAAGAGCAAGGTGAACATGGGGGGCGGTGGAGGGGCGGAGTATTGGATTCACCAAAGGAGATGGTGAATCTCCTTTGGATGAAAAGATGGCAGGGGAGAAGGCCGGTAGCCTATGAGACAAGAAAGAATGGAGGGGTTGGTTTCTAGGGACAGGGGGAGAGGTGGGGTGGAAACGAGGTCGGGTTTTGGTGACCAATAGCTGAATTTCAAAGGCAAAAAAAGCCTTATATCGTACCCTGGGTTCTTAACTCAGGCGCCTGTGTGGAATCCACCACCGCTGCTCGGACAACCGCAGCAAAGCGGAAGAGGGGGCGAGCAGAGAGGCGGGGGGCACAAGAGGAGACCGTCCCCGCGCCTAACAACACCTGGCTCGTAGAGGACGGGGACGGTCTCAAAATGACATTCAAAAGAACGCGCGTGGCAACGGTGCAGAGAGAACACCACGAGGCCGTTGCCAGGCTGCACAGTAAGCAGATACCTTGGAGGGCACCCTCCTAGCCTACCCTTAAGAAACCACTTGGAATAACTATACTTTTCCAACACAAAAGAACTCCCTGCTAGTTGGTGCGCTCCCTTTCCCAGGAGGGCTCCCTATCGATTCTCACCGGGGACACTTAGAAGTGACACAGGATTAGGTTAGACTTGAGAAGGGTTTGCACTGGGAATGACGTGGCCTGTGAGTATTGTACCCTCGGAGACTTCTTAGCTCTCACTGGCCTTTTGAATCTAAAGTCCTTCACGTGTGTAAGGGGAGAGAAGGAGGCCATCTTCACGCCCTGATGTGACTGTCGACAGAGAAACGACGGAGTGGCGTCAGCAGGGGTGCCATCATGCGCGATGGGGGAGCAGCACTGATTCGCTAAGATCTGAGTCACGCAGATATGCTGCTGCCACCCTACGTGTCGCTCGGTCCCCCGGGGCTGGGTGGGTGAGGGTGGTGCCATCCTTGCTTCCTTTCCCAGGGAAGGATCCCCTGCACCCCTGTGTTCTGGGCAGCCTCACCCCTGGCCCTCACGGTGCCCCCTGGTGCTAAGAGTGACTCGGGTGAAGGCAGGACCATCATGAGAGGAAACAGGGGGATGAGGGGTACGACAGGGTTGCCATTACGGAGGAAGGGGTACCTGAGTAGGGTGGGTGGGAAAGAGAGGAGGGGTTCAGAGCGTCACAACGTGGAGGAGACTTCGGGAGCTGTGGACCGGAATATCCGCATGAAAGGACGGCCTGGGAGGCAAGCAAGGAGCTTAGGAGTTGAGATTCAAAATGAGAGACAGGAAGGGAAGAAACCATGACAGTTCTTTCGTTCCCGCCCAATGGGAGAACCTACCTCAAACAAGGAAGATTTTTGAGGACACAGACAGAGAAAACAGCAAGGTCAACTTGGGGGTGGGCGGGGCGGAGACGGGGACACCGCCAAAGCAGGAAGATGAAAAGACGGCCGGGGACAAGGCCAGTAGTCTATGAGACTGGAGAGAAGGGAGGGGTCGGTTTGTAGGGGGTGGGGGCGTCAGTGGGGTGGAGAGGGGGCCAGGTTTCGGTGACCAGTAGCTCAATTCCAAAGGCAAAAGCCTTATATTGCGCCCTGGGTTCTTTACTCAGGCCCCTCTGTGGATTCCAACCGCCCTGCTCAGACCACCACGGCAAAGAGGAAGAGGGGGCGAGCAGCGAGGCGGGAGGCACAGGAGGAGACCGTCCCCGCGCCTAACAACACCTGGCTCGTGGAGGACCGGGACGGTCTCAAAATGACCCTGAAAAGGAAGCGCGGTACAACGGTCCAGAGAGAACACCAGGAGGCCTTTGCCAGGCTTCTCAGTAAGCAGATACCCTGGAGAGCCCCCTCCTAGCCTACTCTTAAGTCACAACTTTGAACAACTATACTTTTCCAACAGAAAAGAACTCCCTGCTGGTTGGTGGGCTCTCCTTCCTAGGTGGGCTCCCTATCGAGTCTCAGTGGGGACCCTTAGATTAGGCTAGACTTGAGGAGGGTTTGCACTGGGAATCACGTGGCCTGTGAGTATTGTACCCTCGGAGACTTCTTGGCTCTCACTGGCCGTTTGAATCTAAATACCTTCACGTGTGTAAGGGGAGAGAAGGAGGCCAACTTCACGCCCTGATGTGACTGTCAACAGACAAAGGACGGAATGGCTCTGGCATGAATGAGCAGGGGTGCATTCATGCGTGATGGGGGAGCAGCACTGAGTCGCTAAGATCTCAGTCACGCAGATAAGCTGCTGCCACCCTACGTGTCGCTCGGTCCCCCGGGACTGGGTGGGTGAGGGTGGTGACACACCTGCTTCTTTCCCAGGGAACGATCTCCTCTATCCCTCTTCCTGGCAGCCTCACCCTTCGCCCCGCTCCTCAACCTTCCCCCAGAGCGGCACGCTTCCCCTCTTGAGCCCGGTACGCTCCCACGGAAACTCCGTTGCTGTCATCAGGCTCACACTTGCCCTCTCTTCACAGAGGACCCTGTCATCAAACGTTTCCTTGAGTGGGACGCGCAGCTGAGAATCTCAGATAAGGTGAGAGGGGTTCCTGCTCCACCATCGACCCTCGGATCAGGCGGCAGTTTCCTGAGCCCACAGTTCCCCCTCCAACCTGCCTTCGGGGACCTAGGCCTTTCTCGCAGTGCGGACGGCAACCCTGCCTCTGCCCCGGCTCTTCTGGGACCTGAGCCCAAGGCTTGTCCCTCTTCTCTCAGCTCTTGGGGACTCCCCCTCGCTCCAGCTTCTCAGAGACCCTCCCGATGCCGGCCGGCCCAAACACAGAGCATCTCTGAGACCCTAGGCGCCTGCCATGCCGGGAGCATCAGCCTTTCCCTTGTCCCGCTCTTCTTCCTCTTTCACAATGTGAGTCCTCGTGTGTGTCTTCCTCCTCTTCCCACCAGTACCTGCTCTCAATGGTCCTGGCCTATTTGAGCCGCGCCGTCCTGTTCTCCTGGCAGTACCGGCGCATCCACTTCTTCCTGGCCCTGTGAGTACCGTGCTGAACCCCATCAGTCACTTTCATCCTCTGGGGAGCGCGGGGACACGAGCGGGTCTCCGACCTCTCACCTGCTTTCCACCCCATTTCTACCGTGTACACTGGGGATGAACTTGATAGGACTGGACTACCGCGTTTCTTATACTGTTCTTAGGAAGACCCAACAACACCAATGTCCGTTACAAGACTGAAGAAACCACAAGAAAACATCAGGTCCTCACAAACATTTCACACCACCCTTCCCCTGAGGAAACAGGCTTGAGACGAACCGTTCCTAAGTCTTCTCCCCCACATCCCGCCACACCTCTCGACGACACCACATGTCACGGTCTTTCTCCTCAAGGCAGGCCCCCGTCACATACCACAGATCGATTGTGAATACTCGCCCCGGGTCCCGGGCCGGCCTGTTCGGCTGTTTCGAGTGCCGTGCGGTCCACCGAAGTGTTGCGGGTTCGGTCGCGGTCAGGGCTCCTGAAGGAGGCGACCGATCCGGGTTTCTCGCTCACGTCAATGTCTCTCCCTCTCTCTGAATCAATACACATCTCCTCGGGGGAGGAGAACAAACAGTAAGACCCAGGGCTCTTTCTTACCAATCTCCCTGAATGGACTTCGAAACACAGCTCTAACCACTTCCCCACTCCCCCACCCAACAAGTCCACTGGCTCATGTTGTTCTCAACCGAGGCCAGAGTTCTCGCTGTGAAATCAGCTCTCTCTGCACCCTCCATCAAACCCGGTGACCACCCTGACACTCCCTTCTTCGTTTCGCTGCTCTTCCCAACACCCTTCCCTGACTGTATATTGTGCTTTCTGTCGCGGTACTTTTACACGCATGTAACTGAAAGACACAATCTCCTCTGAAACTAACTCAAACGCCAAAACCTTCGGACCTCCTCACTTCTGCACCCCGGTAGCCAAGGAAAAGCATTGCTAATTTAAATAAACAAACAAACAAAAAGCACATATATATCAACGGGTTCTTAAAACACTCGGCACCCTCCTCTTCATGTCGCACAATCTGTATGACATTGAGTCTCTGAGGGCATCAGTTTTGCACTTGACGAGGACACAAAGCGTTCGGTCATTCGTCCTATGAAACCTTACAAAGTGCACCTCCAGGGCCAGGGAGTGTGAGGATGGGAGCATTCAGAAGGGCCCCTGAGGGAATGCGCCAAGGAACCCAGTCCTGCCTCAGTCACTTGGTAGGAAACCGTGAGGACTGAGATGGGCCAGTCGGCTCCTGCCCGCAGGAGCTGTCCAGGGGCTCACACGACAGGGAGACGGGTGTGCGCGCGCACGGCAGGGTCAACGAAGGGGGTGGGCTTCCCCACTCAGTTCACTGTATCTGCATCGTCAAGGTAGGAGAGGGGCCCTTCAGCTGCCTGCTCAGCAGGGGCTTCTTGTGCCTGGGAGGCGCTCTGCGACCCTGCATGGGGCTCCTGCGGGTCCTGTGTGAAGGCCGTCCTGCCTGCGTCCTCTCTGGGAAGCTGACTGCAGGCAGGGCCCCTCTCCGTCTGCTCTCAGCTGACATCCTGATGGCCTTCCTCAGCTACCTCGCCATTGACATGGAAGAGGGCCGCTGCGCCCCTAAAGAGGCCATCTTTTTCTTCCTCTACGGGAACAACAACCGCGCCTGGCGTCCCATGTTCCAGAAGCAGCGGTTTGAATTCTTCCGCTCCATGGGCTACAGGGCATGGGTCACCAAGGAGGAGTGTGAAGAGGTAGGTGGGCGGCGGGGCTCTGGTGGAGGGCGGTGCGGGCTGCAGAGGGAAGGGGTCCTGGGCCTCACAGCTGGGACTGGGGGGTGAGAGAGACGGGGGGGCCAGACATGGGGAGGGTCGTGGGTCCACATGGAGAGCCCTCACCTTTTCAGGGACTCTTTGTCTTTCCAGATCCAGGCCTTCGATCCCCAGCTCTGGGTGTGGCGGCGAGACCGTGCCCTCCTTTCTCAGACCCCGAAGGCTAAGGTAGGTGTGAACGGAGGGAGGGCTGTGTCCTCACGTGTGTAGACGGAATCATCTGTGGACCCTGGAGGAAACCCGACACATTTAACTGCACCGCCCATGATCGTCGACCCCATCCCTCTCCCTCACCCTGCCACACGTCTGAAGCACACCCACCAGGCACACAGCCAGGCATGTGCCGGAACTCCTTTAGCTTTACCTTGTCGCAAAAGCACTTCCCCTGCCCTACCATTCTAAACGATAGCTTTTCGGAATAGAGTTCTTTATGAAACAGGGCATGAAACGCACTCCTGGGTGTGGCAGGGCCACTCCCCGCTCCCGGCTCCACTCTCTTTCTCTTGTCTTCAAACTTTCCGCTGCTGTGGCAGGAAGGCGACAGCCTGGAGAGCAGGAAGGCCGCCTGCCCCTGGCCTGCGCTGGCCTGACTGGGACATCCTTCGAGCACACTGTCCTCGGCACCAGGTTGGTGTCTCAGACCCCAGGCTGGGGAGAAACCATGGGAACCAGCCCCTCTGGGCCAGCACTGCCCATCCCTGGCCTTGGTTCAGAATGCACCGACCCTCTGCTGGGCAGAGCTGGGATTCTTCCCATCTGAGAAGTGGGCGGCCTCTTGGGAGCCTATCTCATTTCACCGGCCTTCTCCCAACATCCCCTAAGGGGCGCCACGCCACTACCACTTCTCGGTGAGGTGGCTCACGCAGTCCTCGGTGCATTGGACGGTCTCTTTGACATTCTCTCACAGCAGAGTCTCCGGCTCGGTGCAGCAGGCATTCCTCCGGGTGCTTCTCAGTCAAATTCGGGGTTCATTCACTGAGGCTGCTTTCACCCGCGGCAGCAGCTCGGCTCACGTTCTCCAGCATGATCTTTCCAAAGGATGGTTTTCCTCCAATGATGTCTTGTCTCCGGTCCTTGAACAGCCACCAGACAGGCTCCTCTTCTCAGGAAACCGGACACGTTGTTTCCCAGAGGAGAGGCAAGGCCTGCAGGGATTGGCCTCGAGTTCACTGTGCTCCCTGGGAGCTGGCCTGGCTCTGTGGGAAGGGAGGCGGACAGGTTGCCACACTCCTGGGGCCTGGGTCTCCACCCTGCACTCGCATGAGTGGCCACCCCACCTGGGGAGCACTTGTGAGCCTGCAGGGTACCTGGCACCTACTGAGAGCTCAAGCTGAAGATGAGGCAGACACGGAAGCCATTGTCCGCGCGCTCACACTAAAAAGCCTTCAAAGGCAAGAAGCTGATGAGCGTGTCTCGAGCTACTACTGTGACCAGGGTCCTGAGGCCTCGGTTGGGTCCCATGGTGCTGTCATGTGAGCCAGCAGGGAGGGCGGGTCAAGAGCAGCAGCCACAGGGCTGTGGTTTCGCTGCCCGGTGTGTTAGCGGCTCAGCGCACACGGCTGGGTATCTGTTTATTTCATTAAAATAAAGTTTTCTTTTTATTAACCTTGGGGAGAGAATGAGTGATATCAACGTGGATCGTTGTTCCACCTATTTATGTATTCACCGGCTGCTTCTTGGATGCGCCCTGATGGGGGATCGGACCCACAACTTAGGCACACAGGAACGCCACTCTAAGCAACTGAGCCTCTCAGCCAGGGCACGCACATGGCCGTTCACAGTTAAAATCAAGGGTACAAATATCAAAATTCAGAACCTCAAGTGCAGTGACCACATTTCATGTGCTCAATAGCCACATGTGCCTTTTGGCTCCTCTACTGAAAGGTACTGATCTAGAATATGCCACTGTAGAAAGTTTGCCCGGATGGAGCTGTATTACACGGTACTTGCTCAGTAAATAGTAAGGAACAGAGAAGGGATAAAGAGAGTAGCAGGAAAAAAGAGAAGAGGGGGGTAGATGTTTCTTTGTGCTACCAGACTGGAGACCGAGGTGCCACGGATCACGGGAACAACTTTCCCAAAACCCCTTCACAACTGTTTGGAACACATTCTGCCCAGAAGGTCTCAGAGGTCAGGGCGTTACCTGGAGACAGCAGTCCGCAGCCACAGCAGACAGCAGGTAAAGTCGAGGCCAAGCTGGGCCATGGAGCAGCAGCTTCCAGTCCTGGCCTCTGAGGAAGTGCCAGACCAAAGGCTTGCAGACAGCGCCCTCTTGTGGCTCCTCGCGCCAGCTTCAAGAAAACACACACAGGCAGGGAATGCTGGGGCTCAGGTCTCATAAACTACACAGCACTCTGATGAGTGGGTCACTGCAGCAAAGCTGCCACTGCATTAAGGACAGGTGGCTGTCACTGCCCTGGAGCACATCTGGACCGATTTCTGAACGATGGGACCAAACCCTCCCCCATACCTGGAACAAAATCACCACTACCGCCACTGAGGCCCAAGCGCCACGTTCTCCACAGCACCTCCCCTGCCACGTTGTCTGCCGTAGCCTCTGAGGGGGTCTCCGTTGTCCACTCGCACCTTGCATCCCAGGCCATCGATTCGGCCATAACGCCTTTTCCCAAACACAAGTGTGACGCACTTGTGATATTCTAAAAACCCCCCACTGTCTCGCCCCAGCTCCATCTTCTATCGCCGTCCCCTCCCAAGCATGAGTCTCCTACGTGGCTTGCACACCCCGCACTGTCACCTGGCGGCCTCCACAAGGTGTGCCTCTGCTCAGACATTCTGTTCTCACCCTTCACTGGTAGGATGATGAGACTCATCTTCAAGTCTCAGCTCAGATGGCCCTGCCCCTCGGAACATTCCCTCACCCTCAAGACCCCAGTCAGCGTGCCTTATCTTATCGATGGTTCCTCATCCCAGAGCCTGAGGCAAGGGCCGAGGACCAGGGTTTTAGTGGGAGTAATCCAGGCGGGCTGGTAAGGGAGGGCGGAAGTGAGACAGGGAAGGAAACGAGCCAGGATAAAGGACATTTCCGGAGGGGGACTTTGGAGGGGGACATTTCCAGGAAGGTGATCACTGTGGGCAGTCGCGGCGCAGTTCCATTGGGACTCCCAGGAGACAGTAGAGAACACAGCTCAGAGGGGGAAAGAGCCTGGGGGTTCAGGCACACCTCCCACCACCACTGGCTGAGGGCTGCTCCCTGGGGTGGCACTCCCCAGCACATCAACCTGTCCCAGCACAGGCTGGCTCCCACGGCCAAAAATCACCTCAGGCAGGGCAACGTGGCAATGTGGGTAGGATGTGACGTGGATGCGGTCCCCTGCCTCCCACCCCCATGCTCATGTGGAATGAAGAAGTAACGATCTGACTTTGGAACCACCTCCATCACATCGACAGAGAACCCACGACAGGCCTTACCTGCAAGGACATCCAGGTGAACTCCAAGCAGGCTTTCTACGTGGAGAGGTGTGGGCTGAGGGAGAGTCTTCCTCCTCGCTGTCTGCTTCAATGCTGCCTCACATCCTCGCTTGGATTCCTTCTACCTTAGTAACTATGTGACACGAGGCATTCTGGGAGGAGTCTTCATGCCTGGCAGTCCTAATAACCCCCGTCGGAGGCTCCCGCTGGGGGTGTGACAGCTGACTGGTCAGCCCAGGAAACAGTGCCATCTGTGTGGGTCTGAGCTGGGGCGCGGACCAAGCCCTCAGAGGCTCCCATTCTGGGGCCCGACGGCACCACGCCAGCCTGTCAAGAGCCCAGGACCACCTTGCAGTCAAGTCTTCGCCCACCCTCGTGTCCTTACCACATCATGCAGCTTCAGGGGGAGACCTCGTTCATGGGGCTCACGCCCACGGGCAGAACAAACTGGACAGGCTGTTCCTTCAAAGGTGCAGCCCCTTTGTCCCCAGGCTCCCTGACCTTCTCAGTGGGGAGCCCAGCACCCTCGCCGTCCTCAGTGCTGTCTTCTTGCTGCTGCTGCTGCTGCTGCTCCCGGCGCACCTGCTCGTGAACCTCCAGGACGATGCGGGAGAGCTCGTGAAAGCTGCAGAGGTTCTCGGCATCGGGCAGCTGGGCGCGGTGCGTGAAGTCGATGTCTACCGGCTGCTGCCCCACAGGGATCTTGGGGTCACCCTGTGGCGTGCGTGGGTGGCGGTCAGCAGGGCTCAGAGACCAGCACAAAGAGGCTGCAGCCTACATCCTGCCTCTGGCCAGGTGAGCTCACTCTGGTGTTCCTCCTGACTTACAAGCAATCCCTTGAGAAGTAAAAATATTTTAGAAGCCCTTAAAAAATTAGCACCTGGAACAGGCATCCCCTTCTACGTAGGTGTTACAGAATGGGGGTGTCTAAAAATCCCCAGAGCCTGCCGGTTCGGGGATGAGGAAAGGAAACAGCTTTTCAGATGCCTTCCCACGCCTGTGGCTAGTGCCTACTGTCTCTGCTACACAAACGCCTTTGATGCTTCCAAGGCCCCGAGAAGATGGGAGGGGTTTTTGGACCATGGAATGGTACAGAGAGCACACAGAGCCTGCGCAAGGTGATGTGAATGCTCAGAACTGGTTACCACATCCGCTGCCTCAAAGAACGCAGTCAGGGCTTCAAAAATAAGCAGCAGACATTTTAGCACGGTTCTCCATGCCATTTTAGAAGAGGGTCTCCATGTGGTTTTGGGAAGAGCTTCTCCATGCGGTTTTGAGAGCATCTCCATGCGACTTTAAAAGGGCAAAGGGAGACCCATGCGTGATCCAGTGCCACATGACACATGTTTTCCTGGACTGTTATACGGGGGGTGATGGCATCGCACGCGGATCCGGAAGGAGACAGCTAGCTGACAGATAAGGGATGGGGAACTTCTGTGCATGTTTTTAGCTTCTAGCTTCTTGGGGAGCATGGGAAGTGCTGGCTCCCATGGGAGAACAGGGCTCTGAGCTGAAGTGCTCACTGCCCTCCCCAGGTTGGAATATTGTAAAGAAAAACCTGTTTTCCTCAACATTAGTTGTTGGGTTTTACACCAAGGCGCCACGTGAAAGAACCCCCTTTCGCTCTGCAACAGTTTTGGCGAGCCCGGATGGGACTAATGGAACCTGTGGACTGCTTCGCTCTGTAACTAAGGGATCTTTGAGGCCAGAAAATGTCAGCAATTGCTAGTGACGTGCTGAGGGGTCTGCAGGCACAATGGCCGATCTGTACTCAAAGACCTCTGATGAGGCCTGGCTGGTGTGGCTCAGTGGATTGAGTGCCAGACTGCAAACCAAATCGGGCGACCCGCCCCTCTATTTCTCCCTCCATTCCTCCCTCTCTAAAAACAAATAAAAATCTAAAAAGAAAAGACCTCAGGTGGGAACTAGCTTGTATGACAGTTGAAGAGACCGGGACTTAGAGAACTTCACCCCGGCCCAGGGTCAGGAGGAGGGTACCAGGCCTGAGAGGCCAGCCCACCCAGGTCTGACTGGCACGCAAGAGCTCCGAAGCCTGAACCCCAGGAGATCCCCCAGGCCCTGCAGTTCTACATGAGTCCCAGGAGAACACCGAAATCCCTGCAGGCGAGCACCACCGTGCCAGGGATGAAGGCCTGCTTCCAGGCTCACAGTCACAAAGGGCTTTCCCAAACGCAGAGGGACCCTGAGGACACAGGCTCAAGAGCAATGCTCCGTGAGGACTTCAGGAGGCTTTAGTGCACCTCCGCAACAAACTATGCAAAGGACAGGTGAGCACAGCCTGAATGGCACGGGACGGGACAACACAGGGCCTACTCTGCTCAACAACCTTCCAACGGCTTGCACAAGCTATGGAAGCCAGGACTGGCAGTGGGGCCCGTGCGCCACCGCAGGGATCTCCAATGTCACAGCCCTTGGGGTCACCCAGGGAGCCTGCGGAAGCCTTACCCAGCCCGCTACCCATTACGTGAGAATCCGCAGGGTGGAGCAAGGGCATCAGTGTTTTCTCTGTGTGGGAAAGACGAACTGCTTACAATCTCCTGAGACCCAGCTTGGGTGCGTCTGGATCAGGCCTGAGGACCTGGATTCCCAAACACATCCTGGCGAAGCGGTGCTGTGGTCTGGGCCCTACCAAGGAGCCAGGGTGCCTGCCGCCCAAGTCGTGCAGCTCCAAGGCCCGCCTGACAAATCAACGCAGGGCTGAACCCGCCCGGTGGCCCAAGGACTTACCGTGATCTTCGTGGCCCTGGCATGCTTCCCATGGAAGCTGAGCACGACACTCTCCGGGCCGTGGCTGCCGTAGGTGCCTTTGAAGAGGCCCGGCCTGATGAGGTCCTCCGGTGGCTGGGCGGGAGGTAGATGCGGCGGCAGGTCAGGCGGTTGCTGCGGGGAGGGTGACGGGAGAGCGTGGCAGAGCCGCACGGGGCTGCAGCGGTGCAGAGCCCGCACCTCCCCGCCCCACCGCGGGCCCCAGGCCGTGTGGCTGACCTAGGATGCCACATCCGTGGGGAGCAGGGGCACCCCATGTTCCCGAGCCATGCTCACCCCACCCACAGGTGCACAGCACCCTCACACCTTCTCTGATTCCAATGAGGCTTAACCCTTTCCGCGCCATGCGTAACTGTTAAAGTTTGTAGGAGAAATGCCATGTTATTTTGCTCAGAAATGCAGTTGATGGAAAATGTCTATAAGAGCATTATTCATGGGCTGAAAATTTCACGACATGTAGTAAATAGCCTCTTCTTTTGTAAGCCGTGTCCTTTGACACAATTTAGCAAAAAGTTTAATGCATTAAAATTTTGTTGTAACAATTATTTTAGAAAAAAAATAAATTCTTTCCTTCAATATGGCTTTTGAAATATATTATATGGCATAATATAAAACCTATGATTATAATCTGAAGAAACACTGCGCTACATGGATAACAAGCACTTTTCCAAGGCGATTCTTAGAGCAGGAAAAAGGCGCTATCATTTAGTAGTCTCAGGGGAATTGAAAAAACAACAGTGAGGAATGGTGTGGTTGGAAAGAAGAAATACTTTTAACTGGATGCAGAACCAGCGGAGAGGTCCAACTAGTGACTCTTTGGGGAGTGACATACAGCACCACAGCCTAAACAACACACAGAAGTAGTGGGGGTAGAGCCCCGTTTCCTCCCATTTCTCCTGCTCTGTACGGACACGGGCTTGTAGCTACAGACACCATGGCAAACTCGCTGGCACCAAGACCGGGAAGAGAGAGGAGGTCTGGCCCCTTGCCCGCACACGGCTGCCGTACCTAAGGGAGCCCGAGCACACACTCACCTGGATGTGGCCGTTGTGCGGCCCGCTGTGGCCATACATGCACTCCGCCGTGGGTCGATTTCTTCTCCGTCAGGTGAATTCTAAACCAGGGTTTGAATCGCATTGGGTCATCCACATGAGGGCCATGGGGAGGCAGGTACATCCAACCGATAACGAACGAGCCGTCCCACCTGTAGGAAGGACAAGGGCGCACGTCCACAGGAGGGTTACCTGAGGCACCAAGGCAGAGGTTCCTCACCCGCAGCTCTTCACAGTGACCACCCACGTCTGCATGCTCCAGGCCCACGGAGAACCTCAGGGCCAACACACATCAAGACACCCCTGATCTATCACAATGGGACAAGCATGGCCCTGCCCATCAAGTGCTTGTTCATGACAGAGTCGTTATCTAATGAAAAACAATGTGAGCCCTGGCTACTGTCCCTCAGTGGATTGAGTGCCCGACTGCAAACCAAAGGGTCACTGGTTCGATTCGCAGTCAGGGCATAGGCCTGGGTTGGGGGTCAGGTCCCCAGTCGGGAGCGTGTGGAAGGCAACCACACATTGATGTTTCTCTCCCTCTCCTTCTCCCTCCCTTCCCTTCTCTCTAAAAAATAAATAAATATTTCTAAAAATCAATGAGACTATACTTAATAACAGTTTATTGATCACTGAAATTTACTGAGAATAGAACTTCAACATGAGATGATGGATACGTTCATTACCGGTAACAAGATGGTGGGACCATGCAGCGTACTTACAAATCCTACATTTTTCTCAATTATATCTCAATAAAGCGGAAAATTTTACTTTTTAAATAGAAAAAAAAAAAAAAAGGCTTTTACACTTGAACCAAAGAAAGCCTTTTAGAAAGAACTTTGAGATCGAAAGTGTGTGTGTGTTTTTGGGGGTGGGGGGGTGCGGTAGCTAAACGTCATGACAAAGAAGCGGAATGATCTAGTAAGTGATACCCGGACACCACGCCCAGGGAACTCGGTGGCATGGGGGGTGCCAGGCCTCAGGATTTCGATGACATCATTTTAAACGAAGCAATTGTGTCCAAGCAGCAGCTTTGTTGAAATAGTGAGTTTTATGAAGAGTAAGTTTCCAAATTTGTCCATCAAGTGCGTTTTTACTTCTTGCTGTTCATTCACCTGAGCCTGACATCCCTCAGGAACACCAACCTAGGGACGTACCTACAGAAAGTACATGTGTAACACTAGGCTATTACATGCTACGGTCCCTATATCCAACAATAAAAAGTAAACCATGACTCGCTCTATCTTCATCCAAATTGACTCTCCAACAAATGGGTTATGGCCACAGCACCGCTGCGTTCTTCATTTCTCCTGGCTCGCCAATCTCCCCACTTGCACAAGGCCACGTTTTACCCTCGAGCAGCTGGTCACGGGGGTTGGTCAGAATGAGCGAGGGTTGAGAAATACTTGCTCCCCCAAGGCTCACTATCACACACACCTTAGACTCACAGCTTTGGGCAGAGCAACAGGCAAAGATTTCGTTTCCGCCTTGGGAACTAGCTCTCTCAGAGCCCGGTGGCTGCCACAACAAAAGACCACAGGCTGGGTAGCTGATAAAGCACAGACATTTCCTTCTCAAGTGCCGGCACAGCTGGGTTCTGGTGAGGACCCTGGTCTGTGCGGCAGACGGCCGACTCCCCGCCGGGCACTTCCATGGTATAAGGGGCGAGGCGTGGCTCTGGGCACTTTTCTAAGGACAATAATCTCATCTGTAAAGCTTCACCCAATGACCTAATCACCTCCCAAAGGCCCCCACTTCTTTTTTAAGGAATCCTCTCCCGAGGGTATGTTTCTGGATTTTAGACACAGAGGAAGGAAGAAAGAGAAACAGACATCGAGCTTAGAAAGGATCAAACCCAAAGCCTAGGGATGTGCCCTGACGGGGGAACAAACCCACAACCTTTTTATGTACGGGAAGACGCTCCAACCAACTGAGCCACCATCACCCTAGTCGTTTTGAATTGGGAGGAACACAGGCACTGTGACTGTAGCGCTAGCCAAGAGCACACTACCTGTTACGGTTAAACTCAGAATCCAGGCTTAGCGTTCGGAGCAGGCCTCTGCGCCCACGCTTTGTGATGCTCATGTGTCAGGAACGTTTGTAGTGTGATTCCAAGTTCAGATTTCCACGTGTACAAATGGACCAAGCTGTGAGTAACGCAAGCACAACTCTTCTGATGCGAGCTGGTCCCCAAACGGAATCATCTCGGGTCCTTGCGAGGATGCAGGTTCCTGGGTATATGAAGAAATTTTTAGGCTCCGAGTCATCACACTTCAACAATCATCATGAAAATGCATGGTTCGAGAATGGCATTGAGGATGGAGAATTAGAGATAAAATAGGATTTGTAACTTAGTCTAAACTCTGGCTACAAGGGACTGAGAATTTAGATAATCTTCCTATTTGGAGATTGGCCTGTTGGAAATGTCTCTGTCTCTCTCTCTCTCTCTCTGTCTCTCTCTCTCTCACTCTCTCTCACTTCTAGGTCGCTGAGCCCAGGGGAGATTCCAGTGCTCAGCAGCAAGTGAATCCAGGCGCTAATGACGGGCAGGAGGAAGGGAAAGAGGAGCCTCCTGTGCGGACAATCTAACAGAGCCCAGAATATTCTCCAATGAGCTGGACAGTTATCATGTTCTGCTCTTCAGAACACTTCTACAAGCCGTTTAAGGACAACAAGAAACCAGGGTGTTTTCAGGCTTTATCCCTCTCCCAGTCAACACCCAAAATTTCAGATAGTTTCATTCATATCTCCCAGGGCAGAAGCTGGATGTCCCGTTTTCACGCACTTGCTTACAACGGTCTAGAGCCATGTGGAGGTGAAGTTCAGGGGTCGCCATGTTACAGAACCCCTGGGCTGCTCCAATTGAAAACAAACCCACGGGCTCTTTAGTTTGGGGCCCGACTGCCCGCCGCCAAAATCATAACTCTTGATACCAGAGTTTGGTGAAAAGAAAAAGAATAGTTTATTTAACAGTTATATAGATTTAGTTATTTGCGGATTTCGGTTGTTAAGTCTTATGTTCTTTAAAACACCCATAAACACATATTCTTGCCTCCCCCTACCAAACCAGGCCAGTTTTAGAAAAGTCAGAGAAACCGTTTCCCTACTTTCCAAACACAGTTCAGCTTTACCAGTAGCTGTCGATCATTCAATCTGATTGGGGAGACCTCGTCTGTGTTATGGGGTCCACCAGCTTTTAATCCAGAACCTCGTGGATTCTCAGCCTCCTTGTAAACTGCATAGTTAGTCCTTTTGTAATCCGCACAGTCAGCCTCAGCCTCAGTCAAATCCACACAGTCAGCCTGGCTAAAATGTCTCCGCTTATTTTTAAATCCCTGACTATGTCCTCTGATGCAGTGGGTGCGGTAACCAATTCTGACCATTCACAGAACCTCACACAGGCTCTGTGTGTTTTCTCCATACCATCCCCTGGTCCAAGTCCCCTCCCATCTACCTGAGGCTTTGGATGCATTAAAGCCATTTTGCATAAAAAAAAAAAAAGACACTAGCCACCAGCCTCAGGCATTTGGTAGCATTATAAAAGCTGCTTCCTTCTCCCCATCCCCCAGCAGCAAACTCTGGGGATTTTTGGACTCCCCTGTTTCTGTAACAGGCATAGGAGGAAATACTTTAAAACTATGAACTTAGAGCCCTAAGAGTGTGATAGTTGTATGTATACCATAAATTTTATTGATTTATTTGCAAAATGTTCCCATAGGATTAGTAGAGTTCTTTTCCTGCTTAATATTTATATACTTCTGTTAGTTTTGAATAGTCATAGTTTTGAAAACATGCTGTTTCCACTGAGTATATTAGGACTACTTTTACTGTTATACATAGGTACATTTAATTTTGTTTACGCTTGCAGGGGAGGGGTTTTGTGAATTTATCTGTTACGTCATATCAATTATCTTACAGGTAGGTGGGTAGTTCTCCCATATTCGCATCAACATGCATTTTCATTTTATGGTCTCTGTTACTGAGTCGTGGGAATTCATTGTAATTTTTTAACCAGCCTGTGTGACCTGTCTGTATGCTATTTTACAAACATCAGGGAAGAGCACAGGGCAATGCCTCTCTTGAGGAAATAAAATAAAGATGAAGTTCTCACCCTCGTGATGTGTGTCGCTTTCCCGGTTTGATTAGCTGTTCACTGTCAAGTGAGAAGGAAGCGTCGTGGGGTTGCGGTTACTCAACCAAACTTTTAACTCTCTGAAGTAACCCTGAACTGTTTTGCACGTCAGCAGGAAAAACAAGAGATTGAGGCAGATCTCCGGCTAGAGCCCGAGAGCAGGAGAGAAGGGCACGAGATTGAGGTACAAGAATGGAAAGAGCAGAGAAAAGGAAGAAAGCACCACAGGCACCTAGACAATAACCTGAAATTCAAAAGAAAGCACAAGGGTCTCCACAGGACCCGCTTTCCTGGAAATGGGCTGTGACAGGACACGAGAGGACACACACAGTGGTCACTACCCCAGCCCTAATGAGAGTCCATTTCACAACCTCCAATTGCAGCTTCATGTGGTTGAACGACAACTGAGCCTGTGACAAAGCAGCAATCACGAGAGAGAAACGAAGGTATTAGAGAAATTCTGGAGGAAAACAGAAGAGAACAGAGGAAGAAGTAGGTCTGTTAAGTGAAATGGGCCCAGAAGGAGGGGCTAATATTGGGAACACTGGGTCACAGACTAAAGCAAAGCGTCCTGGGAGATGGCATCGTCAGTGAACGCCGGGACGGTCCCCATACCAAGTTCCCGAGTCCTCAGGGAGTGCCTCCCTCACAGCACACAGATGTGTTTCACCCACCAGGGAAGCTCACCTGAGATTCGGTGACTTGTGTTTCCCTTAGGGCTGCAATACGTAGGCAGGGTCTTTTCAATCACTGGCCTCGCGGTTGAGTTCAACCTCCAGCCGCCTCTCCTCCCCAGAGATTGGGCTCTAATCCCTGACCTCTAATCACAGGGTTGGTCTTTCCGGCCTCACTGACCCGCACCAGGACTCGCCTCCTTAGCAGGAACCCAGGGGAGCTACCAGGGCACCAGCACACTTCACAGGCACTGCTGTCACTCAGGAAATTCCGGGGATTGAGGACCTTCCTCCAAGGAAGCAGGGTCAAGGACCTGCCCAAATGTTCCTTACACAACACGTGGAGCACGGTTGGGAGCTCGGTCAGAGCTCTCAGGTGGCCGCGGGGGGAGGGAAACTGGTCCGGGTGCAGGAGCCATTGCAGCCGGAGCTGTGGCACGGGAGACAGAAGCAGCTGAAGAAGTGGGCAGTGAAATAATGGGGTGCTCACAGACCACTGGAATAGCACGGGAGGTGCACAAATTCAGGACACAGGGGCAGCTGATGACATGTGAGTAACTGAGGGACGGGAAGCCAAAGAGAAAATATGGCAGTGTGCCGGGTGTGGGGTTGTTTTTCCCAACGAGCGGGGAGCGGGGAGGAAGTTATCCCAGGTCAATATTCTCCATTATCACAGAACTCTATTCACTAATATTTCAAATAAACCTGTCACTTACAGGTGAGGACGGACACCCCTTTCCCTTATATGTCACTCATTGGCAGACACTGATTCTAAGACGTAAGCTCTCAAGGTAAGGAAAGAACTAGGGCTACGAGACACCTCGCACAGTGGTGACATACAGACAGTCCTCAAAATTACAGGGAAACTGCAGTTCAGGATTCGGATGGACAGTCTCCTACACACAGTGTCTGCGAAAAAGGAGTATGGGAGTTCTTTGTACAATCCTTGAACTGTGGGGTCAGCTTGAAGTTTTTTTAATTAAATGTTGAATAAAAGAGAATGCTATGAAATGTTAACAGGTAGGGAATGTTTAAAACGCACTCTACATCAAATATGAAGTGATTCAAAGATGGACCCACTTAACCATCAAAAAGAGTAACAACTTCGACAGACCAAAAGACCAAAAGGTCACTTAAACCCATGGCTTAACAACGGTAACAAAAAGGAAGAGAAATATAATGCTGTCCATTAGGATTTGGGAGATGTCTTTCTTGTAGGAACCACAGAACCCAGTAGCGAGGACATGGTTTTCTCTAGGAAAGTATTCCAGCTAATGAGGGAAGAAGAGGTGCTAAAGGAGCATGTTACCACTTAATTTCCCCTGACGAATTAGTGGATTGGTGCAATGAACACCAACCGGGGCAATGAACACCAACCAACAGATGCTAACGTCGCACAACAAAGACAGGAAGATACACAGGCCTCCAGGAGAAAGAAGACAAATGCACTGGACAACGCTCTTGCCAAAAGAACTAAACCTAAATCTGAGTCCTTTTGGATCTAACTACCAACTTTACAAGGCATACAGACATTTCTTTCTTTAAGTAGAATTAAAGCAGATGGAAATACGATCAACACAATCCAGACTGTGCGAAATTGATGCTAAAAAACCCATTTTCTTCAAAACACAAATCGCAAAGAAATAACAGAAGAAATACAGGGGGAGCTACTACGAAAAGATTTAAAAACCTCCCTACTGACCAAAACATAAGAACTCTCTATCTGTATCCTGACTGAAAAGAGCAAACCAAAAACCATTTGGAAAACTGGGAAACTTTGAACACTGAATATTATTTAAGAAAGAATGGTATCGTGGGGTATCCCACCCACTTTTCCATAGACCCCTTTTCATTCAAAGATACATACAAAAATACTTCCAGGGAAAAAATTTTAAAGCCATGTAAAGGGAGAAAGTATCACTTAGGAGGAAACAGATGTGAGAGGCACATGCATGGTCGCGTGACGTAAAGGACCGGAAAATGTGTCCATCGGACTTGAATGTAACTACGCCAAGGTAACCTCTACCAACAGATGCGGGAAAGCAGTAAGGGCAAAGCCAACACACTGAGAACTGAAGCGGGAATGGGAAGTGAGGACATCTTTACTAGAGGATATTTTGAGCCCTGGATTGAACAGTATAGATGGAAATGTGTCTATCTGGATGGCACTGTTTTGGTGCCTGGAACAATCACAAGCACCAAGTTCTTCTTGGGCAGGAGGCCCTCTGCTTACAAAAGCGAGAGTAAGCCACACACTGAAGTGACTTCCTGGTTGTGACAAAAGCTATCCGTTTCATATCAGCTTTATTAAAGAAAACTTTCCAAGTCCTCAGAAATCTTTACAACCCACAAATAACAGAAACGGTTCTTCTTCTTGTAGTCTATACAAAACGTATCACGGGTAAAACTTTCCTTTTCCTACGACTGTCACGGACATTGGTCCTATGAACATCTCAACTTCCACGGCCCTAAAGTAGCATACTACTTCTACATGCGAGTTGCACAAAGCTTCTCAGCGCTCACCCGATACTGTACCAGCTACGTTTTACATGATGTCATTTATCTATTTCTCTGTCCCCATGTTGAAGCATGGGCCCTTCAGAACCTCCTCAAGTGCATTACCAAGCAAAGTGGGAAAACTCACCCGGAACCCATGCATTTTCTGCTGCTCTTGGAAAAGTGTAGAGATTGTGAACAGTGCACCTAGGGGAGATGAAACAAGTAATGCAGTCATGAACCTCTTGCCTAAGAGCCAGCAAAGAAAGCTCAATAAAATGACATCCTATGAACACCCGGAAGGGCCCAAAAGGGTGACAGAGGACAAACACACACCCGAGTCAATGTAATGCCAAAGACATCCCAGGCAATTCCTCGGGTGGCTCTCTTTGGTGAGCGGAAACATTGACTCCTGTTTCAAACAGTTGGCCACCACTAAATAAAGGGTGAAAAATTCCCCTGACACTGTTGACAAACTCTCCTCCTGCTGCTTTGCATTTCCAAAACTCAAAGAACCCATGGGAACACAGAATAGGAGCTCCCAAGTGTGGGATTAGTGTGCATCCAAGGCATGGCCTGTTTACCTGACTAAACTCGGTTACCGCTGCACTTAGTCTCTTATGAAAGAACACCGTAGGACAGTGCACAGAACACCTGGCCTGAGAGTCTGAGTGCCTGTAGCAATCCCACCTACAGGCCCAGAGGCAGCGGACAAGTCACCACCCTTCTCAGGCCCAATTCCGATCTCTGTCACCGCGGCAGGAGGGGCTGACCCCTGCAGACTTATCCTTTCCTGCACTCTGGGATCCCCAGGGCAGATCCAAGGGCAATCAGCAGTCGCTTCCATCAGAGGTCAAGGGTCCTGATGGATGTGTAGACTCAGCTTTGAAATTCGGGAAGGGATGTAGGAGGAGGAAGGGGTGCTGGGTGTACAGGTAGAAGAGGACATGGGAAATCCACAGCCTAGGCTGTGATCCCCCAACCCCCGTAAGTCACAAGGCCCAGGGGAGCTCCCATTCCAGAGAAGCCTGACCCTGACCTCTGACCCACTCACGCCCAATTCCGGGAATAGGTCAAATGCTAAGGAAGACAGAACACACGCGCGCGCCCTCGGTCCCTTGCTGGTCCCCCCATCCCTTGCACACCGCTGCGCAGAAAGATCAGCAACTGACTCAAGGCTGCAAAGCCCCACCTACCCCTTCGGGGCTCGCTGGTCTGCCCCAAGGCCCCTCCGCCTTGCCGGGACAGGGTGCTTTTTCCGGTGCTTCGCTTCCAGGGTCCTCATCTCTGTGCCTCCCCAGGCCGCCTCCACCAAGAGCCGGATCTTGACCTGCAACTCACCCAGGAGAACGACACGCCCCACTGAAGGCTCGCCAGGCGGGATGCAGCAGGCAGACGGGCTGGGCCTGGACGCCAGGCAGGCCGGCCCAACCGCCCCCCCAATGCACACGGCCCTCTCCCGCGGGCTCCGGGGCAGCGCTCCGGTTCCCCGCTGGACACTCGGCCCACCCGCGCGACCCCTGCCCGCACCTGCGCATGCCCACACCGTGGCGACTCCACGGGACACCGTCCAGCCACCAATACGCCGGCCTCCTCGTCCTCCTTGTCCAACGGAGGCCAAAACCTGGCGAACCTGGGCAGGCCTGGCAGCCACAGCAGCGCGGCGGCGGGGCGCGGCCCCGGGCGCGGGAGCGACCACGCGCACCCGGCGGGCTGCACAGGCGCGAACGGACGCCGCTCTCCGCCTCCCAGGGCCTTCTCAGGGAAGCGGAACAAACGCGGGGACTCTCCTTCCTACTCGTCTACAGCCCTCCAGTTAGGGACCGTCTCCAGTTAGGGACCGTCTTCATTGAATCGGCCTCTGTCAGCCCCGTTAGTGGTGCGCAGCTGAGGGGACTCGCCCTCCCGGGACCCCGCAGGCCATTTCCCATTTGCCTTCACTCCTGTTAGGGATCAAGGAAAGGTGTCTGTGTCACTTCCTCCTGCGGCCCTGCTCCTTTCCTCGCTCTGAGACCTTTCCTGTCAGAACGAACGACATTCCCCCACAACAGGGCCGGGCGAAGAGAGGGGCGTTTCATGTCCCCTTAACTCGAGAGGTGTCGCTAAAATAACAGGAAACACTACATGCCCTCGCCTGACGTAAAGGCTTATTACCAATGTGCGTATGGTCTCTCCGAGGAAGGAAAGGATCACAGAAACATAAACGTTTTCTACATTACACACGTCATGCTGTAATACTGTAAAAAGTCAGAAAACACACACTGGAAAAAATGAAACGCATACCCGAGGCCTCGCCTCTCAGGAAGAATTGGGTATCTGTCAGGCAAAAGTGTCACTTTTCAAAAATGACATCGTAAGGACACGTCTCTGTGGTGAAGTAATACAACTCCGTTTGGGGCCCGTCTTGCCTTCTGTCGTCCTTGTTGTATTTTTTTTATTATGCTGTTACAGGAGTCCCAATTTCTTTTCCCTTTGCTCCCCTCCGCCCAGCACACACCCTCCATCCAGAAGTCCCACCCCCCTTAGTACATGCCCATGGGTCACGCATATAAGTTCTTTGACTTTACCCTTTCCTGTACTATCCTTGACATCCCTCTGTCTATTCTGCACCCTCCTGCTATGCTTCTTAACTCCTGCACGCCAATTGTTTCTGAGAAGCTGGACAGGGGGGGTAGGATTAAAAATATGTAATCACCTGCCAACCCAGAAAATCATCTCCGCAAATGCAGAGATTTAAAAAAGAAGCATCTGTTTGCTGTCAAATAACCATTAAACCGGGTAGAGGCTGCAGAGAGAGAAACGCACCTCATCTGTTCCTACAGCTCGGCGGGTAGGATCGTTATGGACAAGCTCTCGAGCTCAACGCTAACTCGTCTCATGTCAAAGAACACCACCATTTGCTATACATTCTTTCACAGTCCACTACAAATTCACTGGTAATCTGGGTCTCCATTTGTGCTAGGTAGTTGCCCTTATCCCAAGGAAAAAGGCAACCTCTCCTACTTCCATGACAAGCAAGTAGCGCCTAGCCCAAGGTCCCTGGGTCACAGACATACGGACATTGTCCTCCTTGAGCACCACCTGCAGCATTAAGCTAATCCCGCACCAAGTGTGTGCTACGCGAAATGTGCTTTCGAAAGTGGCTGCCGCGTGCTCAGGACCGGTCTTCTCCAGCTCTTGCTGCCATTGAGTGTGCCCTGTGCCTGAATTCTCACCGATGGCAGGCTGGGATGTGAGTGACAGTGGCCACATCTCTGGGGCTGAGCCAGGAAACCCACAGGGTGCATTTATTTACTTTCTTTTCCTCTTTCACCGGGTAAAGGATGAAAACTGTGCAGAGTACCTTAGAAGGCTTACCGTGAAGATGAGGAGCGCGCCCATCAGCCTGGGTTCCCTGACTCCAGTTCTCACCTGCCAGCGCTCAGTGGAAGTCAGAGGTGCCCTCTGCCCCTTGCTCCCCTCTCGTTCTCTGCCCTGCGAACCCCCGCTGCAATGACCCCTCGGCAGCCAACTCTGTCCTTTTCGCTCAGAGATACGCTGGGTAACCCGAGAGCCTCGTCCCCTGTATCATGGCCTGGACTCTCCCTGGGCGGTGAGCTGGACACTCTCAGGAATCGCCTGTTTCTCCAAATAACTAAAAACTGTCATTTTACCTATTTACCCTTCTGAAAAACGTGTTTCAGCTGGATGGGTCTATCTGGACCCCATGATTCCGTCTTGGACAGAAGCAGGAGCAACCCACCTCTTCCTGTGGCTTCATGAAGCTATTTTGTACTAGTAGAAAAAACAGATATTTACCCCAATCCGTCAACTATCTTTTTAAAAGTTATTTATTGGTTTTCTATTGCAGTTCTCCCATTTTCTCTTCCATGGTTTCCTCCCGGCCCACCCCTTCTGCTACAGTCAATCCCTAACCGTTGCCCATGTCCATGGGTCATTTATACTACTTCCTTGACTAGACCCTTCCCCTACTTCATCCCCTTCTCTCCTCCTCTCCTGCACCCTGGTTACAGTGAGTCTGTTCCTTGTTTACATGTCTCTGGTTCAATTTTGTTCATTTCTTTGTGTTGTCATTAATTTCCTGTATTAGGTGATATCATATGGTATTTGTCTTTCGTTGCCTGGCTTATTTTGTTAAGCTGAATTCTCTCGAGTTCCAAACAGGTTATCGCAAATGGTAGGAGTTCCTTCTTTCTGCTGCGTAGTATTCCATTGTGTAAATGTACCACAGATTTTGATCCACACATCTACAGATGGGCACTTAGGCTATTCCCGGCACTTGGCTATTGTAGGTAGCGCCGCTATGAACACAAGGGTGCATAGGTTCTTTTGAATTGGTGTTTCAGGATTCTTTGGGTATAATTCCAGCAGTGGAACCACTGGGTCAAAAGGCAGCCCCATTCTTAGTTTTCTAAGGACATTCCGTACTGTTTTCCATAGTGGCTGCCCTAGCCTTCATTCCCACCAACAGTGCACGAGGGTTCCCATTTCTCTACATCCTCGCCAGCACTCGTTTCTTGATTTGTTGATGATGGCCATTCTGACCAGTGTGAAGCGGTACCTCATTGTGGTTTTAATTTGCTTCTCTCTGATGACTAGTGATGTTGAGCATTCTTTCATATGCCTATGGACCCTCGCTCTGTGTTTGTTCAAGTCCTTTGCCCATTTTTTTAATTGGGTTGTCTGTCTTCTTGCTGTTGAGTCCTATAAGCTCAGTCCCTTGTCTGAGGTGTCAATGGCAAATATGTTTTCCCATGTGGTTCATTCCATGTCCATCTTGCTGATGTTTTCTTTTGCAGAGCAGAAACGCTATAGTTTGATGTAGTCCCATTTGTGTATTCTTTCATTTATTTACCGTGCCTTAGCAGGTATAGCGCCGAAAATATTGCTACGTGGGATATCTGAAGTATTCCTGCCTGTTTTACCCTAGGCCTTTTATGGTGTCACGGCTTACATTTAATCTTTTACCCATCTTGAGTTTATTCTGGTGTACGGTGTAAGCTGGTGGTCTAGTTTCATTCTTTTGCATGTCCCTGTCCAGATCTCCCAACACCATATGTTGAAGAGGCTCTTTTCACTCCATTTTATGTTCCTTCCCACGTTGTCAAATATTCGTTGACCATACAGACCCGGGTTTCTTTCTGGTCTCTCTATTCTCTTCACTTGATATACATATCTGTTCTTATGCCAGTACCAGACTGTTTCGATTACCGTGTCCTAGTAGTATACGTTGATATCAGGCATTGTAATTTCTCCTACTGTGTTTTTCTTCCTCAGGATTGCTGTTCAGGTCTTTTTTCGTTCCATATAAATTTTTGAAGTGTTTGTTCTAGGTCTGTGAAATATATCAGTGGTATTTTAATGGAGATTGCATTGAATTTATACACTGCTTTGGGTAGTATAGACATTGTTGTGATGTTGATTCTTCCCATCCATGAACATGCTATGTGCTTCCATTTATTTGTATCTTCCTTCATTTCTTTCTTCAGTGTCATGTAGTTTTCCGAGTACAGGTCTTTGATCTCCTTGGTTAAGTTTATTCCTAGGTACTTTATTTTTCTTGTTGCTATAGTAAATGAGATTTTTTTTCTAGTTTCTATCTATGACATTTTATTGTTGGTGTACAGAAATGCCTTTGATATCTGAATACTGACTTTGTACCCTGCTCTTTTGCCAAATTCACTTATTAGGCCAAGTAGTTTTTTTCGTGGAGTCTACAAGGGGTTTTCTAAGTACACGCTCATGTCATCTGCAAATAATGACAGTTTTACTTCCTTTTTTCTAATTTGGATGCCTTTTATTTCTTTTTCTTGTCTGACTGCTGTGGCTAGAAGTTGCAAGGCTATGTTGAATAGGAGTGGAGAGAGTGGACATGCTTCTCTTGCTTCTGACTTCAGGTGGGACGCTTCCAGGTTTTGCCCATTGAGTATGACTTTGGCTTCAGGTTTCTCGTATACGGTTTTTGATCATGTTGAGCTATGCTCCCTCTATTCCCATTTTGCTGAGTGTTTTCATCATAAATGTCTGTTGAACTTTATCCAATGCTTTTTCAGCATCTACTGACATGATCCTGTGATTTTTGTCTTTCATTTTGTTTATGTGCTGTGTTACGTTTATTGATTTGTGAATATTAGATCATCCTTGCATCCCTGGGATGAATCCCACTTCATCGTGGTGTGTGATCTTTCTAACGTGTTGCTGGACCCCGTTTGCCAACATTTTGCTGAAGACTTTAGCATCTATGTCCATCAGTGAAATCTGACCTGTAGTTTTTTCTTTCTTTCTTGTGTCTCGAACTGGTGTTGGAACTAGGGTAATACTGGCTTCATTGAGAGAGTTTGGGAGTCTTCCTTCTTCCCGGATTTTTGCTAATAGTTTGAGAAGGATAGGAGTTAGTTCTTCCCTAAATTTTGTAAAATTCACGTGTGAAGCCTCCCGGTCCAGGGCTTTTGTGTGCCAGGAGTTTTTTGAGTACCGCTTCAATTTTACTGGTTGTTATCGGTCTACTCAGGCTTTCTGCTTCTTCTTCATTCAGTTTTGGAAGATCATATGGGTCTGGAAGTTTGTCCATTTCATGTAGGTTGTCAAATTTCTTGTCATACAGTTGTTTGTAGTAATTTCATACAATCCATTGTCTTTCTGTGGCATCGGCTGTGATTTCTACTCTGTCGTTTCTGATTTTGTTTACTTGGGTTCGCGCTCTCTTTTTCTTGAGGAGCCTGGTTAAACACTTGTCGATATTGTTTATCTTTTCAGAGAACCAGCTCCTGGTTTTATTGATCTTTGGAACTGTTTGTTTAGTCTCTATGTCCTTTCACGCTGTCGTGAGCTTGACGATTTCCTGCCTTCTACTAGCTCTGGGCTTTGTTTGTTGTTCTTCTTCTAGTTGTTGTAGCTCTAGGATTAGATGTTTTTATTCGAGATTCTCTTATCCTTCTTAGGTAGGCCTGTATTGCTAGGAACTTTCCAGTCGGGGCTGCTTTCACTGTGTCCTATAGTTTTGGGGCTGTTGTCTGTTCATTATCATTTGTTTCCAGAAACTTTTTGTTTTCTTCCTTGATGTCATTGTTAACCTATTCATGACTGAACAGCCTGTTATTGATTGTCCATGAGTTTGAATGTTTTTGAGCTTTTTCCTTGAGGTTCATTTCCAGTTTCAGGCCATTGTGGTCTGAGAAGGTGCTATTGATATAATCTCCATTTTCTTGAACTTGTTGAGGCCTGTTTTCTGTCCTACTACATGGTCTAGCTTCGAAAATGTTCCATGTGCACTTGAAAAGAATGTATATTTTGCTTCTTTGGGGTGAAAAGTTCTACATATACAAATTAAGTCCATTTGACCTAGAGTGTAGTTCAATGCCTCAATATCCTTGGTGTTCCTTTGCTTCGAAAATCTGTCCATTGTTGACAATGGGATGTTAAAGTCCGCTACTGTGAGTGCGTTGCTGTCGATGTCCTTCTTGTGGTCTTTAAGATTTTCCTGATATATTTGGGTGTTCCTATTTTAGGTGCATATATGTTTACAAGGGTTATGTATTCTTGATGGATTGTTCCCTTAAGTATTATGAAATGTCCGTCTTTGTCTCTTTCTAATGGCCTTTGTTGTGAAATCTATTTTGTGTGATGTGAGTATTGCTACCCCAGCTTTTTTTTTTTTTTTTCCTGTCCATTTGCTTAAAATCCTTCTTCCCATTCCTTCACTTTCAGTGTGTGTAGGTCTTTTGTTTTGAGGTGTGCCTCTTGTAGACAGCATTTACGTGGGCCACGTTTTCGTATCCATTCCACTACCCCATGTCTTTTGATTGCAGCATTGAACTCATTTACATTTAAGGTTATTATTGATAGGTATTTCTCACTGTAACTTTTGCACTTTGTTCCTGCATTCCTCTCTCTCTGTTTCTTCTCCTTCTTAAAGCATCCCCTTTAGCATGTCTTGCAATGCTGGTTTGGTGGAGATGTATTCTTTGAGTCTTCCTTGCTCTGGGAAACTCCTTACTTCACCTTCCATTTTGAGAGAGAGCCTTGCTGGGTACAGTCGTCTTGGTTGGAGGCCTCTGCTTTTCATTGCTTGAAATACTTTTTGCCATTGCCTTCTGGCTTGCAGTGTTTCTGTTGAGAAATCAGTGGACTGACTCATCAGGGCTCCCTTGTATGTCATTTGCTATTTTTCTCTTGCTGCCTTTAGGATTCTCTCTTTGTCTTTGAACGTTGCCATTTTAATTATGATGTGCCTTGGAGTGGGCCTCCTTGGGTTCCTCTTCATTGGGACACTGTGCTTTCTGTACTTCTGAGACCTTTTTCTCTCCTCACGTTCGGGAAGTTTTCTGTCATTACTTTATCAACCACATTTTCTAGCCCTTGCTCATCTTCTCCTTCTGCTATCCCTATGATACAGATATTATTACGCCTCATGCTGTCCTGCAGCTCTCTTAAACCCTCTTCATTCTTTTTCCATCTTTTTTCATTTTGTCGCATTGTCTGGGAATTGTTTTCGACGTTCTCCTCTAGCTCATCGATCCGATCCTCTGCTTCATTTAGCCTGCTTTGGATTCCCTCTACTGTGCTCTTCAATTCAGAAATTGTACTCTTCATTTCTTCCTGGCTCTTAATGATAGCCTCTATGTCCTTTTTAACGCTGGTGTAGTTCTCAGTGAGTTGCTTTGGTTTCCCTGGAGTCCTTTGTACTTTCCCTGGACTTCTTTGTAGTTCCCCTGGAGTTCGGTGATTGTAGTTTTCTCTGAGTTTGTTGACTTCATTGAGCCTCCGCATTACCATCGTTTTGAGTTCCATGTCTGAGAGTTTGCTCACTTCTATTTCATCTCTCTCTCTCTCTCTCCTTCTGGGAATTCCTCCTTTCCTTTCGACAGGGTGTTGTTTTGTCTCTGCACTTCAGGTGGCTCTTCTTGTTAGTTTCTGCTTCTTAGGTTGATCTGCTTTTATTTCCCACCTTTGTTCTGTGACCTTCTGTGGTAGGAATCTTGTGGGATTCAATGGTCCAGGCTCCTTAATCTCCTGAACTTGATGCTCTTCGGATGCCCTTTATGCCTTTTTGTTTGGACTCTGGTATTGTTTTCATTTTGCTTGTTGTGGTGCTGCTCTTTGGTGGGTCCTTCCCTCCAATCAGCTGACTGAGAGTCACTCCACCCACCCTGCTTGTAGACAGTTGTTGAGCTGCTGCTACAGCAAAGCCACATGTGCAGGCAACAGTCTCACACTCACAAAGATATCCCCCACCCACAATCACTGTACCAACTGCAAATAGGCCGGTATTAATGAGGACAGAGAGAGCAGGGGACAGAAACGTCCTGTAGAAGATCTCAGTGGCATTGGTCTCTGCAGCAGCTGCTGTTGTTTTTCTTCCACTTCACTCTCTTTCTGGACCCACCCCTGATGTGCCAGGCCGGATCTAGGCAGGCTATTTGAGCCCACTAGCGTCCCACTGCCGGTGACTGTCTCTTATGGCTGTTTGTTGCTCTAGTCGCTGTTTAATGGGCAGTCAGGCTTGATCCCATGGGGGGCGGGGCCGAGGCATTTCTCTGGGATGGGCTACTGCACACCCTCCGGCTGATGCCACTTGGAGCGGAGTAGTATGCTTAAGAGATTCACCCCGTAGCACCGGGGATGAGTCCGCACTGGGATCCGGTCCACTGCTCCCCAGCTCTTTCTCCAAAAACAGCGGCCAAAACTTCCCCAAAGCACCTCTAGTTCACCTCACCCTCCTTCGGCCGCAGCCCTGATCGAGCGGGTGAGTGAGCTCCCTCGTGCGAGCCTGTCATCCACCTTCTTATCTTAACTGTTTAATTTTTATTTTCTGCCACGGAGACACTTTTTACTTTTATGCTTCAAATCTTTCACTTCCATTCACCCTGTCATCTGTTTTCACACTGTCCTTGACGAAACCTTTCCCACCTTTCATTATCTCATTCGTTGCCTGTGTTCCCTTCTGTTCGCTTTTTCTCTTCAGTGCATCAGTTCAAGTAACATAATTGGCACCTGATTTCAAGGCTTGTCAATCGGTCTTCTCCAACTCAAAGTTGCTTTCTAAGGGTTCACTATGTACAGCGATGGGACACAGGTCGACATGTGGCCGTGCCCTCCCCATCGGCGGGGACTCTTGGGACAACTTGGCTTTGAAAGCCTCAGAGGATCCTCTGAGTGCGCGCTTGATCGATGAGACCGCGTCCAACCTGGAAAGTTAACGACCGCATCCAAGAGACATGCAATCCCTGCACTGCCGATGCACAGACTGTTTACCTTGCAGCTTCATCGAAGAATAGCAAGGGCATGAAACGGTAGTTAAAGTGTACATCATGGTGATTTGGTGTCTGCGTACATTGCGACAGGATTCTCCTCCTCCGGAAACATATCCAGCACCTCACGTACGTACCTTGTGTGGTTGCTGTTGTTGCCGTTACTTTTGGTGGGAACCCTTCAGTTCTCCTCCCTGGGCCAGTTTCAGCGACACTCAACAAGGGTGTGATCGCCCGTAGCCGCTGTGTGGGACGGGAGATCCTCAGACCGCATTCATCTCATAATTGGAAGTTTCAAGGTCTTACCAGCCATTCTCTATGTCCTCACCCACAGGCATCCTCTATGTCATTGTCTCTTACTATGAGCTAGGTTTTTTCCTTCTCTTTTACATTACACATATTAATGATACCATGCAGAATCTGTTTTTTCTCTGCCTCGCTAAGCATTACAGTGAACAAGTCACAAAAAACCAGAAAAGAACTCCTAGAAGGCAGAGGATTTGCTTCCTCTGTCTGGTTTCTTTCACTTCACGTAACCCCCTCGAGGCCTATATCCCCACTGTCCCAGATGGCTGCATTCCGTTCCTTCTCCTACTTGAGTAACGTGCCACTTTATAAGGACATTTCACGTCTTCTGTACCCGCTCATCCACTGACGGACCCAGGTTCTTTCCACACCTAGGCTCTGCTGAATAATGCTGCAACAAACCGGGAGGTGCACATAGCTCTTCCAAGTTCTCCTTTCATTTCCTTCCAAGAAATTCCCAGACCTGGAATTGCTACGTCATAGAATGTTGAGGAGCTGCCATACCGTTTTCTGGAAGAACTGATGGGACTTCACTCAGGGTTGGTACAAGCAGATTAGAAACATGGACGTGAACAAATAAAAAATACAACTTCGGGTACATCCTGACTGTCTCATCCAAGTGTTCAAATGATGGATCAGAAGCACGACTCACGGCCCAAGGGTGGAAACAACCCGAGTGTCCATCAGCCCATGGATGCAGCAACAAGATACGGTTTCTATAATCGATATCATCCATCCTATAAAAAGAAGAAAATTCCGGCGCATCCAACAACATGCATGAACCTTGAAACCTTACGCTGACAAAATAAGCCTGAAATAAATGTACAGACACTATAGGATTCCACCGATACGGGTTCCCTACAGTAGTCAAGCTCCTACGGACAGGAGGCGCAAGGGTGGCTGGCTACCAGGACCGGGGGAGACGGATAAAAGTTCATCTTTGTTGGGTGCAGAGTCTCAGTTTGGGAAGACGACAAAGTTCTGCGGACGGACGGCGGTGACTGTAGCACAAGGTGCATGCGTTCGATACCCGCGAATTTAACCTCTGTTGTGGTTACAACGGTAAACTGAGTATGTTATTTCACCACAATAAGAAAGCAAGGGAGGGAGGGAGGGAGGATAAACAAAAGGAAGTAAAGGGTTCCGTGCCCAGGAAAACAGGAGAGCTGTGAGGCTGGCAGGTGGTTCAGAAACAGCATCCGCTGACCCTGCGGCGTAACGGGTTGGTCGGTACCTTTTCTGCATCTGCCCTCCCCACCTGCACAGGGAACATTCTGTTCTGTCTTCAACTGGAGACCTTTCCACTTAAGTCTTCCTGTGTGGGTGACATTTCATTCATAGGGTACCTGAGCGGTAGTGAAATGTCTGACTCAAGAGTGAAACACAGGCTGAAAACGTGGATATGTGGACGAGAGTTCCTTCCCTGGACTTGAGGGGCAGGCTTTGGGTGCTTCATGGACTCCCTCAAATCGTAGACACCGTCTGAAGCATGTGAGCGCATGTGCGGCTTTCTAGGATTTTAGGTTCTCACAACGTCTCTTGGAATGAAAGCTGCCTGAGGGTTGAGGATGCGTTTCCCCTGCTTCCAAATCCTGAACATCGTTTCCTGAGACATCGAGCGTCGCCAAAACCTGTGCTTGCTGGTGCTGTGCTTGTCGTTTTCCAAAGTGCCTGTACCGCGCTCAACTGATTATTTTAATAAGATCAACTCATTCACTATTGTACAAGGGAAGAGCTGGGAAGAGAGAAAGAGAGGAAGACAGGGAGAGAAACCGATGTGTGAGAGAGGCAAAGACCGCTTGCACAGGGCCCCAGACGGGGACCAGCCTGCGACCCAGGCAGGTGCCCTGACCGGGAATCACACGGGTGAAACTGTCGCTTGCAGGATCAATGCTCAGTGCAACGAGCCACGCAGGTCAGCGCACCAAATTCGCCGTTTGAAACTAAATTGTCACTTGGCAGGGCCACGGACCCAGGAACTTTTTTACACTTTTACCCCGCTCTTGAAAGGTCTTAGTATTTCTGCTTTACCTCCCTCTCCCGCCAGGCAACACTCTGAAATGGAAATGGGAGAGAAGACCTGCCAACCCAGTTCAGGCTCAGAATGGAGACAACAGCGCACTGGCTGGGGACGAGGTAAAGAGCGATGCTGACACTGGAGGACAGCTCTGGAGGCTGGTCTGAGCTTGTAGGGTCAGCAGCAGGAGACACTGTTTACCCTGACCGTCAGGAGAAGTAAGTGCATGCGTGGCACTTACATGGATTCTATGTATGGCAGGTACATATGTGTGTTTGAGTCTTTCAAACTGGTGGCCGGGTGGGAATAACCGATGACATCAGAGGCTTCCGAACCTCCTGATTGGGAGGATCCATTCCGTGGCGCTAGGCAGCCCAGGTGGGCAACTACTTCTGTGATCGCCCACATTTACGGAAGGAGAACAAGGAGCCATGGCTGACACTGACTCAAGTGCCAACTGTGACCACCTTGGCCCAGAGCCGAGCACCTCAGGGAGCCCGATGGAGCTCAGAGTTACTCGGGGGAACGCAGGACAATCAGGTGAGGAAACAGGGGGCGGCGGGATTTGGCACGGTTGACATTAAGGAGGAAGGGGGCCCTGAGCAGGCTGTGTGTGAAAGAAAGGAGAGATTCAGAGCACCACCGGATTACAGGAGATGACAGGAGCTGGGGACCAGGAGATCCCCATGAAAGGACAGCCTGGGAGGCAAGCAAGGAGGGATAGGAGATGAGTTTCAAAGATGAGAGAAGGGAAAGGAAGAAACAAGGACGGTCCTTTTGTCCCCCTTCAATGGGAGAAATCCTCTCAAACGAGGAAGACCTTTGAGGACACAGAAGAATAACAGCAAGGTGAACATGGGGGGCGGTGGAGGGGCGGAGTATTGGATTCCCCAAAGGAGGAAGATGAAAAGATGGCAGGGGAGAAGGCCGGTAGCCTATGAGACAAGAAAGAATGGAGGGGTTGGTTTCTAGGGACGGGGGGAGAGGTGGGGTGGAAACGAGGTCGGGTTTTGGTGACCAATAGCTGAATTTCAAAGGCAAAAGCCTTATAACGTACCCTGGGTTCTTAACTCAGGCGCCTGTGTGGAATCCACCACCGCTGCTCGGACAACCGCAGCAAAGCGGAAGAGGGGGCGAGCAGAGAGGCGGGGGGCACAGGAGGAGACCGTCCCCACGCCTAACAACACCTGGCTCGTGGAGGACCGGGACGGTCTCAAAATGACCCTGAAAAGGAAGCGTGGTACAACGGTCCAGAGAGAACACCAGGAGGCCTTTGCCAGGCTTCTCAGTAAGCAGATACCCTGGAGAGCCCCCTCCTAGCCTACTCTTAAGTCACAACTTTGAAGAACTATACTTTTCCAACAGAAAAGAACTCCCTGCTGGTTGGTGGGCTCTCCTTCCTAGGTGGGCTCCCTATCGAGTCTCAGTGGGGACCCTTAGATTAGGCTAGACTTGAGGAGGGTTTGCACTGGGAATCACGTGGCCTGTGAGTATTGCACCCTCGGAGACTTCTGAGCTCTCACTGGCCTTTTGAATCTAAATACCTTCACGTGTGTAAGGGGAGAGAAGGAGGCCAACTTCACGCCTTGATGTGACTGTCAACAGACAAAGGACGGAATGGCTCTGGCATGAATGAGCAGGGCTGCATTCATGCGTGATGGGGGAGCAGCACTGAGTCGCTAAGATCTCAGTCACGCAGATAAGCTGCTGCCACCCTACGTGTCGCTCGGTCCCCCGGGACTGGGTGGGTGAGGGTGGTGACACACCTGCTTCCTTTCCCAGGGAACGATCTCCTCTATCCCTCTTCCTGGCAGCCTCACCCTTCGCCCCGCTCCTCAACCTTCCCCCAGAGCGGCACGCTTCCCCTCTTGAGCCCGGTACGCTCCCACGGAAACTCCGTTGCTGTCATCAGGCTCACACTTGCCCTCTCTTCACAGAGGACCCTGTCATCAAACGTTTCCTTGAGTGGGACGCGCAGCTGAGAATCTCAGATAAGGTGAGAGGGGTTCCTGCTCCACCATCGAACCCTCGGATCAGGCGGCAGTTTCCTGAGCCCGCAGTTCCCCCCCCAACCTGCCTTCGGGGACCTAGGCGTGTCTCGCAGTGCGGACGGCAACCCTGCCTCTGCCCCGGCTCTTCTGGGACCTGAGCCCAAGGCTTGTCCCTCTTCTCTCAGCTCTTGGGGACTCCCCTTCGCTCCAGCTTCTCAGAGACCCTCCCGATGCCGGCCGGCCCAAACACAGAGCATCTCTGAGACCCTAGGCGCCTGCCATGCCGGGAGCATCAGCCTTTCCCTTATCCCGCTCTTCTTCCTCTTTCACAATGTGAGTCCTCGTGTGTGTCTTCCTCCTCTTCCCACCAGTACCTGCTCTCAATGGTCCTGGCCTATTTGAGCCGCGCCGTCCTGTTCTCCTGGCAGTACCGGCGCATCCACTTCTTCCTGGCCCTGTGAGTACCGTGCTGAACCCCATCAGTCACTTTCATCCTCTGGGGAGCGCGGGGACACGAGCGGGTCTCCGACCTCTCACCTGCTTTCCACCCCATTTCTACCGTGTACACTGGGGATGAACTTGATAGGACTGGACTACCGCGTTTCTTACACTGTTCTTAGGAAGACCCAACGACACCAACGTCCGTTACAAGACTGAAGAAACCACAAGAAAACATCAGGTCCTCACAAACATTTCACACCACCCTTCCCCTGAGTAAACAGGCTTGAGACGAACCGTTCCTAAGTCTTCTCCCCCACATCCCGCCACACCTCTCGACGACACCAAATGTCACGGTCTTTCTCCTCAAGGCAGGCCCCCGTCACATACCACAGATCGATTGTGAATACTCGCCCCGGGTCCCGGGCCGGCCTGTTCGGCTGTTTCGAGTGCCGTGCGGTCCACCGAAGTGTTGCGGGTTCGGTCGCGGTCAGGGCTCCTGAAGGAGGCGACCGATCCGGGTTTCTCGCTCACGTCAATGTCTCTCCCTCTCTCTGAATCAATACACATCTCCTCGGGGGAGGAGAACAAACAGTAAGACCCAGGGCTCTTTCTTACCAATCTCCCTGAATGGACTTCGAAACACAGCTCTAACCACTTCCCCACCCCCCCACCCAACAAGTCCACTGGCTCGTGTTGTTCTCAACCGAGGCCAGAGTTCTCGCTGTGAAATCAGCTCTCTCTGCACCCTCCATCAAACCCGGTGACCACCCTGACACTCCCTTCTTCGTTTCGCTGCTCTTCCCAACACCCTTCCCTGACTGTATATTGTGCTTTCTGTCGCGGTACTTTTACACGCATGTAACTGAAAGACACAATCTCCTCTGAAACTAACTCAAACGCCAAAACCTTCGGACCTCCTCACTTCTGCACCCCGGTAGCCAAGGAAAAGCATTGCTAATTTAAATAAACAAACAAACAAAAAGCACATATATATCAACGGGTTCTTAAAACACTCGGCACCCTCCTCTTCCTGTCGCACAATCTGTATGACATTGAGTCTCTGAGGGCATCAGTTTTGCACTTGACGAGGACACAAAGCGTTCGGTCATTCGTCCTATGAAACCTTACAAAGTGCACCTCCAGGGCCAGGGAGTGTGAGGATGGGAGCATTCAGAAGGGCCCCTGAGGGAATGCGCCAAGGAACCCAGTCCTGCCTCAGTCACTTGGTAGGAAACCGTGAGGACTGAGATGGGCCAGTCGGCTCCTGCCCGCAGGAGCTGTCCAGGGGCTCACACGACAGGGAGACGGGTGTGCGCGCGCACGGCAGGGTCAACGAAGGGGGTGGGCTTCCCCACTCAGTTCACTGTATCTGCATCGTCAAGGTAGGAGAGGGGCCCTTCAGCTGCCTGCTCAGCAGGGCCTTCTTGTGCCTGGGAGGCGCTCTGCGACCCTGCATGGGGCTCCTGCGGGTCCTGTGTGAAGGCCGTCCTGCCTGCGTCCTCTCTGGGAAGCTGACTGCAGGCAGGGCCCCTCTCCGTCTGCTCTCAGCTGACACCCTGATGGCTTTCCTCAGCTACCTCGCCATTGACATGGAAGAGGACCGCTGCGCCCCTAAAGAGGCCATCATTTTCTTCCTCTACGGGAACAACAACCGCGCCTGGCGTCCCATGTTCCAGAAGCAGCGGTTTGAATTCTTCCGCTCCATGGGCTACAGGGCATGGGTCACCAAGGAGGAGTGTGAAGAGGTAGGTGGGCGGCGGGGCTCTGGTGGAGGGCGGTGCCGGGCTGCGGAGGGAAAGGGTCCTGGGCCTCACAGCTGGGACTGGGGGGGTGAGAGAGACGGGGGTGGGGGGAAGGGGCGGACAAGGGGAGGGTCGTGGGTCCACCTGGAGAGCCCTCACCTTTTCAGGGACTCTTTGTCTTTCCAGATCCAGGCCTTCGATCCCCAGCTCTGGGTGTGGCGGCGAGACCGTGCCCTCCTTTCTCAGACCCCGAAGGCTAAGGTAGGTGTGAACGGAGGGAGGGCTGTGTCCCCACGGGTGCAGACGGAATCATCTGTGGACCCTGGAGGAAACCCGACACATTTAACTGCACCGCCCATGATCGTCGACCCCATCCCTCTCCGTCACCCTGCCACACGTCTGAAGCACACCCACCAGGCACACAGCCAGGCATGTGCCGGAACTCCTTTAGCTTTACCTTGTCCCAAAAGCACTTCCCCTGCCCTTCCATTCTAAACGATAGCTTTGCGGAATAGAGTTCTTTATGAAACAGGGCATGAAACGCACTCCTGGTGTGGCAGGGCCGCTCCCCACTCCCGGCTCCACTCTCTTTCTCTTGTCTTCAAACTTTCCGCTGCTGTGGCAGGAAGGCGACAGCCTGGAGAGCAGGAAGGCCGCCTGCCCCTGGCCTGCGCTGGCCTGACTGGGACATCCTTCGAGCACACTGTCCTCGGCACCAGGTTGGTGTCTCAGACCCCAGGCTGGGGAGAAACCACGGGAACCAGCCCCTCTGGGCCAGCACTGCCCATCCCTGGCCTTGGTTCAGAATGCACCGACCCTCTGCTGGGCAGAGCTGGGATTCTTCCCATCTGAGAAGTGGGCGGCCTCTTGGGAGCCTATCTCATTTCACCGGCCTTCTCCCAACATCCCCTAAGGGGCGCCACGCCACTACCACTTCTCGGTGAGGTGGCTCACGCAGTCCTCGGTGCATTGGACGGTCTCTTTGACATTCTCTCACAGCAGAGTCTCCGGCTCGGTGCAGCAGGCATTCCTCCGGGTGCTTCTCAGTCACATTCGGGGTTCATTCACTGAGGCTGCTTTCACCCGCGGCAGCAGCTCGGCTCACGTTCTCCAGCATGATCTTTCCAAAGGACGGTTTTCCTCCAATGATGTCTTGTCTCCGGTCCCTGAACAGCCACCAGACAGCCTCCTCTTCTCAGGAAACCAGACACGTTGTTTCCCAGAGGAGAGGCAAGGCCTGCAGGGAGTGGCCTCGAGCTCACTGTGCTCCCTGGGAGCTGGCCTGGCTCTGTGGGAAGGGAGGCGGACAGGTTGCCACACTCCTGGGGCCTGGGTCTCCACCCTGCACTCGCATGAGTGGCCACCCCACCTGGGGAGCACTTGTGAGCCTGCAGGGTACCTGGCACCTACTGAGAGCTCAAGCTGAAGATGAGGCAGACACGGAAGCCATTGTCCGCGCGCTCACACTAAAAAGCCTTCAAAGGCAAGAAGCTGATGAGCATGTCTCGAGCTACTACTGTGACCAGGGTCCTGAGGCCTCGCTTGGGTCCCATGGTGCTGTCATGTGAGCCAGCAGGGAGGGCGGGTCAAGAGCAGCAGCCACAGGGCTGTGGTTTCGCTGCCCGGTGTGTTAGCGGCTCAGCGCACACGGCTGGGTATCTGTTTATTTCATTAAAATAAAGTTTTCTTTTTATTAACCTTGGGGAGAGAATGAGTGATATCAACGTGGATCGTTGTTCCACCTATTTATGTATTCACCGGCTGCTTCTTGGATGCGCCCTGATGGGGGATCGGACCCACAACTTAGGCACACAGGAACGCCACTCTAAGCAACTGAGCCTCTCACCCAGGGCACGCACATGGCCGTTCACAGTTAAAATCAAGGGTACAAATATCAAAATTCAGAACCTCAAGTGCAGTGACCACATTTCATGTGCTCAATAGCCACATGTGCCTTTTGGCTCCTCTACTGAAAGGTACTGATCTAGAATATGCCACTGTAGAAAGTTTGCCCGGATGGAGCTGTATTACACGGTACTTGCTCAGTAAATAGTAAGGCACAGAGAAGGGATAAAGAGAGTAGCAGGAAAAAAGAGAAGAGGGGGGTAGATGTTGCTTTGTGCTACCAGACTGGAGACCGAGGTGCCACGGATCACGGGAACAACTTTCCCAAAACCCCTTCACAACTGTTTGGAACACATTCTGCCCAGAAGGTCTCAGAGGTCAGGGCGTTACCTGGAGACAGCAGTCCGCAGCCACAGCAGACAGCAGGTAAAGTCGAGGCCAAGCTGGGCCATGGAGCAGCAGCTTCCAGTCCTGGCCTCTGAGGAAGTGCCAGACCAAAGGCTTGCAGACAGCGCCCTCTTGTGGCTCCTCGCGCCAGCTTCAAGAAAACACACACAGGCAGGGAATGCTGGGGCTCAGGTCTCATAAACTACACAGCACCCTGATGGGTGGGGTCACTGCAGCAAAGCTGCCACTGCATTAAGGACAGGTGGCTGTCACTGCCCTGGAGCACATCTGGACCGATTTCTGAACGATGGGACCAAACCCTCCCCCATACCTGGAACAAAATCACCACTGCCGCCACTGAGGCCCAAGCGCCACGTTCTCCACAGCACCTCCCCTGCCACGTTGTCTGCCGTAGCCTCTGAGGGGGTCTCCCTTGTCCACTCGCACCTTGCATCCCAGGCCATCGATTCGGCCATAATGCCTTTTCCCAAACACAAGTGTGACGCACTTGTGATCTTCTAAAAACCCCCCACTGTCTCGCCCCAGCTCCATCTTCTATCGCCGTCCCCTCCCAAGCATGAGTCTCCTACGTGGCTTGCACACCCCGCACTGTCACCTGGCGGCCTCCACACGGTGTGCCTCTGCCCAGACATTCTGTTCTCACCCTTCACTGGTGGAAAATGAGACTCATCTTCAAGTCTCAGCTCAGATGGCCCTGCCCCTCGGAACATTCCCTCACCCTCAAGACCCAGTCAGCGTGCCTTATCTTATCCATGGTTCCTCATCCCAGAGCCTGAGGCAAGGGCCGAGGACCAGGGTTTTAGTGGGAGTAATCCAGGCGGGCTGGTAAGGGAGGGCGGAAGTGAGACAGGGAAGGAAAGGAGCCAGGATAAAGGACATTTCCAGAGGGGGACTTTGGAGGGGGACATTTCCTGGCGCCACCGCAGGGATCTCCAATGTCACAGCCCTTGGGGTCACCCGGGGAGCCTGCGGAAGCCGTACCCAGCCCGCTACCCATTACGTGAGAATCCGCAGGGTGGAGCAAGGGCATCAGTGTTTTCTCTGTGTGGGAAAGACGAACTGCTTACAATCTCCTGAGACCCAGCTTGGGTGCGTCTGGGTCAGGCCTGAGGACCTGGATTCCCAAACACATCCTGGGGAAGCGGTGCTGTGGTCTGGGCCCTACCAAGGAGCCAGGGTGCCTGCCGCCCAAGTCGTGCAACTCCAAGGCCCGCCTGACAAATCCGCGCAGGGCTGAACCCGCCCGGTGGCCCGAGGACTTACCGTGATCTTCGTGGCCCTGGCATGCTTCCCATGGAAGCTGAGCACGACACTCTCCAGGCCGTGGCTGCCGTAGGTGCCTTTGAAGAGGCCCGGCCTGATGAGGTCCTCCGGGTGGCTGGGCGGGAGGTAGATGCGGCGGCAGGTCAGGCCGTTGCTGCGGGGAGGGTGACGGGAGAGCGTGGCAGAGCCGCACGGGGCTGCAGCGGTGCAGAGCCCGCACCTCCCCGCCCCACCGCGGGGCCCAGGCCGTGTGGCTGACCTAGGATGCCACATCCGTAGGGAGCAGGGGCACCCCATGTTCCCGAGCCATGCTCACCCCACCCACAGGTGCACAGCACCCTCACACCTTCTCTGATTCCAATGAGGCTTAACCCTTGGAGCGCCATGCGTCACTGTTAAAGTTTGTAGGAGAAATGCCATGTTATTTTGCTCAGAAATGCAGTTGATGGAAAATGTCTATAAGAGCATTATTCATGGGCTGAAAATTTCACGACATGTAGTAAATACCCCCTTCTTTTGTAAGCCGTGTCCTTTGACACCATTTAGCAAAAAGTTTACTGCATTAAAATTATTTTGTGACAACAATTATTTTAGAAAAAAAACTCTTTCCTTCAATATGGCTTTTGAAGTATAATATGTGGCATAAGATAAAACCGATGATTACAATCTGAAGAAACACTGCGCTACAATGATAACAAGCACTTGTCCAAGGCGATTCTTAGAGCAGGAAAAAGGGGCTATCATTTAGTAGTCTCAGGGGTATTGAAAAAACAACAGTGAGGAATGGTGTGGTTGGAAAGAACAAATGCTTTTAATTGGATGCAGAACCAGTGGAGAGGTCCAACTAGTGACTCTTTGGGGAGTGACATACAGCACCACAGCCTAAACAACACACAGAAGTAGTGGGGGTAGAGCCCTGTTTCCTCCCATTTCTCCTGCTCTGTACGGACACGGGCTTGTAGCTACAGACACCATGGCAAACTCGCTGGCACCAAGACCGGGAAGAGAGAGGAGGCCTGGCCCCTTGCCCGCACACGGCTGCCGTACCTAAGGGAGCCCGAGCACACACTCACCTGGATGTGGCCGTTGTGCGGCCCGCTGTGGCCATACATGCACTCCGCCGTGGGTCGATTTCTTCTCCGTCAGGTGAATTCTAAACCAGGGCTTGAATCGCATGGGGTCATCCACATCAGGGCCATGGGGAGGCAGGTACATTCAACCGATAATGAACGAGCCGTCCCACCTGTAGGAAGGACAAGGGCGCACGTCCACAGGAGGGTTACCTGAGGCACCAAGGCAGAGGTTCCTCACCCGCAGCTCTTCACAGTGACCACCCACATCTGCATGCTCCAGGCCCACGGAGCACCTCAGGGCCAACACACATCAAGATACCCCTGATCTATCACAATGGGACAAGCATGGCCCTGCCCATCAAGTGCTTGTTCATGACAGAGTCGTTATCTAATGAAAAACAATGTGAGCCCTGGCTACTGTGGCTCAGTGGACTGAGTGCCCGACTGCAAACCAAAGGGTCACCGGTTCCATTCGCAGTCAGGGCATAGGCCTGGGTTGGGGGACAGGTCCTCAGGTGGGAGCATGTGAAAGGCAACCACACATTGATGTTTCTCTCCCTCTCCTTCTCCCTCCCTTCCCTTCTCTCTAAAAATAAATAAATATTTCTAAAAGTCAATGAGACTATACTTAATAACAGTGTATTTGATCACTGAAATTTACTGAGAATACAACTTCAACGTGAGATGATGGATACGTTAACTACCGGTAGCTAGATGGTGGGACCATGCAGTGTGCCTTAGAAATCTTACATTTTTGTCAATTATATCTCAATACAGCTGAAAAATGAACTCTTTAAATGCAAAAAAAGCAGTTAGACCTGAATCCAAGAAAGCCTTTTAGAAAGGGGAGGCAGCTAAACGACACGAGGAAGAAGCGGAATAATCTCCTAAGTGATGCCCAATAAATAGGGCAACTGACCTGAGAAAAAAACGGGGTGCTGATTTCAACAGGACATCACGAGCAAAACACACAACGACAGCGTGCGGGCCTGCTTTGGGTCCCGATTGGAACGAACCAGCTGTCAAAGGCAGTTTTGAGACTATCGGGGAACCTTACATATGCACAGGGTCTCAGGTAATGTCAAGGAATTACCGCTACTTTTGCAAGATGTGATAAGAACGTGGTGCATATGTAGGGAAATACCCACATTTGTAGAGATCCACATTGAAGGATGAACACATGAAGCAACACAGGCCTGGGATTTGCTTGAAACCTCCTAAAAACAGAACGGCAAGGGGCAGAGACAGAGGCCACAAACTTGGCGCACTACCAGTAACTGCTGAATCCCGGTGGCAGGCATTGGCAGTTCATGCTACCATTCCCGCTATTCTTGTGTGTTTGAACCAGTGACAGATAGAAAGGGACAGAACTCAGATCAAAGGACACGCAGTCCCCACACACACGCTCAGCACAAATGCACCCACATTCTCAGTGCAGGGACACGGACAGCCCGGTCGGGAGGACCCCGTAGTCGCTCCTGCCTGCCCAGGAAGAGCCCAGATCTACAGCTTCTAGCTCTAGCCACGGGAGGAGAGAACTTACTCACTCCTGTGGCTGCCTGTCTGAGACGAGAGCCAGTTGCTGTTATTCAGTCATGGCATCCATTTCCCCTGCTTTGAGAAGCTTCTTTTTATTCATTTTTATGACTCACTGCCAGTATGAAAAACAATTCTCACCCCCACCCCCCACCCACCCCACGACTAAAAAGAAAAACATACGCCCACGCTGGGAGCTGTTGGGTTGTCCCTGAGAAAATGCTTTAATAGCAAGGCTTTTGCCCAGTGATATCAAACGTAACATATGTAAAGTGTGTTTCTTAACGAACGCTCCCACCAAAGAATATAAAGCCATACTTATCCCCGTGCAAACCCCACTCGGTGAGCAACCAGAGTCCCCAGGTAGCCCGTCTGGACCACGCTCGGAAGAGCCACACTGAGGCTGTCCGGGGCCGCTGAGAGGCAGACCCACCACTGTTACATGGCGAGCAGCCGGTCTCCCGGACTGGGCTTCTGGCCTGAGCCAGCGAGAAGGGAAGCAGGGGCAGAACACCAGCGCTCCCCGGGGCACCCGACTGTTTCCACTGGGACATCAGCTACAGCAACACCTGGGCCCAGGCGCCTGCCCGGAGCTGCCAAAGTATTAACCGCACATGCCTGGCCCTAGCGTTTCTGTTCAGGAGGCCCTGTTCAGGGCACATGCACACCTCACGGTGGGGGAGAAGCTGCTCTACAGAGAACCACCTAGGGCCGCGAAAAATAACTGATGAGAGGTTCCTTGTGATTGCTCCAATGACATATAGCAAGCAGCTGACTTGCCCCTCGGGTAGAAAAGGCACTAAGTTCCATCCACATGGGGCAGCAGTCCTGACTTCACAAGAAACCACACATGAAGAGAAAAGAAAAGAAAAGAAAAGAAAAGAAAAGAAAAGAAAAGAAAAGAAAAGAAAAGAATTCACACGCGAGGCTCTCGGACTCACCACCACATTCAGCAGTCCTCCACAGGGCCCGATATCCGGCTGCCACAACCCCGAGATGTGTCTGTATCGGTGGAGCACTACAGGAAGAGACAAAGCGGGTCTTCATTTTAGAGCCAGCCAGTCTTCACTTGACAGTGCATCAGGGGACAGGGCAGGAGGGGGAAGACAGGACTATGAAGAAATTACAAAGGCTTGTAACAGCCTTGCACACAAGGAATTCAGCAAAGCTTACCTACAAAACTTCCTAAAGAATTCTAAGAATGAAAACGTCTTTGAAAAGCATAGTAAAACAGACAACGGAGTCCTTTGGAAACCCAGCCTCAGTGTGAGCAGCTCCAATGACAGGGAACTGCTGTCTTGCAAGACATGGACTGAGCTGAGCGCCTTTGTGAAATGACGAGCCTCGCGTCCGTTTACACAGCTGAGGGGGCACGGGAGTCCTTAAGAGGTGGCGGCAGAGCCCACAATGTCATGGCACTGTACATTAAGAATTAAGTTGGGTCTTCTCTCTTTTTTTAAAAACATCGCACTTCCCCACCTGATTTCAAAAGCAAGGCAACCGTATTCACTGAAGACGACTGGAGAGAAGGAAACCCAGTGCCAACCTGAAATCTCACTAGAGAGAGGACCAGCTGCAGTAAACCTTTTGGAAAATGTCCTTCACTTCAGTTTTCCTCTGCCTTTGCACACGTACTTGTTCGGTGAAAGCTGACTGAATTAATGGGCAACCAACTCACGTAAAGCCCTGACTGCCAGGCGTAGGGTCTGGGGTCTCTGTGCAGGCACTGTGTGGTAGGTAACGTCGTGTACCAACTGGACTGGACCACAGGGTGCCTAGACACTTGGCCAAACATGATTGCACATGCGCCTGGGAAGGTGCTTCTGGCTGAGGTTAACACTTATACCGGCGGACTGAGTAAAGCCGACCGCTCTCCCCACTGGGGTGGGCCTCGTCCAGTCAGGTGGAGACCTGAGTGCAAGGCTGATCTCCCACCAGTAAGAGGGAACCCCTCCTGCCTGGCTGCAGGAGCTGAGACATGGCTTCTCTAACTACAACAAGATAATAACCCTCCTGTGAATGAGGGGGGATTTCCTCCTCCTGCCTGACAGCCTTGAGGTGCACACTGGCTGAAAGTGGCCTGTCCAGCCTCACTGTATACCAAACTCCTTCTATCTACTAGAGCAATTTGGAGCACTGCCAGGATTCTAGGTTAGAACCTCAAAGCCAGAGCCCTACAGGTCGTTATTTTCAAGTTCAAAATGCACTTCAACAGTCACCATCAATTTGCACACAGGGACACGTGGTAGGTATGTCATAAGGACAGCACATCGCCCCATGATGCTTCCACCTTCTTACACACACAGATTAGTAAGATAACACATGGCCTGATATGGAGAAAAAGAAACACAAGTGATACTGCAAAAGCCACTAATCTGAGGCCACAAAGCTCCTGACAGTCCCAATCTGCAGCCTCAGGTGATGCTGACTTGCTTCTCTCTAGGACAGCGTCGTGCACTCGGTCAAGACTGTGGATCCTTTCTGGTCCAGCAGAACACGGCCTAGAGGCTTTGAGAAGACCAGGGGGACACGGGCCCTCAGTAGCTCCAGGAACGGAGCGAACGGAGGAGGAGGAAACAGTGCAAGGTCCCAGGCACCTCGCAAACCAATCGTCACAGCGCTTCTCTGGAACGTCTGGGTAACAACAGAGAAGAAATTCGAAGCTGCACTGCATCAGAACATTTTAGGAGCACTGGGATACTGGGGCGTAGAGAGGTTTGAAATTAGGGTTGAAATGACTGTTTTTTCCCCTCAAATACTTTATTTATTTATTTTTAGAGAGAGGGGAAGGGAGGGAGAAAGAGAGGGAGAGAAACATCCATCTGTGCTTGCCTCTCATGCACGCCCGATGGGGACCTGCCTCGCAACCCAGGCCTGTGCCCTCACTGGAAATTGAACGGGCCACCCTCTGGTCCACAGGCCAGCGCTCAATCCACTGAGCCGTGCCAGCCATGGCTCTCTTTTCACACATTATATATTTTTTCCTCATACTCATGGAGGCAAGAGACCACTCAGTTTAAATATGTCCACAGAGAAATGCAGCCAATGCTTACCCACATCGTATTTTCATTATGTTTTCTGGATCTTCCTAATTTCCTACAACACAATGACTACTCCATTTTTATAACTACACCCAAAGCGTAGAGAGGACAGCAATCTCCAGTTAGAACGGTGCCTTCTAAGCTGTTGGCTATCAGCAGCTGGGGGACATCATAACACGTGGCTAAAGTCCAGAGGCCCTGGAAGGCGTGGTGAAAAGTCTGGACTCACGATACATTCTTACAAGCTACAGAAAACGTCCGACCACAACACACGCCCAACACAACTCCAGGCACTTCCTAGCTCCCAGCCCCCGAGCCTCCCTCTCACACGTGGGTCACAATTCCATTCTCGGTCTTGGCTATCAGTTCCAGAGACACTGTTGTTCTAGAAGAATCCCGTGGCAAATGTATGACATAATGACCCTCTAAGTGCTTGTCCACTGCATTTAAAAGCCCGTGCCAGGCTGTTCCCGTCAGCACAGCCATGGCGATTGATCGACAACTCTCATTAAGAAGTGCTACGTCATGTTCTCTTCCACGGGCCTGGAGAAGGCACCGTGGCTCACTGACTGCCAAGCAGAGCGAGAGCGGGGCCGTCTAAGACAGAATGTTCTAGAGAGGCTGCTTCCAACAGGTTTTGGAGGAGAACACAATTCATGCCTTCAGATTTGGCCCACCTCACCCCCTTGTGGCCCGGCTCCTCCTGACCGCTTATACACACTCCTGACGAGCCCCCTCGCCACTGGTCTTCACTCAGGCAGCTCAGCTCTGGGCCCGACGACACAAGCACTGTGGGCTGTGCACAGCGCTCAGACACTGCCCCCAGCACGCCCACCAGTCCTGGCGTCTCCACACTGACTCCTGGGGGGTTCCCTGCTATAAGTAAAATGGGACAAGCGAGCTCGTCAGCCGCACGTCCAGAGCCTGGCAGGGCTTAGGAGAAACGCCACAGATGACTCTATTCCTTGTGTTCCGAGTAGGTTTTATTAGAAACCGTGCCCTTATAAGACTCAGAAGTGGGTCTCGTCCACACAGGCGATGCCGACACAGGGCCCACTCAGCGGGGCTGAGGTCATAAGCAGCAGCGGGTCCCTGCAAGCAGATGTTTTTAACATCTTTCTTGACAACTGAAATTCACACTCTGCATCTCAGCTCAACCTAATAAAAACTGGAGATAGCCTTAATCACCATGGAATATGGCTTAGGAAAAGTTCCAGAGCCCAAGTAATGTCCATCAAGAGGAATCCGGTTCTAAATAATTAACTCTTTCTACGGCGTTTTGTCTCACGTGCATGTGGGTACAGGTACGCAATTTCTTCAGATTCACATATGCTGTCTAAACGCAAGTGACTACTGAAGCCTAGGACAAACCACTTACACTACCTTTTGGAATACAAGGGCTTTAGGGCTTCGACCCTGCTCTCTCCGCTCGGCCTTAATAAATAATAGGTGCTAAGGTATGCATCAGAGCGATCGTGCTGGTACTACCCCAAAACACAAAAGATGCTGCAGAAACCTGGCCCGGCCCAGCCCACCGCTCAGGTACGACGCTGGTTACGGCCACCCCACAGGGAACAGAGCGGAAAGGTGAAAAGACAGCACAAGCCAAGGGCAGCTGGCTCTTAGGACCAAAGCGTCCGCGTGCCGTGAGTCAGAGGTCCCTCCCCATGCAGCTTCTCACCATGCTGCCCTGCCAAAGCCAAAGCAGCAGGAGGTACATACGGCAGGTGTACGCATCTCTGTACCTCATGTGCTCGTAACCGGGAGGAATTTTCACGAAACGTCCTGACCTCACGCGAGGGTTTACACCTGAACAGACACAGCAGGGAAAGGGCTAAGGATGGTTCCACTTTCACGATGGTATAAATAGTTTTCATATGACTCAACACCCTTTCCCTCTCTGCCATCGCACTCAATCCCTGGTACCTTGGGAGGCAAGCACTTGTCAAAAATGAGAGGCCTGGCTGGAAAGAAAATGTGCTAGATCTTCATTTTAATCAACAGATTCACACCAGAAACTCATGAGGGAGGGCAATCTTGGGACACTCTCTTCCTGTCCCTGTCATGGATCCATGGAGCTCACAGCAGAGGGCGCAGCCTGTGGGCATTTAGAGTGGCTCTTTTGGGAACCCTTGTGCCCCGACTAAGATATCCAGCTTGTATAATGTATGCCTAGTGTTTTCCTCTGCCTGTGCTCGTTCTGCTGTTGAGTATGGAGGATGTCTGCCAGCTCCTAACTCAGACCCTTCGCTTCTGAATCAAGGCTGGCTCACGCTCCCACCTATGCCAGGGAATAAGGGTGAGTTGCCTTCAAAAGCAAACTCACAAAAATATGCTCCTGCATTGTGAAACCTGCTTTCGTTGGGGGCAGATTAAACACTTTAGGATACCAAATGAAGATAATATAAATTATTCTCTGAATTTCCCAACCGTTTTCAAGGGGTCAAGAATAACCAGTCAAAAGAAAACTCCAGATAGCCTCCTTTGTCTGCCCACATCCCCGCACGCACGTGTGTGTGTTCACCTCGTCATGGCCCTTGTCCCCAGTCTGTTGCTCACATCCTGACCTACCCCTGACCACACCAGTTCCTGCTCCCCAGAAGTCCCTACCCACCTACGGAGAAGATTGTTCTTTGACGTGACTGTGTCTGTCCCACAGGTTGGACCTGAGCCAGAATGGAGGCTCATTTCTGCAAACACCTCTCAGAGACTGGTTGATCAGAAATGATCTTCATTTAGATTTAAATCGGCATCCTCCATAGTCTCCTGCTGTGTACTGGTTCCCAGAACAGGTGCTTGTCCTTCCCGGGCCAAACATGTAATTACCTATACCTGGCTGCACTCATGTACTAGTACCTGTGACTTTCACCCCTCTTTCCTATGTCATTCTTTGGTGCTTGCCAAGTGGTGTGGGGATCCATTTCATTCTTCAGCTGCCCCAGACGTACCTCATATGTAAGTTTGGCCAGCCTCTGCTTCAGTCTGCTCCCTGCTCTCCCTTACAGAGGTAGATTTTCCTATCTCACGGCTTTTCCCTGGGTCTGCGTGCACAAACACCAGCTACCTGCCCGACCCCCTACACTCACAGCCAAGACGTGCTCTGCAGGGGCCTTATTGACCACGTATGCTGTCCTCTGGGGGTCACAGCCTGTAATGCCTGGGACACGTGAGCACCTGCCTCCCTCTACGATGCTATTTGGAGTGCTCGCACTCTTTTTTCCTTTTTGAAGATTTTATTTATTTACTTTCAGAGGGAGGGGAAGGAGGGAGACAGGGATGTGAGAGAGAAACATTGATTGGTTGCCTCTCACATGCCCCCAACTGGGGACCTGGCCTGCAACACACGCATGTGCTCTGGCTGGGAATCGCACTGGCGACCCTTCAGTTTGCAGGCCGATGTTCAATCCATTGAGCCACACGGGCCACGGATGACAACCGTCTCCATGCTGCTCTAAGATGACATCATCAAATAGCCTCACAACACTCAAAAAGCAGTTATCAAAGAGAAGAACTGGTCATATTACTCATAAAAGCCAGCTGGTCGTCCCTAAGAGTCACACAACTTTTCTTGAGTGTGTGTACACAGGGACTGGTGTAGCGAGCTTGGTTCTAACTCTAAAGAGATTTAACACACTGAGCTATGGACAAATAACAGAGGAACTGAGGGTACAGCCAGGACCACGCGGGCTCCCACAGGATAAAGGCGGGGAGGGCACCGGCGGAGCACCAGCTTCCTGCCCCTGAAATTCTGGGCTTTAGAGGAATCACAGAAGCGTTGTTCTCGCCCATGAGACGAGAGGACAGCAAGGGTTACATTTCCAGGAGAGATGACCACTCGAGCCTCCCCAACTCACTTCCTCTGGAGGGACACACGTCTCCTGGGTTGGTGAGATGTGAAGCAGGGGCAAGACAAGAAACTAAAGTCTGGACGTGCACAAGGCAGGAGGATCGGAAGATCCTGAGCAGATCGGCCTTGCGGTGGGACCCGCAGTCAGGGGGGACAGCCGCGCCGGAGGCAGCAGCCAGCATGAGAATCATTCTGAGGGCAAGGGTGAAGCCCAAGGACCACAGGAGCAGGGGGAGGGGATGCTAGGAGCTGGAAGAACTGCAGAGGAAATGTGGCAGGGCAGACGGGTCCCGACAACAGCCTGAGGTTCCCTGAGGCAGACAGGAGGGGGCAAGAGCTTGGAGCGCACAGCTGAGCCACCCAGAATGGCGCATGGACGTGGAAGGCCCATGAAGAACTTACAGTCGTTTGACAGGAAATCGCCCCAAATGTCACCAAATCCCAACCCAGAAACACTAGCCAATACAGCACTCCAAAATGGCCATGTGATCACAGCGTGGAGAGTCTCTGGTGCGATGCGGAAGCAACAAGACAATGAAATCGGCCCAGCTATAGGGACTGAACGTATCTCCCCACACAGTCAGCTGCTCTACAGGAACGCCACGCTCTACCTGTGCTGGTGGCGCAGCCACGTGAAGGAGGGGCACCTCACAAGGGGAGTCTCAGAGGAACAGACCCACGGAAATGACTGAATACATAAAGGCACCAACTAGCCCCCAGACCGGGAAGAAAGCCGGAGTGCTTCAGCGCCCAGTCACCAGCCTGGCCCACAGCGAAGCCCCACCGCCCTGCCTGCCTACTTCTCTGTCCCCAACCACACATGTTTCCATGGAGGAGCGCGGCCCTCAGTTCCTGGGGGAGGTACTTGGTAAGAGGACATCACCTGCTCCGCTTTCAATTGACAACAGGGTAGGAAGCGCTAAAGCAAGTAATAACCACAATCTTCCGAGACGGGCTTAAGGGGAACGATGGTCCTTTTCAGAGAGGTGAACAGGTCAACTTCGGGCCCAAGAGAACGGGGTCGCCACGACTTTCTTACTCTGTTCTTTCATCCCCAGTCCTGGGTGCTAATGATGCACGCCACACCCAACAAGGGGGTGAGTGAGCAGGCTGCTCCCTGTGACCCCGCTGCTCCTGGGCGACATCAGCCTTAACAGGAGCCTTCGCAGCCCCCTCCAAAGGGGCACAGAGGAAAGGCTGGCTGGGGAGGCATTTGGGGCTCGGGACACTTGGTGCACTCACGGAGCGTTGCTCACGACTCTACAAAGTAACAGAGCAAAGGACAGAAATGGCGGGCTGGGGGACTGGGAGGCTGGGAGAGGGGCAACACATGGAGAGAAAACTGAAGGAAAGACCACCACAGGGCTGGAGCCGGATGCTGGGCTGGAGTGGGGAGCGGGCCCACAGGCAGCCCCGTTAGCCGAGGGCCTCAGCGGGAGGCTCACGGATGCATTTCTCACTTCCTATCCGCCATCCGCGCATCCAGTCAGGCTGTCGGCCCAGAAACCAAAAGAACGGACCCCTGCAAGCACCCCAGAGCTTCTTCCTAGGGCAGACAAGTTTCTCACATCTAAAGAAGTGGATACCTAATATCCTCCGACGGGATGAAAAGTAAGGGTACAGACACGCCTAGAAAAGCGAGAAGAGAGCCACCCACCCAGTTTGGGCACTGTAACTACCAGTGCTGGCTTTAAAACATCAATCATAACATTAAGATTAAGGTGTCTAAAAATTACACTGAATTTGGGGACAAATTACTTCATTATCCATCGTTGATGCTCATGCTGTCTGGACTTAGAACAAAGTTAATCATGGATCATATTAATTTAGGCTTTGCAAAGATGTCTTGACAAGACAGACCAATGATCTCCAGCTTCTACAACTTTTCACAAAAACCACGCTCTGGAAAAAGAAACATTTGCTAAGCAACACAGTAAAGAAATCAGAACGAAAAGGAAACAAACTGCTAGAAGGCAGAGAATTTGCTTCCTCTGTCTGGTTTCTTTCACTTCACGTAACCCCCTCGAGGCCTCTATCCCCACTGTCCCAGATGGCTGCATTCCGTTCCTTCTCCTACTTGAGTAACGTGCCACTTGAAAAGGACATCTCACGTCTTCTGTACCCGCTCATCCACTGACGGACCCAGGTTCTTTCCACACCTCGGCTCTGCCGAATAATGCTGCAACAAACCGGGAGGTGCACATAGCTCTTCCAAGTTCTCCTTTCATTTCCTTCCAAGAAATTCCCAGACCTGGAATTGCTACGTCATAGAATGTTGAGGAGCTGCCATACCGTTTTCTGGAAGAACTGATGGGACTTCACTCAGGGTTGGTACAAGCAGATTAGAAACATGGACGTGAACAAATAAAAAATACAACTTCGGGTACATCCTGACTGTCTCATCCAAGTGTTCAAATGATGGATCAGAAGCACGACTCACGGCCCAAGGGTGGAAACAACCCGAGTGTCCATCAGCCCATGGATGCAGCAACAAGATACGGTTTCTATAATCGATATCATCCATCCTATAAAAAGAAGGAAATTCTGGCGCATGCAACAACATGCATGAACCTTGAAACCTTACGCTGACAAAATAAGCCTGAAATAAATGTACAGACACTATAGGATTCCACCGATACGGGTTCCCTACAGTAGTCAAGCTCCTACGGACAGGAGGCGCAAGGGTGGCTGGCTACCAGGACCGGGGGAGACGGATAAAAGTTCATCTTTGTTGGGTGCAGAGTCTCAGTTTGGGAAGACGACAAAGTTCTGCGGACGGACGGCGGTGACTGTAGCACAAGGTGCATGCGTTCGATACCCGCGAATTTAACCTCTGTTGTGGTTACAACGGTAAACTGAGTATGTTATTTCACCACAATAAGAAAGCAAGGGAGGGAGGGAGGGAGGGAGGATAAACAAAAGGAAGTAAAGGGTTCCGTGCCCAGGAAAACAGGAGAGCTGTGAGGCTGGCAGGTGGTTCAGAAACAGCATCCGCTGACCCTGCGGCGTAACGGGTTGGTCGGTACCTTTTCTGCATCTGCCCTCCCCACCTGCACAGGGAACATTCTGTTCTGTCTTCAACTGGAGACCTTTCCACTTAAGTCTTCCTGTGTGGGTGACATTTCATTCATAGGGTACCTGAGCGGTAGTGAAATGTCTGACTCAAGAGTGAAACACAGGCTGAAAACGTGGATATGTGGACGAGAGTTCCTTCCCTGGACTTGAGGGGCAGGCTTTGGGTGCTTCATGGACTCCCTCAAATCGTAGACACCGTCTGAAGCATGTGAGCGCATGTGCGGCTTTCTAGGATTTTAGGTTCTCACAACGTCTCTTGGAATGAAAGCTGCCTGAGGGTTGAGGATGCGTTTCCCCTGCTTCCAAATCCTGAACATCGTTTCCTGAGACATCGAGCGTCGCCAAAACCTGTGCTTGCTGGTGCTGTGCTTGTCGTTTTCCAAAGTGCCTGTACCGCGCTCAACTGATTATTTTAATAAGATCAACTTATTCACTATTGTACAAGGGAAGAGCTGGGAAGAGAGAAAGAGAGGAAGACAGGGAGAGAAACCGATGTGTGAGAGAGGCAAAGACCGCTTGCACAGGGCCCCAGACGGGGACCAGCCTGCGACCCAGGCAGGTGCCCTGACCGGGAATCACACGGGTGAAACTGTCGCTTGCAGGATCAATGCTCAGTGCAACGAGCCACGCAGGTCAGCGCACCAAATTCGCCGTTTGAAACTAAATTGTCACTTGGCAGGGCCACGGACCCAGGAACTTTTTTACACTTTTACCCTGCTCTTGAAAGGTCTTAGTATTTCTGCTTTACCTCCCTCTCCCGCCAGGCAACACTCTGAAATGGAAATGGGAGAGAAGACCTGCCAACCCAGTTCAGGCTCAGAATGGAGACAACAGCGCACTGGCTGGGGACGAGGTAAAGAGCGATGCTGACACTGGAGGACAGCTCTGGAGGCTGGTCTGAGCTTGTAGGGTCAGCAGCAGGAGACACTGTTTACCCTGACCGTCAGGAGAAGTAAGTGCATGCGTGGCACTTACATGGATTCTATGTATGGCAGGTACACATGTGTGTTTGAGTCTTTCAAACTGGTGGCCGGGTGGGAATAACCGATGACATCAGAGGCTTCCGAACCTCCTGATTGGGAGGATCCATTCCGTGGCGCTAGGCAGCCCAGGTGGGCAACTACTTCTGTGATCGCCCACATTTACGGAAGGAGAACAAGGAGCCATGGCTGACACTGACTCAAGTGCCAACTGTGACCACCTTGGCCCAGAGCCGAGCACCTCAGGGAGCCCGATGGAGCTCAGAGTTACTCGGGGGAACGCAGGACAATCAGGTGAGGAAACAGGGGGCGGCGGGATTTGGCACGGTTGACATTAAGGAGGAAGGGGGCCCTGAGCAGGCTGTGTGTGAAAGAAAGGAGAGATTCAGAGCACCACCGGATTACAGGAGATGACAGGAGCTGGGGACCAGGAGATCCCCATGAAAGGACAGCCTGGGAGGCAAGCAAGGAGGGATAGGAGATGAGATTCAAAGATGAGAGAAGGGAAGGGAAGAAACAAGGACGGTCCTTTTGTCCCCCTTCAATGGGAGAAATCCTCTCAAACGAGGAAGACCTTTGAGGACACAGAAGAATAACAGCAAGGTGAACATGGGGGGCGGTGGAGGGGCGGAGTATTGGATTCACCAAAGGAGGAAGATGAAAAGATGGCAGGGGAGAAGGCCGGTAGCCTATGAGACAAGAAAGAATGGAGGGGTTGGTTTCTAGGGACGGGGGGAGAGGTGGGGTGGAAACGAGGTCGGGTTTTGGTGACCAATAGCTGAATTTCAAAGGCAAAAGCCTTATAACGTACCCTGGGTTCTTAACTCAGGCGCCTGTGTGGAATCCACCACCGCTGCTCGGACAACCGCAGCAAAGCGGAAGAGGGGGCGAGCAGAGAGGCGGGGGGCACAGGAGGAGACCGTCCCCACGCCTAACAACACCTGGCTCGTGGAGGACCGGGACGGTCTCAAAATGACCCTGAAAAGGAAGCGCGGTACAACGGTCCAGAGAGAACACCAGGAGGCCTTTGCCAGGCTTCTCAGTAAGCAGATACCCTGGAGAGCCCCCTCCTAGCCTACTCTTAAGTAACAACTTTGAAGAACTATACTTTTCCAACAGAAAAGAACTCCCTGCTGGTTGGTGGGCTCTCCTTCCTAGGTGGGCTCCCTATCGAGTCTCAGTGGGGACCCTTAGATTAGGCTAGACTTGAGGAGGGTTTGCACTGGGAATCACGTGGCCTGTGAGTATTGCACCCTCGGAGACTTCTGAGCTCTCACTGGCCTTTTGAATCTAAATACCTTCACGTGTGTAAGGGGAGAGAAGGAGGCCAACTTCACGCCTTGATGTGACTGTCAACAGACAAAGGACGGAATGGCTCTGGCATGAATGAGCAGGGCTGCATTCATGCGTGATGGGGGAGCAGCACTGAGTCGCTAAGATCTCAGTCACGCAGATAAGCTGCTGCCACCCTACGTGTCGCTCGGTCCCCCGGGACTGGGTGGGTGAGGGTGGTGACACACCTGCTTCCTTTCCCAGGGAACGATCTCCTCTATCCCTCTTCCTGGCAGCCTCACCCTTCGCCCCGCTCCTCAACCTTCCCCCAGAGCGGCACGCTTCCCCTCTTGAGCCCGGTACGCTCCCACGGAAACTCCGTTGCTGTCATCAGGCTCACACTTGCCCTCTCTTCACAGAGGACCCTGTCATCAAATGTTTCCTTGAGTGGGACGCGCAGCTGAGAATCTCAGATAAGGTGAGAGGGGTTCCTGCTCTACCATCGACCCTCGGATCAGGCGGCAGTTTCCTGAGCCCGCAGTTCCCCCCCCAACCTGCCTTCGGGGACCTAGGCGTGTCTCGCAGTGCGGACGGCAACCCTGCCTCTGCCCCGGCTCTTCTGGGACCTGAGCCCAAGGCTTGTCCCTCTTCTCTCAGCTCTTGGGGACTCCCCCTCGCTCCAGCATCTCAGAGACCCTCCCGATGCCGGCCGGCCCAAACACAGAGCATCTCTGAGACCCTAGGCGCCTGCCATGCCGGGAGCATCAGCCTTTCCCTTATCCCGCTCTTCTTCCTCTTTCACAATGTGAGTCCTCGTGTGTGTCTTCCTCCTCTTCCCACCAGTACCTGCTCTCAATGGTCCTGGCCTATTTGAGCTGCGCCGTCCTGTTCTCCTGGCAGTACCGGCGCATCCACTTCTTCCTGGCCCTGTGAGTACCGTGCTGAACCCCATCAGTCACTTTCATCCTCTGGGGAGCGCGGGGACACGAGCGGGTCTCCGACCTCTCACCTGCTTTCCACCCCATTTCTACCGTGTACACTGGGGATGAACTTGATAGGACTGGACTACAGCGTGTCTTACACTGTTCTTAGGAAGACCCAACAACACCAATGTCCGTTACAAGACTGAAGAAACCACAAGAAAACATCAGGTCCTCACAAACATTTCACACCACCCTTCCCCTGAGTAAACAGGCTTGAGACGAACCGTTCCTAAGTCTTCTCCCCCACATCCCGCCACACCTCTCGACGACACCAAATGTCACGGTCTTTCTCCTCAAGGCAGGCCCCCGTCACATACCACAGATCGATTGTGAATACTCGCCCCGGGTCCCGGGCCGGCCTGTTCGGCTGTTTCGAGTGCCGTGCGGTCCACCGAAGTGTTGCGGGTTCGGTCGCGGTCAGGGCTCCTGAAGGAGGCGACCGATCCGGGTTTCTCGCTCCCGTCAATGTCTCTCCCTCTCTCTGAATCAATACACATCTCCTCGGGGGAGGAGAACAAACAGTAAGACCCAGGGCTCTTTCTTACCAATCTCCCTGAATGGACTTCGAAACACAGCTCTAACCACTTCCCCACCCCCCCACCCAACAAGTCCACTGGCTCATGTTGTTCTCAACCGAGGCCAGAGTTCTCGCTGTGAAATCAGCTCTCTCTGCACCCTCCATCAAACCCGGTGACCACCCTGACACTCCCTTCTTCGTTTCGCTGCTCTTCCCAACACCCTTCCCTGACTGTATATTGTGCTTTCTGTCGCGGTACTTTTACACGCATGTAACTGAAAGACACAATCTCCTCTGAAACTAACTCAAACGCCAAAACCTTCGGACCTCCTCACTTCTGCACCCCGGTAGCCAAGGAAAAGCATTGCTAATTTAAATAAACAAACAAACAAAAAGCACATATATATCAACGGGTTCTTAAAACACTCGGCACCCTCCTCTTCATGTCGCACAATCTGTATGACATTGAGTCTCTGAGGGCATCAGTTTTGCACTTGACGAGGACACAAAGCGTTCGGTCATTCGTCCTATGAAACCTTACAAAGTGCACCTCCAGGGCCAGGGAGTGTGAGGATGGGAGCATTCAGAAGGGCCCCTGAGGGAATGCGCCAAGGAACCCAGTCCTGCCTCAGTCACTTGGTAGGAAACCGTGAGGACTGAGATGGGCCAGTCGGCTCCTGCCCGCAGGAGCTGTCCAGGGGCTCACACGACAGGGAGACGGGTGTGCGCGCGCACGGCAGGGTCAACGAAGGGGGTGGGCTTCCCCACTCAGTTCACTGTATCTGCATCGTCAAGGTAGGAGAGGGGCCCTTCAGCTGCCTGCTCAGCAGGGGCTTCTTGTGCCTGGGAGGCGCTCTGCGACCCTGCATGGGGCTCCTGCGGGTCCTGTGTGAAGGCCGTCCTGCCTGCGTCCTCTCTGGGAAGCTGACTGCAGGCAGGGCCCCTCTCCGTCTGCTCTCAGCTGACACCCTGATGGCTTTCCTCAGCTACCTCGCCATTGACATGGAAGAGGACCGCTGCGCCCCTAAAGAGGCCATCATTTTCTTCCTCTACGGGAACAACAACCGCGCCTGGCGTCCCATGTTCCAGAAGCAGCGGTTTGAATTCTTCCGCTCCATGGGCTACAGGGCATGGGTCACCAAGGAGGAGTGTGAAGAGGTAGGTGGGCGGCGGGGCTCTGGTGGAGGGCGGTGCCGGGCTGCGGAGGGAAAGGGTCCTGGGCCTCACAGCTGGGACTGGGGGGGTGAGAGAGACGGGGGTGGGGGGAAGGGGCGGACAAGGGGAGGGTCGTGGGTCCACCTGGAGAGCCCTCACCTTTTCAGGGACTCTTTGTCTTTCCAGATCCAGGCCTTCGATCCCCAGCTCTGGGTGTGGCGGCGAGACCGTGCCCTCCTTTCTCAGACCCCGAAGGCTAAGGTAGGTGTGAACGGAGGGAGGGCTGTGTCCCCACGGGTGCAGACGGAATCATCTGTGGACCCTGGAGGAAACCCGACACATTTAACTGCACCGCCCATGATCGTCGACCCCATCCCTCTCCGTCACCCTGCCACACGTCTGAAGCACACCCACCAGGCACACAGCCAGGCATGTGCCGGAACTCCTTTAGCTTTACCTTGTCCCAAAAGCACTTCCCCTGCCCTTCCATTCTAAACGATAGCTTTGCGGAATAGAGTTCTTTATGAAACAGGGCATGAAACGCACTCCTGGTGTGGCAGGGCCGCTCCCCACTCCCGGCTCCACTCTCTTTCTCTTGTCTTCAAACTTTCCGCTGCTGTGGCAGGAAGGCGACAGCCTGGAGAGCAGGAAGGCCGCCTGCCCCTGGCCTGCACTGGCCTGACTGGGACATCCTTCGAGCACACTGTCCTCGGCACCAGGTTGGTGTCTCAGACCCCAGGCTGGGGAGAAACCACGGGAACCAGCCCCTCTGGGCCAGCACTGCCCATCCCTGGCCTTGGTTCAGAATGCACCGACCCTCTGCTGGGCAGAGCTGGGATTCTTCCCATCTGAGAAGTGGGCGGCCTCTTGGGAGCCTATCTCATTTCACCGGCCTTCTCCCAACATCCCCTAAGGGGCGCCACTTCTCGGTGAGGTGGCTCACGCAGTCCTCGGTGCATTGGACGGTCTCTTTGACATTCTCTCACAGCAGAGTCTCCGGCTCGGTGCAGCAGGCATTCCTCCGGGTGCTTCTCAGTCACATTCGGGGTTCATTCACTGAGGCTGCTTTCACCCGCGGCAGCAGCTCGGCTCACGTTCTCCAGCATGATCTTTCCAAAGGACGGTTTTCCTCCAATGATGTCTTGTCTCCGGTCCCTGAACAGCCACCAGACAGCCTCCTCTTCTCAGGAAACCAGACACGTTGTTTCCCAGAGGAGAGGCAAGGCCTGCAGGGAGTGGCCTCGAGCTCACTGTGCTCCCTGGGAGCTGGCCTGGCTCTGTGGGAAGGGAGGCGGACAGGTTGCCACACTCCTGGGGCCTGGGTCTCCACCCTGCACTCGCATGAGTGGCCACCCCACCTGGGGAGCACTTGTGAGCCTGCAGGGTACCTGGCACCTACTGAGAGCTCAAGCTGAAGATGAGGCAGACACGGAAGCCATTGTCCGCGCGCTCACACTAAAAAGCCTTCAAAGGCAAGAAGCTGATGAGCATGTCTCGAGCTACTACTGTGACCAGGGTCCTGAGGCCTCGCTTGGGTCCCATGGTGCTGTCATGTGAGCCAGCAGGGAGGGCGGGTCAAGAGCAGCAGCCACAGGGCTGTGGTTTCGCTGCCCGGTGTGTTAGCGGCTCAGCGCACACGGCTGTGTATCTGTTTATTTCATTAAAATAAAGTTTTCTTTTTATTAACCTTGGGGAGAGAATGAGTGATATCAACGTGGATCGTTGTTCCACCTATTTATGTATTCACCGGCTGCTTCTTGGATGCGCCCTGATGGGGGATCGGACCCACAACTTAGGCACACAGGAACGCCACTCTAAGCAACTGAGCCTCTCACCCAGGGCACGCACATGGCCGTTCACAGTTAAAATCAAGGGTACAAATATCAAAATTCAGAACCTCAAGTGCAGTGACCACATTTCATGTGCTCAATAGCCACATGTGCCTTTTGGCTCCTCTACTGAAAGGTACTGATCTAGAATATGCCACTGTAGAAAGTTTGCCCGGATGGAGCTGTATTACACGGTACTTGCTCAGTAAATAGTAAGGCACAGAGAAGGGATAAAGAGAGTAGCAGGAAAAAAGAGAAGAGGGGGGTAGATGTTGCTTTGTGCTACCAGACTGGAGACCGAGGTGCCACGGATCACGGGAACAACTTTCCTAAAACCCCTTCACAACTGTTTGGAACACATTCTGCCCAGAAGGTCTCAGAGGTCAGGGCGTTACCTGGAGACAGCAGTCCGCAGCCACAGCAGACAGCAGGTAAAGTCGAGGCCAAGCTGGGCCATGGAGCAGCAGCTTCCAGTCCTGGCCTCTGAGGAAGTGCCAGACCAAAGGCTTGCAGACAGCGCCCTCTTGTGGCTCCTCGCGCCAGCTTCAAGAAAACACACACAGGCAGGGAATGCTGGGGCTCAGGTCTCATAAACTACACAGCACCCTGATGGGTGGGGTCACTGCAGCAAAGCTGCCACTGCATTAAGGACAGGTGGCTGTCACTGCCCTGGAGCACATCTGGACCGATTTCTGAACGATGGGACCAAACCCTCCCCCATACCTGGAACAAAATCACCACTGCCGCCACTGAGGCCCAAGCGCCACGTTCTCCACAGCACCTCCCCTGCCACGTTGTCTGCCGTAGCCTCTGAGGGGGTCTCCCTTGTCCACTCGCACCTTGCATCCCAGGCCATCGATTCGGCCATAATGCCTTTTCCCAAACACAAGTGTGACGCACTTGTGATCTTCTAAAAACCCCCCACTGTCTCGCCCCAGCTCCATCTTCTATCGCCGTCCCCTCCCAAGCATGAGTCTCCTACGTGGCTTGCACACCCCGCACTGTCACCTGGCGGCCTCCACACGGTGTGCCTCTGCCCAGACATTCTGTTCTCACCCTTCACTGGTGGAAAATGAGACTCATCTTCAAGTCTCAGCTCAGATGGCCCTGCCCCTCGGAACATTCCCTCACCCTCAAGACCCAGTCAGCGTGCCTTATCTTATCCATGGTTCCTCATCCCAGAGCCTGAGGCAAGGGCCGAGGACCAGGGTTTTAGTGGGAGTAATCCAGGCGGGCTGGTAAGGGAGGGCGGAAGTGAGACAGGGAAGGAAAGGAGCCAGGATAAAGGACATTTCCAGAGGGGGACTTTGGAGGGGGACATTTCCTGGCGCCACCGCAGGGATCTCCAATGTCACAGCCCTTGGGGTCACCCGGGGAGCCTGCGGAAGCCGTACCCAGCCCGCTACCCATTACGTGAGAATCCGCAGGGTGGAGCAAGGGCATCAGTGTTTTCTCTGTGTGGGAAAGACGAACTGCTTACAATCTCCTGAGACCCAGCTTGGGTGCGTCTGGGTCAGGCCTGAGGACCTGGATTCCCAAACACATCCTGGGGAAGCGGTGCTGTGGTCTGGGCCCTACCAAGGAGCCAGGGTGCCTGCCGCCCAAGTCGTGCAACTCCAAGGCCCGCCTGACAAATCCGCGCAGGGCTGAACCCGCCCGGTGGCCCGAGGACTTACCGTGATCTTCGTGGCCCTGGCATGCTTCCCATGGAAGCTGAGCACGACACTCTCCAGGCCGTGGCTGCCGTAGGTGCCTTTGAAGAGGCCCGGCCTGATGAGGTCCTCCGGGTGGCTGGGCGGGAGGTAGATGCGGCGGCAGGTCAGGCCGTTGCTGCGGGGAGGGTGACGGGAGAGCGTGGCAGAGCCGCACGGGGCTGCAGCGGTGCAGAGCCCGCACCTCCCCGCCCCACCGCGGGGCCCAGGCCGTGTGGCTGACCTAGGATGCCACATCCGTAGGGAGCAGGGGCACCCCATGTTCCCGAGCCATGCTCACCCCACCCACAGGTGCACAGCACCCTCACACCTTCTCTGATTCCAATGAGGCTTAACCCTTTGAGCGCCATGCGTCACTGTTAAAGTTTGTAGGAGAAATGCCATGTTATTTTGCTCAGAAATGCAGTTGATGGAAAATGTCTATAAGAGCATTATTCATGGGCTGAAAATTTCACGACATGTAGTAAATACCCCCTTCTTTTGTAAGCCGTGTCCTTTGACACCATTTAGCAAAAAGTTTACTGCATTAAAATTATTTTGTGACAACAATTATTTTAGAAAAAAAACTCTTTCCTTCAATATGGCTTTTGAAGTATAATATGTGGCATAAGATAAAACCGATGATTACAATCTGAAGAAACACTGCGCTACAATGATAACAAGCACTTGTCCAAGGCGATTCTTAGAGCAGGAAAAAGGGGCTATCATTTAGTAGTCTCAGGGGTATTGAAAAAACAACAGTGAGGAATGGTGTGGTTGGAAAGAACAAATGCTTTTAATTGGATGCAGAACCAGTGGAGAGGTCCAACTAGTGACTCTTTGGGGAGTGACATACAGCACCACAGCCTAAACAACACACAGAAGTAGTGGGGGTAGAGCCCTGTTTCCTCCCATTTCTCCTGCTCTGTACGGACACGGGCTTGTAGCTACAGACACCATGGCAAACTCGCTGGCACCAAGACCGGGAAGAGAGAGGAGGCCTGGCCCCTTGCCCGCACACGGCTGCCGTACCTAAGGGAGCCCGAGCACACACTCACCTGGATGTGGCCGTTGTGCGGCCCGCTGTGGCCATACATGCACTCCGCCGTGGGTCGATTTCTTCTCCGTCAGGTGAATTCTAAACCAGGGCTTGAATCGCATGGGGTCATCCACATCAGGGCCATGGGGAGGCAGGTACATTCAACCGATAATGAACGAGCCGTCCCACCTGTAGGAAGGACAAGGGCGCACGTCCACAGGAGGGTTACCTGAGGCACCAAGGCAGAGGTTCCTCACCCGCAGCTCTTCACAGCGACCACCCACGTCTGCATGCTCCAGGCCCACGGAGCACCTCAGGGCCAACACACATCAAGATACCCCTGATCTATCACAATGGGACAAGCATGGCCCTGCCCATCAAGTGCTTGTTCATGACAGAGTCGTTATCTAATGAAAAACAATGTGAGCCCTGGCTACTGTGGCTCAGTGGATTGAGTGCCCGACTGCAAACCAAAGGGTCACCGGTTCCATTCGCAGTCAGGGCATAGGCCTGGGTTGGGGGACAGGTCCTCAGGTGGGAGCGTGTGAAAGGCAACCACACATTGATGTTTCTCTCCCTCTCCTTCTCCCTCCCTTCCCTTCTCTCTAAAAATAAATAAATATTTCTAAAAGTCAATGAGACTATACTTAATAACAGTGTATTTGATCACTGAAATTTACTGAGAATACAACTTCAACGTGAGATGATGGATACGTTAACTACCGGTAGCTAGATGGTGGGACCATGCAGTGTGCCTTAGAAATCTTACATTTTTGTCAATTATATCTCAATACAGCTGAAAAATGAACTCTTTAAATGCAAAAAAAGCAGTTAGACCTGAATCCAAGAAAGCCTTTTAGAAAGGGGAGGCAGCTAAACGACACGAGGAAGAAGCGGAATAATCTCCTAAGTGATGCCCAATAAATAGGGCAACTGACCTGAGAAAAAAACGGGGTGCTGATTTCAACAGGACATCACGAGCAAAACACACAACTACAGCGTGCGGGCCTGCTTTGGGTCCCGATTGGAACGAACCAGCTGTCAAAGGCAGTTTTGAGACTATCGGGGAACCTTACATATGCACAGGGTCTCAGGTAATGTCAAGGAATTACCGCTACTTTTGCAAGATGTGATAAGAACGTGGTGCATATGTAGGGAAATACCCACATTTGTAGAGATCCACATTGAAGGATGAACACATGAAGCAACACAGGCCTGGGATTTGCTTGAAACCTCCTAAAAACAGAACGGCAAGGGGCAGAGACAGAGGCCACAAACTTGGCGCACTACCAGTAACTGCTGAATCCCGGTGGCAGGCATTGGCAGTTCATGCTACCATTCCCGCTATTCTTGTGTGTTTGAACCAGTGACAGATAGAAAGGGACAGAACTCAGATCAAAGGACACGCAGTCCCCACACACACGCTCAGCACAAATGCACCCACATTCTCAGTGCAGGGACACGGACAGCCCGGTCGGGAGGACCCCGTAGTCGCTCCTGCCTGCCCAGGAAGAGCCCAGATCTACAGCTTCTAGCTCTAGCCACGGGAGGAGAGAACTTACTCACTCCTGTGGCTGCCTGTCTGAGACGAGAGCCAGTTGCTGTTATTCAGTCATGGCATCCATTTCCCCTGCTTTGAGAAGCTTCTTTTTATTCATTTTTATGACTCACTGCCAGTATGAAAAACAATTCTCACCCCCACCCCCCACCCACCCCACGACTAAAAAGAAAAACATACGCCCACGCTGGGAGCTGTTGGGTTGTCCCTGAGAAAATGCTTTAATAGCAAGGCTTTTGCCCAGTGATATCAAACGTAACATATGTAAAGTGTGTTTCTTAACGAACGCTCCCACCAAAGAATATAAAGCCATACTTATCCCCGTGCAAACCCCACTCGGTGAGCAACCAGAGTCCCCAGGTGGCCCGTCTGGACCACGCTCGGAAGAGCCACACTGAGGCTGTCCGGGGCCGCTGAGAGGCAGACCCACCACTGTTACATGGCGAGCAGCCGGTCTCCCGGACCGGGCTTCTGGCCTGAGCCAGCGAGAAGGGAAGCAGGGGCAGAACACCAGCGCTCCCCGGGGCACCCGACTGTTTCCACTGGGACATCAGCTACAGCAACACCTGGGCCCAGGCGCCTGCCCGGAGCTGCCAAAGTATTAACCGCACATGCCTGGCCCTAGCGTTTCTGTTCAGGAGGCCCTGTTCAGGGCACATGCACACCTCACGGTGGGGGAGAAGCTGCTCTACAGAGAACCACCTAGGGCCGCGAAAAATAACTGATGAGAGGTTCCTTGTGATTGCTCCAATGACATATAGCAAGCAGCTGACTTGCCCCTCGGGTAGAAAAGGCACTAAGTTCCATCCACATGGGGCAGCAGTCCTGACTTCACAAGAAACCACACATGAAGAGAAAAGAAAAGAAAAGAAAAGAAAAGAAAAGAAAAGAAAAGAAAAGAAAAGAATTCACACGCGAGGCTCTCGGACTCACCACCACATTCAGCAGTCCTCCACAGGGCCCGATATCCGGCTGCCACAACCCCGAGATGTGTCTGTATCGGTGGAGCACTACAGGAAGAGACAAAGCGGGTCTTCATTTTAGAGCCAGCCAGTCTTCACTTGACAGTGCATCAGGGGACAGGGCAGGAGGGGGAAGACAGGACTATGAAGAAATTACAAAGGCTTGTAACAGCCTTGCACACAAGGAATTCAGCAAAGCTTACCTACAAAACTTCCTAAAGAATTCTAAGAATGAAAACGTCTTTGAAAAGCATAGTAAAACAGACAACGGAGTCCTTTGGAAACCCAGCCTCAGTGTGAGCAGCTCCAATGACAGGGAACTGCTGTCTTGCAAGACATGGACTGAGCTGAGCGCCTTTGTGAAATGACGAGCCTCGCGTCCGTTTACACAGCTGAGGGGGCACGGGAGTCCTTAAGAGGTGGCGGCAGAGCCCACAATGTCATGGCACTGTACATTAAGAATTAAGTTGGGTCTTCTCTCTTTTTTTAAAAACATCGCACTTCCCCACCTGATTTCAAAAGCAAGGCAACCGTATTCACTGAAGACGACTGGAGAGAAGGAAACCCAGTGCCAACCTGAAATCTCACTAGAGAGAGGACCAGCTGCAGTAAACCTTTTGGAAAATGTCCTTCACTTCAGTTTTCCTCTGCCTTTGCACACGTACTTGTTCGGTGAAAGCTGACTGAATTAATGGGCAACCAACTCACGTAAAGCCCTGACTGCCAGGCGTAGGGTCTGGGGTCTCTGTGCAGGCACTGTGTGGTAGGTAACGTCGTGTACCAACTGGACTGGACCACAGGGTGCCTAGACACTTGGCCAAACATGATTGCACATGCGCCTGGGAAGGTGCTTCTGGCTGAGGTTAACACTTATACCGGCGGACTGAGTAAAGCCGACCGCTCTCCCCACTGGGGTGGGCCTCGTCCAGTCAGGTGGAGACCTGAGTGCAAGGCTGATCTCCCACCAGTAAGAGGGAACCCCTCCTGCCTGGCTGCAAGAGCTGAGACATGGCTTCTCTAACTACAACAAGATAATAACCCTCCTGTGAATGAGGGGGGATTTCCTCCTCCTGCCTGACAGCCTTGAGGTGCACACTGGCTGAAAGTGGCCTGTCCAGCCTCACTGTATACCAAACTCCTTCTATCTACTAGAGCAATTTGGAGCACTGCCAGGATTCTAGGTTAGAACCTCAAAGCCAGAGCCCTACAGGTCGTTATTTTCAAGTTCAAAATGCACTTCAACAGTCACCATCAATTTGCACACAGGGACACGTGGTAGGTATGTCATAAGGACAGCACATCGCCCCATGATGCTTCCACCTTCTTACACACACAGATTAGTAAGATAACACATGGCCTGATATGGAGAAAAAGAAACACAAGTGATACTGCAAAAGCCACTAATCTGAGGCCACAAAGCTCCTGACAGTCCCAATCTGCAGCCTCAGGTGATGCTGACTTGCTTCTCTCTAGGACAGCGTCGTGCACTCGGTCAAGACTGTGGATCCTTTCTGGTCCAGCAGAACACGGCCTAGAGGCTTTGAGAAGACCAGGGGGACACGGGCCCTCAGTAGCTCCAGGAACGGAGCGAACGGAGGAGGAGGAAACAGTGCAAGGTCCCAGGCACCTCGCAAACCAATCGTCACAGCGCTTCTCTGGAACGTCTGGGTAACAACAGAGAAGAAATTCCAAGCTGCACTGCATCAGAACATTTTAGGAGCACTGGGATACTGGGGCGTAGAGAGGTTTGAAATTAGGGTTGAAATGACTGTTTTTTCCCCTCAAATACTTTATTTATTTATTTTTAGAGAGAGGGGAAGGGAGGGAGAAAGAGAGGGAGAGAAACATCCATCTGTGCTTGCCTCTCATGCACGCCCGATGGGGACCTGCCTCGCAACCCAGGCCTGTGCCCTCACTGGAAATTGAACGGGCCACCCTCTGGTCCACAGGCCAGCGCTCAATCCACTGAGCCGTGCCAGCCATGGCTCTCTTTTCACACATTATATATTTTTTCCTCATACTCATGGAGGCAAGAGACCACTCAGTTTAAATATGTCCACAGAGAAATGCAGCCAATGCTTACCCACATCGTATTTTCATTATGTTTTCTGGATCTTCCTAATTTCCTACAACACAATGACTACTCCATTTTTATAACTACACCCAAAGCGTAGAGAGGACAGCAATCTCCAGTTAGAACGGTGCCTTCTAAGCTGTTGGCTATCAGCAGCTGGGGGACATCAAAACACGTGGCTAAAGTCCAGAGGCCCTGGAAGGCGTGGTGAAAAGTCTGGACTCACGATACATTCTTACAAGCTACAGAAAACGTCCGACCACAACACACGCCCAACACAACTCCAGGCACTTCCTAGCTCCCAGCCCCCGAGCCTCCCTCCCACACGTGGGTCACAATTCCGTTCTCGGTCTTGGCTATCAGTTCCAGAGACACTGTTGTTCTAGAAGAATCCCGTGGCAAATGTATGACATAATGACCCTCTAAGTGCTTGTCCACTGCATTTAAAAGCCCGTGCCAGGCTGTTCCCGTCAGCACAGCCATGGCGATTGATCGACAACTCTCATTAAGAAGTGCTACGTCATATTCTCTTCCACGGGCCTGGAGAAGGCACCGTGGCTCACTGACTGCCAAGCAGAGCGAGAGCGGGGCCGTCTAAGACAGAATGTTCTAGAGAGGCTGCTTCCAACAGGTTTTGGAGGAGAACACAATTCATGCCTTCAGATTTGGCCCACCTCACCCCCTTGTGGCCCGGCTCCTCCTGACCGCTTATACACACTCCTGACGAGCCCCCTCGCCACTGGTCTTCACTCAGGCAGCTCAGCTCTGGGCCCGACGACACAAGCACTGTGGGCTGTGCACAGCGCTCAGACACTGCCCCCAGCACGCCCACCAGTCCTGGCGTCTCCACACTGACTCCTGGGGGGTTCCCTGCTATAAGTAAAATGGGACAAGCGAGCTCGTCAGCCGCACGTCCAGAGCCTGGCAGGGCTTAGGAGAAACGCCACAGATGACTCTATTCCTTGTGTTCCGAGTAGGTTTTATTAGAAACCGTGCCCTTATAAGACTCAGAAGTGGGTCTCGTCCACACAGGCGATGCCGACACAGGGCCCACTCAGCGGGGCTGAGGTCATAAGCAGCAGCGGGTCCCTGCAAGCAGATGTTTTTAACATCTTTCTTGACAACTGAAATTCACACTCTGCATCTCAGCTCAACCTAATAAAAACTGGAGATAGCCTTAATCACCATGGAATATGGCTTAGGAAAAGTTCCAGAGCCCAAGTAATGTCCATCAAGAGGAATCCGGTTCTAAATAATTAACTCTTTCTACGGCGTTTTGTCTCACGTGCATGTGGGTACAGGTACGCAATTTCTTCAGATTCACATATGCTGTCTAAACGCAAGTGACTACTGAAGCCTAGGACAAACCACTTACACTACCTTTTGGAATACAAGGGCTTTAGGGCTTCGACCCTGCTCTCTCCGCTCGGCCTTAATAAATAATAGGTGCTAAGGTATGCATCAGAGCAATCGTGCTGGTACTACCCCAAAACACAAAAGATGCTGCAGAAACCTGGCCCGGCCCAGCCCACCGCTCAGGTACGACGCTGGTTACGGCCACCCCACAGGGAACAGAGCGGAAAGGTGAAAAGACAGCACAAGCCAAGGGCAGCTGGCTCTTAGGACCAAAGCGTCCGCGTGCCGTGAGTCAGAGGTCCCTCCCCATGCAGCTTCTCACCATGCTGCCCTGCCAAAGCCAAAGCAGCAGGAGGTACATACGGCAGGTGTACGCATCTCTGTACCTCATGTGCTCGTAACCGGGAGGAATTTTCACGAAACGTCCTGACCTCACGCGAGGGTTTACACCTGAACAGACACAGCAGGGAAAGGGCTAAGGATGGTTCCACTTTCACGATGGTATAAATAGTTTTCATATGACTCAACACCCTTTCCCTCTCTGCCATCGCACTCAATCCCTGGTACCTTGGGAGGCAAGCACTTGTCAAAAATGAGAGGCCTGGCTGGAAAGAAAATGTGCTAGATCTTCATTTTAATCAACAGATTCACACCAGAAACTCATGAGGGAGGGCAATCTTGGGACACTCTCTTCCTGTCCCTGTCATGGATCCATGGAGCTCACAGCAGAGGGCGCAGCCTGTGGGCATTTAGAGTGGCTCTTTTGGGAACCCTTGTGCCCCGACTAAGATATCCAGCTTGTATAATGTATGCCTAGTGTTTTCCTCTGCCTGTGCTCGTTCTGCTGTTGAGTATGGAGGATGTCTGCCAGCTCCTAACTCAGACCCTTCGCTTCTGAATCAAGGCTGGCTCACGCTCCCACCTATGCCAGGGAATAAGGGTGAGTTGCCTTCAAAAGCAAACTCACAAAAATATGCTCCTGCATTGTGAAACCTGCTTTCGTTGGGGGCAGATTAAACACTTTAGGATACCAAATGAAGATAATATAAATTATTCTCTGAATTTCCCAACCGTTTTCAAGGGGTCAAGAATAACCAGTCAAAAGAAACCTCCAGATAGCCTCCTTTGTCTGCCCACATCCCCGCACGCACGTGTGTGTGTTCACCTCGTCATGGCCCTTGTCCCCAGTCTGTTGCTCACATCCTGACCTACCCCTGACCACACCAGTTCCTGCTCCCCAGAAGTCCCTACCCACCTACGGAGAAGATTGTTCTTTGACGTGACTGTGTCTGTCCCACAGGTTGGACCTGAGCCAGAATGGAGGCTCATTTCTGCAAACACCTCTCAGAGACTGGTTGATCAGAAATGATCTTCATTTAGATTTAAATCGGCATCCTCCATAGTCTCCTGCTGTGTACTGGTTCCCAGAACAGGTGCTTGTCCCACCCGGGCCAAACATGTAATTACCTATACCTGGCTGCACTCATGTACTAGTACCTGTGACTTTCACCCCTCTTTCCTATGTCATTCTTTGGTGCTTGCCAAGTGGTGTGGGGATCCATTTCATTCTTCAGCTGCCCCAGACGTACCTCATATGTAAGTTTGGCCAGCCTCTGCTTCAGTCTGCTCCCTGCTCTCCCTTACAGAGGTAGATTTTCCTATCTCACGGCTTTTCCCTGGGTCTGCGTGCACAAACACCAGCTACCTGCCCGACCCCCTACACTCACAGCCAAGACGTGCTCTGCAGGGGCCTTATTGACCACGTATGCTGTCCTCTGGGGGTCACAGCCTGTAATGCCTGGGACACGTGAGCACCTGCCTCCCTCTACGATGCTATTTGGAGTGCTCGCACTCTTTTTTCCTTTTTGAAGATTTTATTTATTTACTTTCAGAGGGAGGGGAAGGAGGGAGACAGGGATGTGAGAGAGAAACATTGATTGGTTGCCTCTCACATGCCCCCAACTGGGGACCTGGCCTGCAACACACGCATGTGCTCTGGCTGGGAATCGCACTGGCGACCCTTCAGTTTGCAGGCCGATGTTCAATCCATTGAGCCACACGGGCCACGGATGACAACCATCTCCATGCTGCTCTAAGATGACATCATCAAATAGCCTCACAACACTCAAAAAGCAGTTATCAAAGAGAAGAACTGGTCATATTACTCATAAAAGCCAGCTGGTCGTCCCTAAGAGTCACACAACTTTTCTTGAGTGTGTGTACACAGGGACTGGTGTAGCGAGCTTGGTTCTAACTCTAAAGAGATTTAACACACTGAGCTATGGACAAATAACAGAGGAACTGAGGGTACAGCCAGGACCACGCGGGCTCCCACAGGATAAAGGCGGGGAGGGCACCGGCGGAGCACCAGCTTCCTGCCCCTGAAATTCTGGGCTTTAGAGGAATCACAGAAGCGTTGTTCTCGCCCATGAGACGAGAGGACAGCAAGGGTTACATTTCCAGGAGAGATGACCACTCGAGCCTCCCCAACTCACTTCCTCTGGAGGGACACACGTCTCCTGGGTTGGTGAGATGTGAAGCAGGGGCAAGACAAGAAACTAAAGTCTGGACGTGCACAAGGCAGGAGGATCGGAAGATCCTGAGCAGATCGGCCTTGCGGTGGGACCCGCAGTCAGGGGGGACAGCCGCGCCGGAGGCAGCAGCCAGCATGAGAATCATTCTGAGGGCAAGGGTGAAGCCCAAGGACCACAGGAGCAGGGGGAGGGGATGCTAGGAGCTGGAAGAACTGCAGAGGAAATGTGGCAGGGCAGACGGGTCCCGACAACAGCCTGAGGTTCCCTGAGGCAGACAGGAGGGGGCAAGAGCTTGGAGCGCACAGCTGAGCCACCCAGAATGGCGCATGGACGTGGAAGGCCCATGAAGAACTTACAGTCGTTTGACAGGAAATCGCCCCAAATGTCACCAAATCCCAACCCAGAAACACTAGCCAATACAGCACTCCAAAATGGCCATGTGATCACAGCGTGGAGAGTCTCTGGTGCGATGCGGAAGCAACAAGACAATGAAATCGGCCCAGCTATAGGGACTGAACGTATCTCCCCACACAGTCAGCTGCTCTGCAGGAACGCCACGCTCTACCTGTGCTGGTGGCGCAGCCACGTGAAGGAGGGGCACCTCACAAGGGGAGTCTCAGAGGAACAGACCCACGGAAATGACTGAATACATAAAGGCACCAACTAGCCCCCAGACCGGGAAGAAAGCCGGAGTGCTTCAGCGCCCAGTCAGCAGCCTGGCCCACAGCGAAGCCCCACCGCCCTGCCTGCCTACTTCTCTGTCCCCAACCACACATGTTTCCATGGAGGAGCGCGGCCCTCAGTTCCTGGGGGAGGTACTTGGTAAGAGGACATCACCTGCTCCGCTTTCAATTGACAACAGGGTAGGAAGCGCTAAAGCAAGTAATAACCACAATCTTCCGAGACGGGCTTAAGGGGAACGATGGTCCTTTTCAGAGAGGTGAACAGGTCAACTTCGGGCCCAAGAGAACGGGGTCGCCACGACTTTCTTACTCTGTTCTTTCATCCCCAGTCCTGGGTGCTAATGATGCACGCCACACCCAACAAGGGGGTGAGTGAGCAGGCTGCTCCCTGTGACCCCGCTGCTCCTGGGCGACATCAGCCTTAACAGGAGCCTTCGCAGCCCCCTCCAAAGGGGCACAGAGGAAAGGCTGGCTGGGGAGGCATTTGGGGCTCGGGACACTTGGTGCACTCACGGAGCGTTGCTCACGACTCTACAAAGTAACAGAGCAAAGGACAGAAATGGCGGGCTGGGGGACTGGGAGGCTGGGAGAGGGGCAACACATGGAGAGAAAACTGAAGGAAAGACCACCACAGGGCTGGAGCCGGATGCTGGGCTGGAGTGGGGAGCGGGCCCACAGGCAGCCCCGTTAGCTGAGGGCCTCAGCGGGAGGCTCACGGATGCATTTCTCACTTCCTATCCGCCATCCGCGCATCCAGTCAGGCTGTCGGCCCAGAAACCAAAAGAACGGACCCCTGCAAGCACCCCAGAGCTTCTTCCTAGGGCAGACAAGTTTCTCACATCTAAAGAAGTGGATACCTAATATCCTCCGACGGGATGAAAAGTAAGGGTACAGACACGCCTAGAAAAGCGAGAAGAGAGCCACCCACCCAGTTTGGGCACTGTAACTACCAGTGCTGGCTTTAAAACATCAATCATAACATTAAGATTAAGGTGTCTAAAAATTACACTGAATTTGGGGACAAATTACTTCATTATCCATCGTTGATGCTCATGCTGTCTGGACTTAGAACAAAGTTAATCATGGATCATATTAATTTAGGCTTTGCAAAGATGTCTTGACAAGACAGACCAATGATCTCCAGCTTCTACAACTTTTCACAAAAACCACGCTCTGGAAAAAGAAACATTTGCTAAGCAACACAGTAAAGAAATCAGAACGAAAAGGAAACAAACTGCTAGAAGGCAGAGAATTTGCTTCCTCTGTCTGGTTTCTTTCACTTCACGTAACCCCCTCGAGGCCTCTATCCCCACTGTCCCAGATGGCTGCATTCCGTTCCTTCTCCTACTTGAGTAACGTGCCACTTGAAAAGGACATCTCACGTCTTCTGTACCCGCTCATCCACTGACGGACCCAGGTTCTTTCCACACCTCGGCTCTGCCGAATAATGCTGCAACAAACCGGGAGGTGCCCATAGCTCTTCCAAGTTCTCCTTTCATTTCCTTCCAAGAAATTCCCAGACCTGGAATTGCTACGTCATAGAATGTTGAGGAGCTGCCATACCGTTTTCTGGAAGAACTGATGGGACTTCACTCAGGGTTGGTACAAGCAGATTAGAAACATGGACGTGAACAAATAAAAAATACAACTTCGGGTACATCCTGACTGTCTCATCCAAGTGTTCAAATGATGGATCAGAAGCACGACTCACGGCCCAAGGGTGGAAACAACCCGAGTGTCCATCAGCCCATGGATGCAGCAACAAGATACGGTTTCTATAATCGATATCATCCATCCTATAAAAAGAAGGAAATTCTGGCGCATGCAACAACATGCATGAACCTTGAAACCTTACGCTGACAAAATAAGCCTGAAATAAATGTACAGACACTATAGGATTCCACCGATACGGGTTCCCTACAGTAGTCAAGCTCCTACGGACAGGAGGCGCAAGGGTGGCTGGCTACCAGGACCGGGGGAGACGGATAAAAGTTCATCTTTGTTGGGTGCAGAGTCTCAGTTTGGGAAGACGACAAAGTTCTGCGGACGGACGGCGGTGACTGTAGCACAAGGTGCATGCGTTCGATACCCGCGAATTTAACCTCTGTTGTGGTTACAACGGTAAACTGAGTATGTTATTTCACCACAATAAGAAAGCAAGGGAGGGAGGGAGGGAGGATAAACAAAAGGAAGTAAAGGGTTCCGTGCCCAGGAAAACAGGAGAGCTGTGAGGCTGGCAGGTGGTTCAGAAACAGCATCCGCTGACCCTGCGGCGTAACGGGTTGGTCGGTACCTTTTCTGCATCTGCCCTCCCCACCTGCACAGGGAACATTCTGTTCTGTCTTCAACTGGAGACCTTTCCACTTAAGTCTTCCTGTGTGGGTGACATTTCATTCATAGGGTACCTGAGCGGTAGTGAAATGTCTGACTCAAGAGTGAAACACAGGCTGAAAACGTGGATATGTGGACGAGAGTTCCTTCCCTGGACTTGAGGGGCAGGCTTTGGGTGCTTCATGGACTCCCTCAAATCGTAGACACCGTCTGAAGCATGTGAGCGCATGTGCGGCTTTCTAGGATTTTAGGTTCTCACAACGTCTCTTGGAATGAAAGCTGCCTGAGGGTTGAGGATGCGTTTCCCCTGCTTCCAAATCCTGAACATCGTTTCCTGAGACATCGAGCGTCGCCAAAACCTGTGCTTGCTGGTGCTGTGCTTGTCGTTTTCCAAAGTGCCTGTACCGCGCTCAACTGATTATTTTAATAAGATCAACTTATTCACTATTGTACAAGGGAAGAGCTGGGAAGAGAGAAAGAGAGGAAGACAGGGAGAGAAACCGATGTGTGAGAGAGGCAAAGACCGCTTGCACAGGGCCCCAGACGGGGACCAGCCTGCGACCCAGGCAGGTGCCCTGACCGGGAATCACACGGGTGAAACTGTCGCTTGCAGGATCAATGCTCAGTGCAACGAGCCACGCAGGTCAGCGCACCAAATTCGCCGTTTGAAACTAAATTGTCACTTGGCAGGGCCACGGACCCAGGAACTTTTTTACACTTTTACCCTGCTCTTGAAAGGTCTTAGTATTTCTGCTTTACCTCCCTCTCCCGCCAGGCAACACTCTGAAATGGAAATGGGAGAGAAGACCTGCCAACCCAGTTCAGGCTCAGAATGGAGACAACAGCGCACTGGCTGGGGACGAGGTAAAGAGCGATGCTGACACTGGAGGACAGCTCTGGAGGCTGGTCTGAGCTTGTAGGGTCAGCAGCAGGAGACACTGTTTACCCTGACCGTCAGGAGAAGTAAGTGCATGCGTGGCACTTACATGGATTCTATGTATGGCAGGTACATATGTGTGTTTGAGTCTTTCAAACTGGTGGCCGGGTGGGAATAACCGATGACATCAGAGGCTTCCGAACCTCCTGATTGGGAGGATCCATTCCGTGGCGCTAGGCAGCCCAGGTGGGCAACTACTTCTGTGATCGCCCACATTTACGGAAGGACAACAAGGAGCCATGGCTGACACTGACTCAAGTGCCAACTGTGACCACCTTGGCCCAGAGCCGAGCACCTCAGGGAGCCCGATGGAGCTCAGAGTTACTCGGGGGAACGCAGGACAATCAGGTGAGGAAACGGGGGGCGGCGGGATTTGGCACGGTTGACATTAAGGAGGAAGGGGGCCCTGAGCAGGCTGTGTGTGAAAGAAAGGAGAGATTCAGAGCACCACCGGATTACAGGAGATGACAGGAGCTGGGGACCAGGAGATCCCCATGAAAGGACAGCCTGGGAGGCAAGCAAGGAGGGATAGGAGATGAGATTCAAAGATGAGAGAAGGGAAGGGAAGAAACAAGGACGGTCCTTTTGTCCCCCTTCAATGGGAGAAATCCTCTCAAACGAGGAAGACCTTTGAGGACACAGAAGAATAACAGCAAGGTGAACATGGGGGGCGGTGGAGGGGCGGAGTATTGGATTCACCAAAGGAGGAAGATGAAAAGATGGCAGGGGAGAAGGCCGGTAGCCTATGAGACAAGAAAGAATGGAGGGGTTGGTTTCTAGGGACGGGGGGAGAGGTGGGGTGGAAACGAGGTCGGGTTTTGGTGACCAATAGCCGAATTTCAAAGGCAAAAGCCTTATAACGTACCCTGGGTTCTTAACTCAGGCGCCTGTGTGGAATCCACCACCGCTGCTCGGACAACCGCAGCAAAGCGGAAGAGGGGGCGAGCAGAGAGGCGGGGGGCACAGGAGGAGACTGTCCCCACGCCTAACAACACCTGGCTCGTGGAGGACCGGGACGGTCTCAAAATGACCCTGAAAAGGAAGCGCGGTACAACGGTCCAGAGAGAACACCAGGAGGCCTTTGCCAGGCTTCTCAGTAAGCAGATACCCTGGAGAGCCCCCTCCTAGCCTACTCTTAAGTCACAACTTTGAAGAACTATACTTTTCCAACAGAAAACAACTCCCTGCTGGTTGGTGGGCTCTCCTTCCTAGGTGGGCTCCCTATCGAGTCTCAGTGGGGACCCTTAGATTAGGCTAGACTTGAGGAGGGTTTGCACTGGGAATCACGTGGCCTGTGAGTATTGCACCCTCGGAGACTTCTGAGCTCTCACTGGCCTTTTGAATCTAAATACCTTCACGTGTGTAAGGGGAGAGAAGGAGGCCAACTTCACGCCTTGATGTGACTGTCAACAGACAAAGGACGGAATGGCTCTGGCATGAATGAGCAGGGCTGCATTCATGCGTGATGGGGGAGCAGCACTGAGTCGCTAAGATCTCAGTCACGCAGATAAGCTGCTGCCACCCTACGTGTCGCTCGGTCCCCCGGGACTGGGTGGGTGAGGGTGGTGACACCCCTGCTTCCTTTCCCAGGGAACGATCTCCTCTATCCCTCTTCCTGGCAGCCTCACCCTTCGCCCCGCTCCTCAACCTTCCCCCAGAGCGGCACGCTTCCCCTCTTGAGCCCGGTACGCTCCCACGGAAACTCCGTTGCTGTCATCAGGCTCACACTTGCCCTCTCTTCACAGAGGACCCTGTCATCAAACGTTTCCTTGAGTGGGACGCGCAGCTGAGAATCTCAGATAAGGTGAGAGGGGTTCCTGCTCTACCATCGACCCTCGGATCAGGCGGCAGTTTCCTGAGCCCGCAGTTCCCCCCCCAACCTGCCTTCGGGGACCTAGGCGTGTCTCGCAGTGCGGACGGCAACCCTGCCTCTGCCCCGGCTCTTCTGGGACCTGAGCCCAAGGCTTGTCCCTCTTCTCTCAGCTCTTGGGGACTCCCCCTCGCTCCAGCTTCTCAGAGACCCTCCCGATGCCGGCCGGCCCAAACACAGAGCATCTCTGAGACCCTAGGCGCCTGCCATGCCGGGAGCATCAGCCTTTCCCTTATCCCGCTCTTCTTCCTCTTTCACAATGTGAGTCCTCCTGTGTGTTTTCCTCCTCTTCCCACCAGTACCTGCTCTCAATGGTCCTGGCCTATTTGAGCCGCGCCGTCCTGTTCTCCTGGCAGTACCGGCGCATCCACTTCTTCCTGGCCCTGTGAGTACCGTGCTGAACCCCATCAGTCACTTTCATCCTCTGGGGAGCGCGGGGACACGAGCGGGTCTCCGACCTCTCACCTGCTTTCCACCCCATTTCTACCGTGTACACTGGGGATGAACTTGATAGGACTGGACTACCGCGTTTCTTACACTGTTCTTAGGAAGACCCAACAACACCAATGTCCGTTACAAGACTGAAGAAACCACAAGAAAACATCAGGTCCTCACAAACATTTCACACCACCCTTCCCCTGAGTAAACAGGCTTGAGACGAACCGTTCCTAAGTCTTCTCCCCCACATCCCGCCACACCTCTCGACGACACCAAATGTCACGGTCTTTCTCCTCAAGGCAGGCCCCCGTCACATACCACAGATCGATTGTGAATACTCGCCCCGGGTCCCGGGCCGGCCTGTTCGGCTGTTTCGAGTGCCGTGCGGTCCACCGAAGTGTTGCGGGTTCGGTCGCGGTCAGGGCTCCTGAAGGAGGCGACCGATCCGGGTTTCTCGCTCACGTCAATGTCTCTCCCTCTCTCTGAATCAATACACATCTCCTCGGGGGAGGAGAACAAACAGTAAGACCCAGGGCTCTTTCTTACCAATCTCCCTGAATGGACTTCGAAACACAGCTCTAACCACTTCCCCACCCCCCCACCCAACAAGTCCACTGGCTCATGTTGTTCTCAACCGAGGCCAGAGTTCTCGCTGTGAAATCAGCTCTCTCTGCACCCTCCATCAAACCCGGGGACCACCCTGACACTCCCTTCTTCGTTTCGCTGCTCTTCCCAACACCCTTCCCTGACTGTATATTGTGCTTTCTGTCGCGGTACTTTTACACGCATGTAACTGAAAGACACAATCTCCTCTGAAACTAACTCAAACGCCAAAACCTTCGGACCTCCTCACTTCTGCACCCCGGTAGCCAAGGAAAAGCATTGCTAATTTAAATAAACAAACAAACAAAAAGCACATATATATCAACGGGTTCTTAAAACACTCGGCACCCTCCTCTTCATGTCGCACAATCTGTATGACATTGAGTCTCTGAGGGCATCAGTTTTGCACTTGACGAGGACACAAAGCGTTCGGTCATTCGTCCTATGAAACCTTACAAAGTGCACCTCCAGGGCCAGGGAGTGTGAGGATGGGAGCATTCAGAAGGGCCCCTGAGGGAATGCGCCAAGGAACCCAGTCCTGCCTCAGTCACTTGGTAGGAAACCGTGAGGACTGAGATGGGCCAGTCGGCTCCTGCCCGCAGGAGCTGTCCAGGGGCTCACACGACAGGGAGACGGGTGTGCGCGCGCACGGCAGGGTCAACGAAGGGGGTGGGCTTCCCCACTCAGTTCACTGTATCTGCATCGTCAAGGTAGGAGAGGGGCCCTTCAGCTGCCTGCTCAGCAGGGGCTTCTTGTGCCTGGGAGGCGCTCTGCGACCCTGCATGGGGCTCCTGCGGGTCCTGTGTGAAGGCCGTCCTGCCTGCGTCCTCTCTGGGAAGCTGACTGCAGGCAGGGCCCCTCTCCGTCTGCTCTCAGCTGACACCCTGATGGCTTTCCTCAGCTACCTCGCCATTGACATGGAAGAGGACCGCTGCGCCCCTAAAGAGGCCATCATTTTCTTCCTCTACGGGAACAACAACCGCGCCTGGCGTCCCATGTTCCAGAAGCAGCGGTTTGAATTCTTCCGCTCCATGGGCTACAGGGCATGGGTCACCAAGGAGGAGTGTGAAGAGGTAGGTGGGCGGCGGGGCTCTGGTGGAGGGCGGTGCCGGGCTGCGGAGGGAAAGGGTCCTGGGCCTCACAGCTGGGACTGGGGGGGTGAGAGAGACGGGGGTGGGGGGAAGGGGCGGACAAGGGGAGGGTCGTGGGTCCACCTGGAGAGCCCTCACCTTTTCAGGGACTCTTTGTCTTTCCAGATCCAGGCCTTCGATCCCCAGCTCTGGGTGTGGCGGCGAGACCGTGCCCTCCTTTCTCAGACCCCGAAGGCTAAGGTAGGTGTGAACGGAGGGAGGGCTGTGTCCCCACGGGTGCAGACGGAATCATCTGTGGACCCTGGAGGAAACCCGACACATTTAACTGCGCCGCCCATGATCGTCGACCCCATCCCTCTCCGTCACCCTGCCACACGTCTGAAGCACACCCACCAGGCACACAGCCAGGCATGTGCCGGAACTCCTTTAGCTTTACCTTGTCCCAAAAGCACTTCCCCTGCCCTTCCATTCTAAACGATAGCTTTGCGGAATAGAGTTCTTTATGAAACAGGGCATGAAACGCACTCCTGGTGTGGCAGGGCCGCTCCCCACTCCCGGCTCCACTCTCTTTCTCTTGTCTTCAAACTTTCCGCTGCTGTGGCAGGAAGGCGACAGCCTGGAGAGCAGGAAGGCCGCCTGCCCCTGGCCTGCGCTGGCCTGACTGGGACATCCTTCGAGCACACTGTCCTCGGCACCAGGTTGGTGTCTCAGACCCCAGGCTGGGGAGAAACCACGGGAACCAGCCCCTCTGGGCCAGCACTGCCCATCCCTGGCCTTGGTTCAGAATGCACCGACCCTCTGCTGGGCAGAGCTGGGATTCTTCCCATCTGAGAAGTGGGCGGCCTCTTGGGAGCCTATCTCATTTCACCGGCCTTCTCCCAACATCCCCTAAGGGGCGCCACGCCACTACCACTTCTCGGTGAGGTGGCTCACGCAGTCCTCGGTGCATTGGACGGTCTCTTTGACATTCTCTCACAGCAGAGTCTCCGGCTCGGTGCAGCAGGCATTCCTCCGGGTGCTTCTCAGTCACATTCGGGGTTCATTCACTGAGGCTGCTTTCACCCGCGGCAGCAGCTCGGCTCACGTTCTCCAGCATGATCTTTCCAAAGGATGGTTTTCCTCCAATGATGTCTTGTCTCCGGTCCCTGAACAGCCACCAGACAGCCTCCTCTTCTCAGGAAACCAGACACGTTGTTTCCCAGAGGAGAGGCAAGGCCTGCAGGGAGTGGCCTCGAGCTCACTGTGCTCCCTGGGAGCTGGCCTGGCTCTGTGGGAAGGGAGGCGGACAGGTTGCCACACTCCTGGGGCCTGGGTCTCCACCCTGCACTCGCATGAGTGGCCACCCCACCTGGGGAGCACTTGTGAGCCTGCAGGGTACCTGGCACCTACTGAGAGCTCAAGCTGAAGATGAGGCAGACACGGAAGCCATTGTCCGCGCGCTCACACTAAAAAGCCTTCAAAGGCAAGAAGCTGATGAGCATGTCTCGAGCTACTACTGTGACCAGGGTCCTGAGGCCTCGCTTGGGTCCCATGGTGCTGTCATGTGAGCCAGCAGGGAGGGCGGGTCAAGAGCAGCAGCCACAGGGCTGTGGTTTCGCTGCCCGGTGTGTTAGCGGCTCAGCGCACACGGCTGGGTATCTGTTTATTTCATTAAAATAAAGTTTTCTTTTTATTAACCTTGGGGAGAGAATGAGTGATATCAACGTGGATCGTTGTTCCACCTATTTATGTATTCACCGGCTGCTTCTTGGATGCGCCCTGATGGGGGATCGGACCCACAACTTAGGCACACAGGAACGCCACTCTAAGCAACTGAGCCTCTCACCCAGGGCACGCACATGGCCGTTCACAGTTAAAATCAAGGGTACAAATATCAAAATTCAGAACCTCAAGTGCAGTGACCACATTTCATGTGCTCAATAGCCACATGTGCCTTTTGGCTCCTCTACTGAAAGGTACTGATCTAGAATATGCCACTGTAGAAAGTTTGCCCGGATGGAGCTGTATTACACGGTACTTGCTCAGTAAATAGTAAGGCACAGAGAAGGGATAAAGAGAGTAGCAGGAAAAAAGAGAAGAGGGGGGTAGATGTTGCTTTGTGCTACCAGACTGGAGACCGAGGTGCCACGGATCACGGGAACAACTTTCCCAAAACCCCTTCACAACTGTTTGGAACACATTCTGCCCAGAAGGTCTCAGAGGTCAGGGCGTTACCTGGAGACAGCAGTCCGCAGCCACAGCAGACAGCAGGTAAAGTCGAGGCCAAGCTGGGCCATGGAGCAGCAGCTTCCAGTCCTGGCCTCTGAGGAAGTGCCAGACCAAAGGCTTGCAGACAGCGCCCTCTTGTGGCTCCTCGCGCCAGCTTCAAGAAAACACACACAGGCAGGGAATGCTGGGGCTCAGGTCTCATAAACTACACAGCACCCTGATGGGTGGGGTCACTGCAGCAAAGCTGCCACTGCATTAAGGACAGGTGGCTGTCACTGCCCTGGAGCACATCTGGACCGATTTCTGAACGATGGGACCAAACCCTCCCCCATACCTGGAACAAAATCACCACTGCCGCCACTGAGGCCCAAGCGCCACGTTCTCCACAGCACCTCCCCTGCCACGTTGTCTGCCGTAGCCTCTGAGGGGGTCTCCCTTGTCCACTCGCACCTTGCATCCCAGGCCATCGATTCGGCCATAATGCCTTTTCCCAAACACAAGTGTGACGCACTTGTGATCTTCTAAAAACCCCCCACTGTCTCGCCCCAGCTCCATCTTCTATCGCCGTCCCCTCCCAAGCATGAGTCTCCTACGTGGCTTGCACACCCCGCACTGTCACCTGGCGGCCTCCACACGGTGTGCCTCTGCCCAGACATTCTGTTCTCACCCTTCACTGGTGGAAAATGAGACTCATCTTCAAGTCTCAGCTCAGATGGCCCTGCCCCTCGGAACATTCCCTCACCCTCAAGACCCAGTCAGCGTGCCTTATCTTATCCATGGTTCCTCATCCCAGAGCCTGAGGCAAGGGCCGAGGACCAGGGTTTTAGTGGGAGTAATCCAGGCGGGCTGGTAAGGGAGGGCGGAAGTGAGACAGGGAAGGAAAGGAGCCAGGATAAAGGACATTTCCAGAGGGGGACTTTGGAGGGGGACATTTCCTGGCGCCACCGCAGGGATCTCCAATGTCACAGCCCTTGGGGTCACCCGGGGAGCCTGCGGAAGCCGTACCCAGCCCGCTACCCATTACGTGAGAATCCGCAGGGTGGAGCAAGGGCATCAGTGTTTTCTCTGTGTGGGAAAGACGAACTGCTTACAATCTCCTGAGACCCAGCTTGGGTGCGTCTGGGTCAGGCCTGAGGACCTGGATTCCCAAACACATCCTGGGGAAGCGGTGCTGTGGTCTGGGCCCTACCAAGGAGCCAGGGTGCCTGCCGCCCAAGTCGTGCAACTCCAAGGCCCGCCTGACAAATCCGCGCAGGGCTGAACCCGCCCGGTGGCCCGAGGACTTACCGTGATCTTCGTGGCCCTGGCATGCTTCCCATGGAAGCTGAGCACGACACTCTCCAGGCCGTGGCTGCCGTAGGTGCCTTTGAAGAGGCCCGGCCTGATGAGGTCCTCCGGGTGGCTGGGCGGGAGGTAGATGCGGCGGCAGGTCAGGCCGTTGCTGCGGGGAGGGTGACGGGAGAGCGTGGCAGAGCCGCACGGGGCTGCAGCGGTGCAGAGCCCGCACCTCCCCGCCCCACCGCGGGGCCCAGGCCGTGTGGCTGACCTAGGATGCCACATCCGTAGGGAGCAGGGGCACCCCATGTTCCCGAGCCATGCTCACCCCACCCACAGGTGCACAGCACCCTCACACCTTCTCTGATTCCAATGAGGCTTAACCCTTTGAGCGCCATGCGTCACTGTTAAAGTTTGTAGGAGAAATGCCATGTTATTTTGCTCAGAAATGCAGTTGATGGAAAATGTCTATAAGAGCATTATTCATGGGCTGAAAATTTCACGACATGTAGTAAATACCCCCTTCTTTTGTAAGCCGTGTCCTTTGACACCATTTAGCAAAAAGTTTACTGCATTAAAATTATTTTGTGACAACAATTATTTTAGAAAAAAAACTCTTTCCTTCAATATGGCTTTTGAAGTATAATATGTGGCATAAGATAAAACCGATGATTACAATCTGAAGAAACACTGCGCTACAATGATAACAAGCACTTGTCCAAGGCGATTCTTAGAGCAGGAAAAAGGGGCTATCATTTAGTAGTCTCAGGGGTATTGAAAAAACAACAGTGAGGAATGGTGTGGTTGGAAAGAACAAATGCTTTTAATTGGATGCAGAACCAGTGGAGAGGTCCAACTAGTGACTCTTTGGGGAGTGACATACAGCACCACAGCCTAAACAACACACAGAAGTAGTGGGGGTAGAGCCCTGTTTCCTCCCATTTCTCCTGCTCTGTACGGACACGGGCTTGTAGCTACAGACACCATGGCAAACTCGCTGGCACCAAGACCGGGAAGAGAGAGGAGGCCTGGCCCCTTGCCCGCACACGGCTGCCGTACCTAAGGGAGCCCGAGCACACACTCACCTGGATGTGGCCGTTGTGCGGCCCGCTGTGGCCATACATGCACTCCGCCGTGGGTCGATTTCTTCTCCGTCAGGTGAATTCTAAACCAGGGCTTGAATCGCATGGGGTCATCCACATCAGGGCCATGGGGAGGCAGGTACATTCAACCGATAATGAACGAGCCGTCCCACCTGTAGGAAGGACAAGGGCGCACGTCCACAGGAGGGTTACCTGAGGCACCAAGGCAGAGGTTCCTCACCCGCAGCTCTTCACAGCGACCACCCACGTCTGCATGCTCCAGGCCCACGGAGCACCTCAGGGCCAACACACATCAAGATACCCCTGATCTATCACAATGGGACAAGCATGGCCCTGCCCATCAAGTGCTTGTTCATGACAGAGTCGTTATCTAATGAAAAACAATGTGAGCCCTGGCTACTGTGGCTCAGTGGATTGAGTGCCCGACTGCAAACCAAAGGGTCACCGGTTCCATTCGCAGTCAGGGCATAGGCCTGGGTTGGGGGACAGGTCCTCAGGTGGGAGCGTGTGAAAGGCAACCACACATTGATGTTTCTCTCCCTCTCCTTCTCCCTCCCTTCCCTTCTCTCTAAAAATAAATAAATATTTCTAAAAGTCAATGAGACTATACTTAATAACAGTGTATTTGATCACTGAAATTTACTGAGAATACAACTTCAACGTGAGATGATGGATACGTTAACTACCGGTAGCTAGATGGTGGGACCATGCAGTGTGCCTTAGAAATCTTACATTTTTGTCAATTATATCTCAATACAGCTGAAAAATGAACTCTTTAAATGCAAAAAAAGCAGTTAGACCTGAATCCAAGAAAGCCTTTTAGAAAGGGGAGGCAGCTAAACGACACGAGGAAGAAGCGGAATAATCTCCTAAGTGATGCCCAATAAATAGGGCAACTGACCTGAGAAAAAAACGGGGTGCTGATTTCAACAGGACATCACGAGCAAAACACACAACTACAGCGTGCGGGCCTGCTTTGGGTCCCGATTGGAACGAACCAGCTGTCAAAGGCAGTTTTGAGACTATCGGGGAACCTTACATATGCACAGGGTCTCAGGTAATGTCAAGGAATTACCGCTACTTTTGCAAGATGTGATAAGAACGTGGTGCATATGTAGGGAAATACCCACATTTGTAGAGATCCACATTGAAGGATGAACACATGAAGCAACACAGGCCTGGGATTTGCTTGAAACCTCCTAAAAACAGAACGGCAAGGGGCAGAGACAGAGGCCACAAACTTGGCGCACTACCAGTAACTGCTGAATCCCGGTGGCAGGCATTGGCAGTTCATGCTACCATTCCCGCTATTCTTGTGTGTTTGAACCAGTGACAGATAGAAAGGGACAGAACTCAGATCAAAGGACACGCAGTCCCCACACACACGCTCAGCACAAATGCACCCACATTCTCAGTGCAGGGACACGGACAGCCCGGTCGGGAGGACCCCGTAGTCGCTCCTGCCTGCCCAGGAAGAGCCCAGATCTACAGCTTCTAGCTCTAGCCACGGGAGGAGAGAACTTACTCACTCCTGTGGCTGCCTGTCTGAGACGAGAGCCAGTTGCTGTTATTCAGTCATGGCATCCATTTCCCCTGCTTTGAGAAGCTTCTTTTTATTCATTTTTATGACTCACTGCCAGTATGAAAAACAATTCTCACCCCCACCCCCCACCCACCCCACGACTAAAAAGAAAAACATACGCCCACGCTGGGAGCTGTTGGGTTGTCCCTGAGAAAATGCTTTAATAGCAAGGCTTTTGCCCAGTGATATCAAACGTAACATATGTAAAGTGTGTTTCTTAACGAACGCTCCCACCAAAGAATATAAAGCCATACTTATCCCCGTGCAAACCCCACTCGGTGAGCAACCAGAGTCCCCAGGTGGCCCGTCTGGACCACGCTCGGAAGAGCCACACTGAGGCTGTCCGGGGCCGCTGAGAGGCAGACCCACCACTGTTACATGGCGAGCAGCCGGTCTCCCGGACTGGGCTTCTGGCCTGAGCCAGCGAGAAGGGAAGCAGGGGCAGAACACCAGCGCTCCCCGGGGCACCCGACTGTTTCCACTGGGACATCAGCTACAGCAACACCTGGGCCCAGGCGCCTGCCCGGAGCTGCCAAAGTATTAACCGCACATGCCTGGCCCTAGCGTTTCTGTTCAGGAGGCCCTGTTCAGGGCACATGCACACCTCACGGTGGGGGAGAAGCTGCTCTACAGAGAACCACCTAGGGCCGCGAAAAATAACTGATGAGAGGTTCCTTGTGATTGCTCCAATGACATATAGCAAGCAGCTGACTTGCCCCTCGGGTAGAAAAGGCACTAAGTTCCATCCACATGGGGCAGCAGTCCTGACTTCACAAGAAACCACACATGAAGAGAAAAGAAAAGAAAAGAAAAGAAAAGAAAAGAAAAGAAAAGAAAAGAGTTCACACGCGAGGCTCTCGGACTCACCACCACATTCAGCAGTCCTCCACAGGGCCCGATATCCGGCTGCCACAACCCCGAGATGTGTCTGTATCGGTGGAGCACTACAGGAAGAGACAAAGCGGGTCTTCATTTTAGAGCCAGCCAGTCTTCACTTGACAGTGCATCAGGGGACAGGGCAGGAGGGGGAAGACAGGAGGACTATGAAGAAATTACAAAGGCTTGTAACAGCCTTGCACACAAGGAATTCAGCAAAGCTTACCTACAAAACTTCCTAAAGAATTCTAAGAATGAAAACGTCTTTGAAAAGCATAGTAAAACAGACAACGGAGTCCTTTGGAAACCCAGCCTCAGTGTGAGCAGCTCCAATGACAGGGAACTGCTGTCTTGCAAGACATGGACTGAGCTGAGCGCCTTTGTGAAATGACGAGCCTCGCGTCCGTTTACACAGCTGAGGGGGCACGGGAGTCCTTAAGAGGTGGCGGCAGAGCCCACAATGTCATGGCACTGTACATTAAGAATTAAGTTGGGTCTTCTCTCTTTTTTTAAAAACATCGCACTTCCCCACCTGATTTCAAAAGCAAGGCAACCGTATTCACTGAAGACGACTGGAGAGAAGGAAACCCAGTGCCAACCTGAAATCTCACTAGAGAGAGGACCAGCTGCAGTAAACCTTTTGGAAAATGTCCTTCACTTCAGTTTTCCTCTGCCTTTGCACACGTACTTGTTCGGTGAAAGCTGACTGAATTAATGGGCAACCAACTCACGTAAAGCCCTGACTGCCAGGCGTAGGGTCTGGGGTCTCTGTGCAGGCACTGTGTGGTAGGTAACGTCGTGTACCAACTGGACTGGACCACAGGGTGCCTAGACACTTGGCCAAACATGATTGCACATGCGCCTGGGAAGGTGCTTCTGGCTGAGGTTAACACTTATACCGGCGGACTGAGTAAAGCCGACCGCTCTCCCCACTGGGGTGGGCCTCGTCCAGTCAGGTGGAGACCTGAGTGCAAGGCTGATCTCCCACCAGTAAGAGGGAACCCCTCCTGCCTGGCTGCAGGAGCTGAGACATGGCTTCTCTAACTACAACAAGATAATAACCCTCCTGTGAATGAGGGGGGATTTCCTCCTCCTGCCTGACAGCCTTGAGGTGCACACTGGCTGAAAGTGGCCTGTCCAGCCTCACTGTATACCAAACTCCTTCTATCTACTAGAGCAATTTGGAGCACTGCCAGGATTCTAGGTTAGAACCTCAAAGCCAGAGCCCTACAGGTCGTTATTTTCAAGTTCAAAATGCACTTCAACAGTCACCATCAATTTGCACACAGGGACACGTGGTAGGTATGTCATAAGGACAGCACATCGCCCCATGATGCTTCCACCTTCTTACACACACAGATTAGTAAGATAACACATGGCCTGATATGGAGAAAAAGAAACACAAGTGATACTGCAAAAGCCACTAATCTGAGGCCACAAAGCTCCTGACAGTCCCAATCTGCAGCCTCAGGTGATGCTGACTTGCTTCTCTCTAGGACAGCGTCGTGCACTCGGTCAAGACTGTGGATCCTTTCTGGTCCAGCAGAACACGGCCTAGAGGCTTTGAGAAGACCAGGGGGACACGGGCCCTCAGTAGCTCCAGGAACGGAGCGAACGGAGGAGGAGGAAACAGTGCAAGGTCCCAGGCACCTCGCAAACCAATCGTCACAGCGCTTCTCTGGAACGTCTGGGTAACAACAGAGAAGAAATTCGAAGCTGCACTGCATCAGAACATTTTAGGAGCACTGGGATACTGGGGCGTAGAGAGGTTTGAAATTAGGGTTGAAATGACTGTTTTTTCCCCTCAAATACTTTATTTATTTATTTTTAGAGAGAGGGGAAGGGAGGGAGAAAGAGAGGGAGAGAAACATCCATCTGTGCTTGCCTCTCATGCACGCCCGATGGGGACCTGCCTCGCAACCCAGGCCTGTGCCCTCACTGGAAATTGAACGGGCCACCCTCTGGTCCACAGGCCAGCGCTCAATCCACTGAGCCGTGCCAGCCATGGCTCTCTTTTCACACATTATATATTTTTTCCTCATACTCATGGAGGCAAGAGACCACTCAGTTTAAATATGTCCACAGAGAAATGCAGCCAATGCTTACCCACATCGTATTTTCATTATGTTTTCTGGATCTTCCTAATTTCCTACAACACAATGACTACTCCATTTTTATAACTACACCCAAAGCGTAGAGAGGACAGCAATCTCCAGTTAGAACGGTGCCTTCTAAGCTGTTGGCTATCAGCAGCTGGGGGACATCATAACACGTGGCTAAAGTCCAGAGGCCCTGGAAGGCGTGGTGAAAAGTCTGGACTCGCGATACATTCTTACAAGCTACAGAAAACGTCCGACCACAACACACGCCCAACACAACTCCAGGCACTTCCTAGCTCCCAGCCCCCGAGCCTCCCTCCCACACGTGGGTCACAATTCCGTTCTCGGTCTTGGCTATCAGTTCCAGAGACACTGTTGTTCTAGAAGAATCCCGTGGCAAATGTATGACATAATGACCCTCTAAGTGCTTGTCCACTGCATTTAAAAGCCCGTGCCAGGCTGTTCCCGTCAGCACAGCCATGGCGATTGATCGACAACTCTCATTAAGAAGTGCTACGTCATGTTCTCTTCCACGGGCCTGGAGAAGGCACCGTGGCTCACTGACTGCCAAGCAGAGCGAGAGCGGGGCCGTCTAAGACAGAATGTTCTAGAGAGGCTGCTTCCAACAGGTTTTGGAGGAGAACACAATTCATGCCTTCAGATTTGGCCCACCTCACCCCCTTGTGGCCCGGCTCCTCCTGACCGCTTATACACACTCCTGACGAGCCCCCTCGCCACTGGTCTTCACTCAGGCAGCTCAGCTCTGGGCCCGACGACACAAGCACTGTGGGCTGTGCACAGCGCTCAGACACTGCCCCCAGCACGCCCACCAGTCCTGGCGTCTCCACACTGACTCCTGGGGGGTTCCCCGCAATAAGTAAAATGGGACAAGCGAGCTCGTCAGCCGCACGTCCAGAGCCTGGCAGGGCTTAGGAGAAACGCCACAGATGACTCTATTCCTTGTGTTCCGAGTAGGTTTTATTAGAAACCGTGCCCTTATAAGACTCAGAAGTGGGTCTCGTCCACACAGGCGATGCCGACACAGGGCCCACTCAGCGGGGCTGAGGTCATAAGCAGCAGCGGGTCCCTGCAAGCAGATGTTTTTAACATCTTTCTTGACAACTGAAATTCACACTCTGCATCTCAGCTCAACCTAATAAAAACTGGAGATAGCCTTAATCATCATGGAATATGGCTTAGGAAAAGTTCCAGAGCCCAAGTAATGTCCATCAAGAGGAATCCGGTTCTAAATAATTAACTCTTTCTACGGCGTTTTGTCTCACGTGCATGTGGGTACAGGTACGCAATTTCTTCAGATTCACATATGCTGTCTAAACGCAAGTGACTACTGAAGCCTAGGACAAACCACTTACACTACCTTTTGGAATACAAGGGCTTTAGGGCTTCGACCCTGCTCTCTCCGCTCGGCCTTAATAAATAATAGGTGCTAAGGTATGCATCAGAGCGATCGTGCTGGTACTACCCCAAAACACAAAAGATGCTGCAGAAACCTGGCCCGGCCCAGCCCACCGCTCAGGTACGACGCTGGTTACGGCCACCCCACAGGGAACAGAGCGGAAAGGTGAAAAGACAGCACAAGCCAAGGGCAGCTGGCTCTTAGGACCAAAGCGTCCGCGTGCCGTGAGTCAGAGGTCCCTCCCCATGCAGCTTCTCACCATGCTGCCCTGCCAAAGCCAAAGCAGCAGGAGGTACATACGGCAGGTGTACGCATCTCTGTACCTCATGTGCTCGTAACCGGGAGGAATTTTCACGAAACGTCCTGACCTCACGCGAGGGTTTACACCTGAACAGACACAGCAGGGAAAGGGCTAAGGATGGTTCCACTTTCACGATGGTATAAATAGTTTTCATATGACTCAACACCCTTTCCCTCTCTGCCATCGCACTCAATCCCTGGTACCTTGGGAGGCAAGCACTTGTCAAAAATGAGAGGCCTGGCTGGAAAGAAAATGTGCTAGATCTTCATTTTAATCAACAGATTCACACCAGAAACTCATGAGGGAGGGCAATCTTGGGACACTCTCTTCCTGTCCCTGTCATGGATCCATGGAGCTCACAGCAGAGGGCGCAGCCTGTGGGCATTTAGAGTGGCTCTTTTGGGAACCCTTGTGCCCCGGCTAAGATATCCAGCTTGTATAATGTATGCCTAGTGTTTTCCTCTGCTTGTGCTCGTTCTGCTGTTGAGTATGGAGGATGTCTGCCAGCTCCTAACTCAGACCCTTCGCTTCTGAATCAAGGCTGGCTCACGCTCCCACCTATGCCAGGGAATAAGGGTGAGTTGCCTTCAAAAGCAAACTCACAAAAATATGCTCCTGCATTGTGAAACCTGCTTTCGTTGGGGGCAGATTAAACACTTTAGGATACCAAATGAAGATAATATAAATTATTCTCTGAATTTCCCAACCGTTTTCAAGGGGTCAAGAATAACCAGTCAAAAGAAAACTCCAGATAGCCTCCTTTGTCTGCCCACATCCCCGCACGCACGTGTGTGTGTTCACCTCGTCATGGCCCTTGTCCCCAGTCTGTTGCTCACATCCTGACCTACCCCTGACCACACCAGTTCCTGCTCCCCAGAAGTCCCTACCCACCTACGGAGAAGATTGTTCTTTGACGTGACTGTGTCTGTCCCACAGGTTGGACCTGAGCCAGAATGGAGGCTCATTTCTGCAAACACCTCTCAGAGACTGGTTGATCAGAAATGATCTTCATTTAGATTTAAATCGGCATCCTCCATAGTCTCCTGCTGTGTACTGGTTCCCAGAACAGGTGCTTGTCCCACCCGGGCCAAACATGTAATTACCTATACCTGGCTGCACTCATGTACTAGTACCTGTGACTTTCACCCCTCTTTCCTATGTCATTCTTTGGTGCTTGCCAAGTGGTGTGGGGATCCATTTCATTCTTCAGCTGCCCCAGACGTACCTCATATGTAAGTTTGGCCAGCCTCTGCTTCAGTCTGCTCCCTGCTCTCCCTTACAGAGGTAGATTTTCCTATCTCACGGCTTTTCCCTGGGTCTGCGTGCACAAACACCAGCTACCTGCCCGACCCCCTACACTCACAGCCAAGACGTGCTCTGCAGGGGCCTTATTGACCACGTATGCTGTCCTCTGGGGGTCACAGCCTGTAATGCCTGGGACACGTGAGCACCTGCCTCCCTCTACGATGCTATTTGGAGTGCTCGCACTCTTTTTTCCTTTTTGAAGATTTTATTTATTTACTTTCAGAGGGAGGGGAAGGAGGGAGACAGGGATGTGAGAGAGAAACATTGATTGGTTGCCTCTCACATGCCCCCAACTGGGGACCTGGCCTGCAACACACGCATGTGCTCTGGCTGGGAATCGCACTGGCGACCCTTCAGTTTGCAGGCCGATGTTCAATCCATTGAGCCACACGGGCCACGGATGACAACCATCTCCATGCTGCTCTAAGATGACATCATCAAATAGCCTCACAACACTCAAAAAGCAGTTATCAAAGAGAAGAACTGGTCATATTATTCATAAAAGCCAGCTGGTCGTCCCTAAGAGTCACACAACTTTTCTTGAGTGTGTGTACACAGGGACTGGTGTAGCGAGCTTGGTTCTAACTCTAAAGAGATTTAACACACTGAGCTATGGACAAATAACAGAGGAACTGAGGGTACAGCCAGGACCACGCGGGCTCCCACAGGATAAAGGCGGGGAGGGCACCGGCGGAGCACCAGCTTCCTGCCCCTGAAATTCTGGGCTTTAGAGGAATCACAGAAGCGTTGTTCTCGCCCATGAGACGAGAGGACAGCAAGGGTTACATTTCCAGGAGAGATGACCACTCGGGCCTCCCCAACACACTTCCTCTGGAGGGACACACGTCTCCTGGGTTGGTGAGATGTGAAGCAGGGGCAAGACAAGAAACTAAAGTCTGGACGTGCACAAGGCAGGAGGATCGGAAGATCCTGAGCAGATCGGCCTTGCGGTGGGACCCGCAGTCAGGGGGGACAGCAGCGCCGGAGGCAGCAGCCAGCATGAGAATCATTCTGAGGGCAAGGGTGAAGCCCAAGGACCACAGGAGCAGGGGGAGGGGATGCTAGGAGCTGGAAGAACTGCAGAGGAAATGTGGCAGGGCAGACGGGTCCCGACAACAGCCTGAGGTTCCCTGAGGCAGACAGGAGGGGGCAAGAGCTTGGAGCGCACAGCTGAGCCACCCAGAATGGCGCATGGACGTGGAAGGCCCATGAAGAACTTACAGTCGTTTGACAGGAAATCGCCCCAAATGTCACCAAATCCCAACCCAGAAACACTAGCCAATACAGCACTCCAAAATGGCCATGTGATCACAGCGTGGAGAGTCTCTGGTGCGATGCGGAAGCAACAAGACAATGAAATCGGCCCAGCTATAGGGACTGAACGTATCTCCCCACACAGTCAGCTGCTCTGCAGGAACGCCACGCTCTACCTGTGCTGGTGGCGCAGCCACGTGAAGGAGGGGCACCTCACAAGGGGAGTCTCAGAGGAACAGACCCACGGAAATGACTGAATACATAAAGGCACCAACTAGCCCCCAGACCGGGAAGAAAGCCGGAGTGCTTCAGCGCCCAGTCACCAGCCTGGCCCACAGCGAAGCCCCACCGCCCTGCCTGCCTACTTCTCTGTCCCCAACCACACATGTTTCCATGGAGGAGCGCGGCCCTCAGTTCCTGGGGGAGGTACTTGGTAAGAGGACATCACCTGCTCCGCTTTCAATTGACAACAGGGTAGGAAGCGCTAAAGCAAGTAATAACCACAATCTTCCGAGACGGGCTTAAGGGGAACGATGGTCCTTTTCAGAGAGGTGAACAGGTCAACTTCGGGCCCAAGAGAACGGGGTCGCCACGACTTTCTTACTCTGTTCTTTCATCCCCAGTCCTGGGTGCTAATGATGCACGCCACACCCAACAAGGGGGTGAGTGAGCAGGCTGCTCCCTGTGACCCCGCTGCTCCTGGGCGACATCAGCCTTAACAGGAGCCTTCGCAGCCCCCTCCAAAGGGGCACAGAGGAAAGGCTGGCTGGGGAGGCATTTGGGGCTCGGGACACTTGGTGCACTCACGGAGCGTTGCTCACGACTCTACAAAGTAACAGAGCAAAGGACAGAAATGGCGGGCTGGGGGACTGGGAGGCTGGGAGAGGGGCAACACATGGAGAGAAAACTGAAGGAAAGACCACCACAGGGCTGGAGCCGGATGCTGGGCTGGAGTGGGGAGCGGGCCCACAGGCAGCCCCGTTAGCCGAGGGCCTCAGCGGGAGGCTCACGGATGCATTTCTCACTTCCTATCCGCCATCCGCGCATCCAGTCAGGCTGTCGGCCCAGAAACCAAAAGAACGGACCCCTGCAAGCACCCCAGAGCTTCTTCCTAGGGCAGACAAGTTTCTCACATCTAAAGAAGTGGATACCTAATATCCTCCGACGGGATGAAAAGTAAGGGTACAGACACGCCTAGAAAAGCGAGAAGAGAGCCACCCACCCAGTTTGGGCACTGTAACTACCAGTGCTGGCTTTAAAACATCAATCATAACATTAAGATTAAGGTGTCTAAAAATTACACTGAATTTGGGGACAAATTACTTCATTATCCATCGTTGATGCTCATGCTGTCTGGACTTAGAACAAAGTTAATCATGGATCATATTAATTTAGGCTTTGCAAAGATGTCTTGACAAGACAGACCAATGATCTCCAGCTTCTACAACTTTTCACAAAAACCACGCTCTGGAAAAAGAAACATTTGCTAAGCAACACAGTAAAGAAATCAGAACGAAAAGGAAACAAACTGCTAGAAGGCAGAGAATTTGCTTCCTCTGTCTGGTTTCTTTCACTTCACGTAACCCCCTCGAGGCCTATATCCCCACTGTCCCAGATGGCTGCATTCCGTTCCTTCTCCTACTTGAGTAACGTGCCACTTGAAAAGGACATCTCACGTCTTCTGTACCCGCTCATCCACTGACGGACCCAGGTTCTTTCCACACCTCGGCTCTGCCGAATAATGCTGCAACAAACCGGGAGGTGCACATAGCTCTTCCAAGTTCTCCTTTCATTTCCTTCCAAGAAATTCCCAGACCTGGAATTGCTACGTCATAGAATGTTGAGGAGCTGCCATACCGTTTTCTGGAAGAACTGATGGGACTTCACTCAGGGTTGGTACAAGCAGATTAGAAACATGGACGTGAACAAATAAAAAATACAACTTCGGGTACATCCTGACTGTCTCATCCAAGTGTTCAAATGATGGATCAGAAGCACGACTCACGGCCCAAGGGTGGAAACAACCCGAGTGTCCATCAGCCCATGGATGCAGCAACAAGATACGGTTTCTATAATCGATATCATCCATCCTATAAAAAGAAGGAAATTCTGGCGCATGCAACAACATGCATGAACCTTGAAACCTTACGCTGACAAAATAAGCCTGAAATAAATGTACAGACACTATAGGATTCCACCGATACGGGTTCCCTACAGTAGTCAAGCTCCTACGGACAGGAGGCGCAAGGGTGGCTGGCTACCAGGACCGGGGGAGACGGATAAAAGTTCATCTTTGTTGGGTGCAGAGTCTCAGTTTGGGAAGACGACAAAGTTCTGCGGACGGACGGCGGTGACTGTAGCACAAGGTGCATGCGTTCGATACCCGCGAATTTAACCTCTGTTGTGGTTACAACGGTAAACTGAGTATGTTATTTCACCACAATAAGAAAGCAAGGGAGGGAGGGAGGGAGGGAGGATAAACAAAAGGAAGTAAAGGGTTCCGTGCCCAGGAAAACAGGAGAGCTGTGAGGCTGGCAGGTGGTTCAGAAACAGCATCCGCTGACCCTGCGGCGTAACGGGTTGGTCGGTACCTTTTCTGCATCTGCCCTCCCCACCTGCACAGGGAACATTCTGTTCTGTCTTCAACTGGAGACCTTTCCACTTAAGTCTTCCTGTGTGGGTGACATTTCATTCATAGGGTACCTGAGCGGTAGTGAAATGTCTGACTCAAGAGTGAAACACAGGCTGAAAACGTGGATATGTGGACGAGAGTTCCTTCCCTGGACTTGAGGGGCAGGCTTTGGGTGCTTCATGGACTCCCTCAAATCGTAGACACCGTCTGAAGCATGTGAGCGCATGTGCGGCTTTCTAGGATTTTAGGTTCTCACAACGTCTCTTGGAATGAAAGCTGCCTGAGGGTTGAGGATGCGTTTCCCCTGCTTCCAAATCCTGAACATCGTTTCCTGAGACATCGAGCGTCGCCAAAACCTGTGCTTGCTGGTGCTGTGCTTGTCGTTTTCCAAAGTGCCTGTACCGCGCTCAACTGATTATTTTAATAAGATCAACTTATTCACTATTGTACAAGGGAAGAGCTGGGAAGAGAGAAAGAGAGGAAGACAGGGAGAGAAACCGATGTGTGAGAGAGGCAAAGACCGCTTGCACAGGGCCCCAGACGGGGACCAGCCTGCGACCCAGGCAGGTGCCCTGACCGGGAATCACACGGGTGAAACTGTCGCTTGCAGGATCAATGCTCAGTGCAACGAGCCACGCAGGTCAGCGCACCAAATTCGCCGTTTGAAACTAAATTGTCACTTGGCAGGGCCACGGACCCAGGAACTTTTTTACACTTTTACCCTGCTCTTGAAAGGTCTTAGTATTTCTGCTTTACCTCCCTCTCCCGCCAGGCAACACTCTGAAATGGAAATGGGAGAGAAGACCTGCCAACCCAGTTCAGGCTCAGAATGGAGACAACAGCGCACTGGCTGGGGACGAGGTAAAGAGCGATGCTGACACTGGAGGACAGCTCTGGAGGCTGGTCTGAGCTTGTAGGGTCAGCAGCAGGAGACACTGTTTACCCTGACCGTCAGGAGAAGTAAGTGCATGCGTGGCACTTACATGGATTCTATGTATGGCAGGTACACATGTGTGTTTGAGTCTTTCAAACTGGTGGCCGGGTGGGAATAACCGATGACATCAGAGGCTTCCGAACCTCCTGATTGGGAGGATCCATTCCGTGGCGCTAGGCAGCCCAGGTGGGCAACTACTTCTGTGATCGCCCACATTTACGGAAGGAGAACAAGGAGCCATGGCTGACACTGACTCAAGTGCCAACTGTGACCACCTTGGCCCAGAGCCGAGCACCTCAGGGAGCCCGATGGAGCTCAGAGTTACTCGGGGGAACGCAGGACAATCAGGTGAGGAAACAGGGGGCGGCGGGATTTGGCACGGTTGACATTAAGGAGGAAGGGGGCCCTGAGCAGGCTGTGTGTGAAAGAAAGGAGAGATTCAGAGCACCACCGGATTACAGGAGATGACAGGAGCTGGGGACCAGGAGATCCCCATGAAAGGACAGCCTGGGAGGCAAGCAAGGAGGGATAGGAGATGAGATTCAAAGATGAGAGAAGGGAAGGGAAGAAACAAGGACGGTCCTTTTGTCCCCCTTCAATGGGAGAAATCCTCTCAAACGAGGAAGACCTTTGAGGACACAGAAGAATAACAGCAAGGTGAACATGGGGGGCGGTGGAGGGGCGGAGTATTGGATTCCCCAAAGGAGGAAGATGAAAAGATGGCAGGGGAGAAGGCCGGTAGCCTATGAGACAAGAAAGAATGGAGGGGTTGGTTTCTAGGGACGGGGGGAGAGGTGGGGTGGAAACGAGGTCGGGTTTTGGTGACCAATAGCTGAATTTCAAAGGCAAAAGCCTTATAACGTACCCTGGGTTCTTAACTCAGGCGCCTGTGTGGAATCCACCACCGCTGCTCGGACAACCGCAGCAAAGCGGAAGAGGGGGCGAGCAGAGAGGCGGGGGGCACAGGAGGAGACCGTCCCCACGCCTAACAACACCTGGCTCGTGGAGGACCGGGACGGTCTCAAAATGACCCTGAAAAGGAAGCGTGGTACAACGGTCCAGAGAGAACACCAGGAGGCCTTTGCCAGGCTTCTCAGTAAGCAGATACCCTGGAGAGCCCCCTCCTAGCCTACTCTTAAGTAACAACTTTGAAGAACTATACTTTTCCAACAGAAAAGAACTCCCTGCTGGTTGGTGGGCTCTCCTTCCTAGGTGGGCTCCCTATCGAGTCTCAGTGGGGACCCTTAGATTAGGCTAGACTTGAGGAGGGTTTGCACTGGGAATCACGTGGCCTGTGAGTATTGCACCCTCGGAGACTTCTGAGCTCTCACTGGCCTTTTGAATCTAAATACCTTCACGTGTGTAAGGGGAGAGAAGGAGGCCAACTTCACGCCTTGATGTGACTGTCAACAGACAAAGGACGGAATGGCTCTGGCATGAATGAGCAGGGCTGCATTCATGCGTGATGGGGGAGCAGCACTGAGTCGCTAAGATCTCAGTCACGCAGATAAGCTGCTGCCACCCTACGTGTCGCTCGGTCCCCCGGGACTGGGTGGGTGAGGGTGGTGACACACCTGCTTCCTTTCCCAGGGAACGATCTCCTCTATCCCTCTTCCTGGCAGCCTCACCCTTCGCCCCGCTCCTCAACCTTCCCCCAGAGCGGCACGCTTCCCCTCTTGAGCCCGGTACGCTCCCACGGAAACTCCGTTGCTGTCATCAGGCTCACACTTGCCCTCTCTTCACAGAGGACCCTGTCATCAAACGTTTCCTTGAGTGGGACGCGCAGCTGAGAATCTCAGATAAGGTGAGAGGGGTTCCTGCTCTACCATCGACCCTCGGATCAGGCGGCAGTTTCCTGAGCCCGCAGTTCCCCCCCCAACCTGCCTTCGGGGACCTAGGCGTGTCTCGCAGTGCGGACGGCAACCCTGCCTCTGCCCCGGCTCTTCTGGGACCTGAGCCCAAGGCTTGTCCCTCTTCTCTCAGCTCTTGGGGACTCCCCCTCGCTCCAGCTTCTCAGAGACCCTCCCGATGCCGGCCGGCCCAAACACAGAGCATCTCTGAGACCCTAGGCGCCTGCCATGCCGGGAGCATCAGCCTTTCCCTTATCCTGCTCTTCTTCCTCTTTCACAATGTGAGTCCTCGTGTGTGTCTTCCTCCTCTTCCCACCAGTACCTGCTCTCAATGGTCCTGGCCTATTTGAGCCGCGCCGTCCTGTTCTCCTGGCAGTACCGGCGCATCCACTTCTTCCTGGCCCTGTGAGTACCGTGCTGAACCCCATCAGTCACTTTCATCCTCTGGGGAGCGCGGGGACACGAGCGGGTCTCCGACCTCTCACCTGCTTTCCACCCCATTTCTACCGTGTACACTGGGGATGAACTTGATAGGACTGGACTACCGCGTTTCTTACACTGTTCTTAGGAAGACCCAACAACACCAATGTCCGTTACAAGACTGAAGAAACCACAAGAAAACATCAGGTCCTCACAAACATTTCACACCACCCTTCCCCTGAGTAAACAGGCTTGAGACGAACCGTTCCTAAGTCTTCTCCCCCACATCCCGCCACACCTCTCGACGACACCAAATGTCACGGTCTTTCTCCTCAAGGCAGGCCCCCGTCACATACCACAGATCGATTGTGAATACTCGCCCCGGGTCCCGGGCCGGCCTGTTCGGCTGTTTCGAGTGCCGTGCGGTCCACCGAAGTGTTGCGGGTTCGGTCGCGGTCAGGGCTCCTGAAGGAGGCGACCGATCCGGGTTTCTCGCTCCCGTCAATGTCTCTCCCTCTCTCTGAATCAATACACATCTCCTCGGGGGAGGAGAACAAACAGTAAGACCCAGGGCTCTTTCTTACCAATCTCCCTGAATGGACTTCGAAACACAGCTCTAACCACTTCCCCACCCCCCCACCCAACAAGTCCACTGGCTCGTGTTGTTCTCAACCGAGGCCAGAGTTCTCGCTGTGAAATCAGCTCTCTCTGCACCCTCCATCAAACCCGGTGACCACCCTGACACTCCCTTCTTCGTTTCGCTGCTCTTCCCAACACCCTTCCCTGACTGTATATTGTGCTTTCTGTCGCGGTACTTTTACACGCATGTAACTGAAAGACACAATCTCCTCTGAAACTAACTCAAACGCCAAAACCTTCGGACCTCCTCACTTCTGCACCCCGGTAGCCAAGGAAAAGCATTGCTAATTTAAATAAACAAACAAACAAAAAGCACATATATATCAACGGGTTCTTAAAACACTCGGCACCCTCCTCTTCATGTCGCACAATCTGTATGACATTGAGTCTCTGAGGGCATCAGTTTTGCACTTGACGAGGACACAAAGCGTTCGGTCATTCGTCCTATGAAACCTTACAAAGTGCACCTCCAGGGCCAGGGAGTGTGAGGATGGGAGCATTCAGAAGGGCCCCTGAGGGAATGCGCCAAGGAACCCAGTCCTGCCTCAGTCACTTGGTAGGAAACCGTGAGGACTGAGATGGGCCAGTCGGCTCCTGCCCGCAGGAGCTGTCCAGGGGCTCACACGACAGGGAGACGGGTGTGCGCGCGCACGGCAGGGTCAACGAAGGGGGTGGGCTTCCCCACTCAGTTCACTGTATCTGCATCGTCAAGGTAGGAGAGGGGCCCTTCAGCTGCCTGCTCAGCAGGGCCTTCTTGTGCCTGGGAGGCGCTCTGCGACCCTGCATGGGGCTCCTGCGGGTCCTGTGTGAAGGCCGTCCTGCCTGCGTCCTCTCTGGGAAGCTGACTGCAGGCAGGGCCCCTCTCCGTCTGCTCTCAGCTGACACCCTGATGGCTTTCCTCAGCTACCTCGCCATTGACATGGAAGAGGACCGCTGCGCCCCTAAAGAGGCCATCATTTTCTTCCTCTACGGGAACAACAACCGCGCCTGGCGTCCCATGTTCCAGAAGCAGCGGTTTGAATTCTTCCGCTCCATGGGCTACAGGGCATGGGTCACCAAGGAGGAGTGTGAAGAGGTAGGTGGGCGGCGGGGCTCTGGTGGAGGGCGGTGCCGGGCTGCGGAGGGAAGGGGTCCTGGGCCTCACAGCTGGGACTGGGGGGGTGACAGAGACGGGCGTGGGGGGAAGGGGCGGACAAGGGGAGGGTCGTGGGTCCACCTGGAGAGCCCTCACCTTTTCAGGGACTCTTTGTCTTTCCAGATCCAGGCCTTCGATCCCCAGCTCTGGGTGTGGCGGCGAGACCGTGCCCTCCTTTCTCAGACCCCGAAGGCTAAGGTAGGTGTGAACGGAGGGAGGGCTGTGTCCCCACGGGTGCAGACGGAATCATCTGTGGACCCTGGAGGAAACCCGACACATTTAACTGCGCCGCCCATGATCGTCGACCCCATCCCTCTCCGTCACCCTGCCACACGTCTGAAGCACACCCACCAGGCACACAGCCAGGCATGTGCCGGAACTCCTTTAGCTTTACCTTGTCCCAAAAGCACTTCCCCTGCCCTTCCATTCTAAACGATAGCTTTGCGGAATAGAGTTCTTTATGAAACAGGGCATGAAACGCACTCCTGGTGTGGCAGGGCCGCTCCCCACTCCCGGCTCCACTCTCTTTCTCTTGTCTTCAAACTTTCCGCTGCTGTGGCAGGAAGGCGACAGCCTGGAGAGCAGGAAGGCCGCCTGCCCCTGGCCTGCGCTGGCCTGACTGGGACATCCTTCGAGCACACTGTCCTCGGCACCAGGTTGGTGTCTCAGACCCCAGGCTGGGGAGAAACCACGGGAACCAGCCCCTCTGGGCCAGCACTGCCCATCCCTGGCCTTGGTTCAGAATGCACCGACCCTCTGCTGGGCAGAGCTGGGATTCTTCCCATCTGAGAAGTGGGCGGCCTCTTGGGAGCCTATCTCATTTCACCGGCCTTCTCCCAACATCCCCTAAGGGGCGCCACGCCACTACCACTTCTCGGTGAGGTGGCTCACGCAGTCCTCGGTGCATTGGACGGTCTCTTTGACATTCTCTCACAGCAGAGTCTCCGGCTCGGTGCAGCAGGCATTCCTCCGGGTGCTTCTCAGTCACATTCGGGGTTCATTCACTGAGGCTGCTTTCACCCGCGGCAGCAGCTCGGCTCACGTTCTCCAGCATGATCTTTCCAAAGGATGGTTTTCCTCCAATGATGTCTTGTCTCCGGTCCCTGAACAGCCACCAGACAGCCTCCTCTTCTCAGGAAACCAGACATGTTGTTTCCCAGAGGAGAGGCAAGGCCTGCAGGGAGTGGCCTCGAGCTCACTGTGCTCCCTGGGAGCTGGCCTGGCTCTGTGGGAAGGGAGGCGGACAGGTTGCCACACTCCTGGGGCCTGGGTCTCCACCCTGCACTCGCATGAGTGGCCACCCCACCTGGGGAGCACTTGTGAGCCTGCAGGGTACCTGGCACCTACTGAGAGCTCAAGCTGAAGATGAGGCAGACACGGAAGCCATTGTCCGCGCGCTCACACTAAAAAGCCTTCAAAGGCAAGAAGCTGATGAGCATGTCTCGAGCTACTACTGTGACCAGGGTCCTGAGGCCTCGCTTGGGTCCCATGGTGCTGTCATGTGAGCCAGCAGGGAGGGCGGGTCAAGAGCAGCAGCCACAGGGCTGTGGTTTCGCTGCCCGGTGTGTTAGCGGCTCAGCGCACACGGCTGTGTATCTGTTTATTTCATTAAAATAAAGTTTTCTTTTTATTAACCTTGGGGAGAGAATGAGTGATATCAACGTGGATCGTTGTTCCACCTATTTATGTATTCACCGGCTGCTTCTTGGATGCGCCCTGATGGGGGATCGGACCCACAACTTAGGCACACAGGAACGCCACTCTAAGCAACTGAGCCTCTCAGCCAGGGCACGCACATGGCCGTTCACAGTTAAAATCAAGGGTACAAATATCAAAATTCAGAACCTCAAGTGCAGTGACCACATTTCATGTGCTCAATAGCCACATGTGCCTTTTGGCTCCTCTACTGAAAGGTACTGATCTAGAATATGCCACTGTAGAAAGTTTGCCCGGATGGAGCTGTATTACACGGTACTTGCTCAGTAAATAGTAAGGCACAGAGAAGGGATAAAGAGAGTAGCAGGAAAAAAGAGAAGAGGGGGGTAGATGTTGCTTTGTGCTACCAGACTGGAGACCGAGGTGCCACGGATCACGGGAACAACTTTCCCAAAACCCCTTCACAACTGTTTGGAACACATTCTGCCCAGAAGGTCTCAGAGGTCAGGGCGTTACCTGGAGACAGCAGTCCGCAGCCACAGCAGACAGCAGGTAAAGTCGAGGCCAAGCTGGGCCATGGAGCAGCAGCTTCCAGTCCTGGCCTCTGAGGAAGTGCCAGACCAAAGGCTTGCAGACAGCGCCCTCTTGTGGCTCCTCGCGCCAGCTTCAAGAAAACACACACAGGCAGGGAATGCTGGGGCTCAGGTCTCATAAACTACACAGCACCCTGATGGGTGGGGTCACTGCAGCAAAGCTGCCACTGCATTAAGGACAGGTGGCTGTCACTGCCCTGGAGCACATCTGGACCGATTTCTGAACGATGGGACCAAACCCTCCCCCATACCTGGAACAAAATCACCACTGCCGCCACTGAGGCCCAAGCGCCACGTTCTCCACAGCACCTCCCCTGCCACGTTGTCTGCCGTAGCCTCTGAGGGGGTCTCCCTTGTCCACTCGCACCTTGCATCCCAGGCCATCGATTCGGCCATAATGCCTTTTCCCAAACACAAGTGTGACGCACTTGTGATCTTCTAAAAACCCCCCACTGTCTCGCCCCAGCTCCATCTTCTATCGCCGTCCCCTCCCAAGCATGAGTCTCCTACGTGGCTTGCACACCCCGCACTGTCACCTGGCGGCCTCCACACGGTGTGCCTCTGCCCAGACATTCTGTTCTCACCCTTCACTGGTGGAAAATGAGACTCATCTTCAAGTCTCAGCTCAGATGGCCCTGCCCCTCGGAACATTCCCTCACCCTCAAGACCCAGTCAGCGTGCCTTATCTTATCGATGGTTCCTCATCCCAGAGCCTGAGGCAAGGGCCGAGGACCAGGGTTTTAGTGGGAGTAATCCAGGCGGGCTGGTAAGGGAGGGCGGAAGTGAGACAGGGAAGGAAAGGAGCCAGGATAAAGGACATTTCCAGAGGGGGACTTTGGAGGGGGACATTTCCTGGCGCCACCGCAGGGATCTCCAATGTCACAGCCCTTGGGGTCACCCGGGGAGCCTGCGGAAGCCGTACCCAGCCCGCTACCCATTACGTGAGAATCCGCAGGGTGGAGCAAGGGCATCAGTGTTTTCTCTGTGTGGGAAAGACGAACTGCTTACAATCTCCTGAGACCCAGCTTGGGTGCGTCTGGGTCAGGCCTGAGGACCTGGATTCCCAAACACATCCTGGGGAAGCGGTGCTGTGGTCTGGGCCCTACCAAGGAGCCAGGGTGCCTGCCGCCCAAGTCGTGCAACTCCAAGGCCCGCCTGACAAATCCGCGCAGGGCTGAACCCGCCCGGTGGCCCGAGGACTTACCGTGATCTTCGTGGCCCTGGCATGCTTCCCATGGAAGCTGAGCACGACACTCTCCAGGCCGTGGCTGCCGTAGGTGCCTTTGAAGAGGCCCGGCCTGATGAGGTCCTCCGGGTGGCTGGGCGGGAGGTAGATGCGGCGGCAGGTCAGGCCGTTGCTGCGGGGAGGGTGACGGGAGAGCGTGGCAGAGCCGCACGGGGCTGCAGCGGTGCAGAGCCCGCACCTCCCCGCCCCACCGCGGGGCCCAGGCCGTGTGGCTGACCTAGGATGCCACATCCGTAGGGAGCAGGGGCACCCCATGTTCCCGAGCCATGCTCACCCCACCCACAGGTGCACAGCACCCTCACACCTTCTCTGATTCCAATGAGGCTTAACCCTTTGAGCGCCATGCGTCACTGTTAAAGTTTGTAGGAGAAATGCCATGTTATTTTGCTCAGAAATGCAGTTGATGGAAAATGTCTATAAGAGCATTATTCATGGGCTGAAAATTTCACGACATGTAGTAAATACCCCCTTCTTTTGTAAGCCGTGTCCTTTGACACCATTTAGCAAAAAGTTTACTGCATTAAAATTATTTTGTGACAACAATTATTTTAGAAAAAAAACTCTTTCCTTCAATATGGCTTTTGAAGTATAATATGTGGCATAAGATAAAACCGATGATTACAATCTGAAGAAACACTGCGCTACAATGATAACAAGCACTTGTCCAAGGCGATTCTTAGAGCAGGAAAAAGGGGCTATCATTTAGTAGTCTCAGGGGTATTGAAAAAACAACAGTGAGGAATGGTGTGGTTGGAAAGAACAAATGCTTTTAATTGGATGCAGAACCAGTGGAGAGGTCCAACTAGTGACTCTTTGGGGAGTGACATACAGCACCACAGCCTAAACAACACACAGAAGTAGTGGGGGTAGAGCCCTGTTTCCTCCCATTTCTCCTGCTCTGTACGGACACGGGCTTGTAGCTACAGACACCATGGCAAACTCGCTGGCACCAAGACCGGGAAGAGAGAGGAGGCCTGGCCCCTTGCCCGCACACGGCTGCCGTACCTAAGGGAGCCCGAGCACACACTCACCTGGATGTGGCCGTTGTGCGGCCCGCTGTGGCCATACATGCACTCCGCCGTGGGTCGATTTCTTCTCCGTCAGGTGAATTCTAAACCAGGGCTTGAATCGCATGGGGTCATCCACATCAGGGCCATGGGGAGGCAGGTACATTCAACCGATAATGAACGAGCCGTCCCACCTGTAGGAAGGACAAGGGCGCACGTCCACAGGAGGGTTACCTGAGGCACCAAGGCAGAGGTTCCTCACCCGCAGCTCTTCACAGCGACCACCCACGTCTGCATGCTCCAGGCCCACGGAGCACCTCAGGGCCAACACACATCAAGATACCCCTGATCTATCACAATGGGACAAGCATGGCCCTGCCCATCAAGTGCTTGTTCATGACAGAGTCGTTATCTAATGAAAAACAATGTGAGCCCTGGCTACTGTGGCTCAGTGGATTGAGTGCCCGACTGCAAACCAAAGGGTCACCGGTTCCATTCGCAGTCAGGGCATAGGCCTGGGTTGGGGGACAGGTCCTCAGGTGGGAGCGTGTGAAAGGCAACCACACATTGATGTTTCTCTCCCTCTCCTTCTCCCTCCCTTCCCTTCTCTCTAAAAATAAATAAATATTTCTAAAAGTCAATGAGACTATACTTAATAACAGTGTATTTGATCACTGAAATTTACTGAGAATACAACTTCAACGTGAGATGATGGATACGTTAACTACCGGTAGCTAGATGGTGGGACCATGCAGTGTGCCTTAGAAATCTTACATTTTTGTCAATTATATCTCAATACAGCTGAAAAATGAACTCTTTAAATGCAAAAAAAGCAGTTAGACCTGAATCCAAGAAAGCCTTTTAGAAAGGGGAGGCAGCTAAACGACACGAGGAAGAAGCGGAATAATCTCCTAAGTGATGCCCAATAAATAGGGCAACTGACCTGAGAAAAAAACGGGGTGCTGATTTCAACAGGACATCACGAGCAAAACACACAACTACAGCGTGCGGGCCTGCTTTGGGTCCCGATTGGAACGAACCAGCTGTCAAAGGCAGTTTTGAGACTATCGGGGAACCTTACATATGCACAGGGTCTCAGGTAATGTCAAGGAATTACCGCTACTTTTGCAAGATGTGATAAGAACGTGGTGCATATGTAGGGAAATACCCACATTTGTAGAGATCCACATTGAAGGATGAACACATGAAGCAACACAGGCCTGGGATTTGCTTGAAACCTCCTAAAAACAGAACGGCAAGGGGCAGAGACAGAGGCCACAAACTTGGCGCACTACCAGTAACTGCTGAATCCCGGTGGCAGGCATTGGCAGTTCATGCTACCATTCCCGCTATTCTTGTGTGTTTGAACCAGTGACAGATAGAAAGGGACAGAACTCAGATCAAAGGACACGCAGTCCCCACACACACGCTCAGCACAAATGCACCCACATTCTCAGTGCAGGGACACGGACAGCCCGGTCGGGAGGACCCCGTAGTCGCTCCTGCCTGCCCAGGAAGAGCCCAGATCTACAGCTTCTAGCTCTAGCCACGGGAGGAGAGAACTTACTCACTCCTGTGGCTGCCTGTCTGAGACGAGAGCCAGTTGCTGTTATTCAGTCATGGCATCCATTTCCCCTGCTTTGAGAAGCTTCTTTTTATTCATTTTTATGACTCACTGCCAGTATGAAAAACAATTCTCACCCCCACCCCCCACCCACCCCACGACTAAAAAGAAAAACATACGCCCACGCTGGGAGCTGTTGGGTTGTCCCTGAGAAAATGCTTTAATAGCAAGGCTTTTGCCCAGTGATATCAAACGTAACATATGTAAAGTGTGTTTCTTAACGAACGCTCCCACCAAAGAATATAAAGCCATACTTATCCCCGTGCAAACCCCACTCGGTGAGCAACCAGAGTCCCCAGGTGGCCCGTCTGGACCACGCTCGGAAGAGCCACACTGAGGCTGTCCGGGGCCGCTGAGAGGCAGACCCACCACTGTTACATGGCGAGCAGCCGGTCTCCCGGACTGGGCTTCTGGCCTGAGCCAGCGAGAAGGGAAGCAGGGGCAGAACACCAGCGCTCCCCGGGGCACCCGACTGTTTCCACTGGGACATCAGCTACAGCAACACCTGGGCCCAGGCGCCTGCCCGGAGCTGCCAAAGTATTAACCGCACATGCCTGGCCCTAGCGTTTCTGTTCAGGAGGCCCTGTTCAGGGCACATGCACACCTCACGGTGGGGGAGAAGCTGCTCTACAGAGAACCACCTAGGGCCGCGAAAAATAACTGATGAGAGGTTCCTTGTGATTGCTCCAATGACATATAGCAAGCAGCTGACTTGCCCCTCGGGTAGAAAAGGCACTAAGTTCCATCCACATGGGGCAGCAGTCCTGACTTCACAAGAAACCACACATGAAGAGAAAAGAAAAGAAAAGAAAAGAAAAGAAAAGAAAAGAGTTCACACGCGAGGCTCTCGGACTCACCACCACATTCAGCAGTCCTCCACAGGGCCCGATATCCGGCTGCCACAACCCCGAGATGTGTCTGTATCGGTGGAGCACTACAGGAAGAGACAAAGCGGGTCTTCATTTTAGAGCCAGCCAGTCTTCACTTGACAGTGCATCAGGGGACAGGGCAGGAGGGGGAAGACAGGAGGACTATGAAGAAATTACAAAGGCTTGTAACAGCCTTGCACACAAGGAATTCAGCAAAGCTTACCTACAAAACTTCCTAAAGAATTCTAAGAATGAAAACGTCTTTGAAAAGCATAGTAAAACAGACAACGGAGTCCTTTGGAAACCCAGCCTCAGTGTGAGCAGCTCCAATGACAGGGAACTGCTGTCTTGCAAGACATGGACTGAGCTGAGCGCCTTTGTGAAATGACGAGCCTCGCGTCCGTTTACACAGCTGAGGGGGCACGGGAGTCCTTAAGAGGTGGCGGCAGAGCCCACAATGTCATGGCACTGTACATTAAGAATTAAGTTGGGTCTTCTCTCTTTTTTTAAAAACATCGCACTTCCCCACCTGATTTCAAAAGCAAGGCAACCGTATTCACTGAAGACGACTGGAGAGAAGGAAACCCAGTGCCAACCTGAAATCTCACTAGAGAGAGGACCAGCTGCAGTAAACCTTTTGGAAAATGTCCTTCACTTCAGTTTTCCTCTGCCTTTGCACACGTACTTGTTCGGTGAAAGCTGACTGAATTAATGGGCAACCAACTCACGTAAAGCCCTGACTGCCAGGCGTAGGGTCTGGGGTCTCTGTGCAGGCACTGTGTGGTAGGTAACGTCGTGTACCAACTGGACTGGACCACAGGGTGCCTAGACACTTGGCCAAACATGATTGCACATGCGCCTGGGAAGGTGCTTCTGGCTGAGGTTAACACTTATACCGGCGGACTGAGTAAAGCCGACCGCTCTCCCCACTGGGGTGGGCCTCGTCCAGTCAGGTGGAGACCTGAGTGCAAGGCTGATCTCCCACCAGTAAGAGGGAACCCCTCCTGCCTGGCTGCAGGAGCTGAGACATGGCTTCTCTAACTACAACAAGATAATAACCCTCCTGTGAATGAGGGGGGATTTCCTCCTCCTGCCTGACAGCCTTGAGGTGCACACTGGCTGAAAGTGGCCTGTCCAGCCTCACTGTATACCAAACTCCTTCTATCTACTAGAGCAATTTGGAGCACTGCCAGGATTCTAGGTTAGAACCTCAAAGCCAGAGCCCTACAGGTCGTTATTTTCAAGTTCAAAATGCACTTCAACAGTCACCATCAATTTGCACACAGGGACACGTGGTAGGTATGTCATAAGGACAGCACATCGCCCCATGATGCTTCCACCTTCTTACACACACAGATTAGTAAGATAACACATGGCCTGATATGGAGAAAAAGAAACACAAGTGATACTGCAAAAGCCACTAATCTGAGGCCACAAAGCTCCTGACAGTCCCAATCTGCAGCCTCAGGTGATGCTGACTTGCTTCTCTCTAGGACAGCGTCGTGCACTCGGTCAAGACTGTGGATCCTTTCTGGTCCAGCAGAACACGGCCTAGAGGCTTTGAGAAGACCAGGGGGACACGGGCCCTCAGTAGCTCCAGGAACGGAGCGAACGGAGGAGGAGGAAACAGTGCAAGGTCCCAGGCACCTCGCAAACCAATCGTCACAGCGCTTCTCTGGAACGTCTGGGTAACAACAGAGAAGAAATTCGAAGCTGCACTGCATCAGAACATTTTAGGAGCACTGGGATACTGGGGCGTAGAGAGGTTTGAAATTAGGGTTGAAATGACTGTTTTTTCCCCTCAAATACTTTATTTATTTATTTTTAGAGAGAGGGGAAGGGAGGGAGAAAGAGAGGGAGAGAAACATCCATCTGTGCTTGCCTCTCATGCACGCCCGATGGGGACCTGCCTCGCAACCCAGGCCTGTGCCCTCACTGGAAATTGAACGGGCCACCCTCTGGTCCACAGGCCAGCGCTCAATCCACTGAGCCGTGCCAGCCATGGCTCTCTTTTCACACATTATATATTTTTTCCTCATACTCATGGAGGCAAGAGACCACTCAGTTTAAATATGTCCACAGAGAAATGCAGCCAATGCTTACCCACATCGTATTTTCATTATGTTTTCTGGATCTTCCTAATTTCCTACAACACAATGACTACTCCATTTTTATAACTACACCCAAAGCGTAGAGAGGACAGCAATCTCCAGTTAGAACGGTGCCTTCTAAGCTGTTGGCTATCAGCAGCTGGGGGACATCATAACACGTGGCTAAAGTCCAGAGGCCCTGGAAGGCGTGGTGAAAAGTCTGGACTCGCGATACATTCTTACAAGCTACAGAAAACGTCCGACCACAACACACGCCCAACACAACTCCAGGCACTTCCTAGCTCCCAGCCCCCGAGCCTCCCTCCCACACGTGGGTCACAATTCCGTTCTCGGTCTTGGCTATCAGTTCCAGAGACACTGTTGTTCTAGAAGAATCCCGTGGCAAATGTATGACATAATGACCCTCTAAGTGCTTGTCCACTGCATTTAAAAGCCCGTGCCAGGCTGTTCCCGTCAGCACAGCCATGGCGATTGATCGACAACTCTCATTAAGAAGTGCTACGTCATGTTCTCTTCCACGGGCCTGGAGAAGGCACCGTGGCTCACTGACTGCCAAGCAGAGCGAGAGCGGGGCCGTCTAAGACAGAATGTTCTAGAGAGGCTGCTTCCAACAGGTTTTGGAGGAGAACACAATTCATGCCTTCAGATTTGGCCCACCTCACCCCCTTGTGGCCCGGCTCCTCCTGACCGCTTATACACACTCCTGACGAGCCCCCTCGCCACTGGTCTTCACTCAGGCAGCTCAGCTCTGGGCCCGACGACACAAGCACTGTGGGCTGTGCACAGCGCTCAGACACTGCCCCCAGCACGCCCACCAGTCCTGGCGTCTCCACACTGACTCCTGGGGGGTTCCCCGCAATAAGTAAAATGGGACAAGCGAGCTCGTCAGCCGCACGTCCAGAGCCTGGCAGGGCTTAGGAGAAACGCCACAGATGACTCTATTCCTTGTGTTCCGAGTAGGTTTTATTAGAAACCGTGCCCTTATAAGACTCAGAAGTGGGTCTCGTCCACACAGGCGATGCCGACACAGGGCCCACTCAGCGGGGCTGAGGTCATAAGCAGCAGCGGGTCCCTGCAAGCAGATGTTTTTAACATCTTTCTTGACAACTGAAATTCACACTCTGCATCTCAGCTCAACCTAATAAAAACTGGAGATAGCCTTAATCATCATGGAATATGGCTTAGGAAAAGTTCCAGAGCCCAAGTAATGTCCATCAAGAGGAATCCGGTTCTAAATAATTAACTCTTTCTACGGCGTTTTGTCTCACGTGCATGTGGGTACAGGTACGCAATTTCTTCAGATTCACATATGCTGTCTAAACGCAAGTGACTACTGAAGCCTAGGACAAACCACTTACACTACCTTTTGGAATACAAGGGCTTTAGGGCTTCGACCCTGCTCTCTCCGCTCGGCCTTAATAAATAATAGGTGCTAAGGTATGCATCAGAGCGATCGTGCTGGTACTACCCCAAAACACAAAAGATGCTGCAGAAACCTGGCCCGGCCCAGCCCACCGCTCAGGTACGACGCTGGTTACGGCCACCCCACAGGGAACAGAGCGGAAAGGTGAAAAGACAGCACAAGCCAAGGGCAGCTGGCTCTTAGGACCAAAGCGTCCGCGTGCCGTGAGTCAGAGGTCCCTCCCCATGCAGCTTCTCACCATGCTGCCCTGCCAAAGCCAAAGCAGCAGGAGGTACATACGGCAGGTGTACGCATCTCTGTACCTCATGTGCTCGTAACCGGGAGGAATTTTCACGAAACGTCCTGACCTCACGCGAGGGTTTACACCTGAACAGACACAGCAGGGAAAGGGCTAAGGATGGTTCCACTTTCACGATGGTATAAATAGTTTTCATATGACTCAACACCCTTTCCCTCTCTGCCATCGCACTCAATCCCTGGTACCTTGGGAGGCAAGCACTTGTCAAAAATGAGAGGCCTGGCTGGAAAGAAAATGTGCTAGATCTTCATTTTAATCAACAGATTCACACCAGAAACTCATGAGGGAGGGCAATCTTGGGACACTCTCTTCCTGTCCCTGTCATGGATCCATGGAGCTCACAGCAGAGGGCGCAGCCTGTGGGCATTTAGAGTGGCTCTTTTGGGAACCCTTGTGCCCCGGCTAAGATATCCAGCTTGTATAATGTATGCCTAGTGTTTTCCTCTGCTTGTGCTCGTTCTGCTGTTGAGTATGGAGGATGTCTGCCAGCTCCTAACTCAGACCCTTCGCTTCTGAATCAAGGCTGGCTCACGCTCCCACCTATGCCAGGGAATAAGGGTGAGTTGCCTTCAAAAGCAAACTCACAAAAATATGCTCCTGCATTGTGAAACCTGCTTTCGTTGGGGGCAGATTAAACACTTTAGGATACCAAATGAAGATAATATAAATTATTCTCTGAATTTCCCAACCGTTTTCAAGGGGTCAAGAATAACCAGTCAAAAGAAAACTCCAGATAGCCTCCTTTGTCTGCCCACATCCCCGCACGCACGTGTGTGTGTTCACCTCGTCATGGCCCTTGTCCCCAGTCTGTTGCTCACATCCTGACCTACCCCTGACCACACCAGTTCCTGCTCCCCAGAAGTCCCTACCCACCTACGGAGAAGATTGTTCTTTGACGTGACTGTGTCTGTCCCACAGGTTGGACCTGAGCCAGAATGGAGGCTCATTTCTGCAAACACCTCTCAGAGACTGGTTGATCAGAAATGATCTTCATTTAGATTTAAATCGGCATCCTCCATAGTCTCCTGCTGTGTACTGGTTCCCAGAACAGGTGCTTGTCCCACCCGGGCCAAACATGTAATTACCTATACCTGGCTGCACTCATGTACTAGTACCTGTGACTTTCACCCCTCTTTCCTATGTCATTCTTTGGTGCTTGCCAAGTGGTGTGGGGATCCATTTCATTCTTCAGCTGCCCCAGACGTACCTCATATGTAAGTTTGGCCAGCCTCTGCTTCAGTCTGCTCCCTGCTCTCCCTTACAGAGGTAGATTTTCCTATCTCACGGCTTTTCCCTGGGTCTGCGTGCACAAACACCAGCTACCTGCCCGACCCCCTACACTCACAGCCAAGACGTGCTCTGCAGGGGCCTTATTGACCACGTATGCTGTCCTCTGGGGGTCACAGCCTGTAATGCCTGGGACACGTGAGCACCTGCCTCCCTCTACGATGCTATTTGGAGTGCTCGCACTCTTTTTTCCTTTTTGAAGATTTTATTTATTTACTTTCAGAGGGAGGGGAAGGAGGGAGACAGGGATGTGAGAGAGAAACATTGATTGGTTGCCTCTCACATGCCCCCAACTGGGGACCTGGCCTGCAACACACGCATGTGCTCTGGCTGGGAATCGCACTGGCGACCCTTCAGTTTGCAGGCCGATGTTCAATCCATTGAGCCACACGGGCCACGGATGACAACCATCTCCATGCTGCTCTAAGATGACATCATCAAATAGCCTCACAACACTCAAAAAGCAGTTATCAAAGAGAAGAACTGGTCATATTATTCATAAAAGCCAGCTGGTCGTCCCTAAGAGTCACACAACTTTTCTTGAGTGTGTGTACACAGGGACTGGTGTAGCGAGCTTGGTTCTAACTCTAAAGAGATTTAACACACTGAGCTATGGACAAATAACAGAGGAACTGAGGGTACAGCCAGGACCACGCGGGCTCCCACAGGATAAAGGCGGGGAGGGCACCGGCGGAGCACCAGCTTCCTGCCCCTGAAATTCTGGGCTTTAGAGGAATCACAGAAGCGTTGTTCTCGCCCATGAGACGAGAGGACAGCAAGGGTTACATTTCCAGGAGAGATGACCACTCGGGCCTCCCCAACACACTTCCTCTGGAGGGACACACGTCTCCTGGGTTGGTGAGATGTGAAGCAGGGGCAAGACAAGAAACTAAAGTCTGGACGTGCACAAGGCAGGAGGATCGGAAGATCCTGAGCAGATCGGCCTTGCGGTGGGACCCGCAGTCAGGGGGGACAGCAGCGCCGGAGGCAGCAGCCAGCATGAGAATCATTCTGAGGGCAAGGGTGAAGCCCAAGGACCACAGGAGCAGGGGGAGGGGATGCTAGGAGCTGGAAGAACTGCAGAGGAAATGTGGCAGGGCAGACGGGTCCCGACAACAGCCTGAGGTTCCCTGAGGCAGACAGGAGGGGGCAAGAGCTTGGAGCGCACAGCTGAGCCACCCAGAATGGCGCATGGACGTGGAAGGCCCATGAAGAACTTACAGTCGTTTGACAGGAAATCGCCCCAAATGTCACCAAATCCCAACCCAGAAACACTAGCCAATACAGCACTCCAAAATGGCCATGTGATCACAGCGTGGAGAGTCTCTGGTGCGATGCGGAAGCAACAAGACAATGAAATCGGCCCAGCTATAGGGACTGAACGTATCTCCCCACACAGTCAGCTGCTCTGCAGGAACGCCACGCTCTACCTGTGCTGGTGGCGCAGCCACGTGAAGGAGGGGCACCTCACAAGGGGAGTCTCAGAGGAACAGACCCACGGAAATGACTGAATACATAAAGGCACCAACTAGCCCCCAGACCGGGAAGAAAGCCGGAGTGCTTCAGCGCCCAGTCACCAGCCTGGCCCACAGCGAAGCCCCACCGCCCTGCCTGCCTACTTCTCTGTCCCCAACCACACATGTTTCCATGGAGGAGCGCGGCCCTCAGTTCCTGGGGGAGGTACTTGGTAAGAGGACATCACCTGCTCCGCTTTCAATTGACAACAGGGTAGGAAGCGCTAAAGCAAGTAATAACCACAATCTTCCGAGACGGGCTTAAGGGGAACGATGGTCCTTTTCAGAGAGGTGAACAGGTCAACTTCGGGCCCAAGAGAACGGGGTCGCCACGACTTTCTTACTCTGTTCTTTCATCCCCAGTCCTGGGTGCTAATGATGCACGCCACACCCAACAAGGGGGTGAGTGAGCAGGCTGCTCCCTGTGACCCCGCTGCTCCTGGGCGACATCAGCCTTAACAGGAGCCTTCGCAGCCCCCTCCAAAGGGGCACAGAGGAAAGGCTGGCTGGGGAGGCATTTGGGGCTCGGGACACTTGGTGCACTCACGGAGCGTTGCTCACGACTCTACAAAGTAACAGAGCAAAGGACAGAAATGGCGGGCTGGGGGACTGGGAGGCTGGGAGAGGGGCAACACATGGAGAGAAAACTGAAGGAAAGACCACCACAGGGCTGGAGCCGGATGCTGGGCTGGAGTGGGGAGCGGGCCCACAGGCAGCCCCGTTAGCCGAGGGCCTCAGCGGGAGGCTCACGGATGCATTTCTCACTTCCTATCCGCCATCCGCGCATCCAGTCAGGCTGTCGGCCCAGAAACCAAAAGAACGGACCCCTGCAAGCACCCCAGAGCTTCTTCCTAGGGCAGACAAGTTTCTCACATCTAAAGAAGTGGATACCTAATATCCTCCGACGGGATGAAAAGTAAGGGTACAGACACGCCTAGAAAAGCGAGAAGAGAGCCACCCACCCAGTTTGGGCACTGTAACTACCAGTGCTGGCTTTAAAACATCAATCATAACATTAAGATTAAGGTGTCTAAAAATTACACTGAATTTGGGGACAAATTACTTCATTATCCATCGTTGATGCTCATGCTGTCTGGACTTAGAACAAAGTTAATCATGGATCATATTAATTTAGGCTTTGCAAAGATGTCTTGACAAGACAGACCAATGATCTCCAGCTTCTACAACTTTTCACAAAAACCACGCTCTGGAAAAAGAAACATTTGCTAAGCAACACAGTAAAGAAATCAGAACGAAAAGGAAACAAACTGCTAGAAGGCAGAGAATTTGCTTCCTCTGTCTGGTTTCTTTCACTTCACGTAACCCCCTCGAGGCCTATATCCCCACTGTCCCAGATGGCTGCATTCCGTTCCTTCTCCTACTTGAGTAACGTGCCACTTGAAAAGGACATCTCACGTCTTCTGTACCCGCTCATCCACTGACGGACCCAGGTTCTTTCCACACCTCGGCTCTGCCGAATAATGCTGCAACAAACCGGGAGGTGCACATAGCTCTTCCAAGTTCTCCTTTCATTTCCTTCCAAGAAATTCCCAGACCTGGAATTGCTACGTCATAGAATGTTGAGGAGCTGCCATACCGTTTTCTGGAAGAACTGATGGGACTTCACTCAGGGTTGGTACAAGCAGATTAGAAACATGGACGTGAACAAATAAAAAATACAACTTCGGGTACATCCTGACTGTCTCATCCAAGTGTTCAAATGATGGATCAGAAGCACGACTCACGGCCCAAGGGTGGAAACAACCCGAGTGTCCATCAGCCCATGGATGCAGCAACAAGATACGGTTTCTATAATCGATATCATCCATCCTATAAAAAGAAGGAAATTCTGGCGCATGCAACAACATGCATGAACCTTGAAACCTTACGCTGACAAAATAAGCCTGAAATAAATGTACAGACACTATAGGATTCCACCGATACGGGTTCCCTACAGTAGTCAAGCTCCTACGGACAGGAGGCGCAAGGGTGGCTGGCTACCAGGACCGGGGGAGACGGATAAAAGTTCATCTTTGTTGGGTGCAGAGTCTCAGTTTGGGAAGACGACAAAGTTCTGCGGACGGACGGCGGTGACTGTAGCACAAGGTGCATGCGTTCGATACCCGCGAATTTAACCTCTGTTGTGGTTACAACGGTAAACTGAGTATGTTATTTCACCACAATAAGAAAGCAAGGGAGGGAGGGAGGGAGGGAGGATAAACAAAAGGAAGTAAAGGGTTCCGTGCCCAGGAAAACAGGAGAGCTGTGAGGCTGGCAGGTGGTTCAGAAACAGCATCCGCTGACCCTGCGGCGTAACGGGTTGGTCGGTACCTTTTCTGCATCTGCCCTCCCCACCTGCACAGGGAACATTCTGTTCTGTCTTCAACTGGAGACCTTTCCACTTAAGTCTTCCTGTGTGGGTGACATTTCATTCATAGGGTACCTGAGCGGTAGTGAAATGTCTGACTCAAGAGTGAAACACAGGCTGAAAACGTGGATATGTGGACGAGAGTTCCTTCCCTGGACTTGAGGGGCAGGCTTTGGGTGCTTCATGGACTCCCTCAAATCGTAGACACCGTCTGAAGCATGTGAGCGCATGTGCGGCTTTCTAGGATTTTAGGTTCTCACAACGTCTCTTGGAATGAAAGCTGCCTGAGGGTTGAGGATGCGTTTCCCCTGCTTCCAAATCCTGAACATCGTTTCCTGAGACATCGAGCGTCGCCAAAACCTGTGCTTGCTGGTGCTGTGCTTGTCGTTTTCCAAAGTGCCTGTACCGCGCTCAACTGATTATTTTAATAAGATCAACTTATTCACTATTGTACAAGGGAAGAGCTGGGAAGAGAGAAAGAGAGGAAGACAGGGAGAGAAACCGATGTGTGAGAGAGGCAAAGACCGCTTGCACAGGGCCCCAGACGGGGACCAGCCTGCGACCCAGGCAGGTGCCCTGACCGGGAATCACACGGGTGAAACTGTCGCTTGCAGGATCAATGCTCAGTGCAACGAGCCACGCAGGTCAGCGCACCAAATTCGCCGTTTGAAACTAAATTGTCACTTGGCAGGGCCACGGACCCAGGAACTTTTTTACACTTTTACCCTGCTCTTGAAAGGTCTTAGTATTTCTGCTTTACCTCCCTCTCCCGCCAGGCAACACTCTGAAATGGAAATGGGAGAGAAGACCTGCCAACCCAGTTCAGGCTCAGAATGGAGACAACAGCGCACTGGCTGGGGACGAGGTAAAGAGCGATGCTGACACTGGAGGACAGCTCTGGAGGCTGGTCTGAGCTTGTAGGGTCAGCAGCAGGAGACACTGTTTACCCTGACCGTCAGGAGAAGTAAGTGCATGCGTGGCACTTACATGGATTCTATGTATGGCAGGTACACATGTGTGTTTGAGTCTTTCAAACTGGTGGCCGGGTGGGAATAACCGATGACATCAGAGGCTTCCGAACCTCCTGATTGGGAGGATCCATTCCGTGGCGCTAGGCAGCCCAGGTGGGCAACTACTTCTGTGATCGCCCACATTTACGGAAGGAGAACAAGGAGCCATGGCTGACACTGACTCAAGTGCCAACTGTGACCACCTTGGCCCAGAGCCGAGCACCTCAGGGAGCCCGATGGAGCTCAGAGTTACTCGGGGGAACGCAGGACAATCAGGTGAGGAAACAGGGGGCGGCGGGATTTGGCACGGTTGACATTAAGGAGGAAGGGGGCCCTGAGCAGGCTGTGTGTGAAAGAAAGGAGAGATTCAGAGCACCACCGGATTACAGGAGATGACAGGAGCTGGGGACCAGGAGATCCCCATGAAAGGACAGCCTGGGAGGCAAGCAAGGAGGGATAGGAGATGAGATTCAAAGATGAGAGAAGGGAAGGGAAGAAACAAGGACGGTCCTTTTGTCCCCCTTCAATGGGAGAAATCCTCTCAAACGAGGAAGACCTTTGAGGACACAGAAGAATAACAGCAAGGTGAACATGGGGGGCGGTGGAGGGGCGGAGTATTGGATTCCCCAAAGGAGGAAGATGAAAAGATGGCAGGGGAGAAGGCCGGTAGCCTATGAGACAAGAAAGAATGGAGGGGTTGGTTTCTAGGGACGGGGGGAGAGGTGGGGTGGAAACGAGGTCGGGTTTTGGTGACCAATAGCTGAATTTCAAAGGCAAAAGCCTTATAACGTACCCTGGGTTCTTAACTCAGGCGCCTGTGTGGAATCCACCACCGCTGCTCGGACAACCGCAGCAAAGCGGAAGAGGGGGCGAGCAGAGAGGCGGGGGGCACAGGAGGAGACCGTCCCCACGCCTAACAACACCTGGCTCGTGGAGGACCGGGACGGTCTCAAAATGACCCTGAAAAGGAAGCGCGGTACAACGGTCCAGAGAGAACACCAGGAGGCCTTTGCCAGGCTTCTCAGTAAGCAGATACCCTGGAGAGCCCCCTCCTAGCCTACTCTTAAGTAACAACTTTGAAGAACTATACTTTTCCAACAGAAAAGAACTCCCTGCTGGTTGGTGGGCTCTCCTTCCTAGGTGGGCTCCCTATCGAGTCTCAGTGGGGACCCTTAGATTAGGCTAGACTTGAGGAGGGTTTGCACTGGGAATCACGTGGCCTGTGAGTATTGCACCCTCGGAGACTTCTGAGCTCTCACTGGCCTTTTGAATCTAAATACCTTCACGTGTGTAAGGGGAGAGAAGGAGGCCAACTTCACGCCTTGATGTGACTGTCAACAGACAAAGGACGGAATGGCTCTGGCATGAATGAGCAGGGCTGCATTCATGCGTGATGGGGGAGCAGCACTGAGTCGCTAAGATCTCAGTCACGCAGATAAGCTGCTGCCACCCTACGTGTCGCTCGGTCCCCCGGGACTGGGTGGGTGAGGGTGGTGACACACCTGCTTCCTTTCCCAGGGAACGATCTCCTCTATCCCTCTTCCTGGCAGCCTCACCCTTCGCCCCGCTCCTCAACCTTCCCCCAGAGCGGCACGCTTCCCCTCTTGAGCCCGGTACGCTCCCACGGAAACTCCGTTGCTGTCATCAGGCTCACACTTGCCCTCTCTTCACAGAGGACCCTGTCATCAAACGTTTCCTTGAGTGGGACGCGCAGCTGAGAATCTCAGATAAGGTGAGAGGGGTTCCTGCTCTACCATCGACCCTCGGATCAGGCGGCAGTTTCCTGAGCCCGCAGTTCCCCCCCCAACCTGCCTTCGGGGACCTAGGCGTGTCTCGCAGTGCGGACGGCAACCCTGCCTCTGCCCCGGCTCTTCTGGGACCTGAGCCCAAGGCTTGTCCCTCTTCTCTCAGCTCTTGGGGACTCCCCCTCGCTCCAGCTTCTCAGAGACCCTCCCGATGCCGGCCGGCCCAAACACAGAGCATCTCTGAGACCCTAGGCGCCTGCCATGCCGGGAGCATCAGCCTTTCCCTTATCCTGCTCTTCTTCCTCTTTCACAATGTGAGTCCTCGTGTGTGTCTTCCTCCTCTTCCCACCAGTACCTGCTCTCAATGGTCCTGGCCTATTTGAGCCGCGCCGTCCTGTTCTCCTGGCAGTACCGGCGCATCCACTTCTTCCTGGCCCTGTGAGTACCGTGCTGAACCCCATCAGTCACTTTCATCCTCTGGGGAGCGCGGGGACACGAGCGGGTCTCCGACCTCTCACCTGCTTTCCACCCCATTTCTACCGTGTACACTGGGGATGAACTTGATAGGACTGGACTACCGCGTTTCTTACACTGTTCTTAGGAAGACCCAACAACACCAATGTCCGTTACAAGACTGAAGAAACCACAAGAAAACATCAGGTCCTCACAAACATTTCACACCACCCTTCCCCTGAGTAAACAGGCTTGAGACGAACCGTTCCTAAGTCTTCTCCCCCACATCCCGCCACACCTCTCGACGACACCAAATGTCACGGTCTTTCTCCTCAAGGCAGGCCCCCGTCACATACCACAGATCGATTGTGAATACTCGCCCCGGGTCCCGGGCCGGCCTGTTCGGCTGTTTCGAGTGCCGTGCGGTCCACCGAAGTGTTGCGGGTTCGGTCGCGGTCAGGGCTCCTGAAGGAGGCGACCGATCCGGGTTTCTCGCTCCCGTCAATGTCTCTCCCTCTCTCTGAATCAATACACATCTCCTCGGGGGAGGAGAACAAACAGTAAGACCCAGGGCTCTTTCTTACCAATCTCCCTGAATGGACTTCGAAACACAGCTCTAACCACTTCCCCACCCCCCCACCCAACAAGTCCACTGGCTCGTGTTGTTCTCAACCGAGGCCAGAGTTCTCGCTGTGAAATCAGCTCTCTCTGCACCCTCCATCAAACCCGGTGACCACCCTGACACTCCCTTCTTCGTTTCGCTGCTCTTCCCAACACCCTTCCCTGACTGTATATTGTGCTTTCTGTCGCGGTACTTTTACACGCATGTAACTGAAAGACACAATCTCCTCTGAAACTAACTCAAACGCCAAAACCTTCGGACCTCCTCACTTCTGCACCCCGGTAGCCAAGGAAAAGCATTGCTAATTTAAATAAACAAACAAACAAAAAGCACATATATATCAACGGGTTCTTAAAACACTCGGCACCCTCCTCTTCATGTCGCACAATCTGTATGACATTGAGTCTCTGAGGGCATCAGTTTTGCACTTGACGAGGACACAAAGCGTTCGGTCATTCGTCCTATGAAACCTTACAAAGTGCACCTCCAGGGCCAGGGAGTGTGAGGATGGGAGCATTCAGAAGGGCCCCTGAGGGAATGCGCCAAGGAACCCAGTCCTGCCTCAGTCACTTGGTAGGAAACCGTGAGGACTGAGATGGGCCAGTCGGCTCCTGCCCGCAGGAGCTGTCCAGGGGCTCACACGACAGGGAGACGGGTGTGCGCGCGCACGGCAGGGTCAACGAAGGGGGTGGGCTTCCCCACTCAGTTCACTGTATCTGCATCGTCAAGGTAGGAGAGGGGCCCTTCAGCTGCCTGCTCAGCAGGGCCTTCTTGTGCCTGGGAGGCGCTCTGCGACCCTGCATGGGGCTCCTGCGGGTCCTGTGTGAAGGCCGTCCTGCCTGCGTCCTCTCTGGGAAGCTGACTGCAGGCAGGGCCCCTCTCCGTCTGCTCTCAGCTGACACCCTGATGGCTTTCCTCAGCTACCTCGCCATTGACATGGAAGAGGACCGCTGCGCCCCTAAAGAGGCCATCATTTTCTTCCTCTACGGGAACAACAACCGCGCCTGGCGTCCCATGTTCCAGAAGCAGCGGTTTGAATTCTTCCGCTCCATGGGCTACAGGGCATGGGTCACCAAGGAGGAGTGTGAAGAGGTAGGTGGGCGGCGGGGCTCTGGTGGAGGGCGGTGCCGGGCTGCGGAGGGAAGGGGTCCTGGGCCTCACAGCTGGGACTGGGGGGGTGACAGAGACGGGCGTGGGGGGAAGGGGCGGACAAGGGGAGGGTCGTGGGTCCACCTGGAGAGCCCTCACCTTTTCAGGGACTCTTTGTCTTTCCAGATCCAGGCCTTCGATCCCCAGCTCTGGGTGTGGCGGCGAGACCGTGCCCTCCTTTCTCAGACCCCGAAGGCTAAGGTAGGTGTGAACGGAGGGAGGGCTGTGTCCCCACGGGTGCAGACGGAATCATCTGTGGACCCTGGAGGAAACCCGACACATTTAACTGCGCCGCCCATGATCGTCGACCCCATCCCTCTCCGTCACCCTGCCACACGTCTGAAGCACACCCACCAGGCACACAGCCAGGCATGTGCCGGAACTCCTTTAGCTTTACCTTGTCCCAAAAGCACTTCCCCTGCCCTTCCATTCTAAACGATAGCTTTGCGGAATAGAGTTCTTTATGAAACAGGGCATGAAACGCACTCCTGGTGTGGCAGGGCCGCTCCCCACTCCCGGCTCCACTCTCTTTCTCTTGTCTTCAAACTTTCCGCTGCTGTGGCAGGAAGGCGACAGCCTGGAGAGCAGGAAGGCCGCCTGCCCCTGGCCTGCGCTGGCCTGACTGGGACATCCTTCGAGCACACTGTCCTCGGCACCAGGTTGGTGTCTCAGACCCCAGGCTGGGGAGAAACCACGGGAACCAGCCCCTCTGGGCCAGCACTGCCCATCCCTGGCCTTGGTTCAGAATGCACCGACCCTCTGCTGGGCAGAGCTGGGATTCTTCCCATCTGAGAAGTGGGCGGCCTCTTGGGAGCCTATCTCATTTCACCGGCCTTCTCCCAACATCCCCTAAGGGGCGCCACGCCACTACCACTTCTCGGTGAGGTGGCTCACGCAGTCCTCGGTGCATTGGACGGTCTCTTTGACATTCTCTCACAGCAGAGTCTCCGGCTCGGTGCAGCAGGCATTCCTCCGGGTGCTTCTCAGTCACATTCGGGGTTCATTCACTGAGGCTGCTTTCACCCGCGGCAGCAGCTCGGCTCACGTTCTCCAGCATGATCTTTCCAAAGGATGGTTTTCCTCCAATGATGTCTTGTCTCCGGTCCCTGAACAGCCACCAGACAGCCTCCTCTTCTCAGGAAACCAGACATGTTGTTTCCCAGAGGAGAGGCAAGGCCTGCAGGGAGTGGCCTCGAGCTCACTGTGCTCCCTGGGAGCTGGCCTGGCTCTGTGGGAAGGGAGGCGGACAGGTTGCCACACTCCTGGGGCCTGGGTCTCCACCCTGCACTCGCATGAGTGGCCACCCCACCTGGGGAGCACTTGTGAGCCTGCAGGGTACCTGGCACCTACTGAGAGCTCAAGCTGAAGATGAGGCAGACACGGAAGCCATTGTCCGCGCGCTCACACTAAAAAGCCTTCAAAGGCAAGAAGCTGATGAGCATGTCTCGAGCTACTACTGTGACCAGGGTCCTGAGGCCTCGCTTGGGTCCCATGGTGCTGTCATGTGAGCCAGCAGGGAGGGCGGGTCAAGAGCAGCAGCCACAGGGCTGTGGTTTCGCTGCCCGGTGTGTTAGCGGCTCAGCGCACACGGCTGTGTATCTGTTTATTTCATTAAAATAAAGTTTTCTTTTTATTAACCTTGGGGAGAGAATGAGTGATATCAACGTGGATCGTTGTTCCACCTATTTATGTATTCACCGGCTGCTTCTTGGATGCGCCCTGATGGGGGATCGGACCCACAACTTAGGCACACAGGAACGCCACTCTAAGCAACTGAGCCTCTCAGCCAGGGCACGCACATGGCCGTTCACAGTTAAAATCAAGGGTACAAATATCAAAATTCAGAACCTCAAGTGCAGTGACCACATTTCATGTGCTCAATAGCCACATGTGCCTTTTGGCTCCTCTACTGAAAGGTACTGATCTAGAATATGCCACTGTAGAAAGTTTGCCCGGATGGAGCTGTATTACACGGTACTTGCTCAGTAAATAGTAAGGCACAGAGAAGGGATAAAGAGAGTAGCAGGAAAAAAGAGAAGAGGGGGGTAGATGTTGCTTTGTGCTACCAGACTGGAGACCGAGGTGCCACGGATCACGGGAACAACTTTCCCAAAACCCCTTCACAACTGTTTGGAACACATTCTGCCCAGAAGGTCTCAGAGGTCAGGGCGTTACCTGGAGACAGCAGTCCGCAGCCACAGCAGACAGCAGGTAAAGTCGAGGCCAAGCTGGGCCATGGAGCAGCAGCTTCCAGTCCTGGCCTCTGAGGAAGTGCCAGACCAAAGGCTTGCAGACAGCGCCCTCTTGTGGCTCCTCGCGCCAGCTTCAAGAAAACACACACAGGCAGGGAATGCTGGGGCTCAGGTCTCATAAACTACACAGCACCCTGATGGGTGGGGTCACTGCAGCAAAGCTGCCACTGCATTAAGGACAGGTGGCTGTCACTGCCCTGGAGCACATCTGGACCGATTTCTGAACGATGGGACCAAACCCTCCCCCATACCTGGAACAAAATCACCACTGCCGCCACTGAGGCCCAAGCGCCACGTTCTCCACAGCACCTCCCCTGCCACGTTGTCTGCCGTAGCCTCTGAGGGGGTCTCCCTTGTCCACTCGCACCTTGCATCCCAGGCCATCGATTCGGCCATAATGCCTTTTCCCAAACACAAGTGTGACGCACTTGTGATCTTCTAAAAACCCCCCACTGTCTCGCCCCAGCTCCATCTTCTATCGCCGTCCCCTCCCAAGCATGAGTCTCCTACGTGGCTTGCACACCCCGCACTGTCACCTGGCGGCCTCCACACGGTGTGCCTCTGCCCAGACATTCTGTTCTCACCCTTCACTGGTGGAAAATGAGACTCATCTTCAAGTCTCAGCTCAGATGGCCCTGCCCCTCGGAACATTCCCTCACCCTCAAGACCCAGTCAGCGTGCCTTATCTTATCGATGGTTCCTCATCCCAGAGCCTGAGGCAAGGGCCGAGGACCAGGGTTTTAGTGGGAGTAATCCAGGCGGGCTGGTAAGGGAGGGCGGAAGTGAGACAGGGAAGGAAAGGAGCCAGGATAAAGGACATTTCCAGAGGGGGACTTTGGAGGGGGACATTTCCTGGCGCCACCGCAGGGATCTCCAATGTCACAGCCCTTGGGGTCACCCGGGGAGCCTGCGGAAGCCGTACCCAGCCCGCTACCCATTACGTGAGAATCCGCAGGGTGGAGCAAGGGCATCAGTGTTTTCTCTGTGTGGGAAAGACGAACTGCTTACAATCTCCTGAGACCCAGCTTGGGTGCGTCTGGGTCAGGCCTGAGGACCTGGATTCCCAAACACATCCTGGGGAAGCGGTGCTGTGGTCTGGGCCCTACCAAGGAGCCAGGGTGCCTGCCGCCCAAGTCGTGCAACTCCAAGGCCCGCCTGACAAATCCGCGCAGGGCTGAACCCGCCCGGTGGCCCGAGGACTTACCGTGATCTTCGTGGCCCTGGCATGCTTCCCATGGAAGCTGAGCACGACACTCTCCAGGCCGTGGCTGCCGTAGGTGCCTTTGAAGAGGCCCGGCCTGATGAGGTCCTCCGGGTGGCTGGGCGGGAGGTAGATGCGGCGGCAGGTCAGGCCGTTGCTGCGGGGAGGGTGACGGGAGAGCGTGGCAGAGCCGCACGGGGCTGCAGCGGTGCAGAGCCCGCACCTCCCCGCCCCACCGCGGGGCCCAGGCCGTGTGGCTGACCTAGGATGCCACATCCGTAGGGAGCAGGGGCACCCCATGTTCCCGAGCCATGCTCACCCCACCCACAGGTGCACAGCACCCTCACACCTTCTCTGATTCCAATGAGGCTTAACCCTTTGAGCGCCATGCGTCACTGTTAAAGTTTGTAGGAGAAATGCCATGTTATTTTGCTCAGAAATGCAGTTGATGGAAAATGTCTATAAGAGCATTATTCATGGGCTGAAAATTTCACGACATGTAGTAAATACCCCCTTCTTTTGTAAGCCGTGTCCTTTGACACCATTTAGCAAAAAGTTTACTGCATTAAAATTATTTTGTGACAACAATTATTTTAGAAAAAAAACTCTTTCCTTCAATATGGCTTTTGAAGTATAATATGTGGCATAAGATAAAACCGATGATTACAATCTGAAGAAACACTGCGCTACAATGATAACAAGCACTTGTCCAAGGCGATTCTTAGAGCAGGAAAAAGGGGCTATCATTTAGTAGTCTCAGGGGTATTGAAAAAACAACAGTGAGGAATGGTGTGGTTGGAAAGAACAAATGCTTTTAATTGGATGCAGAACCAGTGGAGAGGTCCAACTAGTGACTCTTTGGGGAGTGACATACAGCACCACAGCCTAAACAACACACAGAAGTAGTGGGGGTAGAGCCCTGTTTCCTCCCATTTCTCCTGCTCTGTACGGACACGGGCTTGTAGCTACAGACACCATGGCAAACTCGCTGGCACCAAGACCGGGAAGAGAGAGGAGGCCTGGCCCCTTGCCCGCACACGGCTGCCGTACCTAAGGGAGCCCGAGCACACACTCACCTGGATGTGGCCGTTGTGCGGCCCGCTGTGGCCATACATGCACTCCGCCGTGGGTCGATTTCTTCTCCGTCAGGTGAATTCTAAACCAGGGCTTGAATCGCATGGGGTCATCCACATCAGGGCCATGGGGAGGCAGGTACATTCAACCGATAATGAACGAGCCGTCCCACCTGTAGGAAGGACAAGGGCGCACGTCCACAGGAGGGTTACCTGAGGCACCAAGGCAGAGGTTCCTCACCCGCAGCTCTTCACAGCGACCACCCACGTCTGCATGCTCCAGGCCCACGGAGCACCTCAGGGCCAACACACATCAAGATACCCCTGATCTATCACAATGGGACAAGCATGGCCCTGCCCATCAAGTGCTTGTTCATGACAGAGTCGTTATCTAATGAAAAACAATGTGAGCCCTGGCTACTGTGGCTCAGTGGATTGAGTGCCCGACTGCAAACCAAAGGGTCACCGGTTCCATTCGCAGTCAGGGCATAGGCCTGGGTTGGGGGACAGGTCCTCAGGTGGGAGCGTGTGAAAGGCAACCACACATTGATGTTTCTCTCCCTCTCCTTCTCCCTCCCTTCCCTTCTCTCTAAAAATAAATAAATATTTCTAAAAGTCAATGAGACTATACTTAATAACAGTGTATTTGATCACTGAAATTTACTGAGAATACAACTTCAACGTGAGATGATGGATACGTTAACTACCGGTAGCTAGATGGTGGGACCATGCAGTGTGCCTTAGAAATCTTACATTTTTGTCAATTATATCTCAATACAGCTGAAAAATGAACTCTTTAAATGCAAAAAAAGCAGTTAGACCTGAATCCAAGAAAGCCTTTTAGAAAGGGGAGGCAGCTAAACGACACGAGGAAGAAGCGGAATAATCTCCTAAGTGATGCCCAATAAATAGGGCAACTGACCTGAGAAAAAAACGGGGTGCTGATTTCAACAGGACATCACGAGCAAAACACACAACTACAGCGTGCGGGCCTGCTTTGGGTCCCGATTGGAACGAACCAGCTGTCAAAGGCAGTTTTGAGACTATCGGGGAACCTTACATATGCACAGGGTCTCAGGTAATGTCAAGGAATTACCGCTACTTTTGCAAGATGTGATAAGAACGTGGTGCATATGTAGGGAAATACCCACATTTGTAGAGATCCACATTGAAGGATGAACACATGAAGCAACACAGGCCTGGGATTTGCTTGAAACCTCCTAAAAACAGAACGGCAAGGGGCAGAGACAGAGGCCACAAACTTGGCGCACTACCAGTAACTGCTGAATCCCGGTGGCAGGCATTGGCAGTTCATGCTACCATTCCCGCTATTCTTGTGTGTTTGAACCAGTGACAGATAGAAAGGGACAGAACTCAGATCAAAGGACACGCAGTCCCCACACACACGCTCAGCACAAATGCACCCACATTCTCAGTGCAGGGACACGGACAGCCCGGTCGGGAGGACCCCGTAGTCGCTCCTGCCTGCCCAGGAAGAGCCCAGATCTACAGCTTCTAGCTCTAGCCACGGGAGGAGAGAACTTACTCACTCCTGTGGCTGCCTGTCTGAGACGAGAGCCAGTTGCTGTTATTCAGTCATGGCATCCATTTCCCCTGCTTTGAGAAGCTTCTTTTTATTCATTTTTATGACTCACTGCCAGTATGAAAAACAATTCTCACCCCCACCCCCCACCCACCCCACGACTAAAAAGAAAAACATACGCCCACGCTGGGAGCTGTTGGGTTGTCCCTGAGAAAATGCTTTAATAGCAAGGCTTTTGCCCAGTGATATCAAACGTAACATATGTAAAGTGTGTTTCTTAACGAACGCTCCCACCAAAGAATATAAAGCCATACTTATCCCCGTGCAAACCCCACTCGGTGAGCAACCAGAGTCCCCAGGTGGCCCGTCTGGACCACGCTCGGAAGAGCCACACTGAGGCTGTCCGGGGCCGCTGAGAGGCAGACCCACCACTGTTACATGGCGAGCAGCCGGTCTCCCGGACCGGGCTTCTGGCCTGAGCCAGCGAGAAGGGAAGCAGGGGCAGAACACCAGCGCTCCCCGGGGCACCCGACTGTTTCCACTGGGACATCAGCTACAGCAACACGTGGGCCCAGGCGCCTGCCCGGAGCTGCCAAAGTATTAACCGCACATGCCTGGCCCTAGCGTTTCTGTTCAGGAGGCCCTGTTCAGGGCACATGCACACCTCACGGTGGGGGAGAAGCTGCTCTACAGAGAACCACCTAGGGCCGCGAAAAATAACTGATGAGAGGTTCCTTGTGATTGCTCCAATGACATATAGCAAGCAGCTGACTTGCCCCTCGGGTAGAAAAGGCACTAAGTTCCATCCACATGGGGCAGCAGTCCTGACTTCACAAGAAACCACACATGAAGAGAAAAGAAAAGAAAAGAAAAGAAAAGAAAAGAAAAGAAAAGAATTCACACGCGAGGCTCTCGGACTCACCACCACATTCAGCAGTCCTCCACAGGGCCCGATATCCGGCTGCCACAACCCCGAGATGTGTCTGTATCGGTGGAGCACTACAGGAAGAGACAAAGCGGGTCTTCATTTTAGAGCCAGCCAGTCTTCACTTGACAGTGCATCAGGGGACAGGGCAGGAGGGGGAAGACAGGACTATGAAGAAATTACAAAGGCTTGTAACAGCCTTGCACACAAGGAATTCAGCAAAGCTTACCTACAAAACTTCCTAAAGAATTCTAAGAATGAAAACGTCTTTGAAAAGCATAGTAAAACAGACAACGGAGTCCTTTGGAAACCCAGCCTCAGTGTGAGCAGCTCCAATGACAGGGAACTGCTGTCTTGCAAGACATGGACTGAGCTGAGCGCCTTTGTGAAATGACGAGCCTCGCGTCCGTTTACACAGCTGAGGGGGCACGGGAGTCCTTAAGAGGTGGCGGCAGAGCCCACAATGTCATGGCACTGTACATTAAGAATTAAGTTGGGTCTTCTCTCTTTTTTTAAAAACATCGCACTTCCCCACCTGATTTCAAAAGCAAGGCAACCGTATTCACTGAAGACGACTGGAGAGAAGGAAACCCAGTGCCAACCTGAAATCTCACTAGAGAGAGGACCAGCTGCAGTAAACCTTTTGGAAAATGTCCTTCACTTCAGTTTTCCTCTGCCTTTGCACACGTACTTGTTCGGTGAAAGCTGACTGAATTAATGGGCAACCAACTCACGTAAAGCCCTGACTGCCAGGCGTAGGGTCTGGGGTCTCTGTGCAGGCACTGTGTGGTAGGTAACGTCGTGTACCAACTGGACTGGACCACAGGGTGCCTAGACACTTGGCCAAACATGATTGCACATGCGCCTGGGAAGGTGCTTCTGGCTGAGGTTAACACTTATACCGGCGGACTGAGTAAAGCCGACCGCTCTCCCCACTGGGGTGGGCCTCGTCCAGTCAGGTGGAGACCTGAGTGCAAGGCTGATCTCCCACCAGTAAGAGGGAACCCCTCCTGCCTGGCTGCAAGAGCTGAGACATGGCTTCTCTAACTACAACAAGATAATAACCCTCCTGTGAATGAGGGGGGATTTCCTCCTCCTGCCTGACAGCCTTGAGGTGCACACTGGCTGAAAGTGGCCTGTCCAGCCTCACTGTATACCAAACTCCTTCTATCTACTAGAGCAATTTGGAGCACTGCCAGGATTCTAGGTTAGAACCTCAAAGCCAGAGCCCTACAGGTCGTTATTTTCAAGTTCAAAATGCACTTCAACAGTCACCATCAATTTGCACACAGGGACACGTGGTAGGTATGTCATAAGGACAGCACATCGCCCCATGATGCTTCCACCTTCTTACACACACAGATTAGTAAGATAACACATGGCCTGATATGGAGAAAAAGAAACACAAGTGATACTGCAAAAGCCACTAATCTGAGGCCACAAAGCTCCTGACAGTCCCAATCTGCAGCCTCAGGTGATGCTGACTTGCTTCTCTCTAGGACAGCGTCGTGCACTCGGTCAAGACTGTGGATCCTTTCTGGTCCAGCAGAACACGGCCTAGAGGCTTTGAGAAGACCAGGGGGACACGGGCCCTCAGTAGCTCCAGGAACGGAGCGAACGGAGGAGGAGGAAACAGTGCAAGGTCCCAGGCACCTCGCAAACCAATCGTCACAGCGCTTCTCTGGAACGTCTGGGTAACAACAGAGAAGAAATTCCAAGCTGCACTGCATCAGAACATTTTAGGAGCACTGGGATACTGGGGCGTAGAGAGGTTTGAAATTAGGGTTGAAATGACTGTTTTTTCCCCTCAAATACTTTATTTATTTATTTTTAGAGAGAGGGGAAGGGAGGGAGAAAGAGAGGGAGAGAAACATCCATCTGTGCTTGCCTCTCATGCACGCCCGATGGGGACCTGCCTCGCAACCCAGGCCTGTGCCCTCACTGGAAATTGAACGGGCCACCCTCTGGTCCACAGGCCAGCGCTCAATCCACTGAGCCGTGCCAGCCATGGCTCTCTTTTCACACATTATATATTTTTTCCTCATACTCATGGAGGCAAGAGACCACTCAGTTTAAATATGTCCACAGAGAAATGCAGCCAATGCTTACCCACATCGTATTTTCATTATGTTTTCTGGATCTTCCTAATTTCCTACAACACAATGACTACTCCATTTTTATAACTACACCCAAAGCGTAGAGAGGACAGCAATCTCCAGTTAGAACGGTGCCTTCTAAGCTGTTGGCTATCAGCAGCTGGGGGACATCATAACACGTGGCTAAAGTCCAGAGGCCCTGGAAGGCGTGGTGAAAAGTCTGGACTCACGATACATTCTTACAAGCTACAGAAAACGTCCGACCACAACACACGCCCAACACAACTCCAGGCACTTCCTAGCTCCCAGCCCCCGAGCCTCCCTCCCACACGTGGGTCACAATTCCGTTCTCGGTCTTGGCTATCAGTTCCAGAGACACTGTTGTTCTAGAAGAATCCCGTGGCAAATGTATGACATAATGACCCTCTAAGTGCTTGTCCACTGCATTTAAAAGCCCGTGCCAGGCTGTTCCCGTCAGCACAGCCATGGCGATTGATCGACAACTCTCATTAAGAAGTGCTACGTCATATTCTCTTCCACGGGCCTGGAGAAGGCACCGTGGCTCACTGACTGCCAAGCAGAGCGAGAGCGGGGCCGTCTAAGACAGAATGTTCTAGAGAGGCTGCTTCCAACAGGTTTTGGAGGAGAACACAATTCATGCCTTCAGATTTGGCCCACCTCACCCCCTTGTGGCCCGGCTCCTCCTGACCGCTTATACACACTCCTGACGAGCCCCCTCGCCACTGGTCTTCACTCAGGCAGCTCAGCTCTGGGCCCGACGACACAAGCACTGTGGGCTGTGCACAGCGCTCAGACACTGCCCCCAGCACGCCCACCAGTCCTGGCGTCTCCACACTGACTCCTGGGGGGTTCCCTGCTATAAGTAAAATGGGACAAGCGAGCTCGTCAGCCGCACGTCCAGAGCCTGGCAGGGCTTAGGAGAAACGCCACAGATGACTCTATTCCTTGTGTTCCGAGTAGGTTTTATTAGAAACCGTGCCCTTATAAGACTCAGAAGTGGGTCTCGTCCACACAGGCGATGCCGACACAGGGCCCACTCAGCGGGGCTGAGGTCATAAGCAGCAGCGGGTCCCTGCAAGCAGATGTTTTTAACATCTTTCTTGACAACTGAAATTCACACTCTGCATCTCAGCTCAACCTAATAAAAACTGGAGATAGCCTTAATCACCATGGAATATGGCTTAGGAAAAGTTCCAGAGCCCAAGTAATGTCCATCAAGAGGAATCCGGTTCTAAATAATTAACTCTTTCTACGGCGTTTTGTCTCACGTGCATGTGGGTACAGGTACGCAATTTCTTCAGATTCACATATGCTGTCTAAACGCAAGTGACTACTGAAGCCTAGGACAAACCACTTACACTACCTTTTGGAATACAAGGGCTTTAGGGCTTCGACCCTGCTCTCTCCGCTCGGCCTTAATAAATAATAGGTGCTAAGGTATGCATCAGAGCGATCGTGCTGGTACTACCCCAAAACACAAAAGATGCTGCAGAAACCTGGCCCGGCCCAGCCCACCGCTCAGGTACGACGCTGGTTACGGCCACCCCACAGGGAACAGAGCGGAAAGGTGAAAAGACAGCACAAGCCAAGGGCAGCTGGCTCTTAGGACCAAAGCGTCCGCGTGCCGTGAGTCAGAGGTCCCTCCCCATGCAGCTTCTCACCATGCTGCCCTGCCAAAGCCAAAGCAGCAGGAGGTACATACGGCAGGTGTACGCATCTCTGTACCTGATGTGCTCGTAACCGGGAGGAATTTTCACGAAACGTCCTGACCTCACGCGAGGGTTTACACCTGAACAGACACAGCAGGGAAAGGGCTAAGGATGGTTCCACTTTCACGATGGTATAAATAGTTTTCATATGACTCAACACCCTTTCCCTCTCTGCCATCGCACTCAATCCCTGGTACCTTGGGAGGCAAGCACTTGTCAAAAATGAGAGGCCTGGCTGGAAAGAAAATGTGCTAGATCTTCATTTTAATCAACAGATTCACACCAGAAACTCATGAGGGAGGGCAATCTTGGGACACTCTCTTCCTGTCCCTGTCATGGATCCATGGAGCTCACAGCAGAGGGCGCAGCCTGTGGGCATTTAGAGTGGCTCTTTTGGGAACCCTTGTGCCCCGACTAAGATATCCAGCTTGTATAATGTATGCCTAGTGTTTTCCTCTGCTTGTGCTCGTTCTGCTGTTGAGTATGGAGGATGTCTGCCAGCTCCTAACTCAGACCCTTCGCTTCTGAATCAAGGCTGGCTCACGCTCCCACCTATGCCAGGGAATAAGGGTGAGTTGCCTTCAAAAGCAAACTCACAAAAATATGCTCCTGCATTGTGAAACCTGCTTTCGTTGGGGGCAGATTAAACACTTTAGGATACCAAATGAAGATAATATAAATTATTCTCTGAATTTCCCAACCGTTTTCAAGGGGTCAAGAATAACCAGTCAAAAGAAACCTCCAGATAGCCTCCTTTGTCTGCCCACATCCCCGCACGCACGTGTGTGTGTTCACCTCGTCATGGCCCTTGTCCCCAGTCTGTTGCTCACATCCTGACCTACCCCTGACCACACCAGTTCCTGCTCCCCAGAAGTCCCTACCCACCTACGGAGAAGATTGTTCTTTGACGTGACTGTGTCTGTCCCACAGGTTGGACCTGAGCCAGAATGGAGGCTCATTTCTGCAAACACCTCTCAGAGACTGGTTGATCAGAAATGATCTTCATTTAGATTTAAATCGGCATCCTCCATAGTCTCCTGCTGTGTACTGGTTCCCAGAACAGGTGCTTGTCCCACCCGGGCCAAACATGTAATTACCTATACCTGGCTGCACTCATGTACTAGTACCTGTGACTTTCACCCCTCTTTCCTATGTCATTCTTTGGTGCTTGCCAAGTGGTGTGGGGATCCATTTCATTCTTCAGCTGCCCCAGACGTACCTCATATGTAAGTTTGGCCAGCCTCTGCTTCAGTCTGCTCCCTGCTCTCCCTTACAGAGGTAGATTTTCCTATCTCACGGCTTTTCCCTGGGTCTGCGTGCACAAACACCAGCTACCTGCCCGACCCCCTACACTCACAGCCAAGACGTGCTCTGCAGGGGCCTTATTGACCACGTATGCTGTCCTCTGGGGGTCACAGCCTGTAATGCCTGGGACACGTGAGCACCTGCCTCCCTCTACGATGCTATTTGGAGTGCTCGCACTCTTTTTTCCTTTTTGAAGATTTTATTTATTTACTTTCAGAGGGAGGGGAAGGAGGGAGACAGGGATGTGAGAGAGAAACATTGATTGGTTGCCTCTCACATGCCCCCAACTGGGGACCTGGCCTGCAACACACGCATGTGCTCTGGCTGGGAATCGCACTGGCGACCCTTCAGTTTGCAGGCCGATGTTCAATCCATTGAGCCACACGGGCCACGGATGACAACCATCTCCATGCTGCTCTAAGATGACATCATCAAATAGCCTCACAACACTCAAAAAGCAGTTATCAAAGAGAAGAACTGGTCATATTACTCATAAAAGCCAGCTGGTCGTCCCTAAGAGTCACACAACTTTTCTTGAGTGTGTGTACACAGGGACTGGTGTAGCGAGCTTGGTTCTAACTCTAAAGAGATTTAACACACTGAGCTATGGACAAATAACAGAGGAACTGAGGGTACAGCCAGGACCACGCGGGCTCCCACAGGATAAAGGCGGGGAGGGCACCGGCGGAGCACCAGCTTCCTGCCCCTGAAATTCTGGGCTTTAGAGGAATCACAGAAGCGTTGTTCTCGCCCATGAGACGAGAGGACAGCAAGGGTTACATTTCCAGGAGAGATGACCACTCGGGCCTCCCCAACTCACTTCCTCTGGAGGGACACACGTCTCCTGGGTTGGTGAGATGTGAAGCAGGGGCAAGACAAGAAACTAAAGTCTGGACGTGCACAAGGCAGGAGGATCGGAAGATCCTGAGCAGATCGGCCTTGCGGTGGGACCCGCAGTCAGGGGGGACAGCCGCGCCGGAGGCAGCAGCCAGCATGAGAATCATTCTGAGGGCAAGGGTGAAGCCCAAGGACCACAGGAGCAGGGGGAGGGGATGCTAGGAGCTGGAAGAACTGCAGAGGAAATGTGGCAGGGCAGACGGGTCCCGACAACAGCCTGAGGTTCCCTGAGGCAGACAGGAGGGGGCAAGAGCTTGGAGCGCACAGCTGAGCCACCCAGAATGGCGCATGGACGTGGAAGGCCCATGAAGAACTTACAGTCGTTTGACAGGAAATCGCCCCAAATGTCACCAAATCCCAACCCAGAAACACTAGCCAATACAGCACTCCAAAATGGCCATGTGATCACAGCGTGGAGAGTCTCTGGTGCGATGCGGAAGCAACAAGACAATGAAATCGGCCCAGCTATAGGGACTGAACGTATCTCCCCACACAGTCAGCTGCTCTGCAGGAACGCCACGCTCTACCTGTGCTGGTGGCGCAGCCACGTGAAGGAGGGGCACCTCACAAGGGGAGTCTCAGAGGAACAGACCCACGGAAATGACTGAATACATAAAGGCACCAACTAGCCCCCAGACCGGGAAGAAAGCCGGAGTGCTTCAGCGCCCAGTCACCAGCCTGGCCCACAGCGAAGCCCCACCGCCCTGCCTGCCTACTTCTCTGTCCCCAACCACACATGTTTCCATGGAGGAGCGCGGCCCTCAGTTCCTGGGGGAGGTACTTGGTAAGAGGACATCACCTGCTCCGCTTTCAATTGACAACAGGGTAGGAAGCGCTAAAGCAAGTAATAACCACAATCTTCCGAGACGGGCTTAAGGGGAACGATGGTCCTTTTCAGAGAGGTGAACAGGTCAACTTCGGGCCCAAGAGAACGGGGTCGCCACGACTTTCTTACTCTGTTCTTTCATCCCCAGTCCTGGGTGCTAATGATGCACGCCACACCCAACAAGGGGGTGAGTGAGCAGGCTGCTCCCTGTGACCCCGCTGCTCCTGGGCGACATCAGCCTTAACAGGAGCCTTCGCAGCCCCCTCCAAAGGGGCACAGAGGAAAGGCTGGCTGGGGAGGCATTTGGGGCTCGGGACACTTGGTGCACTCACGGAGCGTTGCTCACGACTCTACAAAGTAACAGAGCAAAGGACAGAAATGGCGGGCTGGGGGACTGGGAGGCTGGGAGAGGGGCAACACATGGAGAGAAAACTGAAGGAAAGACCACCACAGGGCTGGAGCCGGATGCTGGGCTGGAGTGGGGAGCGGGCCCACAGGCAGCCCCGTTAGCCGAGGGCCTCAGCGGGAGGCTCACGGATGCATTTCTCACTTCCTATCCGCCATCCGCGCATCCAGTCAGGCTGTCGGCCCAGAAACCAAAAGAACGGACCCCTGCAAGCACCCCAGAGCTTCTTCCTAGGGCAGACAAGTTTCTCACATCTAAAGAAGTGGATACCTAATATCCTCCGACGGGATGAAAAGTAAGGGTACAGACACGCCTAGAAAAGCGAGAAGAGAGCCACCCACCCAGTTTGGGCACTGTAACTACCAGTGCTGGCTTTAAAACATCAATCATAACATTAAGATTAAGGTGTCTAAAAATTACACTGAATTTGGGGACAAATTACTTCATTATCCATCGTTGATGCTCATGCTGTCTGGACTTAGAACAAAGTTAATCATGGATCATATTAATTTAGGCTTTGCAAAGATGTCTTGACAAGACAGACCAATGATCTCCAGCTTCTACAACTTTTCACAAAAACCACGCTCTGGAAAAAGAAACATTTGCTAAGCAACACAGTAAAGAAATCAGAACGAAAAGGAAACAAACTGCTAGAAGGCAGAGAATTTGCTTCCTCTGTCTGGTTTCTTTCACTTCACGTAACCCCCTCGAGGCCTATATCCCCACTGTCCCAGATGGCTGCATTCCGTTCCTTCTCCTACTTGAGTAACGTGCCACTTGAAAAGGACATCTCACGTCTTCTGTACCCGCTCATCCACTGACGGACCCAGGTTCTTTCCACACCTCGGCTCTGCCGAATAATGCTGCAACAAACCGGGAGGTGCCCATAGCTCTTCCAAGTTCTCCTTTCATTTCCTTCCAAGAAATTCCCAGACCTGGAATTGCTACGTCATAGAATGTTGAGGAGCTGCCATACCGTTTTCTGGAAGAACTGATGGGACTTCACTCAGGGTTGGTACAAGCAGATTAGAAACATGGACGTGAACAAATAAAAAATACAACTTCGGGTACATCCTGACTGTCTCATCCAAGTGTTCAAATGATGGATCAGAAGCACGACTCACGGCCCAAGGGTGGAAACAACCCGAGTGTCCATCAGCCCATGGATGCAGCAACAAGATACGGTTTCTATAATCGATATCATCCATCCTATAAAAAGAAGGAAATTCTGGCGCATGCAACAACATGCATGAACCTTGAAACCTTACGCTGACAAAATAAGCCTGAAATAAATGTACAGACACTATAGGATTCCACCGATACGGGTTCCCTACAGTAGTCAAGCTCCTACGGACAGGAGGCGCAAGGGTGGCTGGCTACCAGGACCGGGGGAGACGGATAAAAGTTCATCTTTGTTGGGTGCAGAGTCTCAGTTTGGGAAGACGACAAAGTTCTGCGGACGGACGGCGGTGACTGTAGCACAAGGTGCATGCGTTCGATACCCGCGAATTTAACCTCTGTTGTGGTTAAAACGGTAAACTGAGTATGTTATTTCACCACAATAAGAAAGCAAGGGAGGGAGGGAGGGAGGATAAACAAAAGGAAGTAAAGGGTTCCGTGCCCAGGAAAACAGGAGAGCTGTGAGGCTGGCAGGTGGTTCAGAAACAGCATCCGCTGACCCTGCGGCGTAACGGGTTGGTCGGTACCTTTTCTGCATCTGCCCTCCCCACCTGCACAGGGAACATTCTGTTCTGTCTTCAACTGGAGACCTTTCCACTTAAGTCTTCCTGTGTGGGTGACATTTCATTCATAGGGTACCTGAGCGGTAGTGAAATGTCTGACTCAAGAGTGAAACACAGGCTGAAAACGTGGATATGTGGACGAGAGTTCCTTCCCTGGACTTGAGGGGCAGGCTTTGGGTGCTTCATGGACTCCCTCAAATCGTAGACACCGTCTGAAGCATGTGAGCGCATGTGCGGCTTTCTAGGATTTTAGGTTCTCACAACGTCTCTTGGAATGAAAGCTGCCTGAGGGTTGAGGATGCGTTTCCCCTGCTTCCAAATCCTGAACATCGTTTCCTGAGACATCGAGCGTCGCCAAAACCTGTGCTTGCTGGTGCTGTGCTTGTCGTTTTCCAAAGTGCCTGTACCGCGCTCAACTGATTATTTTAATAAGATCAACTTATTCACTATTGTACAAGGGAAGAGCTGGGAAGAGAGAAAGAGAGGAAGACAGGGAGAGAAACCGATGTGTGAGAGAGGCAAAGACCGCTTGCACAGGGCCCCAGACGGGGACCAGCCTGCGACCCAGGCAGGTGCCCTGACCGGGAATCACACGGGTGAAACTGTCGCTTGCAGGATCAATGCTCAGTGCAACGAGCCACGCAGGTCAGCGCACCAAATTCGCCGTTTGAAACTAAATTGTCACTTGGCAGGGCCACGGACCCAGGAACTTTTTTACACTTTTACCCTGCTCTTGAAAGGTCTTAGTATTTCTGCTTTACCTCCCTCTCCCGCCAGGCAACACTCTGAAATGGAAATGGGAGAGAAGACCTGCCAACCCAGTTCAGGCTCAGAATGGAGACAACAGCGCACTGGCTGGGGACGAGGTAAAGAGCGATGCTGACACTGGAGGACAGCTCTGGAGGCTGGTCTGAGCTTGTAGGGTCAGCAGCAGGAGACACTGTTTACCCTGACCGTCAGGAGAAGTAAGTGCATGCGTGGCACTTACATGGATTCTATGTATGGCAGGTACATATGTGTGTTTGAGTCTTTCAAACTGGTGGCCGGGTGGGAATAACCGATGACATCAGAGGCTTCCGAACCTCCTGATTGGGAGGATCCATTCCGTGGCGCTAGGCAGCCCAGGTGGGCAACTACTTCTGTGATCGCCCACATTTACGGAAGGACAACAAGGAGCCATGGCTGACACTGACTCAAGTGCCAACTGTGACCACCTTGGCCCAGAGCCGAGCACCTCAGGGAGCCCGATGGAGCTCAGAGTTACTCGGGGGAACGCAGGACAATCAGGTGAGGAAACAGGGGGCGGCGGGATTTGGCACGGTTGACATTAAGGAGGAAGGGGGCCCTGAGCAGGCTGTGTGTGAAAGAAAGGAGAGATTCAGAGCACCACCGGATTACAGGAGATGACAGGAGCTGGGGACCAGGAGATCCCCATGAAAGGACAGCCTGGGAGGCAAGCAAGGAGGGATAGGAGATGAGATTCAAAGATGAGAGAAGGGAAGGGAAGAAACAAGGACGGTCCTTTTGTCCCCCTTCAATGGGAGAAATCCTCTCAAACGAGGAAGACCTTTGAGGACACAGAAGAATAACAGCAAGGTGAACATGGGGGGCGGTGGAGGGGCGGAGTATTGGATTCACCAAAGGAGGAAGATGAAAAGATGGCAGGGGAGAAGGCCGGTAGCCTATGAGACAAGAAAGAATGGAGGGGTTGGTTTCTAGGGACGGGGGGAGAGGTGGGGTGGAAACGAGGTCGGGTTTTGGTGACCAATAGCCGAATTTCAAAGGCAAAAGCCTTATAACGTACCCTGGGTTCTTAACTCAGGCGCCTGTGTGGAATCCACCACCGCTGCTCGGACAACCGCAGCAAAGCGGAAGAGGGGGCGAGCAGAGAGGCGGGGGGCACAGGAGGAGACTGTCCCCACGCCTAACAACACCTGGCTCGTGGAGGACCGGGACGGTCTCAAAATGACCCTGAAAAGGAAGCGCGGTACAACGGTCCAGAGAGAACACCAGGAGGCCTTTGCCAGGCTTCTCAGTAAGCAGATACCCTGGAGAGCCCCCTCCTAGCCTACTCTTAAGTCACAACTTTGAAGAACTATACTTTTCCAACAGAAAACAACTCCCTGCTGGTTGGTGGGCTCTCCTTCCTAGGTGGGCTCCCTATCGAGTCTCAGTGGGGACCCTTAGATTAGGCTAGACTTGAGGAGGGTTTGCACTGGGAATCACGTGGCCTGTGAGTATTGCACCCTCGGAGACTTCTGAGCTCTCACTGGCCTTTTGAATCTAAATACCTTCACGTGTGTAAGGGGAGAGAAGGAGGCCAACTTCACGCCTTGATGTGACTGTCAACAGACAAAGGACGGAATGGCTCTGGCATGAATGAGCAGGGCTGCATTCATGCGTGATGGGGGAGCAGCACTGAGTCGCTAAGATCTCAGTCACGCAGATAAGCTGCTGCCACCCTACGTGTCGCTCGGTCCCCCGGGACTGGGTGGGTGAGGGTGGTGACACACCTGCTTCCTTTCCCAGGGAACGATCTCCTCTATCCCTCTTCCTGGCAGCCTCACCCTTCGCCCCGCTCCTCAACCTTCCCCCAGAGCGGCACGCTTCCCCTCTTGAGCCCGGTACGCTCCCACGGAAACTCCGTTGCTGTCATCAGGCTCACACTTGCCCTCTCTTCACAGAGGACCCTGTCATCAAACGTTTCCTTGAGTGGGACGCGCAGCTGAGAATCTCAGATAAGGTGAGAGGGGTTCCTGCTCTACCATCGACCCTCGGATCAGGCGGCAGTTTCCTGAGCCCGCAGTTCCCCCCCCAACCTGCCTTCGGGGACCTAGGCGTGTCTCGCAGTGCGGACGGCAACCCTGCCTCTGCCCCGGCTCTTCTGGGACCTGAGCCCAAGGCTTGTCCCTCTTCTCTCAGCTCTTGGGGACTCCCCCTTGCTCCAGCTTCTCAGAGACCCTCCCGATGCCGGCCGGCCCAAACACAGAGCATCTCTGAGACCCTAGGCGCCTGCCATGCCGGGAGCATCAGCCTTTCCCTTATCCCGCTCTTCTTCCTCTTTCACAATGTGAGTCCTCCTGTGTGTTTTCCTCCTCTTCCCACCAGTACCTGCTCTCAATGGTCCTGGCCTATTTGAGCCGCGCCGTCCTGTTCTCCTGGCAGTACCGGCGCATCCACTTCTTCCTGGCCCTGTGAGTACCGTGCTGAACCCCATCAGTCACTTTCATCCTCTGGGGAGCGCGGGGACACGAGCGGGTCTCCGACCTCTCACCTGCTTTCCACCCCATTTCTACCGTGTACACTGGGGATGAACTTGATAGGACTGGACTACCGCGTTTCTTACACTGTTCTTAGGAAGACCCAACAACACCAATGTCCGTTACAAGACTGAAGAAACCACAAGAAAACATCAGGTCCTCACAAACATTTCACACCACCCTTCCCCTGAGTAAACAGGCTTGAGACGAACCGTTCCTAAGTCTTCTCCCCCACATCCCGCCACACCTCTCGACGACACCAAATGTCACGGTCTTTCTCCTCAAGGCAGGCCCCCGTCACATACCACAGATCGATTGTGAATACTCGCCCCGGGTCCCGGGCCGGCCTGTTCGGCTGTTTCGAGTGCCGTGCGGTCCACCGAAGTGTTGCGGGTTCGGTCGCGGTCAGGGCTCCTGAAGGAGGCGACCGATCCGGGTTTCTCGCTCACGTCAATGTCTCTCCCTCTCTCTGAATCAATACACATCTCCTCGGGGGAGGAGAACAAACAGTAAGACCCAGGGCTCTTTCTTACCAATCTCCCTGAATGGACTTCGAAACACAGCTCTAACCACTTCCCCACCCCCCCACCCAACAAGTCCACTGGCTCATGTTGTTCTCAACCGAGGCCAGAGTTCTCGCTGTGAAATCAGCTCTCTCTGCACCCTCCATCAAACCCGGGGACCACCCTGACACTCCCTTCTTCGTTTCGCTGCTCTTCCCAACACCCTTCCCTGACTGTATATTGTGCTTTCTGTCGCGGTACTTTTACACGCATGTAACTGAAAGACACAATCTCCTCTGAAACTAACTCAAACGCCAAAACCTTCGGACCTCCTCACTTCTGCACCCCGGTAGCCAAGGAAAAGCATTGCTAATTTAAATAAACAAACAAACAAAAAGCACATATATATCAACGGGTTCTTAAAACACTCGGCACCCTCCTCTTCATGTCGCACAATCTGTATGACATTGAGTCTCTGAGGGCATCAGTTTTGCACTTGACGAGGACACAAAGCGTTCGGTCATTCGTCCTATGAAACCTTACAAAGTGCACCTCCAGGGCCAGGGAGTGTGAGGATGGGAGCATTCAGAAGGGCCCCTGAGGGAATGCGCCAAGGAACCCAGTCCTGCCTCAGTCACTTGGTAGGAAACCGTGAGGACTGAGATGGGCCAGTCGGCTCCTGCCCGCAGGAGCTGTCCAGGGGCTCACACGACAGGGAGACGGGTGTGCGCGCGCACGGCAGGGTCAACGAAGGGGGTGGGCTTCCCCACTCAGTTCACTGTATCTGCATCGTCAAGGTAGGAGAGGGGCCCTTCAGCTGCCTGCTCAGCAGGGGCTTCTTGTGCCTGGGAGGCGCTCTGCGACCCTGCATGGGGCTCCTGCGGGTCCTGTGTGAAGGCCGTCCTGCCTGCGTCCTCTCTGGGAAGCTGACTGCAGGCAGGGCCCCTCTCCGTCTGCTCTCAGCTGACACCCTGATGGCTTTCCTCAGCTACCTCGCCATTGACATGGAAGAGGACCGCTGCGCCCCTAAAGAGGCCATCATTTTCTTCCTCTACGGGAACAACAACCGCGCCTGGCGTCCCATGTTCCAGAAGCAGCGGTTTGAATTCTTCCGCTCCATGGGCTACAGGGCATGGGTCACCAAGGAGGAGTGTGAAGAGGTAGGTGGGCGGCGGGGCTCTGGTGGAGGGCGGTGCCGGGCTGCGGAGGGAAAGGGTCCTGGGCCTCACAGCTGGGACTGGGGGGGTGAGAGAGACGGGGGTGGGGGGAAGGGGCGGACAAGGGGAGGGTCGTGGGTCCACCTGGAGAGCCCTCACCTTTTCAGGGACTCTTTGTCTTTCCAGATCCAGGCCTTCGATCCCCAGCTCTGGGTGTGGCGGCGAGACCGTGCCCTCCTTTCTCAGACCCCGAAGGCTAAGGTAGGTGTGAACGGAGGGAGGGCTGTGTCCCCACGGGTGCAGACGGAATCATCTGTGGACCCTGGAGGAAACCCGACACATTTAACTGCGCCGCCCATGATCGTCGACCCCATCCCTCTCCGTCACCCTGCCACACGTCTGAAGCACACCCACCAGGCACACAGCCAGGCATGTGCCGGAACTCCTTTAGCTTTACCTTGTCCCAAAAGCACTTCCCCTGCCCTTCCATTCTAAACGATAGCTTTGCGGAATAGAGTTCTTTATGAAACAGGGCATGAAACGCACTCCTGGTGTGGCAGGGCCGCTCCCCACTCCCGGCTCCACTCTCTTTCTCTTGTCTTCAAACTTTCCGCTGCTGTGGCAGGAAGGCGACAGCCTGGAGAGCAGGAAGGCCGCCTGCCCCTGGCCTGCGCTGGCCTGACTGGGACATCCTTCGAGCACACTGTCCTCGGCACCAGGTTGGTGTCTCAGACCCCAGGCTGGGGAGAAACCACGGGAACCAGCCCCTCTGGGCCAGCACTGCCCATCCCTGGCCTTGGTTCAGAATGCACCGACCCTCTGCTGGGCAGAGCTGGGATTCTTCCCATCTGAGAAGTGGGCGGCCTCTTGGGAGCCTATCTCATTTCACCGGCCTTCTCCCAACATCCCCTAAGGGGCGCCACGCCACTACCACTTCTCGGTGAGGTGGCTCACGCAGTCCTCGGTGCATTGGACGGTCTCTTTGACATTCTCTCACAGCAGAGTCTCCGGCTCGGTGCAGCAGGCATTCCTCCGGGTGCTTCTCAGTCACATTCGGGGTTCATTCACTGAGGCTGCTTTCACCCGCGGCAGCAGCTCGGCTCACGTTCTCCAGCATGATCTTTCCAAAGGATGGTTTTCCTCCAATGATGTCTTGTCTCCGGTCCCTGAACAGCCACCAGACAGCCTCCTCTTCTCAGGAAACCAGACACGTTGTTTCCCAGAGGAGAGGCAAGGCCTGCAGGGAGTGGCCTCGAGCTCACTGTGCTCCCTGGGAGCTGGCCTGGCTCTGTGGGAAGGGAGGCGGACAGGTTGCCACACTCCTGGGGCCTGGGTCTCCACCCTGCACTCGCATGAGTGGCCACCCCACCTGGGGAGCACTTGTGAGCCTGCAGGGTACCTGGCACCTACTGAGAGCTCAAGCTGAAGATGAGGCAGACACGGAAGCCATTGTCCGCGCGCTCACACTAAAAAGCCTTCAAAGGCAAGAAGCTGATGAGCATGTCTCGAGCTACTACTGTGACCAGGGTCCTGAGGCCTCGCTTGGGTCCCATGGTGCTGTCATGTGAGCCAGCAGGGAGGGCGGGTCAAGAGCAGCAGCCACAGGGCTGTGGTTTCGCTGCCCGGTGTGTTAGCGGCTCAGCGCACACGGCTGGGTATCTGTTTATTTCATTAAAATAAAGTTTTCTTTTTATTAACCTTGGGGAGAGAATGAGTGATATCAACGTGGATCGTTGTTCCACCTATTTATGTATTCACCGGCTGCTTCTTGGATGCGCCCTGATGGGGGATCGGACCCACAACTTAGGCACACAGGAACGCCACTCTAAGCAACTGAGCCTCTCACCCAGGGCACGCACATGGCCGTTCACAGTTAAAATCAAGGGTACAAATATCAAAATTCAGAACCTCAAGTGCAGTGACCACATTTCATGTGCTCAATAGCCACATGTGCCTTTTGGCTCCTCTACTGAAAGGTACTGATCTAGAATATGCCACTGTAGAAAGTTTGCCCGGATGGAGCTGTATTACACGGTACTTGCTCAGTAAATAGTAAGGCACAGAGAAGGGATAAAGAGAGTAGCAGGAAAAAAGAGAAGAGGGGGGTAGATGTTGCTTTGTGCTACCAGACTGGAGACCGAGGTGCCACGGATCACGGGAACAACTTTCCCAAAACCCCTTCACAACTGTTTGGAACACATTCTGCCCAGAAGGTCTCAGAGGTCAGGGCGTTACCTGGAGACAGCAGTCCGCAGCCACAGCAGACAGCAGGTAAAGTCGAGGCCAAGCTGGGCCATGGAGCAGCAGCTTCCAGTCCTGGCCTCTGAGGAAGTGCCAGACCAAAGGCTTGCAGACAGCGCCCTCTTGTGGCTCCTCGCGCCAGCTTCAAGAAAACACACACAGGCAGGGAATGCTGGGGCTCAGGTCTCATAAACTACACAGCACCCTGATGGGTGGGGTCACTGCAGCAAAGCTGCCACTGCATTAAGGACAGGTGGCTGTCACTGCCCTGGAGCACATCTGGACCGATTTCTGAACGATGGGACCAAACCCTCCCCCATACCTGGAACAAAATCACCACTGCCGCCACTGAGGCCCAAGCGCCACGTTCTCCACAGCACCTCCCCTGCCACGTTGTCTGCCGTAGCCTCTGAGGGGGTCTCCCTTGTCCACTCGCACCTTGCATCCCAGGCCATCGATTCGGCCATAATGCCTTTTCCCAAACACAAGTGTGACGCACTTGTGATCTTCTAAAAACCCCCCACTGTCTCGCCCCAGCTCCATCTTCTATCGCCGTCCCCTCCCAAGCATGAGTCTCCTACATGGCTTGCACACCCCGCACTGTCACCTGGCGGCCTCCACACGGTGTGCCTCTGCCCAGACATTCTGTTCTCACCCTTCACTGGTGGAAAATGAGACTCATCTTCAAGTCTCAGCTCAGATGGCCCTGCCCCTCGGAACATTCCCTCACCCTCAAGACCCAGTCAGCGTGCCTTATCTTATCGATGGTTCCTCATCCCAGAGCCTGAGGCAAGGGCCGAGGACCAGGGTTTTAGTGGGAGTAATCCAGGCGGGCTGGTAAGGGAGGGCGGAAGTGAGACAGGGAAGGAAAGGAGCCAGGATAAAGGACATTTCCAGAGGGGGACTTTGGAGGGGGACATTTCCTGGCGCCACCGCAGGGATCTCCAATGTCACAGCCCTTGGGGTCACCCGGGGAGCCTGCGGAAGCCGTACCCAGCCCGCTACCCATTACGTGAGAATCCGCAGGGTGGAGCAAGGGCATCAGTGTTTTCTCTGTGTGGGAAAGACGAACTGCTTACAATCTCCTGAGACCCAGCTTGGGTGCGTCTGGGTCAGGCCTGAGGACCTGGATTCCCAAACACATCCTGGGGAAGCGGTGCTGTGGTCTGGGCCCTACCAAGGAGCCAGGGTGCCTGCCGCCCAAGTCGTGCAACTCCAAGGCCCGCCTGACAAATCCGCGCAGGGCTGAACCCGCCCGGTGGCCCGAGGACTTACCGTGATCTTCGTGGCCCTGGCATGCTTCCCATGGAAGCTGAGCACGACACTCTCCAGGCCGTGGCTGCCGTAGGTGCCTTTGAAGAGGCCCGGCCTGATGAGGTCCTCCGGGTGGCTGGGCGGGAGGTAGATGCGGCGGCAGGTCAGGCCGTTGCTGCGGGGAGGGTGACGGGAGAGCGTGGCAGAGCCGCACGGGGCTGCAGCGGTGCAGAGCCCGCACCTCCCCGCCCCACCGCGGGGCCCAGGCCGTGTGGCTGACCTAGGATGCCACATCCGTAGGGAGCAGGGGCACCCCATGTTCCCGAGCCATGCTCACCCCACCCACAGGTGCACAGCACCCTCACACCTTCTCTGATTCCAATGAGGCTTAACCCTTTGAGCGCCATGCGTCACTGTTAAAGTTTGTAGGAGAAATGCCATGTTATTTTGCTCAGAAATGCAGTTGATGGAAAATGTCTATAAGAGCATTATTCATGGGCTGAAAATTTCACGACATGTAGTAAATACCCCCTTCTTTTGTAAGCCGTGTCCTTTGACACCATTTAGCAAAAAGTTTACTGCATTAAAATTATTTTGTGACAACAATTATTTTAGAAAAAAAACTCTTTCCTTCAATATGGCTTTTGAAGTATAATATGTGGCATAAGATAAAACCGATGATTACAATCTGAAGAAACACTGCGCTACAATGATAACAAGCACTTGTCCAAGGCGATTCTTAGAGCAGGAAAAAGGGGCTATCATTTAGTAGTCTCAGGGGTATTGAAAAAACAACAGTGAGGAATGGTGTGGTTGGAAAGAACAAATGCTTTTAATTGGATGCAGAACCAGTGGAGAGGTCCAACTAGTGACTCTTTGGGGAGTGACATACAGCACCACAGCCTAAACAACACACAGAAGTAGTGGGGGTAGAGCCCTGTTTCCTCCCATTTCTCCTGCTCTGTACGGACACGGGCTTGTAGCTACAGACACCATGGCAAACTCGCTGGCACCAAGACCGGGAAGAGAGAGGAGGCCTGGCCCCTTGCCCGCACACGGCTGCCGTACCTAAGGGAGCCCGAGCACACACTCACCTGGATGTGGCCGTTGTGCGGCCCGCTGTGGCCATACATGCACTCCGCCGTGGGTCGATTTCTTCTCCGTCAGGTGAATTCTAAACCAGGGCTTGAATCGCATGGGGTCATCCACATCAGGGCCATGGGGAGGCAGGTACATTCAACCGATAATGAATGAGCCGTCCCACCTGTAGGAAGGACAAGGGCGCACGTCCACAGGAGGGTTACCTGAGGCACCAAGGCAGAGGTTCCTCACCCGCAGCTCTTCACAGCGACCACCCACGTCTGCATGCTCCAGGCCCACGGAGCACCTCAGGGCCAACACACATCAAGATACCCCTGATCTATCACAATGGGACAAGCATGGCCCTGCCCATCAAGTGCTTGTTCATGACAGAGTCGTTATCTAATGAAAAACAATGTGAGCCCTGGCTACTGTGGCTCAGTGGATTGAGTGCCCGACTGCAAACCAAAGGGTCACCGGTTCCATTCGCAGTCAGGGCATAGGCCTGGGTTGGGGGACAGGTCCTCAGGTGGGAGCGTGTGAAAGGCAACCACACATTGATGTTTCTCTCCCTCTCCTTCTCCCTCCCTTCCCTTCTCTCTAAAAATAAATAAATATTTCTAAAAGTCAATGAGACTATACTTAATAACAGTGTATTTGATCACTGAAATTTACTGAGAATACAACTTCAACGTGAGATGATGGATACGTTAACTACCGGTAGCTAGATGGTGGGACCATGCAGTGTGCCTTAGAAATCTTACATTTTTGTCAATTATATCTCAATACAGCTGAAAAATGAACTCTTTAAATGCAAAAAAAGCAGTTAGACCTGAATCCAAGAAAGCCTTTTAGAAAGGGGAGGCAGCTAAACGACACGAGGAAGAAGCGGAATAATCTCCTAAGTGATGCCCAATAAATAGGGCAACTGACCTGAGAAAAAAACGGGGTGCTGATTTCAACAGGACATCACGAGCAAAACACACAACTACAGCGTGCGGGCCTGCTTTGGGTCCCGATTGGAACGAACCAGCTGTCAAAGGCAGTTTTGAGACTATCGGGGAACCTTACATATGCACAGGGTCTCAGGTAATGTCAAGGAATTACCGCTACTTTTGCAAGATGTGATAAGAACGTGGTGCATATGTAGGGAAATACCCACATTTGTAGAGATCCACATTGAAGGATGAACACATGAAGCAACACAGGCCTGGGATTTGCTTGAAACCTCCTAAAAACAGAACGGCAAGGGGCAGAGACAGAGGCCACAAACTTGGCGCACTACCAGTAACTGCTGAATCCCGGTGGCAGGCATTGGCAGTTCATGCTACCATTCCCGCTATTCTTGTGTGTTTGAACCAGTGACAGATAGAAAGGGACAGAACTCAGATCAAAGGACACGCAGTCCCCACACACACGCTCAGCACAAATGCACCCACATTCTCAGTGCAGGGACACGGACAGCCCGGTCGGGAGGACCCCGTAGTCGCTCCTGCCTGCCCAGGAAGAGCCCAGATCTACAGCTTCTAGCTCTAGCCACGGGAGGAGAGAACTTACTCACTCCTGTGGCTGCCTGTCTGAGACGAGAGCCAGTTGCTGTTATTCAGTCATGGCATCCATTTCCCCTGCTTTGAGAAGCTTCTTTTTATTCATTTTTATGACTCACTGCCAGTATGAAAAACAATTCTCACCCCCACCCCCCACCCACCCCACGACTAAAAAGAAAAACATACGCCCACGCTGGGAGCTGTTGGGTTGTCCCTGAGAAAATGCTTTAATAGCAAGGCTTTTGCCCAGTGATATCAAACGTAACATATGTAAAGTGTGTTTCTTAACGAACGCTCCCACCAAAGAATATAAAGCCATACTTATCCCCGTGCAAACCCCACTCGGTGAGCAACCAGAGTCCCCAGGTGGCCCGTCTGGACCACGCTCGGAAGAGCCACACTGAGGCTGTCCGGGGCCGCTGAGAGGCAGACCCACCACTGTTACATGGCGAGCAGCCGGTCTCCCGGACTGGGCTTCTGGCCTGAGCCAGCGAGAAGGGAAGCAGGGGCAGAACACCAGCGCTCCCCGGGGCACCCGACTGTTTCCACTGGGACATCAGCTACAGCAACACCTGGGCCCAGGCGCCTGCCCGGAGCTGCCAAAGTATTAACCGCACATGCCTGGCCCTAGCGTTTCTGTTCAGGAGGCCCTGTTCAGGGCACATGCACACCTCACGGTGGGGGAGAAGCTGCTCTACAGAGAACCACCTAGGGCCGCGAAAAATAACTGATGAGAGGTTCCTTGTGATTGCTCCAATGACATATAGCAAGCAGCTGACTTGCCCCTCGGGTAGAAAAGGCACTAAGTTCCATCCACATGGGGCAGCAGTCCTGACTTCACAAGAAACCACACATGAAGAGAAAAGAAAAGAAAAGAAAAGAAAAGAAAAGAAAAGAGTTCACACGCGAGGCTCTCGGACTCACCACCACATTCAGCAGTCCTCCACAGGGCCCGATATCCGGCTGCCACAACCCCGAGATGTGTCTGTATCGGTGGAGCACTACAGGAAGAGACAAAGCGGGTCTTCATTTTAGAGCCAGCCAGTCTTCACTTGACAGTGCATCAGGGGACAGGGCAGGAGGGGGAAGACAGGACTATGAAGAAATTACAAAGGCTTGTAACAGCCTTGCACACAAGGAATTCAGCAAAGCTTACCTACAAAACTTCCTAAAGAATTCTAAGAATGAAAACGTCTTTGAAAAGCATAGTAAAACAGACAACGGAGTCCTTTGGAAACCCAGCCTCAGTGTGAGCAGCTCCAATGACAGGGAACTGCTGTCTTGCAAGACATGGACTGAGCTGAGCGCCTTTGTGAAATGACGAGCCTCGCGTCCGTTTACACAGCTGAGGGGGCACGGGAGTCCTTAAGAGGTGGCGGCAGAGCCCACAATGTCATGGCACTGTACATTAAGAATTAAGTTGGGTCTTCTCTCTTTTTTTAAAAACATCGCACTTCCCCACCTGATTTCAAAAGCAAGGCAACCGTATTCACTGAAGACGACTGGAGAGAAGGAAACCCAGTGCCAACCTGAAATCTCACTAGAGAGAGGACCAGCTGCAGTAAACCTTTTGGAAAATGTCCTTCACTTCAGTTTTCCTCTGCCTTTGCACACGTACTTGTTCGGTGAAAGCTGACTGAATTAATGGGCAACCAACTCACGTAAAGCCCTGACTGCCAGGCGTAGGGTCTGGGGTCTCTGTGCAGGCACTGTGTGGTAGGTAACGTCGTGTACCAACTGGACTGGACCACAGGGTGCCTAGACACTTGGCCAAACATGATTGCACATGCGCCTGGGAAGGTGCTTCTGGCTGAGGTTAACACTTATACCGGCGGACTGAGTAAAGCCGACCGCTCTCCCCACTGGGGTGGGCCTCGTCCAGTCAGGTGGAGACCTGAGTGCAAGGCTGATCTCCCACCAGTAAGAGGGAACCCCTCCTGCCTGGCTGCAGGAGCTGAGACATGGCTTCTCTAACTACAACAAGATAATAACCCTCCTGTGAATGAGGGGGGATTTCCTCCTCCTGCCTGACAGCCTTGAGGTGCACACTGGCTGAAAGTGGCCTGTCCAGCCTCACTGTATACCAAACTCCTTCTATCTACTAGAGCAATTTGGAGCACTGCCAGGATTCTAGGTTAGAACCTCAAAGCCAGAGCCCTACAGGTCGTTATTTTCAAGTTCAAAATGCACTTCAACAGTCACCATCAATTTGCACACAGGGACACGTGGTAGGTATGTCATAAGGACAGCACATCGCCCCATGATGCTTCCACCTTCTTACACACACAGATTAGTAAGATAACACATGGCCTGATATGGAGAAAAAGAAACACAAGTGATACTGCAAAAGCCACTAATCTGAGGCCACAAAGCTCCTGACAGTCCCAATCTGCAGCCTCAGGTGATGCTGACTTGCTTCTCTCTAGGACAGCGTCGTGCACTCGGTCAAGACTGTGGATCCTTTCTGGTCCAGCAGAACACGGCCTAGAGGCTTTGAGAAGACCAGGGGGACACGGGCCCTCAGTAGCTCCAGGAACGGAGCGAACGGAGGAGGAGGAAACAGTGCAAGGTCCCAGGCACCTCGCAAACCAATCGTCACAGCGCTTCTCTGGAACGTCTGGGTAACAACAGAGAAGAAATTCCAAGCTGCACTGCATCAGAACATTTTAGGAGCACTGGGATACTGGGGCGTAGAGAGGTTTGAAATTAGGGTTGAAATGACTGTTTTTTCCCCTCAAATACTTTATTTATTTATTTTTAGAGAGAGGGGAAGGGAGGGAGAAAGAGAGGGAGAGAAACATCCATCTGTGCTTGCCTCTCATGCACGCCCGATGGGGACCTGCCTCGCAACCCAGGCCTGTGCCCTCACTGGAAATTGAACGGGCCACCCTCTGGTCCACAGGCCAGCGCTCAATCCACTGAGCCGTGCCAGCCATGGCTCTCTTTTCACACATTATATATTTTTTCCTCATACTCATGGAGGCAAGAGACCACTCAGTTTAAATATGTCCACAGAGAAATGCAGCCAATGCTTACCCACATCGTATTTTCATTATGTTTTCTGGATCTTCCTAATTTCCTACAACACAATGACTACTCCATTTTTATAACTACACCCAAAGCGTAGAGAGGACAGCAATCTCCAGTTAGAACGGTGCCTTCTAAGCTGTTGGCTATCAGCAGCTGGGGGACATCATAACACGTGGCTAAAGTCCAGAGGCCCTGGAAGGCGTGGTGAAAAGTCTGGACTCACGATACATTCTTACAAGCTACAGAAAACGTCCGACCACAACACACGCCCAACACAACTCCAGGCACTTCCTAGCTCCCAGCCCCCGAGCCTCCCTCCCACACGTGGGTCACAATTCCATTCTCGGTCTTGGCTATCAGTTCCAGAGACACTGTTGTTCTAGAAGAATCCCGTGGCAAATGTATGACATAATGACCCTCTAAGTGCTTGTCCACTGCATTTAAAAGCCCGTGCCAGGCTGTTCCCGTCAGCACAGCCATGGCGATTGATCGACAACTCTCATTAAGAAGTGCTACGTCATGTTCTCTTCCACGGGCCTGGAGAAGGCACCGTGGCTCACTGACTGCCAAGCAGAGCGAGAGCGGGGCCGTCTAAGACAGAATGTTCTAGAGAGGCTGCTTCCAACAGGTTTTGGAGGAGAACACAATTCATGCCTTCAGATTTGGCCCACCTCACCCCCTTGTGGCCCGGCTCCTCCTGACCGCTTATACACACTCCTGACGAGCCCCCTCGCCACTGGTCTTCACTCAGGCAGCTCAGCTCTGGGCCCGACGACACAAGCACTGTGGGCTGTGCACAGCGCTCAGACACTGCCCCCAGCACGCCCACCAGTCCTGGCGTCTCCACACTGACTCCTGGGGGGTTCCCCGCAATAAGTAAAATGGGACAAGCGAGCTCGTCAGCCGCACGTCCAGAGCCTGGCAGGGCTTAGGAGAAACGCCACAGATGACTCTATTCCTTGTGTTCCGAGTAGGTTTTATTAGAAACCGTGCCCTTATAAGACTCAGAAGTGGGTCTCGTCCACACAGGCGATGCCGACACAGGGCCCACTCAGCGGGGCTGAGGTCATAAGCAGCAGCGGGTCCCTGCAAGCAGATGTTTTTAACATCTTTCTTGACAACTGAAATTCACACTCTGCATCTCAGCTCAACCTAATAAAAACTGGAGATAGCCTTAATCATCATGGAATATGGCTTAGGAAAAGTTCCAGAGCCCAAGTAATGTCCATCAAGAGGAATCCGGTTCTAAATAATTAACTCTTTCTACGGCGTTTTGTCTCACGTGCATGTGGGTACAGGTACGCAATTTCTTCAGATTCACATATGCTGTCTAAACGCAAGTGACTACTGAAGCCTAGGACAAACCACTTACACTACCTTTTGGAATACAAGGGCTTTAGGGCTTCGACCCTGCTCTCTCCGCTCGGCCTTAATAAATAATAGGTGCTAAGGTATGCATCAGAGCGATCGTGCTGGTACTACCCCAAAACACAAAAGATGCTGCAGAAACCTGGCCCGGCCCAGCCCACCGCTCAGGTACGACGCTGGTTACGGCCACCCCACAGGGAACAGAGCGGAAAGGTGAAAAGACAGCACAAGCCAAGGGCAGCTGGCTCTTAGGACCAAAGCGTCCGCGTGCCGTGAGTCAGAGGTCCCTCCCCATGCAGCTTCTCACCATGCTGCCCTGCCAAAGCCAAAGCAGCAGGAGGTACATACGGCAGGTGTACGCATCTCTGTACCTCATGTGCTCGTAACCGGGAGGAATTTTCACGAAACGTCCTGACCTCACGCGAGGGTTTACACCTGAACAGACACAGCAGGGAAAGGGCTAAGGATGGTTCCACTTTCACGATGGTATAAATAGTTTTCATATGACTCAACACCCTTTCCCTCTCTGCCATCGCACTCAATCCCTGGTACCTTGGGAGGCAAGCACTTGTCAAAAATGAGAGGCCTGGCTGGAAAGAAAATGTGCTAGATCTTCATTTTAATCAACAGATTCACACCAGAAACTCATGAGGGAGGGCAATCTTGGGACACTCTCTTCCTGTCCCTGTCATGGATCCATGGAGCTCACAGCAGAGGGCGCAGCCTGTGGGCATTTAGAGTGGCTCTTTTGGGAACCCTTGTGCCCCGGCTAAGATATCCAGCTTGTATAATGTATGCCTAGTGTTTTCCTCTGCTTGTGCTCGTTCTGCTGTTGAGTATGGAGGATGTCTGCCAGCTCCTAACTCAGACCCTTCGCTTCTGAATCAAGGCTGGCTCACGCTCCCACCTATGCCAGGGAATAAGGGTGAGTTGCCTTCAAAAGCAAACTCACAAAAATATGCTCCTGCATTGTGAAACCTGCTTTCGTTGGGGGCAGATTAAACACTTTAGGATACCAAATGAAGATAATATAAATTATTCTCTGAATTTCCCAACCGTTTTCAAGGGGTCAAGAATAACCAGTCAAAAGAAACCTCCAGATAGCCTCCTTTGTCTGCCCACATCCCCGCACGCACGTGTGTGTGTTCACCTCGTCATGGCCCTTGTCCCCAGTCTGTTGCTCACATCCTGACCTACCCCTGACCACACCAGTTCCTGCTCCCCAGAAGTCCCTACCCACCTACGGAGAAGATTGTTCTTTGACGTGACTGTGTCTGTCCCACAGGTTGGACCTGAGCCAGAATGGAGGCTCATTTCTGCAAACACCTCTCAGAGACTGGTTGATCAGAAATGATCTTCATTTAGATTTAAATCGGCATCCTCCATAGTCTCCTGCTGTGTACTGGTTCCCAGAACAGGTGCTTGTCCCACCCGGGCCAAACATGTAATTACCTATACCTGGCTGCACTCATGTACTAGTACCTGTGACTTTCACCCCTCTTTCCTATGTCATTCTTTGGTGCTTGCCAAGTGGTGTGGGGATCCATTTCATTCTTCAGCTGCCCCAGACGTACCTCATATGTAAGTTTGGCCAGCCTCTGCTTCAGTCTGCTCCCTGCTCTCCCTTACAGAGGTAGATTTTCCTATCTCACGGCTTTTCCCTGGGTCTGCGTGCACAAACACCAGCTACCTGCCCGACCCCCTACACTCACAGCCAAGACGTGCTCTGCAGGGGCCTTATTGACCACGTATGCTGTCCTCTGGGGGTCACAGCCTGTAATGCCTGGGACACGTGAGCACCTGCCTCCCTCTACGATGCTATTTGGAGTGCTCGCACTCTTTTTTCCTTTTTGAAGATTTTATTTATTTACTTTCAGAGGGAGGGGAAGGAGGGAGACAGGGATGTGAGAGAGAAACATTGATTGGTTGCCTCTCACATGCCCCCAACTGGGGACCTGGCCTGCAACACACGCATGTGCTCTGGCTGGGAATCGCACTGGCGACCCTTCAGTTTGCAGGCCGATGTTCAATCCATTGAGCCACACGGGCCACGGATGACAACCATTTCCATGCTGCTCTAAGATGACATCATCAAATAGCCTCACAACACTCAAAAAGCAGTTATCAAAGAGAAGAACTGGTCATATTATTCATAAAAGCCAGCTGGTCGTCCCTAAGAGTCACACAACTTTTCTTGAGTGTGTGTACACAGGGACTGGTGTAGCGAGCTTGGTTCTAACTCTAAAGAGATTTAACACACTGAGCTATGGACAAATAACAGAGGAACTGAGGGTACAGCCAGGACCACGCGGGCTCCCACAGGATAAAGGCGGGGAGGGCACCGGCGGAGCACCAGCTTCCTGCCCCTGAAATTCTGGGCTTTAGAGGAATCACAGAAGCGTTGTTCTCGCCCATGAGACGAGAGGACAGCAAGGGTTACATTTCCAGGAGAGATGACCACTCGGGCCTCCCCAACACACTTCCTCTGGAGGGACACACGTCTCCTGGGTTGGTGAGATGTGAAGCAGGGGCAAGACAAGAAACTAAAGTCTGGACGTGCACAAGGCAGGAGGATCGGAAGATCCTGAGCAGATCGGCCTTGCGGTGGGACCCGCAGTCAGGGGGGACAGCAGCGCCGGAGGCAGCAGCCAGCATGAGAATCATTCTGAGGGCAAGGGTGAAGCCCAAGGACCACAGGAGCAGGGGGAGGGGATGCTAGGAGCTGGAAGAACTGCAGAGGAAATGTGGCAGGGCAGACGGGTCCCGACAACAGCCTGAGGTTCCCTGAGGCAGACAGGAGGGGGCAAGAGCTTGGAGCGCACAGCTGAGCCACCCAGAATGGCGCATGGACGTGGAAGGCCCATGAAGAACTTACAGTCGTTTGACAGGAAATCGCCCCAAATGTCACCAAATCCCAACCCAGAAACACTAGCCAATACAGCACTCCAAAATGGCCATGTGATCACAGCGTGGAGAGTCTCTGGTGCGATGCGGAAGCAACAAGACAATGAAATCGGCCCAGCTATAGGGACTGAACGTATCTCCCCACACAGTCAGCTGCTCTGCAGGAACGCCACGCTCTACCTGTGCTGGTGGCGCAGCCACGTGAAGGAGGGGCACCTCACAAGGGGAGTCTCAGAGGAACAGACCCACGGAAATGACTGAATACATAAAGGCACCAACTAGCCCCCAGACCGGGAAGAAAGCCGGAGTGCTTCAGCGCCCAGTCAGCAGCCTGGCCCACAGCGAAGCCCCACCGCCCTGCCTGCCTACTTCTCTGTCCCCAACCACACATGTTTCCATGGAGGAGCGCGGCCCTCAGTTCCTGGGGGAGGTACTTGGTAAGAGGACATCACCTGCTCCGCTTTCAATTGACAACAGGGTAGGAAGCGCTAAAGCAAGTAATAACCACAATCTTCCGAGACGGGCTTAAGGGGAACGATGGTCCTTTTCAGAGAGGTGAACAGGTCAACTTCGGGCCCAAGAGAACGGGGTCGCCACGACTTTCTTACTCTGTTCTTTCATCCCCAGTCCTGGGTGCTAATGATGCACGCCACACCCAACAAGGGGGTGAGTGAGCAGGCTGCTCCCTGTGACCCCGCTGCTCCTGGGCGACATCAGCCTTAACAGGAGCCTTCGCAGCCCCCTCCAAAGGGGCACAGAGGAAAGGCTGGCTGGGGAGGCATTTGGGGCTCGGGACACTTGGTGCACTCACGGAGCGTTGCTCACGACTCTACAAAGTAACAGAGCAAAGGACAGAAATGGCGGGCTGGGGGACTGGGAGGCTGGGAGAGGGGCAACACATGGAGAGAAAACTGAAGGAAAGACCACCACAGGGCTGGAGCCGGATGCTGGGCTGGAGTGGGGAGCGGGCCCACAGGCAGCCCCGTTAGCTGAGGGCCTCAGCGGGAGGCTCACGGATGCATTTCTCACTTCCTATCCGCCATCCGCGCATCCAGTCAGGCTGTCGGCCCAGAAACCAAAAGAACGGACCCCTGCAAGCACCCCAGAGCTTCTTCCTAGGGCAGACAAGTTTCTCACATCTAAAGAAGTGGATACCTAATATCCTCCGACGGGATGAAAAGTAAGGGTACAGACACGCCTAGAAAAGCGAGAAGAGAGCCACCCACCCAGTTTGGGCACTGTAACTACCAGTGCTGGCTTTAAAACATCAATCATAACATTAAGATTAAGGTGTCTAAAAATTACACTGAATTTGGGGACAAATTACTTCATTATCCATCGTTGATGCTCATGCTGTCTGGACTTAGAACAAAGTTAATCATGGATCATATTAATTTAGGCTTTGCAAAGATGTCTTGACAAGACAGACCAATGATCTCCAGCTTCTACAACTTTTCACAAAAACCACGCTCTGGAAAAAGAAACATTTGCTAAGCAACACAGTAAAGAAATCAGAACGAAAAGGAAACAAACTGCTAGAAGGCAGAGAATTTGCTTCCTCTGTCTGGTTTCTTTCACTTCACGTAACCCCCTCGAGGCCTATATCCCCACTGTCCCAGATGGCTGCATTCCGTTCCTTCTCCTACTTGAGTAACGTGCCACTTGAAAAGGACATCTCACGTCTTCTGTACCCGCTCATCCACTGACGGACCCAGGTTCTTTCCACACCTCGGCTCTGCCGAATAATGCTGCAACAAACCGGGAGGTGCCCATAGCTCTTCCAAGTTCTCCTTTCATTTCCTTCCAAGAAATTCCCAGACCTGGAATTGCTACGTCATAGAATGTTGAGGAGCTGCCATACCGTTTTCTGGAAGAACTGATGGGACTTCACTCAGGGTTGGTACAAGCAGATTAGAAACATGGACGTGAACAAATAAAAAATACAACTTCGGGTACATCCTGACTGTCTCATCCAAGTGTTCAAATGATGGATCAGAAGCACGACTCACGGCCCAAGGGTGGAAACAACCCGAGTGTCCATCAGCCCATGGATGCAGCAACAAGATACGGTTTCTATAATCGATATCATCCATCCTATAAAAAGAAGGAAATTCTGGCGCATGCAACAACATGCATGAACCTTGAAACCTTACGCTGACAAAATAAGCCTGAAATAAATGTACAGACACTATAGGATTCCACCGATACGGGTTCCCTACAGTAGTCAAGCTCCTACGGACAGGAGGCGCAAGGGTGGCTGGCTACCAGGACCGGGGGAGACGGATAAAAGTTCATCTTTGTTGGGTGCAGAGTCTCAGTTTGGGAAGACGACAAAGTTCTGCGGACGGACGGCGGTGACTGTAGCACAAGGTGCATGCGTTCGATACCCGCGAATTTAACCTCTGTTGTGGTTACAACGGTAAACTGAGTATGTTATTTCACCACAATAAGAAAGCAAGGGAGGGAGGGAGGGAGGATAAACAAAAGGAAGTAAAGGGTTCCGTGCCCAGGAAAACAGGAGAGCTGTGAGGCTGGCAGGTGGTTCAGAAACAGCATCCGCTGACCCTGCGGCGTAACGGGTTGGTCGGTACCTTTTCTGCATCTGCCCTCCCCACCTGCACAGGGAACATTCTGTTCTGTCTTCAACTGGAGACCTTTCCACTTAAGTCTTCCTGTGTGGGTGACATTTCATTCATAGGGTACCTGAGCGGTAGTGAAATGTCTGACTCAAGAGTGAAACACAGGCTGAAAACGTGGATATGTGGACGAGAGTTCCTTCCCTGGACTTGAGGGGCAGGCTTTGGGTGCTTCATGGACTCCCTCAAATCGTAGACACCGTCTGAAGCATGTGAGCGCATGTGCGGCTTTCTAGGATTTTAGGTTCTCACAACGTCTCTTGGAATGAAAGCTGCCTGAGGGTTGAGGATGCGTTTCCCCTGCTTCCAAATCCTGAACATCGTTTCCTGAGACATCGAGCGTCGCCAAAACCTGTGCTTGCTGGTGCTGTGCTTGTCGTTTTCCAAAGTGCCTGTACCGCGCTCAACTGATTATTTTAATAAGATCAACTTATTCACTATTGTACAAGGGAAGAGCTGGGAAGAGAGAAAGAGAGGAAGACAGGGAGAGAAACCGATGTGTGAGAGAGGCAAAGACCGCTTGCACAGGGCCCCAGACGGGGACCAGCCTGCGACCCAGGCAGGTGCCCTGACCGGGAATCACACGGGTGAAACTGTCGCTTGCAGGATCAATGCTCAGTGCAACGAGCCACGCAGGTCAGCGCACCAAATTCGCCGTTTGAAACTAAATTGTCACTTGGCAGGGCCACGGACCCAGGAACTTTTTTACACTTTTACCCTGCTCTTGAAAGGTCTTAGTATTTCTGCTTTACCTCCCTCTCCCGCCAGGCAACACTCTGAAATGGAAATGGGAGAGAAGACCTGCCAACCCAGTTCAGGCTCAGAATGGAGACAACAGCGCACTGGCTGGGGACGAGGTAAAGAGCGATGCTGACACTGGAGGACAGCTCTGGAGGCTGGTCTGAGCTTGTAGGGTCAGCAGCAGGAGACACTGTTTACCCTGACCGTCAGGAGAAGTAAGTGCATGCGTGGCACTTACATGGATTCTATGTATGGCAGGTACATATGTGTGTTTGAGTCTTTCAAACTGGTGGCCGGGTGGGAATAACCGATGACATCAGAGGCTTCCGAACCTCCTGATTGGGAGGATCCATTCCGTGGCGCTAGGCAGCCCAGGTGGGCAACTACTTCTGTGATCGCCCACATTTACGGAAGGACAACAAGGAGCCATGGCTGACACTGACTCAAGTGCCAACTGTGACCACCTTGGCCCAGAGCCGAGCACCTCAGGGAGCCCGATGGAGCTCAGAGTTACTCGGGGGAACGCAGGACAATCAGGTGAGGAAACAGGGGGCGGCGGGATTTGGCACGGTTGACATTAAGGAGGAAGGGGGCCCTGAGCAGGCTGTGTGTGAAAGAAAGGAGAGATTCAGAGCACCACCGGATTACAGGAGATGACAGGAGCTGGGGACCAGGAGATCCCCATGAAAGGACAGCCTGGGAGGCAAGCAAGGAGGGATAGGAGATGAGATTCAAAGATGAGAGAAGGGAAGGGAAGAAACAAGGACGGTCCTTTTGTCCCCCTTCAATGGGAGAAATCCTCTCAAACGAGGAAGACCTTTGAGGACACAGAAGAATAACAGCAAGGTGAACATGGGGGGCGGTGGAGGGGCGGAGTATTGGATTCACCAAAGGAGGAAGATGAAAAGATGGCAGGGGAGAAGGCCGGTAGCCTATGAGACAAGAAAGAATGGAGGGGTTGGTTTCTAGGGACGGGGGGAGAGGTGGGGTGGAAACGAGGTCGGGTTTTGGTGACCAATAGCTGAATTTCAAAGGCAAAAGCCTTATAACGTACCCTGGGTTCTTAACTCAGGCGCCTGTGTGGAATCCACCACCGCTGCTCGGACAACCGCAGCAAAGCGGAAGAGGGGGCGAGCAGAGAGGCGGGGGGCACAGGAGGAGACCGTCCCCACGCCTAACAACACCTGGCTCGTGGAGGACCGGGACGGTCTCAAAATGACCCTGAAAAGGAAGCGCGGTACAACGGTCCAGAGAGAACACCAGGAGGCCTTTGCCAGGCTTCTCAGTAAGCAGATACCCTGGAGAGCCCCCTCCTAGCCTACTCTTAAGTCACAACTTTGAAGAACTATACTTTTCCAACAGAAAACAACTCCCTGCTGGTTGGTGGGCTCTCCTTCCTAGGTGGGCTCCCTATCGAGTCTCAGTGGGGACCCTTAGATTAGGCTAGACTTGAGGAGGGTTTGCACTGGGAATCACGTGGCCTGTGAGTATTGCACCCTCGGAGACTTCTGAGCTCTCACTGGCCTTTTGAATCTAAATACCTTCACGTGTGTAAGGGGAGAGAAGGAGGCCAACTTCACGCCTTGATGTGACTGTCAACAGACAAAGGACGGAATGGCTCTGGCATGAATGAGCAGGGCTGCATTCATGCGTGATGGGGGAGCAGCACTGAGTCGCTAAGATCTCAGTCACGCAGATAAGCTGCTGCCACCCTACGTGTCGCTCGGTCCCCCGGGACTGGGTGGGTGAGGGTGGTGACACACCTGCTTCCTTTCCCAGGGAACGATCTCCTCTATCCCTCTTCCTGGCAGCCTCACCCTTCGCCCCGCTCCTCAACCTTCCCCCAGAGCGGCACGCTTCCCCTCTTGAGCCCGGTACGCTCCCACGGAAACTCCGTTGCTGTCATCAGGCTCACACTTGCCCTCTCTTCACAGAGGACCCTGTCATCAAACGTTTCCTTGAGTGGGACGCGCAGCTGAGAATCTCAGATAAGGTGAGAGGGGTTCCTGCTCTACCATCGACCCTCGGATCAGGCGGCAGTTTCCTGAGCCCGCAGTTCCCCCCCCAACCTGCCTTCGGGGACCTAGGCGTGTCTCGCAGTGCGGACGGCAACCCTGCCTCTGCCCCGGCTCTTCTGGGACCTGAGCCCAAGGCTTGTCCCTCTTCTCTCAGCTCTTGGGGACTCCCCCTCGCTCCAGCTTCTCAGAGACCCTCCCGATGCCGGCCGGCCCAAACACAGAGCATCTCTGAGACCCTAGGCGCCTGCCATGCCGGGAGCATCAGCCTTTCCCTTATCCCGCTCTTCTTCCTCTTTCACAATGTGAGTCCTCGTGTGTGTCTTCCTCCTCTTCCCACCAGTACCTGCTCTCAATGGTCCTGGCCTATTTGAGCCGCGCCGTCCTGTTCTCCTGGCAGTACCGGCGCATCCACTTCTTCCTGGCCCTGTGAGTACCGTGCTGAACCCCATCAGTCACTTTCATCCTCTGGGGAGCGCGGGGACACGAGCGGGTCTCCGACCTCTCACCTGCTTTCCACCCCATTTCTACCGTGTACACTGGGGATGAACTTGATAGGACTGGACTACCGCGTTTCTTACACTGTTCTTAGGAAGACCCAACAACACCAATGTCCGTTACAAGACTGAAGAAACCACAAGAAAACATCAGGTCCTCACAAACATTTCACACCACCCTTCCCCTGAGTAAACAGGCTTGAGACGAACCGTTCCTAAGTCTTCTCCCCCACATCCCGCCACACCTCTCGACGACACCAAATGTCACGGTCTTTCTCCTCAAGGCAGGCCCCCGTCACATACCACAGATCGATTGTGAATACTCGCCCCGGGTCCCGGGCCGGCCTGTTCGGCTGTTTCGAGTGCCGTGCGGTCCACCGAAGTGTTGCGGGTTCGGTCGCGGTCAGGGCTCCTGAAGGAGGCGACCGATCCGGGTTTCTCGCTCCCGTCAATGTCTCTCCCTCTCTCTGAATCAATACACATCTCCTCGGGGGAGGAGAACAAACAGTAAGACCCAGGGCTCTTTCTTACCAATCTCCCTGAATGGACTTCGAAACACAGCTCTAACCACTTCCCCACCCCCCCACCCAACAAGTCCACTGGCTCGTGTTGTTCTCAACCGAGGCCAGAGTTCTCGCTGTGAAATCAGCTCTCTCTGCACCCTCCATCAAACCCGGTGACCACCCTGACACTCCCTTCTTCGTTTCGCTGCTCTTCCCAACACCCTTCCCTGACTGTATATTGTGCTTTCTGTCGCGGTACTTTTACACGCATGTAACTGAAAGACACAATCTCCTCTGAAACTAACTCAAACGCCAAAACCTTCGGACCTCCTCACTTCTGCACCCCGGTAGCCAAGGAAAAGCATTGCTAATTTAAATAAACAAACAAACAAAAAGCACATATATATCAACGGGTTCTTAAAACACTCGGCACCCTCCTCTTCATGTCGCACAATCTGTATGACATTGAGTCTCTGAGGGCATCAGTTTTGCACTTGACGAGGACACAAAGCGTTCGGTCATTCGTCCTATGAAACCTTACAAAGTGCACCTCCAGGGCCAGGGAGTGTGAGGATGGGAGCATTCAGAAGGGCCCCTGAGGGAATGCGCCAAGGAACCCAGTCCTGCCTCAGTCACTTGGTAGGAAACCGTGAGGACTGAGATGGGCCAGTCGGCTCCTGCCCGCAGGAGCTGTCCAGGGGCTCACACGACAGGGAGACGGGTGTGCGCGCGCACGGCAGGGTCAACGAAGGGGGTGGGCTTCCCCACTCAGTTCACTGTATCTGCATCGTCAAGGTAGGAGAGGGGCCCTTCAGCTGCCTGCTCAGCAGGGGCTTCTTGTGCCTGGGAGGCGCTCTGCGACCCTGCATGGGGCTCCTGCGGGTCCTGTGTGAAGGCCGTCCTGCCTGCGTCCTCTCTGGGAAGCTGACTGCAGGCAGGGCCCCTCTCCGTCTGCTCTCAGCTGACACCCTGATGGCTTTCCTCAGCTACCTCGCCATTGACATGGAAGAGGACCGCTGCGCCCCTAAAGAGGCCATCATTTTCTTCCTCTACGGGAACAACAACCGCGCCTGGCGTCCCATGTTCCAGAAGCAGCGGTTTGAATTCTTCCGCTCCATGGGCTACAGGGCATGGGTCACCAAGGAGGAGTGTGAAGAGGTAGGTGGGCGGCGGGGCTCTGGTGGAGGGCGGTGCCGGGCTGCGGAGGGAAAGGGTCCTGGGCCTCACAGCTGGGACTGGGGGGGTGAGAGAGACGGGGGTGGGGGGAAGGGGCGGACAAGGGGAGGGTCGTGGGTCCACCTGGAGAGCCCTCACCTTTTCAGGGACTCTTTGTCTTTCCAGATCCAGGCCTTCGATCCCCAGCTCTGGGTGTGGCGGCGAGACCGTGCCCTCCTTTCTCAGACCCCGAAGGCTAAGGTAGGTGTGAACGGAGGGAGGGCTGTGTCCCCACGGGTGCAGACGGAATCATCTGTGGACCCTGGAGGAAACCCGACACATTTAACTGCACCGCCCATGATCGTCGACCCCATCCCTCTCCGTCACCCTGCCACACGTCTGAAGCACACCCACCAGGCACACAGCCAGGCATGTGCCGGAACTCCTTTAGCTTTACCTTGTCCCAAAAGCACTTCCCCTGCCCTTCCATTCTAAACGATAGCTTTGCGGAATAGAGTTCTTTATGAAACAGGGCATGAAACGCACTCCTGGTGTGGCAGGGCCGCTCCCCACTCCCGGCTCCACTCTCTTTCTCTTGTCTTCAAACTTTCCGCTGCTGTGGCAGGAAGGCGACAGCCTGGAGAGCAGGAAGGCCGCCTGCCCCTGGCCTGCGCTGGCCTGACTGGGACATCCTTCGAGCACACTGTCCTCGGCACCAGGTTGGTGTCTCAGACCCCAGGCTGGGGAGAAACCACGGGAACCAGCCCCTCTGGGCCAGCACTGCCCATCCCTGGCCTTGGTTCAGAATGCACCGACCCTCTGCTGGGCAGAGCTGGGATTCTTCCCATCTGAGAAGTGGGCGGCCTCTTGGGAGCCTATCTCATTTCACCGGCCTTCTCCCAACATCCCCTAAGGGGCGCCACGCCACTACCACTTCTCGGTGAGGTGGCTCACGCAGTCCTCGGTGCATTGGACGGTCTCTTTGACATTCTCTCACAGCAGAGTCTCCGGCTCGGTGCAGCAGGCATTCCTCCGGGTGCTTCTCAGTCACATTCGGGGTTCATTCACTGAGGTTGCTTTCACCCGCGGCAGCAGCTCGGCTCACGTTCTCCAGCATGATCTTTGCAAAGGACGGTTTTCCTCCAATGATGTCTTGTCTCCGGTCCCTGAACAGCCACCAGACAGCCTCCTCTTCTCAGGAAACCAGACACGTTGTTTCCCAGAGGAGAGGCAAGGCCTGCAGGGAGTGGCCTCGAGCTCACTGTGCTCCCTGGGAGCTGGCCTGGCTCTGTGGGAAGGGAGGCGGACAGGTTGCCACACTCCTGGGGCCTGAGTCTCCACCCTGCACTCGCATGAGTGGCCACCCCACCTGGGGAGCACTTGTGAGCCTGCAGGGTACCTGGCACCTACTGAGAGCTCAAGCTGAAGATGAGGCAGACACGGAAGCCATTGTCCGCGCGCTCACACTAAAAAGCCTTCAAAGGCAAGAAGCTGATGAGCATGTCTCGAGCTACTACTGTGACCAGGGTCCTGAGGCCTCGCTTGGGTCCCATGGTGCTGTCATGTGAGCCAGCAGGGAGGGCGGGTCAAGAGCAGCAGCCACAGGGCTGTGGTTTCGCTGCCCGGTGTGTTAGCGGCTCAGCGCACACGGCTGGGTATCTGTTTATTTCATTAAAATAAAGTTTTCTTTTTATTAACCTTGGGGAGAGAATGAGTGATATCAACGTGGATCGTTGTTCCACCTATTTATGTATTCACCGGCTGCTTCTTGGATGCGCCCTGATGGGGGATCGGACCCACAACTTAGGCACACAGGAACGCCACTCTAAGCAACTGAGCCTCTCACCCAGGGCACGCACATGGCCGTTCACAGTTAAAATCAAGGGTACAAATATCAAAATTCAGAACCTCAAGTGCAGTGACCACATTTCATGTGCTCAATAGCCACATGTGCCTTTTGGCTCCTCTACTGAAAGGTACTGATCTAGAATATGCCACTGTAGAAAGTTTGCCCGGATGGAGCTGTATTACACGGTACTTGCTCAGTAAATAGTAAGGCACAGAGAAGGGATAAAGAGAGTAGCAGGAAAAAAGAGAAGAGGGGGGTAGATGTTGCTTTGTGCTACCAGACTGGAGACCGAGGTGCCACGGATCACGGGAACAACTTTCCCAAAACCCCTTCACAACTGTTTGGAACACATTCTGCCCAGAAGGTCTCAGAGGTCAGGGCGTTACCTGGAGACAGCAGTCCGCAGCCACAGCAGACAGCAGGTAAAGTCGAGGCCAAGCTGGGCCATGGAGCAGCAGCTTCCAGTCCTGGCCTCTGAGGAAGTGCCAGACCAAAGGCTTGCAGACAGCGCCCTCTTGTGGCTCCCCGCGCCAGCTTCAAGAAAACACACACAGGCAGGGAATGCTGGGGCTCAGGTCTCATAAACTACACAGCACCCTGATGGGTGGGGTCACTGCAGCAAAGCTGCCACTGCATTAAGGACAGGTGGCTGTCACTGCCCTGGGGCACATCTGGACCGATTTCTGAACGATGGGACCAAACCCTCCCCCATACCTGGAACAAAATCACCACTGCCGCCACTGAGGCCCAAGCGCCACGTTCTCCACAGCACCTCCCCTGCCACGTTGTCTGCCGTAGCCTCTGAGGGGGTCTCCCTTGTCCACTCGCACCTTGCATCCCAGGCCATCGATTCGGCCATAATGCCTTTTCCCAAACACAAGTGTGACGCACTTGTGATCTTCTAAAAACCCCCCACTGTCTCGCCCCAGCTCCATCTTCTATCGCCGTCCCCTCCCAAGCATGAGTCTCCTACGTGGCTTGCACACCCCGCACTGTCACCTGGCGGCCTCCACACGGTGTGCCTCTGCCCAGACATTCTGTTCTCACCCTTCACTGGTGGAAAATGAGACTCATCTTCAAGTCTCAGCTCAGATGGCCCTGCCCCTCGGAACATTCCCTCACCCTCAAGACCCAGTCAGCGTGCCTTATCTTATCCATGGTTCCTCATCCCAGAGCCTGAGGCAAGGGCCGAGGACCAGGGTTTTAGTGGGAGTAATCCAGGCGGGCTGGTAAGGGAGGGCGGAAGTGAGACAGGGAAGGAAAGGAGCCAGGATAAAGGACATTTCCAGAGGGGGACTTTGGAGGGGGACATTTCCTGGCGCCACCGCAGGGATCTCCAATGTCACAGCCCTTGGGGTCACCCGGGGAGCCTGCGGAAGCCGTACCCAGCCCGCTACCCATTACGTGAGAATCCGCAGGGTGGAGCAAGGGCATCAGTGTTTTCTCTGTGTGGGAAAGACGAACTGCTTACAATCTCCTGAGACCCAGCTTGGGTGCGTCTGGGTCAGGCCTGAGGACCTGGATTCCCAAACACATCCTGGGGAAGCGGTGCTGTGGTCTGGGCCCTACCAAGGAGCCAGGGTGCCTGCCGCCCAAGTCGTGCAACTCCAAGGCCCGCCTGACAAATCCGCGCAGGGCTGAACCCGCCCGGTGGCCCGAGGACTTACCGTGATCTTCGTGGCCCTGGCATGCTTCCCATGGAAGCTGAGCACGACACTCTCCAGGCCGTGGCTGCCGTAGGTGCCTTTGAAGAGGCCCGGCCTGATGAGGTCCTCCGGGTGGCTGGGCGGGAGGTAGATGCGGCGGCAGGTCAGGCCGTTGCTGCGGGGAGGGTGACGGGAGAGCGTGGCAGAGCCGCACGGGGCTGCAGCGGTGCAGAGCCCGCACCTCCCCGCCCCACCGCGGGGCCCAGGCCGTGTGGCTGACCTAGGATGCCACATCCGTAGGGAGCAGGGGCACCCCATGTTCCCGAGCCATGCTCACCCCACCCACAGGTGCACAGCACCCTCACACCTTCTCTGATTCCAATGAGGCTTAACCCTTTGAGCGCCATGCGTCACTGTTAAAGTTTGTAGGAGAAATGCCATGTTATTTTGCTCAGAAATGCAGTTGATGGAAAATGTCTATAAGAGCATTATTCATGGGCTGAAAATTTCACGACATGTAGTAAATACCCCCTTCTTTTGTAAGCCGTGTCCTTTGACACAATTTAGCAAAAAGTTTACTGCATTAAAATTATTTTGTGACAACAATTATTTTAGAAAAAAAACTCTTTCCTTCAATATGGCTTTTGAAGTATAATATGTGGCATAATATAAAACCGATGATTACAATCTGAAGAAACACTGCGCTACAATGATAACAAGCACTTGTCCAAGGCGATTCTTAGAGCAGGAAAAAGGGGCTATCATTTAGTAGTCTCAGGGGTATTGAAAAAACAACAGTGAGGAATGGTGTGGTTGGAAAGAACAAATGCTTTTAATTGGATGCAGAACCAGTGGAGAGGTCCAACTAGTGACTCTTTGGGGAGTGACATACAGCACCACAGCCTAAACAACACACAGAAGTAGTGGGGGTAGAGCCCTGTTTCCTCCCATTTCTCCTGCTCTGTACGGACACGGGCTTGTAGCTACAGACACCATGGCAAACTCGCTGGCACCAAGACCGGGAAGAGAGAGGAGGCCTGGCCCCTTGCCCGCACACGGCTGCCGTACCTAAGGGAGCCCGAGCACACACTCACCTGGATGTGGCCGTTGTGCGGCCCGCTGTGGCCATACATGCACTCCGCCGTGGGTCGATTTCTTCTCCGTCAGGTGAATTCTAAACCAGGGCTTGAATCGCATGGGGTCATCCACATCAGGGCCATGGGGAGGCAGGTACATTCAACCGATAATGAACGAGCCGTCCCACCTGTAGGAAGGACAAGGGCGCACGTCCACAGGAGGGTTACCTGAGGCACCAAGGCAGAGGTTCCTCACCCGCAGCTCTTCACAGTGACCACCCACGTCTGCATGCTCCAGGCCCACGGAGCACCTCAGGGCCAACACACATCAAGATACCCCTGATCTATCACAATGGGACAAGCATGGCCCTGCCCATCAAGTGCTTGTTCATGACAGAGTCGTTATCTAATGAAAAACAATGTGAGCCCTGGCTACTGTGGCTCAGTGGACTGAGTGCCCGACTGCAAACCAAAGGGTCACCGGTTCCATTCGCAGTCAGGGCATAGGCCTGGGTTGGGGGACAGGTCCTCAGGTGGGAGCGTGTGAAAGGCAACCACACATTGATGTTTCTCTCCCTCTCCTTCTCCCTCCCTTCCCTTCTCTCTAAAAATAAATAAATATTTCTAAAAGTCAATGAGACTATACTTAATAACAGTGTATTTGATCACTGAAATTTACTGAGAAGACAACTTCAACGTGAGATGATGGATACGTTAACTACCGGTAGCTAGATGGTGGGACCATGCAGTGTGCCTTAGAAATCTTACATTTTTGTCAATTATATCTCAATACAGCTGAAAAATGAACTCTTTAAATGCAAAAAAAGCAGTTAGACCTGAATCCAAGAAAGCCTTTTAGAAAGGGGAGGTAGCTAAACGACACGAGGAAGAAGCGGAATAATCTCCTAAGTGATGCCCAATAAATAGGGCAACTGACCTGAGAAAAAAACGGGGTGCTGATTTCAACAGGACATCACGAGCAAAACACACAACTACAGCGTGCGGGCCTGCTTTGGGTCCCGATTGGAACGAACCAGCTGTCAAAGGCAGTTTTGAGACTATCGGGGAACCTTACATATGCACAGGGTCTCAGGTAATGTCAAGGAATTACCGCTACTTTTGCAAGATGTGATAAGAACGTGGTGCATATGTAGGGAAATACCCACATTTGTAGAGATCCACATTGAAGGATGAACACATGAAGCAACACAGGCCTGGGATTTGCTTGAAACCTCCTAAAAACAGAACGGCAAGGGGCAGAGACAGAGGCCACAAACTTGGCGCACTACCAGTAACTGCTGAATCCCGGTGGCAGGCATTGGCAGTTCATGCTACCATTCCCGCTATTCTTGTGTGTTTGAACCAGTGACAGATAGAAAGGGACAGAACTCAGATCAAAGGACACGCAGTCCCCACACACACGCTCAGCACAAATGCACCCACATTCTCAGTGCAGGGACACGGACAGCCCGGTCGGGAGGACCCCGTAGTCGCTCCTGCCTGCCCAGGAAGAGCCCAGATCTACAGCTTCTAGCTCTAGCCACGGGAGGAGAGAACTTACTCACTCCTGTGGCTGCCTGTCTGAGACGAGAGCCAGTTGCTGTTATTCAGTCATGGCATCCATTTCCCCTGCTTTGAGAAGCTTCTTTTTATTCATTTTTATGACTCACTGCCAGTATGAAAAACAATTCTCACCCCCACCCCCCACCCACCCCACGACTAAAAAGAAAAACATACGCCCACGCTGGGAGCTGTTGGGTTGTCCCTGAGAAAATGCTTTAATAGCAAGGCTTTTGCCCAGTGATATCAAACGTAACATATGTAAAGTGTGTTTCTTAACGAACGCTCCCACCAAAGAATATAAAGCCATACTTATCCCCGTGCAAACCCCACTCGGTGAGCAACCAGAGTCCCCAGGTGGCCCGTCTGGACCACGCTCGGAAGAGCCACACTGAGGCTGTCCGGGGCCGCTGAGAGGCAGACCCACCACTGTTACATGGCGAGCAGCCGGTCTCCCGGACTGGGCTTCTGGCCTGAGCCAGCGAGAAGGGAAGCAGGGGCAGAACACCAGCGCTCCCCGGGGCACCCGACTCTTTCCACTGGGACATCAGCTACAGCAACACCTGGGCCCAGGCGCCTGCCCGGAGCTGCCAAAGTATTAACCGCACATGCCTGGCCCTAGGATTTCTGTTCAGGAGGCCCTGTTCAGGGCACATGCACACCTCACGGTGGGGGAGAAGCTGCTCTACAGAGAACCACCTAGGGCCGCGAAAAATAACTGATGAGAGGTTCCTTGTGATTGCTCCAATGACATATAGCAAGCAGCTGACTTGACCCTCGGGTAGAAAAGGCACTAAGTTCCATCCACATGGGGCAGCAGTCCTGACTTCACAAGAAACCACACATGAAGAGAAAAGAAAAGAAAAGAAAAGAAAAGAATTCACACGCGAGGCTCTCGGACTCACCACCACATTCAGCAGTCCTCCACAGGGCCCGATATCCGGCTGCCACAACCCCGAGATGTGTCTGTATCGGTGGAGCACTACAGGAAGAGACAAAGCGGGTCTTCATTTTAGAGCCAGCCAGTCTTCACTTGACAGTGCATCAGGGGACAGGGCAGGAGGGGGAAGACAGGACTATGAAGAAATTACAAAGGCTTGTAACAGCCTTGCACACAAGGAATTCAGCAAAGCTTACCTACAAAACTTCCTAAAGAATTCTAAGAATGAAAACGTCTTTGAAAAGCATAGTAAAACAGACAACGGAGTCCTTTGGAAACCCAGCCTCAGTGTGAGCAGCTCCAATGACAGGGAACTGCTGTCTTGCAAGACATGGACTGAGCTGAGCGCCTTTGTGAAATGACGAGCCTCGCGTCCGTTTACACAGCTGAGGGGGCACGGGAGTCCTTAAGAGGTGGCGGCAGAGCCCACAATGTCATGGGACTGTACATTAAGAATTAAGTTGGGTCTTCTCTCTTTTTTTAAAAACATCGCACTTCCCCACCTGATTTCAAAAGCAAGGCAACCGTATTCACTGAAGACGACTGGAGAGAAGGAAACCCAGTGCCAACCTGAAATCTCACTAGAGAGAGGACCAGCTGCAGTAAACCTTTTGGAAAATGTCCTTCACTTCAGTTTTCCTCTGCCTTTGCACACGTACTTGTTCGGTGAAAGCTGACTGAATTAATGGGCAACCAACTCACGTAAAGCCCTGACTGCCAGGCGTAGGGTCTGGGGTCTCTGTGCAGGCACTGTGTGGTAGGTAACGTCGTGTACCAACTGGACTGGACCACAGGGTGCCTAGACACTTGGCCAAACATGATTGCACATGCGCCTGGGAAGGTGCTTCTGGCTGAGGTTAACACTTATACCGGCGGACTGAGTAAAGCCGACCGCTCTCCCCACTGGGGTGGGCCTCGTCCAGTCAGGTGGAGACCTGAGTGCAAGGCTGATCTCCCACCAGTAAGAGGGAACCCCTCCTGCCTGGCTGCAAGAGCTGAGACATGGCTTCTCTAACTACAACAAGATAATAACCCTCCTGTGAATGAGGGGGGATTTCCTCCTCCTGCCTGACAGCCTTGAGGTGCACACTGGCTGAAAGTGGCCTGTCCAGCCTCACTGTATACCAAACTCCTTCTATCTACTAGAGCAATTTGGAGCACTGCCAGGATTCTAGGTTAGAACCTCAAAGCCAGAGCCCTACAGGTCGTTATTTTCAAGTTCAAAATGCACTTCAACAGTCACCATCAATTTGCACACAGGGACACGTGGGAGGTATGTCATAAGGACAGCACATCGCCCCATGATGCTTCCACCTTCTTACACACACAGATTAGTAAGATAACACATGGCCTGATATGGAGAAAAAGAAACACAAGTGATACTGCAAAAGCCACTAATCTGAGGCCACAAAGCTCCTGACAGTCCCAATCTGCAGCCTCAGGTGATGCTGACTTGCTTCTCTCTAGGACAGCGTCGTGCACTCGGTCAAGACTGTGGATCCTTTCTGGTCCAGCAGAACACGGCCTAGAGGCTTTGAGAAGACCAGGGGGACACGGGCCCTCAGTAGCTCCAGGAACGGAGCGAACGGAGGAGGAGGAAACAGTGCAAGGTCCCAGGCACCTCGCAAACCAATCGTCACAGCGCTTCTCTGGAACGTCTGGGTAACAACAGAGAAGAAATTCCAAGCTGCACTGCATCAGAACATTTTAGGAGCACTGGGATACTGGGGCGTAGAGAGGTTTGAAATTAGGGTTGAAATGACTGTTTTTTCCCCTCAAATACTTTATTTATTTATTTTTAGAGAGAGGGGAAGGGAGGGAGAAAGAGAGGGAGAGAAACATCCATCTGTGCTTGCCTCTCATGCACGCCCGATGGGGACCTGCCTCGCAACCCAGGCCTGTGCCCTCACTGGAAATTGAACGGGCCACCCTCTGGTCCACAGGCCAGCGCTCAATCCACTGAGCCGTGCCAGCCATGGCTCTCTTTTCACACATTATATATTTTTTCCTCATACTCATGGAGGCAAGAGACCACTCAGTTTAAATATGTCCACAGAGAAATGCAGCCAATGCTTACCCACATCGTATTTTCATTATGTTTTCTGGATCTTCCTAATTTCCTACAACACAATGACTACTCCATTTTTATAACTACACCCAAAGCGTAGAGAGGACAGCAATCTCCAGTTAGAATGGTGCCTTCTAAGCTGTTGGCTATCAGCAGATGGGGGACATCATAACACGTGGCTAAAGTCCAGAGGCCCTGGAAGGCGTGGTGAAAAGTCTGGACTCACGATACATTCTTACAAGCTACAGAAAACGTCCGACCACAACACACGCCCAACACAACTCCAGGCACTTCCTAGCTCCCAGCCCCCGAGCCTCCCTCCCACACGTGGGTCACAATTCCATTCTCGGTCTTGGCTATCAGTTCCAGAGACACTGTTGTTCTAGAAGAATCCCGTGGCAAATGTATGACATAATGACCCTCTAAGTGCTTGTCCACTGCATTTAAAAGCCCGTGCCAGGCTGTTCCCGTCAGCACAGCCATGGCGATTGATCGACAACTCTCATTAAGAAGTGCTACGTCATGTTCTCTTCCACGGGCCTGGAGAAGGCACCGTGGCTCACTGACTGCCAAGCAGAGCGAGAGCGGGGCCGTCTAAGACAGAATGTTCTAGAGAGGCTGCTTCCAACAGGTTTTGGAGGAGAACACAATTCATGCCTTCAGATTTGGCCCACCTCACCCCCTTGGGGCCCGGCTCCTCCTGACCGCTTATACACACTCCTGACGAGCCCCCTCGCCACTGGTCTTCACTCAGGCAGCTCAGCTCTGGGCCCGACGACACAAGCACTGTGGGCTGTGCACAGCGCTCAGACACTGCCCCCAGCACGCCCACCAGTCCTGGCGTCTCCACACTGACTCCTGGGGGGGTTCCCTGCTATAAGTAAAATGGGACAAGCGAGCTCGTCAGCCGCACGTCCAGAGCCTGGCAGGGCTTAGGAGAAACGCCACAGATGACTCTATTCCTTGTGTTCCGAGTAGGTTTTATTAGAAACCGTGCCCTTATAAGACTCAGAAGTGGGTCTCGTCCACACAGGCGATGCCGACACAGGGCCCACTCAGCGGGGCTGAGGTCATAAGCAGCAGCGGGTCCCTGCAAGCAGATATTTTTAACATCTTTCTTGACAACTGAAATTCACACTCTGCATCTCAGCTCAACCTAATAAAAACTGGAGATAGCCTTAATCACCATGGAATATGGCTTAGGAAAAGTTCCAGAGCCCAAGTAATGTCCATCAAGAGGAATCCGGTTCTAAATAATTAACTCTTTCTACGGCGTTTTGTCTCACGTGCATGTGGGTACAGGTACGCCATTTCTTCAGATTCACATATGCTGTCTAAACGCAAGTGACTACTGAAGCCTAGGACAAACCACTTACACTACCTTTTGGAATACAAGGGCTTTAGGGCTTCGACCCTGCTCTCTCCGCTCGGCCTTAATAAATAATAGGTGCTAAGGTATGCATCAGAGCGATCGTGCTGGTACTACCCCAAAACACAAAAGATGCTGCAGAAACCTGGCCCGGCCCAGCCCACCGCTCAGGTACGACGCTGGTTACGGCCACCCCACAGGGAACAGAGCGGAAAGGTGAAAAGACAGCACAAGCCAAGGGCAGCTGGCTCTTAGGACCAAAGCGTCCGCGTGCCGTGAGTCAGAGGTCCCTCCCCATGCAGCTTCTCACCATGCTGCCCTGCCAAAGCCAAAGCAGCAGGAGGTACATACGGCAGGTGTACGCATCTCTGTACCTGATGTGCTCGTAACCGGGAGGAATTTTCACGAAACGTCCTGACCTCACGCGAGGGTTTACACCTGAACAGACACAGCAGGGAAAGGGCTAAGGATGGTTCCACTTTCACGATGGTATAAATAGTTTTCATATGACTCAACACCCTTTCCCTCTCTGCCATCGCACTCAATCCCTGGTACCTTGGGAGGCAAGCACTTGTCAAAAATGAGAGGCCTGGCTGGAAAGAAAATGTGCTAGATCTTCATTTTAATCAACAGATTCACACCAGAAACTCATGAGGGAGGGCAATCTTGGGACACTCTCTTCCTGTCCCTGTCATGGATCCATGGAGCTCACAGCAGAGGGCGCAGCCTGTGGGCATTTAGAGTGGCTCTTTTGGGAACCCTTGTGCCCCGACTAAGATATCCAGCTTGTATAATGTATGCCTAGTGTTTTCCTCTGCTTGTGCTCGTTCTGCTGTTGAGTATGGAGGATGTCTGCCAGCTCCTAACTCAGACCCTTCGCTTCTGAATCAAGGCTGGCTCACGCTCCCACCTATGCCAGGGAATAAGGGTGAGTTGCCTTCAAAAGCAAACTCACAAAAATATGCTCCTGCATTGTGAAACCTGCTTTCGTTGGGGGCAGATTAAACACTTTAGGATACCAAATGAAGATAATATAAATTATTCTCTGAATTTCCCAACCGTTTTCAAGGGGTCAAGAATAACCAGTCAAAAGAAACCTCCAGATAGCCTCCTTTGTCTGCCCACATCCCCGCACGCACGTGTGTGTGTTCACCTCGTCATGGCCCTTGTCCCCAGTCTGTTGCTCACATCCTGACCTACCCCTGACCACACCAGTTCCTGCTCCCCAGAAGTCCCTACCCACCTACGGAGAAGATTGTTCTTTGACGTGACTGTGTCTGTCCCACAGGTTGGACCTGAGCCAGAATGGAGGCTCATTTCTGCAAACACCTCTCAGAGACTGGTTGATCAGAAATGATCTTCATTTAGATTTAAATCGGCATCCTCCATAGTCTCCTGCTGTGTACTGGTTCCCAGAACAGGTGCTTGTCCCACCCGGGCCAAACATGTAATTACCTATACCTGGCTGCACTCATGTACTAGTACCTGTGACTTTCACCCCTCTTTCCTATGTCATTCTTTGGTGCTTGCCAAGTGGTGTGGGGATCCATTTCATTCTTCAGCTGCCCCAGACGTACCTCATATGTAAGTTTGGCCAGCCTCTGCTTCAGTCTGCTCCCTGCTCTCCCTTACAGAGGTAGATTTTCCTATCTCACGGCTTTTCCCTGGGTCTGCGTGCACAAACACCAGCTACCTGCCCGACCCCCTACACCCACAGCCAAGACGTGCTCTGCAGGGGCCTTATTGACCACGTATGCTGTCCTCTGGGGGTCACAGCCTGTAATGCCTGGGACACGTGAGCACCTGCCTCCCTCTACGATGCTATTTGGAGTGCTCGCACTCTTTTTTCCTTTTTGAAGATTTTATTTATTTACTTTCAGAGGGAGGGGAAGGAGGGAGACAGGGATGTGAGAGAGAAACATTGATTGGTTGCCTCTCACATGCCCCCAACTGGGGACCTGGCCTGCAACACACGCATGTGCTCTGGCTGGGAATCGCACTGGCGACCCTTCAGTTTGCAGGCCGATGTTCAATCCATTGAGCCACACGGGACACGGATGACAACCGTCTCCATGCTGCTCTAAGATGACATCATCAAATAGCCTCACAACACTCAAAAAGCAGTTATCAAAGAGAAGAACTGGTCATATTACTCATAAAAGCCAGCTGGTCGTCCCTAAGAGTCACACAACTTTTCTTGAGTGTGTGTACACAGGGACTGGTGTAGCGAGCTTGGTTCTAACTCTAAAGAGATTTAACACACTGAGCTATGGACAAATAACAGAGGAACTGAGGGTACAGCCAGGACCACGCGGGCTCCCACAGGATAAAGGCGGGGAGGGCACCGGCGGAGCACCAGCTTCCTGCCCCTGAAATTCTGGGCTTTAGAGGAATCACAGAAGCGTTGTTCTCGCCCATGAGACGAGAGGACAGCAAGGGTTACATTTCCAGGAGAGATGACCACTCGAGCCTCCCCAACTCACTTCCTCTGGAGGGACACACGTCTCCTGGGTTGGTGAGATGTGAAGCAGGGGCAAGACAAGAAACTAAAGTCTGGACGTGCACAAGGCAGGAGGATCGGAAGATCCTGAGCAGATCGGCCTTGCGGTGGGACCCGCAGTCAGGGGGGACAGCCGCGCCGGAGGCAGCAGCCAGCATGAGAATCATTCTGAGGGCAAGGGTGAAGCCCAAGGACCACAGGAGCAGGGGGAGGGGATGCTAGGAGTTGGAAGAACTGCAGAGGAAATGTGGCAGGGCAGACGGGTCCCGACAACAGCCTGAGGTTCCCTGAGGCAGACAGGAGGGGGCAAGAGCTTGGAGCGCACAGCTGAGCCACCCAGAATGGCGCATGGACGTGGAAGGCCCATGAAGAACTTACAGTCGTTTGACAGGAAATCGCCCCAAATGTCACCAAATCCCAACCCAGAAACACTAGCCAATACAGCACTCCAAAATGGCCATGTGATCACAGCGTGGAGAGTCTCTGGTGCGATGCGGAAGCAACAAGACAATGAAATCGGCCCAGCTATAGGGACTGAACGTATCTCCCCACACAGTCAGCTGCTCTGCAGGAACGCCACGCTCTACCTGTGCTGGTGGCGCAGCCACGTGAAGGAGGGGCACCTCACAAGGGGAGTCTCAGAGGAACAGACCCACGGAAATGACTGAATACATAAAGGCACCAACTAGCCCCCAGACCGGGAAGAAAGCCGGAGTGCTTCAGCGCCCAGTCAGCAGCCTGGCCCACAGCGAAGCCCCACCGCCCTGCCTGCCTACTTCTCTGTCCCCAACCACACATGTTTCCATGGAGGAGCGCGGCCCTCAGTTCCTGGGGGAGGTACTTGGTAAGAGGACATCACCTGCTCCGCTTTCAATTGACAACAGGGTAGGAAGCGCTAAAGCAAGTAATAACCACAATCTTCCGAGACGGGCTTAAGGGGAACGATGGTCCTTTTCAGAGAGGTGAACAGGTCAACTTCGGGCCCAAGAGAACGGGGTCGCCACGACTTTCTTACTCTGTTCTTTCATCCCCAGTCCTGGGTGCTAATGATGCACGCCACACCCAACAAGGGGGTGAGTGAGCAGGCTGCTCCCTGTGACCCCGCTGCTCCTGGGCGACATCAGCCTTAACAGGAGCCTTCGCAGCCCCCTCCAAAGGGGCACAGAGGAAAGGCTGGCTGGGGAGGCATTTGGGGCTCGGGACACTTGGTGCACTCACGGAGCGTTGCTCACGACTCTACAAAGTAACAGAGCAAAGGACAGAAATGGCGGGCTGGGGGACTGGGAGGCTGGGAGAGGGGCAACACATGGAGAGAAAACTGAAGGAAAGACCACCACAGGGCTGGAGCCGGATGCTGGGCTGGAGTGGGGAGCGGGCCCACAGGCAGCCCCGTTAGCTGAGGGCCTCAGCGGGAGGCTCACGGATGCATTTCTCACTTCCTATCCGCCATCCGCGCATCCAGTCAGGCTGTCGGCCCAGAAACCAAAAGAACGGACCCCTGCAAGCACCCCAGAGCTTCTTCCTAGGGCAGACAAGTTTCTCACATCTAAAGAAGTGGATACCTAATATCCTCCGACGGGATGAAAAGTAAGGGTACAGACACGCCTAGAAAAGCGAGAAGAGAGCCACCCACCCAGTTTGGGCACTGTAACTACCAGTGCTGGCTTTAAAACATCAATCATAACATTAAGATTAAGGTGTCTAAAAATTACACTGAATTTGGGGACAAATTACTTCATTATCCATCGTTGATGCTCATGCTGTCTGGACTTAGAACAAAGTTAATCATGGATCATATTAATTTAGGCTTTGCAAAGATGTCTTGACAAGACAGACCAATGATCTCCAGCTTCTACAACTTTTCACAAAAACCACGCTCTGGAAAAAGAAACATTTGCTAAGCAACACAGTAAAGAAATCAGAACGAAAAGGAAACAAACTGCTAGAAGGCAGAGAATTTGCTTCCTCTGTCTGGTTTCTTTCACTTCACGTAACCCCCTCGAGGCCTATATCCCCACTGTCCCAGATGGCTGCATTCCGTTCCTTCTCCTACTTGAGTAACGTGCCACTTGAAAAGGACATCTCACGTCTTCTGTACCCGCTCATCCACTGACGGACCCAGGTTCTTTCCACACCTCGGCTCTGCCGAATAATGCTGCAACAAACCGGGAGGTGCACATAGCTCTTCCAAGTTCTCCTTTCATTTCCTTCCAAGAAATTCCCAGACCTGGAATTGCTACGTCATAGAATGTTGAGGAGCTGCCATACCGTTTTCTGGAAGAACTGATGGGACTTCACTCAGGGTTGGTACAAGCAGATTAGAAACATGGACGTGAACAAATAAAAAATACAACTTCGGGTACATCCTGACTGTCTCATCCAAGTGTTCAAATGATGGATCAGAAGCACGACTCACGGCCCAAGGGTGGAAACAACCCGAGTGTCCATCAGCCCATGGATGCAGCAACAAGATACGGTTTCTATAATCGATATCATCCATCCTATAAAAAGAAGGAAATTCTGGCGCATGCAACAACATGCATGAACCTTGAAACCTTACGCTGACAAAATAAGCCTGAAATAAATGTACAGACACTATAGGATTCCACCGATACGGGTTCCCTACAGTAGTCAAGCTCCTACGGACAGGAGGCGCAAGGGTGGCTGGCTACCAGGACCGGGGGAGACGGATAAAAGTTCATCTTTGTTGGGTGCAGAGTCTCAGTTTGGGAAGACGACAAAGTTCTGCGGACGGACGGCGGTGACTGTAGCACAAGGTGCATGCGTTCGATACCCGCGAATTTAACCTCTGTTGTGGTTACAACGGTAAACTGAGTATGTTATTTCACCACAATAAGAAAGCAAGGGAGGGAGGGAGGGAGGATAAACAAAAGGAAGTAAAGGGTTCCGTGCCCAGGAAAACAGGAGAGCTGTGAGGCTGGCAGGTGGTTCAGAAACAGCATCCGCTGACCCTGCGGCGTAACGGGTTGGTCGGTACCTTTTCTGCATCTGCCCTCCCCACCTGCACAGGGAACATTCTGTTCTGTCTTCAACTGGAGACCTTTCCACTTAAGTCTTCCTGTGTGGGTGACATTTCATTCATAGGGTACCTGAGCGGTAGTGAAATGTCTGACTCAAGAGTGAAACACAGGCTGAAAACGTGGATATGTGGACGAGAGTTCCTTCCCTGGACTTGAGGGGCAGGCTTTGGGTGCTTCATGGACTCCCTCAAATCGTAGACACCGTCTGAAGCATGTGAGCGCATGTGCGGCTTTCTAGGATTTTAGGTTCTCACAACGTCTCTTGGAATGAAAGCTGCCTGAGGGTTGAGGATGCGTTTCCCCTGCTTCCAAATCCTGAACATCGTTTCCTGAGACATCGAGCGTCGCCAAAACCTGTGCTTGCTGGTGCTGTGCTTGTCGTTTTCCAAAGTGCCTGTACCGCGCTCAACTGATTATTTTAATAAGATCAACTTATTCACTATTGTACAAGGGAAGAGCTGGGAAGAGAGAAAGAGAGGAAGACAGGGAGAGAAACCGATGTGTGAGAGAGGCAAAGACCGCTTGCACAGGGCCCCAGACGGGGACCAGCCTGCGACCCAGGCAGGTGCCCTGACCGGGAATCACACGGGTGAAACTGTCGCTTGCAGGATCAATGCTCAGTGCAACGAGCCACGCAGGTCAGCGCACCAAATTCGCCGTTTGAAACTAAATTGTCACTTGGCAGGGCCACGGACCCAGGAACTTTTTTACACTTTTACCCTGCTCTTGAAAGGTCTTAGTATTTCTGCTTTACCTCCCTCTCCCGCCAGGCAACACTCTGAAATGGAAATGGGAGAGAAGACCTGCCAACCCAGTTCAGGCTCAGAATGGAGACAACAGCGCACTGGCTGGGGACGAGGTAAAGAGCGATGCTGACACTGGAGGACAGCTCTGGAGGCTGGTCTGAGCTTGTAGGGTCAGCAGCAGGAGACACTGTTTACCCTGACCGTCAGGAGAAGTAAGTGCATGCGTGGCACTTACATGGATTCTATGTATGGCAGGTACATATGTGTGTTTGAGTCTTTCAAACTGGTGGCCGGGTGGGAATAACCGATGACATCAGAGGCTTCCGAACCTCCTGATTGGGAGGATCCATTCCGTGGCGCTAGGCAGCCCAGGTGGGCAACTACTTCTGTGATCGCCCACATTTACGGAAGGACAACAAGGAGCCATGGCTGACACTGACTCAAGTGCCAACTGTGACCACCTTGGCCCAGAGCCGAGCACCTCAGGGAGCCCGATGGAGCTCAGAGTTACTCGGGGGAACGCAGGACAATCAGGTGAGGAAACAGGGGGCGGCGGGATTTGGCACGGTTGACATTAAGGAGGAAGGGGGCCCTGAGCAGGCTGTGTGTGAAAGAAAGGAGAGATTCAGAGCACCACCGGATTACAGGAGATGACAGGAGCTGGGGACCAGGAGATCCCCATGAAAGGACAGCCTGGGAGGCAAGCAAGGAGGGATAGGAGATGAGATTCAAAGATGAGAGAAGGGAAGGGAAGAAACAAGGACGGTCCTTTTGTCCCCCTTCAATGGGAGAAATCCTCTCAAACGAGGAAGACCTTTGAGGACACAGAAGAATAACAGCAAGGTGAACATGGGGGGCGGTGGAGGGGCGGAGTATTGGATTCACCAAAGGAGGAAGATGAAAAGATGGCAGGGGAGAAGGCCGGTAGCCTATGAGACAAGAAAGAATGGAGGGGTTGGTTTCTAGGGACGGGGGGAGAGGTGGGGTGGAAACGAGGTCGGGTTTTGGTGACCAATAGCTGAATTTCAAAGGCAAAAGCCTTATAACGTACCCTGGGTTCTTAACTCAGGCGCCTGTGTGGAATCCACCACCGCTGCTCGGACAACCGCAGCAAAGCGGAAGAGGGGGCGAGCAGAGAGGCGGGGGGCACAGGAGGAGACCGTCCCCACGCCTAACAACACCTGGCTCGTGGAGGACCGGGACGGTCTCAAAATGACCCTGAAAAGGAAGCGCGGTACAACGGTCCAGAGAGAACACCAGGAGGCCTTTGCCAGGCTTCTCAGTAAGCAGATACCCTGGAGAGCCCCCTCCTAGCCTACTCTTAAGTCACAACTTTGAAGAACTATACTTTTCCAACAGAAAACAACTCCCTGCTGGTTGGTGGGCTCTCCTTCCTAGGTGGGCTCCCTATCGAGTCTCAGTGGGGACCCTTAGATTAGGCTAGACTTGAGGAGGGTTTGCACTGGGAATCACGTGGCCTGTGAGTATTGCACCCTCGGAGACTTCTGAGCTCTCACTGGCCTTTTGAATCTAAATACCTTCACGTGTGTAAGGGGAGAGAAGGAGGCCAACTTCACGCCTTGATGTGACTGTCAACAGACAAAGGACGGAATGGCTCTGGCATGAATGAGCAGGGCTGCATTCATGCGTGATGGGGGAGCAGCACTGAGTCGCTAAGATCTCAGTCACGCAGATAAGCTGCTGCCACCCTACGTGTCGCTCGGTCCCCCGGGACTGGGTGGGTGAGGGTGGTGACACACCTGCTTCCTTTCCCAGGGAACGATCTCCTCTATCCCTCTTCCTGGCAGCCTCACCCTTCGCCCCGCTCCTCAACCTTCCCCCAGAGCGGCACGCTTCCCCTCTTGAGCCCGGTACGCTCCCACGGAAACTCCGTTGCTGTCATCAGGCTCACACTTGCCCTCTCTTCACAGAGGACCCTGTCATCAAACGTTTCCTTGAGTGGGACGCGCAGCTGAGAATCTCAGATAAGGTGAGAGGGGTTCCTGCTCTACCATCGACCCTCGGATCAGGCGGCAGTTTCCTGAGCCCGCAGTTCCCCCCCCAACCTGCCTTCGGGGACCTAGGCGTGTCTCGCAGTGCGGACGGCAACCCTGCCTCTGCCCCGGCTCTTCTGGGACCTGAGCCCAAGGCTTGTCCCTCTTCTCTCAGCTCTTGGGGACTCCCCCTCGCTCCAGCTTCTCAGAGACCCTCCCGATGCCGGCCGGCCCAAACACAGAGCATCTCTGAGACCCTAGGCGCCTGCCATGCCGGGAGCATCAGCCTTTCCCTTATCCCGCTCTTCTTCCTCTTTCACAATGTGAGTCCTCGTGTGTGTCTTCCTCCTCTTCCCACCAGTACCTGCTCTCAATGGTCCTGGCCTATTTGAGCCGCGCCGTCCTGTTCTCCTGGCAGTACCGGCGCATCCACTTCTTCCTGGCCCTGTGAGTACCGTGCTGAACCCCATCAGTCACTTTCATCCTCTGGGGAGCGCGGGGACACGAGCGGGTCTCCGACCTCTCACCTGCTTTCCACCCCATTTCTACCGTGTACACTGGGGACGAACTTGATAGGACTGGACTACCGCGTTTCTTACACTGTTCTTAGGAAGACCCAACAACACCAATGTCCGTTACAAGACTGAAGAAACCACAAGAAAACATCAGGTCCTCACAAACATTTCACACCACCCTTCCCCTGAGTAAACAGGCTTGAGACGAACCGTTCCTAAGTCTTCTCCCCTACATCCCGCCACACCTCGCGACGACACCACATGTCACGGTCCTTCTCCTCAAGGCAGGCCCCCGTCACATACCACAGATCGATTGTGAATACTCGCCCCGGGTCCCGGGCCGGCCTGTTCGGCTGTTTCGAGTGCCGTGCGGTCCACCGAAGTGTTGCGGGTTCGGTCGCGGTCAGGGCTCCTGAAGGAGGCGACCGATCTGGGTTTCTCGCTCACGTCAATGTCTCTCCCTCTCTCTGAATCAATACACATCTCCTCGGGGGAGGAGAACAAACAGTAAGACCCAGGGCTCTTTCTTACCAATCTCCCTGAATGGACTTCGAAACACAGCTCTAACCACTTCCCCACCCCCCCACCCAACAAGTCCACTGGCTCGTGTTGTTCTCAACCGAGGCCAGAGTTCTCGCTGTGAAATCAGCTCTCTCTGCACCCTCCATCAAACCCGGTGACCACCCTGACACTCCCTTCTTCGTTTCGCTGCTCTTCCCAACACCCTTCCCTGACTGTATATTGTGCTTTCTGTCGCGGTACTTTTACACGCATGTAACTGAAAGACACAATCTCCTCTGAAACTAACTCAAACGCCAAAACCTTCGGACCTCCTCACTTCTGCACCCCGGTAGCCAAGGAAAAGCATTGCTAATTTAAATAAACAAACAAACAAAAAGCACATATATATCAACGGGTTCTTAAAACACTCGGCACCCTCCTCTTCATGTCGCACAATCTGTATGACATTGAGTCTCTGAGGGCATCAGTTTTGCACTTGACGAGGACACAAAGCGTTCGGTCATTCGTCCTATGAAACCTTACAAAGTGCACCTCCAGGGCCAGGGAGTGTGAGGATGGGAGCATTCAGAAGGGCCCCTGAGGGAATGCGCCAAGGAACCCAGTCCTGCCTCAGTCACTTGGTAGGAAACCGTGAGGACTGAGATGGGCCAGTCGGCTCCTGCCCGCAGGAGCTGTCCAGGGGCTCACACGACAGGGAGACGGGTGTGCGCGCGCACGGCAGGGTCAACGAAGGGGGTGGGCTTCCCCACTCAGTTCACTGTATCTGCATCGTCAAGGTAGGAGAGGGGCCCTTCAGCTGCCTGCTCAGCAGGGGCTTCTTGTGCCTGGGAGGCGCTCTGCGACCCTGCATGGGGCTCCTGCGGGTCCTGTGTGAAGGCCGTCCTGCCTGCGTCCTCTCTGGGAAGCTGACTGCAGGCAGGGCCCCTCTCCGTCTGCTCTCAGCTGACACCCTGATGGCTTTCCTCAGCTACCTCGCCATTGACATGGAAGAGGACCGCTGCGCCCCTAAAGAGGCCATCATTTTCTTCCTCTACGGGAACAACAACCGCGCCTGGCGTCCCATGTTCCAGAAGCAGCGGTTTGAATTCTTCCGCTCCATGGGCTACAGGGCATGGGTCACCAAGGAGGAGTGTGAAGAGGTAGGTGGGCGGCGGGGCTCTGGTGGAGGGCGGTGCCGGGCTGCGGAGGGAAAGGGTCCTGGGCCTCACAGCTGGGACTGGGGGGGTGAGAGAGACGGGGGTGGGGGGAAGGGGCGGACAAGGGGAGGGTCGTGGGTCCACCTGGAGAGCCCTCACCTTTTCAGGGACTCTTTGTCTTTCCAGATCCAGGCCTTCGATCCCCAGCTCTGGGTGTGGCGGCGAGACCGTGCCCTCCTTTCTCAGACCCCGAAGGCTAAGGTAGGTGTGAACGGAGGGAGGGCTGTGTCCCCACGGGTGCAGACGGAATCATCTGTGGACCCTGGAGGAAACCCGACACATTTAACTGCACCGCCCATGATCGTCGACCCCATCCCTCTCCGTCACCCTGCCACACGTCTGAAGCACACCCACCAGGCACACAGCCAGGCATGTGCCGGAACTCCTTTAGCTTTACCTTGTCCCAAAAGCACTTCCCCTGCCCTTCCATTCTAAACGATAGCTTTGCGGAATAGAGTTCTTTATGAAACAGGGCATGAAACGCACTCCTGGTGTGGCAGGGCCGCTCCCCACTCCCGGCTCCACTCTCTTTCTCTTGTCTTCAAACTTTCCGCTGCTGTGGCAGGAAGGCGACAGTCTGGAGAGCAGGAAGGCCGCCTGCCCCTGGCCTGCGCTGGCCTGACTGGGACATCCTTCGAGCACACTGTCCTCGGCACCAGGTTGGTGTCTCAGACCCCAGGCTGGGGAGAAACCACGGGAACCAGCCCCTCTGGGCCAGCACTGCCCATCCCTGGCCTTGGTTCAGAATGCACCGACCCTCTGCTGGGCAGAGCTGGGATTCTTCCCATCTGAGAAGTGGGCGGCCTCTTGGGAGCCTATCTCATTTCACCGGCCTTCTCCCAACATCCCCTAAGGGGCGCCACGCCACTACCACTTCTCGGTGAGGTGGCTCACGCAGTCCTCGGTGCATTGGACGGTCTCTTTGACATTCTCTCACAGCAGAGTCTCCGGCTCGGTGCAGCAGGCATTCCTCCGGGTGCTTCTCAGTCACATTCGCGGTTCATTCACTGAGGCTGCTTTCACCCGCGGCAGCAGCTCGGCTCACGTTCTCCAGCATGATCTTTCCAAAGGACGGTTTTCCTCCAATGATGTCTTGTCTCCGGTCCCTGAACAGCCACCAGACAGCCTCCTCTTCTCAGGAAACCAGACACGTTGTTTCCCAGAGGAGAGGCAAGGCCTGCAGGGAGTGGCCTCGAGCTCACTGTGCTCCCTGGGAGCTGGCCTGGCTCTGTGGGAAGGGAGGCGGACAGGTTGCCACACTCCTGGGGCCTGGGTCTCCACCCTGCACTCGCATGAGTGGCCACCCCACCTGGGGAGCACTTGTGAGCCTGCAGGGTACCTGGCACCTACTGAGAGCTCAAGCTGAAGATGAGGCAGACACGGAAGCCATTGTCCGCGCGCTCACACTAAAAAGCCTTCAAAGGCAAGAAGCTGATGAGCATGTCTCGAGCTACTACTGTGACCAGGGTCCTGAGGCCTCGCTTGGGTCCCATGGTGCTGTCATGTGAGCCAGCAGGGAGGGCGGGTCAAGAGCAGCAGCCACAGGGCTGTGGTTTCGCTGCCCGGTGTGTTAGCGGCTCAGCGCACACGGCTGGGTATCTGTTTATTTCATTAAAATAAAGTTTTCTTTTTATTAACCTTGGGGAGAGAATGAGTGATATCAACGTGGATCGTTGTTCCACCTATTTATGTATTCACCGGCTGCTTCTTGGATGCGCCCTGATGGGGGATCGGACCCACAACTTAGGCACACAGGAACGCCACTCTAAGCAACTGAGCCTCTCACCCAGGGCACGCACATGGCCGTTCACAGTTAAAATCAAGGGTACAAATATCAAAATTCAGAACCTCAAGTGCAGTGACCACATTTCATGTGCTCAATAGCCACATGTGCCTTTTGGCTCCTCTACTGAAAGGTACTGATCTAGAATATGCCACTGTAGAAAGTTTGCCCGGATGGAGCTGTATTACACGGTACTTGCTCAGTAAATAGTAAGGCACAGAGAAGGGATAAAGAGAGTAGCAGGAAAAAAGAGAAGAGGGGGGTAGATGTTGCTTTGTGCTACCAGACTGGAGACCGAGGTGCCACGGATCACGGGAACAACTTTCCCAAAACCCCTTCACAACTGTTTGGAACACATTCTGCCCAGAAGGTCTCAGAGGTCAGGGCGTTACCTGGAGACAGCAGTCCGCAGCCACAGCAGACAGCAGGTAAAGTCGAGGCCAAGCTGGGCCATGGAGCAGCAGCTTCCAGTCCTGGCCTCTGAGGAAGTGCCAGACCAAAGGCTTGCAGACAGCGCCCTCTTGTGGCTCCTCGCGCCAGCTTCAAGAAAACACACACAGGCAGGGAATGCTGCGGCTCAGGTCTCATAAACTACACAGCACCCTGATGGGTGGGGTCACTGCAGCAAAGCTGCCACTGCATTAAGGACAGGTGGCTGTCACTGCCCTGGAGCACATCTGGACCGATTTCTGAACGATGGGACCAAACCCTCCCCCATACCTGGAACAAAATCACCACTGCCGCCACTGAGGCCCAAGCGCCACGTTCTCCACAGCACCTCCCCTGCCACGTTGTCTGCCGTAGCCTCTGAGGGGGTCTCCCTTGTCCACTCGCACCTTGCATCCCAGGCCATCGATTCGGCCATAATGCCTTTTCCCAAACACAAGTGTGACGCACTTGTGATCTTCTAAAAACCCCCCACTGTCTCGCCCCAGCTCCATCCTCTATCGCAGTCCCCTGCCAAGCATGAGTCTCCTACGTGGCTTGCACACCCCGCACTGTCACCTGGCGGCCTCCACACGGTGTGCCTCTGCCCAGACATTCTGTTCTCACCCTTCACTGGTGGAAAATGAGACTCATCTTCAAGTCTCAGCTCAGATGGCCCTGCCCCTCGGAACATTCCCTCACCCTCAAGACCCAGTCAGCGTGCCTTATCTTATCGATGGTTCCTCATCCCAGAGCCTGAGGCAAGGGCCGAGGACCAGGGTTTTAGTGGGAGTAATCCAGGCGGGCTGGTAAGGGAGGGCGGAAGTGAGACAGGGAAGGAAAGGAGCCAGGATAAAGGACATTTCCAGAGGGGGACTTTGGAGGGGGACATTTCCTGGCGCCACCGCAGGGATCTCCAATGTCACAGCCCTTGGGGTCACCCGGGGAGCCTGCGGAAGCCGTACCCAGCCCGCTACCCATTACGTGAGAATCCGCAGGGTGGAGCAAGGGCATCAGTGTTTTCTCTGTGTGGGAAAGACGAACTGCTTACAATCTCCTGAGACCCAGCTTGGGTGCGTCTGGGTCAGGCCTGAGGACCTGGATTCCCAAACACATCCTGGGGAAGCGGTGCTGTGGTCTGGGCCCTACCAAGGAGCCAGGGTGCCTGCCGCCCAAGTCGTGCAACTCCAAGGCCCGCCTGACAAATCCGCGCAGGGCTGAACCCGCCCGGTGGCCCGAGGACTTACCGTGATCTTCGTGGCCCTGGCATGCTTCCCATGGAAGCTGAGCACGACACTCTCCAGGCCGTGGCTGCCGTAGGTGCCTTTGAAGAGGCCCGGCCTGATGAGGTCCTCCGGGTGGCTGGGCGGGAGGTAGATGCGGCGGCAGGTCAGGCCGTTGCTGCGGGGAGGGTGACGGGAGAGCGTGGCAGAGCCGCACGGGGCTGCAGCGGTGCAGAGCCCGCACCTCCCCGCCCCACCGCGGGGCCCAGGCCGTGTGGCTGACCTAGGATGCCACATCCGTAGGGAGCAGGGGCACCCCATGTTCCCGAGCCATGCTCACCCCACCCACAGGTGCACAGCACCCTCACACCTTCTCTGATTCCAATGAGGCTTAACCCTTTGAGCGCCATGCGTCACTGTTAAAGTTTGTAGGAGAAATGCCATGTTATTTTGCTCAGAAATGCAGTTGATGGAAAATGTCTATAAGAGCATTATTCATGGGCTGAAAATTTCACGACATGTAGTAAATACCCCCTTCTTTTGTAAGCCGTGTCCTTTGACACAATTTAGCAAAAAGTTTACTGCATTAAAATTATTTTGTGACAACAATTATTTTAGAAAAAAAACTCTTTCCTTCAATATGGCTTTTGAAGTATAATATGTGGCATAAGATAAAACCGATGATTACAATCTGAAGAAACACTGCGCTACAATGATAACAAGCACTTGTCCAAGGCGATTCTTAGAGCAGGAAAAAGGGGCTATCATTTAGTAGTCTCAGGGGTATTGAAAAAACAACAGTGAGGAATGGTGTGGTTGGAAAGAACAAATGCTTTTAATTGGATGCAGAACCAGTGGAGAGGTCCAACTAGTGACTCTTTGGGGAGTGACATACAGCACCACAGCCTAAACAACACACAGAAGTAGTGGGGGTAGAGCCCTGTTTCCTCCCATTTCTCCTGCTCTGTACGGACACGGGCTTGTAGCTACAGACACCATGGCAAACTCGCTGGCACCAAGACCGGGAAGAGAGAGGAGGCCTGGCCCCTTGCCCGCACACGGCTGCCGTACCTAAGGGAGCCCGAGCACACACTCACCTGGATGTGGCCGTTGTGCGGCCCGCTGTGGCCATACATGCACTCCGCCGTGGGTCGATTTCTTCTCCGTCAGGTGAATTCTAAACCAGGGCTTGAATCGCATGGGGTCATCCACATCAGGGCCATGGGGAGGCAGGTACATTCAACCGATAATGAACGAGCCGTCCCACCTGTAGGAAGGACAAGGGCGCACGTCCACAGGAGGGTTACCTGAGGCACCAAGGCAGAGGTTCCTCACCCGCAGCTCTTCACAGTGACCACCCACGTCTGCATGCTCCAGGCCCACGGAGCACCTCAGGGCCAACACACATCAAGATACCCCTGATCTATCACAATGGGACAAGCATGGCCCTGCCCATCAAGTGCTTGTTCATGACAGAGTCGTTATCTAATGAAAAACAATGTGAGCCCTGGCTACTGTGGCTCAGTGGACTGAGTGCCCGACTGCAAACCAAAGGGTCACCGGTTCCATTCGCAGTCAGGGCATAGGCCTGGGTTGGGGGACAGGTCCTCAGGTGGGAGCGTGTGAAAGGCAACCACACATTGATGTTTCTCTCCCTCTCCTTCTCCCTCCCTTCCCTTCTCTCTAAAAATAAATAAATATTTCTAAAAGTCAATGAGACTATACTTAATAACAGTGTATTTGATCACTGAAATTTACTGAGAAGACAACTTCAACGTGAGATGATGGATACGTTAACTACCGGTAGCTAGATGGTGGGACCATGCAGTGTGCCTTAGAAATCTTACATTTTTGTCAATTATATCTCAATACAGCTGAAAAATGAACTCTTTAAATGCAAAAAAAGCAGTTAGACCTGAATCCAAGAAAGCCTTTTAGAAAGGGGAGGTAGCTAAACGACACGAGGAAGAAGCGGAATAATCTCCTAAGTGATGCCCAATAAATAGGGCAACTGACCTGAGAAAAAAACGGGGTGCTGATTTCAACAGGACATCACGAGCAAAACACACAACTACAGCGTGCGGGCCTGCTTTGGGTCCCGATTGGAACGAACCAGCTGTCAAAGGCAGTTTTGAGACTATCGGGGAACCTTACATATGCACAGGGTCTCAGGTAATGTCAAGGAATTACCGCTACTTTTGCAAGATGTGATAAGAACGTGGTGCATATGTAGGGAAATACCCACATTTGTAGAGATCCACATTGAAGGATGAACACATGAAGCAACACAGGCCTGGGATTTGCTTGAAACCTCCTAAAAACAGAACGGCAAGGGGCAGAGACAGAGGCCACAAACTTGGCGCACTACCAGTAACTGCTGAATCCCGGTGGCAGGCATTGGCAGTTCATGCTACCATTCCCGCTATTCTTGTGTGTTTGAACCAGTGACAGATAGAAAGGGACAGAACTCAGATCAAAGGACACGCAGTCCCCACACACACGCTCAGCACAAATGCACCCACATTCTCAGTGCAGGGACACGGACAGCCCGGTCGGGAGGACCCCGTAGTCGCTCCTGCCTGCCCAGGAAGAGCCCAGATCTACAGCTTCTAGCTCTAGCCACGGGAGGAGAGAACTTACTCACTCCTGTGGCTGCCTGTCTGAGACGAGAGCCAGTTGCTGTTATTCAGTCATGGCATCCATTTCCCCTGCTTTGAGAAGCTTCTTTTTATTCATTTTTATGACTCACTGCCAGTATGAAAAACAATTCTCACCCCCACCCCCCACCCACCCCACGACTAAAAAGAAAAACATACGCCCACGCTGGGAGCTGTTGGGTTGTCCCTGAGAAAATGCTTTAATAGCAAGGCTTTTGCCCAGTGATATCAAACGTAACATATGTAAAGTGTGTTTCTTAACGAACGCTCCCACCAAAGAATATAAAGCCATACTTATCCCCGTGCAAACCCCACTCGGTGAGCAACCAGAGTCCCCAGGTGGCCCGTCTGGACCACGCTCGGAAGAGCCACACTGAGGCTGTCCGGGGCCGCTGAGAGGCAGACCCACCACTGTTACATGGCGAGCAGCCGGTCTCCCGGACTGGGCTTCTGGCCTGAGCCAGCGAGAAGGGAAGCAGGGGCAGAACACCAGCGCTCCCCGGGGCACCCGACTCTTTCCACTGGGACATCAGCTACAGCAACACCTGGGCCCAGGCGCCTGCCCGGAGCTGCCAAAGTATTAACCGCACATGCCTGGCCCTAGGATTTCTGTTCAGGAGGCCCTGTTCAGGGCACATGCACACCTCACGGTGGGGGAGAAGCTGCTCTACAGAGAACCACCTAGGGCCGCGAAAAATAACTGATGAGAGGTTCCTTGTGATTGCTCCAATGACATATAGCAAGCAGCTGACTTGCCCCTCGGGTAGAAAAGGCACTAAGTTCCATCCACATGGGGCAGCAGTCCTGACTTCACAAGAAACCACACATGAAGAGAAAAGAAAAGAAAAGAAAAGAAAAGAATTCACACGCGAGGCTCTCGGACTCACCACCACATTCAGCAGTCCTCCACAGGGCCCGATATCCGGCTGCCACAACCCCGAGATGTGTCTGTATCGGTGGAGCACTACAGGAAGAGACAAAGCGGGTCTTCATTTTAGAGCCAGCCAGTCTTCACTTGACAGTGCATCAGGGGACAGGGCAGGAGGGGGAAGACAGGACTATGAAGAAATTACAAAGGCTTGTAACAGCCTTGCACACAAGGAATTCAGCAAAGCTTACCTACAAAACTTCCTAAAGAATTCTAAGAATGAAAACGTCTTTGAAAAGCATAGTAAAACAGACAACGGAGTCCTTTGGAAACCCAGCCTCAGTGTGAGCAGCTCCAATGACAGGGAACTGCTGTCTTGCAAGACATGGACTGAGCTGAGCGCCTTTGTGAAATGACGAGCCTCGCGTCCGTTTACACAGCTGAGGGGGCACGGGAGTCCTTAAGAGGTGGCGGCAGAGCCCACAATGTCATGGGACTGTACATTAAGAATTAAGTTGGGTCTTCTCTCTTTTTTTAAAAACATCGCACTTCCCCACCTGATTTCAAAAGCAAGGCAACCGTATTCACTGAAGACGACTGGAGAGAAGGAAACCCAGTGCCAACCTGAAATCTCACTAGAGAGAGGACCAGCTGCAGTAAACCTTTTGGAAAATGTCCTTCACTTCAGTTTTCCTCTGCCTTTGCACACGTACTTGTTCGGTGAAAGCTGACTGAATTAATGGGCAACCAACTCACGTAAAGCCCTGACTGCCAGGCGTAGGGTCTGGGGTCTCTGTGCAGGCACTGTGTGGTAGGTAACGTCGTGTACCAACTGGACTGGACCACAGGGTGCCTAGACACTTGGCCAAACATGATTGCACATGCGCCTGGGAAGGTGCTTCTGGCTGAGGTTAACACTTATACCGGCGGACTGAGTAAAGCCGACCGCTCTCCCCACTGGGGTGGGCCTCGTCCAGTCAGGTGGAGACCTGAGTGCAAGGCTGATCTCCCACCAGTAAGAGGGAACCCCTCCTGCCTGGCTGCAAGAGCTGAGACATGGCTTCTCTAACTACAACAAGATAATAACCCTCCTGTGAATGAGGGGGGATTTCCTCCTCCTGCCTGACAGCCTTGAGGTGCACACTGGCTGAAAGTGGCCTGTCCAGCCTCACTGTATACCAAACTCCTTCTATCTACTAGAGCAATTTGGAGCACTGCCAGGATTCTAGGTTAGAACCTCAAAGCCAGAGCCCTACAGGTCGTTATTTTCAAGTTCAAAATGCACTTCAACAGTCACCATCAATTTGCACACAGGGACACGTGGGAGGTATGTCATAAGGACAGCACATCGCCCCATGATGCTTCCACCTTCTTACACACACAGATTAGTAAGATAACACATGGCCTGATATGGAGAAAAAGAAACACAAGTGATACTGCAAAAGCCACTAATCTGAGGCCACAAAGCTCCTGACAGTCCCAATCTGCAGCCTCAGGTGATGCTGACTTGCTTCTCTCTAGGACAGCGTCGTGCACTCGGTCAAGACTGTGGATCCTTTCTGGTCCAGCAGAACACGGCCTAGAGGCTTTGAGAAGACCAGGGGGACACGGGCCCTCAGTAGCTCCAGGAACGGAGCGAACGGAGGAGGAGGAAACAGTGCAAGGTCCCAGGCACCTCGCAAACCAATCGTCACAGCGCTTCTCTGGAACGTCTGGGTAACAACAGAGAAGAAATTCCAAGCTGCACTGCATCAGAACATTTTAGGAGCACTGGGATACTGGGGCGTAGAGAGGTTTGAAATTAGGGTTGAAATGACTGTTTTTTCCCCTCAAATACTTTATTTATTTATTTTTAGAGAGAGGGGAAGGGAGGGAGAAAGAGAGGGAGAGAAACATCCATCTGTGCTTGCCTCTCATGCACGCCCGATGGGGACCTGCCTCGCAACCCAGGCCTGTGCCCTCACTGGAAATTGAACGGGCCACCCTCTGGTCCACAGGCCAGCGCTCAATCCACTGAGCCGTGCCAGCCATGGCTCTCTTTTCACACATTATATATTTTTTCCTCATACTCATGGAGGCAAGAGACCACTCAGTTTAAATATGTCCACAGAGAAATGCAGCCAATGCTTACCCACATCGTATTTTCATTATGTTTTCTGGATCTTCCTAATTTCCTACAACACAATGACTACTCCATTTTTATAACTACACCCAAAGCGTAGAGAGGACAGCAATCTCCAGTTAGAATGGTGCCTTCTAAGCTGTTGGCTATCAGCAGATGGGGGACATCATAACACGTGGCTAAAGTCCAGAGGCCCTGGAAGGCGTGGTGAAAAGTCTGGACTCACGATACATTCTTACAAGCTACAGAAAACGTCCGACCACAACACACGCCCAACACAACTCCAGGCACTTCCTAGCTCCCAGCCCCCGAGCCTCCCTCCCACACGTGGGTCACAATTCCATTCTCGGTCTTGGCTATCAGTTCCAGAGACACTGTTGTTCTAGAAGAATCCCGTGGCAAATGTATGACATAATGACCCTCTAAGTGCTTGTCCACTGCATTTAAAAGCCCGTGCCAGGCTGTTCCCGTCAGCACAGCCATGGCGATTGATCGACAACTCTCATTAAGAAGTGCTACGTCATGTTCTCTTCCACGGGCCTGGAGAAGGCACCGTGGCTCACTGACTGCCAAGCAGAGCGAGAGCGGGGCCGTCTAAGACAGAATGTTCTAGAGAGGCTGCTTCCAACAGGTTTTGGAGGAGAACACAATTCATGCCTTCAGATTTGGCCCACCTCACCCCCTTGGGGCCCGGCTCCTCCTGACCGCTTATACACACTCCTGACGAGCCCCCTCGCCACTGGTCTTCACTCAGGCAGCTCAGCTCTGGGCCCGACGACACAAGCACTGTGGGCTGTGCACAGCGCTCAGACACTGCCCCCAGCACGCCCACCAGTCCTGGCGTCTCCACACTGACTCCTGGGGGGGTTCCCTGCTATAAGTAAAATGGGACAAGCGAGCTCGTCAGCCGCACGTCCAGAGCCTGGCAGGGCTTAGGAGAAACGCCACAGATGACTCTATTCCTTGTGTTCCGAGTAGGTTTTATTAGAAACCGTGCCCTTATAAGACTCAGAAGTGGGTCTCGTCCACACAGGCGATGCCGACACAGGGCCCACTCAGCGGGGCTGAGGTCATAAGCAGCAGCGGGTCCCTGCAAGCAGATATTTTTAACATCTTTCTTGACAACTGAAATTCACACTCTGCATCTCAGCTCAACCTAATAAAAACTGGAGATAGCCTTAATCACCATGGAATATGGCTTAGGAAAAGTTCCAGAGCCCAAGTAATGTCCATCAAGAGGAATCCGGTTCTAAATAATTAACTCTTTCTACGGCGTTTTGTCTCACGTGCATGTGGGTACAGGTACGCCATTTCTTCAGATTCACATATGCTGTCTAAACGCAAGTGACTACTGAAGCCTAGGACAAACCACTTACACTACCTTTTGGAATACAAGGGCTTTAGGGCTTCGACCCTGCTCTCTCCGCTCGGCCTTAATAAATAATAGGTGCTAAGGTATGCATCAGAGCGATCGTGCTGGTACTACCCCAAAACACAAAAGATGCTGCAGAAACCTGGCCCGGCCCAGCCCACCGCTCAGGTACGACGCTGGTTACGGCCACCCCACAGGGAACAGAGCGGAAAGGTGAAAAGACAGCACAAGCCAAGGGCAGCTGGCTCTTAGGACCAAAGCGTCCGCGTGCCGTGAGTCAGAGGTCCCTCCCCATGCAGCTTCTCACCATGCTGCCCTGCCAAAGCCAAAGCAGCAGGAGGTACATACGGCAGGTGTACGCATCTCTGTACCTCATGTGCTCGTAACCGGGAGGAATTTTCACGAAACGTCCTGACCTCACGCGAGGGTTTACACCTGAACAGACACAGCAGGGAAAGGGCTAAGGATGGTTCCACTTTCACGATGGTATAAATAGTTTTCATATGACTCAACACCCTTTCCCTCTCTGCCATCGCACTCAATCCCTGGTACCTTGGGAGGCAAGCACTTGTCAAAAATGAGAGGCCTGGCTGGAAAGAAAATGTGCTAGATCTTCATTTTAATCAACAGATTCACACCAGAAACTCATGAGGGAGGGCAATCTTGGGACACTCTCTTCCTGTCCCTGTCATGGATCCATGGAGCTCACAGCAGAGGGCGCAGCCTGTGGGCATTTAGAGTGGCTCTTTTGGGAACCCTTGTGCCCCGACTAAGATATCCAGCTTGTATAATGTATGCCTAGTGTTTTCCTCTGCTTGTGCTCGTTCTGCTGTTGAGTATGGAGGATGTCTGCCAGCTCCTAACTCAGACCCTTCGCTTCTGAATCAAGGCTGGCTCACGCTCCCACCTATGCCAGGGAATAAGGGTGAGTTGCCTTCAAAAGCAAACTCACAAAAATATGCTCCTGCATTGTGAAACCTGCTTTCGTTGGGGGCAGATTAAACACTTTAGGATACCAAATGAAGATAATATAAATTATTCTCTGAATTTCCCAACCGTTTTCAAGGGGTCAAGAATAACCAGTCAAAAGAAACCTCCAGATAGCCTCCTTTGTCTGCCCACATCCCCGCACGCACGTGTGTGTGTTCACCTCGTCATGGCCCTTGTCCCCAGTCTGTTGCTCACATCCTGACCTACCCCTGACCACACCAGTTCCTGCTCCCCAGAAGTCCCTACCCACCTACGGAGAAGATTGTTCTTTGACGTGACTGTGTCTGTCCCACAGGTTGGACCTGAGCCAGAATGGAGGCTCATTTCTGCAAACACCTCTCAGAGACTGGTTGATCAGAAATGATCTTCATTTAGATTTAAATCGGCATCCTCCATAGTCTCCTGCTGTGTACTGGTTCCCAGAACAGGTGCTTGTCCCACCCGGGCCAAACATGTAATTACCTATACCTGGCTGCACTCATGTACTAGTACCTGTGACTTTCACCCCTCTTTCCTATGTCATTCTTTGGTGCTTGCCAAGTGGTGTGGGGATCCATTTCATTCTTCAGCTGCCCCAGACGTACCTCATATGTAAGTTTGGCCAGCCTCTGCTTCAGTCTGCTCCCTGCTCTCCCTTACAGAGGTAGATTTTCCTATCTCACGGCTTTTCCCTGGGTCTGCGTGCACAAACACCAGCTACCTGCCCGACCCCCTACACTCACAGCCAAGACGTGCTCTGCAGGGGCCTTATTGACCACGTATGCTGTCCTCTGGGGGTCACAGCCTGTAATGCCTGGGACACGTGAGCACCTGCCTCCCTCTACGATGCTATTTGGAGTGCTCGCACTCTTTTTTCCTTTTTGAAGATTTTATTTATTTACTTTCAGAGGGAGGGGAAGGAGGGAGACAGGGATGTGAGAGAGAAACATTGATTGGTTGCCTCTCACATGCCCCCAACTGGGGACCTGGCCTGCAACACACGCATGTGCTCTGGCTGGGAATCGCACTGGCGACCCTTCAGTTTGCAGGCCGATGTTCAATCCATTGAGCCACACGGGCCACGGATGACAACCGTCTCCATGCTGCTCTAAGATGACATCATCAAATAGCCTCACAACACTCAAAAAGCAGTTATCAAAGAGAAGAACTGGTCATATTACTCATAAAAGCCAGCTGGTCGTCCCTAAGAGTCACACAACTTTTCTTGAGTGTGTGTACACAGGGACTGGTGTAGCGAGCTTGGTTCTAACTCTAAAGAGATTTAACACACTGAGCTATGGACAAATAACAGAGGAACTGAGGGTACAGCCAGGACCACGCGGGCTCCCACAGGATAAAGGCGGGGAGGGCACCGGCGGAGCACCAGCTTCCTGCCCCTGAAATTCTGGGCTTTAGAGGAATCACAGAAGCGTTGTTCTCGCCCATGAGACGAGAGGACAGCAAGGGTTACATTTCCAGGAGAGATGACCACTCGGGCCTCCCCAACTCACTTCCTCTGGAGGGACACACGTCTCCTGGGTTGGTGAGATGTGAAGCAGGGGCAAGACAAGAAACTAAAGTCTGGACGTGCACAAGGCAGGAGGATCGGAAGATCCTGAGCAGATCGGCCTTGCGGTGGGACCCGCAGTCAGGGGGGACAGCCGCGCCGGAGGCAGCAGCCAGCATGAGAATCATTCTGAGGGCAAGGGTGAAGCCCAAGGACCACAGGAGCAGGGGGAGGGGATGCTAGGAGCTGGAAGAACTGCAGAGGAAATGTGGCAGGGCAGACGGGTCCCGACAACAGCCTGAGGTTCCCTGAGGCAGACAGGAGGGGGCAAGAGCTTGGAGCGCACAGCTGAGCCACCCAGAATGGCGCATGGACGTGGAAGGCCCATGAAGAACTTACAGTCGTTTGACAGGAAATCGCCCCAAATGTCACCAAATCCCAACCCAGAAACACTAGCCAATACAGCACTCCAAAATGGCCATGTGATCACAGCGTGGAGAGTCTCTGGTGCGATGCGGAAGCAACAAGACAATGAAATCGGCCCAGCTATAGGGACTGAACGTATCTCCCCACACAGTCAGCTGCTCTGCAGGAACGCCACGCTCTACCTGTGCTGGTGGCGCAGCCACGTGAAGGAGGGGCACCTCACAAGGGGAGTCTCAGAGGAACAGACCCACGGAAATGACTGAATACATAAAGGCACCAACTAGCCCCCAGACCGGGAAGAAAGCCGGAGTGCTTCAGCGCCCAGTCAGCAGCCTGGCCCACAGCGAAGCCCCACCGCCCTGCCTGCCTACTTCTCTGTCCCCAACCACACATGTTTCCATGGAGGAGCGCGGCCCTCAGTTCCTGGGGGAGGTACTTGGTAAGAGGACATCACCTGCTCCGCTTTCAATTGACAACAGGGTAGGAAGCGCTAAAGCAAGTAATAACCACAATCTTCCGAGACGGGCTTAAGGGGAACGATGGTCCTTTTCAGAGAGGTGAACAGGTCAACTTCGGGCCCAAGAGAACGGGGTCGCCACGACTTTCTTACTCTGTTCTTTCATCCCCAGTCCTGGGTGCTAATGATGCACGCCACACCCAACAAGGGGGTGAGTGAGCAGGCTGCTCCCTGTGACCCCGCTGCTCCTGGGCGACATCAGCCTTAACAGGAGCCTTCGCAGCCCCCTCCAAAGGGGCACAGAGGAAAGGCTGGCTGGGGAGGCATTTGGGGCTCGGGACACTTGGTGCACTCACGGAGCGTTGCTCACGACTCTACAAAGTAACAGAGCAAAGGACAGAAATGGCGGGCTGGGGGACTGGGAGGCTGGGAGAGGGGCAACACATGGAGAGAAAACTGAAGGAAAGACCACCACAGGGCTGGAGCCGGATGCTGGGCTGGAGTGGGGAGCGGGCCCACAGGCAGCCCCGTTAGCTGAGGGCCTCAGCGGGAGGCTCACGGATGCATTTCTCACTTCCTATCCGCCATCCGCGCATCCAGTCAGGCTGTCGGCCCAGAAACCAAAAGAACGGACCCCTGCAAGCACCCCAGAGCTTCTTCCTAGGGCAGACAAGTTTCTCACATCTAAAGAAGTGGATACCTAATATCCTCCGACGGGATGAAAAGTAAGGGTACAGACACGCCTAGAAAAGCGAGAAGAGAGCCACCCACCCAGTTTGGGCACTGTAACTACCAGTGCTGGCTTTAAAACATCAATCATAACATTAAGATTAAGGTGTCTAAAAATTACACTGAATTTGGGGACAAATTACTTCATTATCCATCGTTGATGCTCATGCTGTCTGGACTTAGAACAAAGTTAATCATGGATCATATTAGTTTAGGCTTTGCAAAGATGTCTTGACAAGACAGACCAATGATCTCCAGCTTCTACAACTTTTCACAAAAACCACGCTCTGGAAAAAGAAACATTTGCTAAGCAACACAGTCAAGAAATCAGAACGAAAAGGAAACAAACTGCTAGAAGGCAGAGAATTTGCTTCCTCTGTCTGGTTTCTTTCACTTCACGTAACCCCCTCGAGGCCTATATCCCCACTGTCCCAGATGGCTGCATTCCGTTCCTTCTCCTACTTGAGTAACGTGCCACTTGAAAAGGACATCTCACGTCTTCTGTACCCGCTCATCCACTGACGGACCCAGGTTCTTTCCACACCTCGGCTCTGCCGAATAATGCTGCAACAAACCGGGAGGTGCACATAGCTCTTCCAAGTTCTCCTTTCATTTCCTTCCAAGAAATTCCCAGACCTGGAATTGCTACGTCATAGAATGTTGAGGAGCTGCCATACCGTTTTCTGGAAGAACTGATGGGACTTCACTCAGGGTTGGTACAAGCAGATTAGAAACATGGACGTGAACAAATAAAAAATACAACTTCGGGTACATCCTGACTGTCTCATCCAAGTGTTCAAATGATGGATCAGAAGCACGACTCACGGCCCAAGGGTGGAAACAACCCGAGTGTCCATCAGCCCATGGATGCAGCAACAAGATACGGTTTCTATAATCGATATCATCCATCCTATAAAAAGAAGGAAATTCTGGCGCATGCAACAACATGCATGAACCTTGAAACCTTACGCTGACAAAATAAGCCTGAAATAAATGTACAGACACTATAGGATTCCACCGATACGGGTTCCCTACAGTAGTCAAGCTCCTACGGACAGGAGGCGCAAGGGTGGCTGGCTACCAGGACCGGGGGAGACGGATAAAAGTTCATCTTTGTTGGGTGCAGAGTCTCAGTTTGGGAAGACGACAAAGTTCTGCGGACGGACGGCGGTGACTGTAGCACAAGGTGCATGCGTTCGATACCCGCGAATTTAACCTCTGTTGTGGTTACAACGGTAAACTGAGTATGTTATTTCACCACAATAAGAAAGCAAGGGAGGGAGGGAGGGAGGATAAACAAAAGGAAGTAAAGGGTTCCGTGCCCAGGAAAACAGGAGAGCTGTGAGGCTGGCAGGTGGTTCAGAAACAGCATCCGCTGACCCTGCGGCGTAACGGGTTGGTCGGTACCTTTTCTGCATCTGCCCTCCCCACCTGCACAGGGAACATTCTGTTCTGTCTTCAACTGGAGACCTTTCCACTTAAGTCTTCCTGTGTGGGTGACATTTCATTCATAGGGTACCTGAGCGGTAGTGAAATGTCTGACTCAAGAGTGAAACACAGGCTGAAAACGTGGATATGTGGACGAGAGTTCCTTCCCTGGACTTGAGGGGCAGGCTTTGGGTGCTTCATGGACTCCCTCAAATCGTAGACACCGTCTGAAGCATGTGAGCGCATGTGCGGCTTTCTAGGATTTTAGGTTCTCACAACGTCTCTTGGAATGAAAGCTGCCTGAGGGTTGAGGATGCGTTTCCCCTGCTTCCAAATCCTGAACATCGTTTCCTGAGACATCGAGCGTCGCCAAAACCTGTGCTTGCTGGTGCTGTGCTTGTCGTTTTCCAAAGTGCCTGTACCGCGCTCAACTGATTATTTTAATAAGATCAACTTATTCACTATTGTACAAGGGAAGAGCTGGGAAGAGAGAAAGAGAGGAAGACAGGGAGAGAAACCGATGTGTGAGAGAGGCAAAGACCGCTTGCACAGGGCCCCAGACGGGGACCAGCCTGCGACCCAGGCAGGTGCCCTGACCGGGAATCACACGGGTGAAACTGTCGCTTGCAGGATCAATGCTCAGTGCAACGAGCCACGCAGGTCAGCGCACCAAATTCGCCGTTTGAAACTAAATTGTCACTTGGCAGGGCCACGGACCCAGGAACTTTTTTACACTTTTACCCTGCTCTTGAAAGGTCTTAGTATTTCTGCTTTACCTCCCTCTCCCGCCAGGCAACACTCTGAAATGGAAATGGGAGAGAAGACCTGCCAACCCAGTTCAGGCTCAGAATGGAGACAACAGCGCACTGGCTGGGGACGAGGTAAAGAGCGATGCTGACACTGGAGGACAGCTCTGGAGGCTGGTCTGAGCTTGTAGGGTCAGCAGCAGGAGACACTGTTTACCCTGACCGTCAGGAGAAGTAAGTGCATGCGTGGCACTTACATGGATTCTATGTATGGCAGGTACATATGTGTGTTTGAGTCTTTCAAACTGGTGGCCGGGTGGGAATAACCGATGACATCAGAGGCTTCCGAACCTCCTGATTGGGAGGATCCATTCCGTGGCGCTAGGCAGCCCAGGTGGGCAACTACTTCTGTGATCGCCCACATTTACGGAAGGACAACAAGGAGCCATGGCTGACACTGACTCAAGTGCCAACTGTGACCACCTTGGCCCAGAGCCGAGCACCTCAGGGAGCCCGATGGAGCTCAGAGTTACTCGGGGGAACGCAGGACAATCAGGTGAGGAAACAGGGGGCGGCGGGATTTGGCACGGTTGACATTAAGGAGGAAGGGGGCCCTGAGCAGGCTGTGTGTGAAAGAAAGGAGAGATTCAGAGCACCACCGGATTACAGGAGATGACAGGAGCTGGGGACCAGGAGATCCCCATGAAAGGACAGCCTGGGAGGCAAGCAAGGAGGGATAGGAGATGAGATTCAAAGATGAGAGAAGGGAAGGGAAGAAACAAGGACGGTCCTTTTGTCCCCCTTCAATGGGAGAAATCCTCTCAAACGAGGAAGACCTTTGAGGACACAGAAGAATAACAGCAAGGTGAACATGGGGGGCGGTGGAGGGGCGGAGTATTGGATTCACCAAAGGAGGAAGATGAAAAGATGGCAGGGGAGAAGGCCGGTAGCCTATGAGACAAGAAAGAATGGAGGGGTTGGTTTCTAGGGACGGGGGGAGAGGTGGGGTGGAAACGAGGTCGGGTTTTGGTGACCAATAGCTGAATTTCAAAGGCAAAAGCCTTATAACGTACCCTGGGTTCTTAACTCAGGCGCCTGTGTGGAATCCACCACCGCTGCTCGGACAACCGCAGCAAAGCGGAAGAGGGGGCGAGCAGAGAGGCGGGGGGCACAGGAGGAGACCGTCCCCACGCCTAACAACACCTGGCTCGTGGAGGACCGGGACGGTCTCAAAATGACCCTGAAAAGGAAGCGCGGTACAACGGTCCAGAGAGAACACCAGGAGGCCTTTGCCAGGCTTCTCAGTAAGCAGATACCCTGGAGAGCCCCCTCCTAGCCTACTCTTAAGTCACAACTTTGAAGAACTATACTTTTCCAACAGAAAACAACTCCCTGCTGGTTGGTGGGCTCTCCTTCCTAGGTGGGCTCCCTATCGAGTCTCAGTGGGGACCCTTAGATTAGGCTAGACTTGAGGAGGGTTTGCACTGGGAATCACGTGGCCTGTGAGTATTGCACCCTCGGAGACTTCTGAGCTCTCACTGGCCTTTTGAATCTAAATACCTTCACGTGTGTAAGGGGAGAGAAGGAGGCCAACTTCACGCCTTGATGTGACTGTCAACAGACAAAGGACGGAATGGCTCTGGCATGAATGAGCAGGGCTGCATTCATGCGTGATGGGGGAGCAGCACTGAGTCGCTAAGATCTCAGTCACGCAGATAAGCTGCTGCCACCCTACGTGTCGCTCGGTCCCCCGGGACTGGGTGGGTGAGGGTGGTGACACACCTGCTTCCTTTCCCAGGGAACGATCTCCTCTATCCCTCTTCCTGGCAGCCTCACCCTTCGCCCCGCTCCTCAACCTTCCCCCAGAGCGGCACGCTTCCCCTCTTGAGCCCGGTACGCTCCCACGGAAACTCCGTTGCTGTCATCAGGCTCACACTTGCCCTCTCTTCACAGAGGACCCTGTCATCAAACGTTTCCTTGAGTGGGACGCGCAGCTGAGAATCTCAGATAAGGTGAGAGGGGTTCCTGCTCTACCATCGACCCTCGGATCAGGCGGCAGTTTCCTGAGCCCGCAGTTCCCCCCCCAACCTGCCTTCGGGGACCTAGGCGTGTCTCGCAGTGCGGACGGCAACCCTGCCTCTGCCCCGGCTCTTCTGGGACCTGAGCCCAAGGCTTGTCCCTCTTCTCTCAGCTCTTGGGGACTCCCCCTCGCTCCAGCTTCTCAGAGACCCTCCCGATGCCGGCCGGCCCAAACACAGAGCATCTCTGAGACCCTAGGCGCCTGCCATGCCGGGAGCATCAGCCTTTCCCTTATCCCGCTCTTCTTCCTCTTTCACAATGTGAGTCCTCGTGTGTGTCTTCCTCCTCTTCCCACCAGTACCTGCTCTCAATGGTCCTGGCCTATTTGAGCCGCGCCGTCCTGTTCTCCTGGCAGTACCGGCGCATCCACTTCTTCCTGGCCCTGTGAGTACCGTGCTGAACCCCATCAGTCACTTTCATCCTCTGGGGAGCGCGGGGACACGAGCGGGTCTCCGACCTCTCACCTGCTTTCCACCCCATTTCTACCGTGTACACTGGGGACGAACTTGATAGGACTGGACTACCGCGTTTCTTACACTGTTCTTAGGAAGACCCAACAACACCAATGTCCGTTACAAGACTGAAGAAACCACAAGAAAACATCAGGTCCTCACAAACATTTCACACCACCCTTCCCCTGAGTAAACAGGCTTGAGACGAACCGTTCCTAAGTCTTCTCCCCTACATCCCGCCACACCTCGCGACGACACCACATGTCACGGTCCTTCTCCTCAAGGCAGGCCCCCGTCACATACCACAGATCGATTGTGAATACTCGCCCCGGGTCCCGGGCCGGCCTGTTCGGCTGTTTCGAGTGCCGTGCGGTCCACCGAAGTGTTGCGGGTTCGGTCGCGGTCAGGGCTCCTGAAGGAGGCGACCGATCTGGGTTTCTCGCTCACGTCAATGTCTCTCCCTCTCTCTGAATCAATACACATCTCCTCGGGGGAGGAGAACAAACAGTAAGACCCAGGGCTCTTTCTTACCAATCTCCCTGAATGGACTTCGAAACACAGCTCTAACCACTTCCCCACCCCCCCACCCAACAAGTCCACTGGCTCGTGTTGTTCTCAACCGAGGCCAGAGTTCTCGCTGTGAAATCAGCTCTCTCTGCACCCTCCATCAAACCCGGTGACCACCCTGACACTCCCTTCTTCGTTTCGCTGCTCTTCCCAACACCCTTCCCTGACTGTATATTGTGCTTTCTGTCGCGGTACTTTTACACGCATGTAACTGAAAGACACAATCTCCTCTGAAACTAACTCAAACGCCAAAACCTTCGGACCTCCTCACTTCTGCACCCCGGTAGCCAAGGAAAAGCATTGCTAATTTAAATAAACAAACAAACAAAAAGCACATATATATCAACGGGTTCTTAAAACACTCGGCACCCTCCTCTTCATGTCGCACAATCTGTATGACATTGAGTCTCTGAGGGCATCAGTTTTGCACTTGACGAGGACACAAAGCGTTCGGTCATTCGTCCTATGAAACCTTACAAAGTGCACCTCCAGGGCCAGGGAGTGTGAGGATGGGAGCATTCAGAAGGGCCCCTGAGGGAATGCGCCAAGGAACCCAGTCCTGCCTCAGTCACTTGGTAGGAAACCGTGAGGACTGAGATGGGCCAGTCGGCTCCTGCCCGCAGGAGCTGTCCAGGGGCTCACACGACAGGGAGACGGGTGTGCGCGCGCACGGCAGGGTCAACGAAGGGGGTGGGCTTCCCCACTCAGTTCACTGTATCTGCATCGTCAAGGTAGGAGAGGGGCCCTTCAGCTGCCTGCTCAGCAGGGGCTTCTTGTGCCTGGGAGGCGCTCTGCGACCCTGCATGGGGCTCCTGCGGGTCCTGTGTGAAGGCCGTCCTGCCTGCGTCCTCTCTGGGAAGCTGACTGCAGGCAGGGCCCCTCTCCGTCTGCTCTCAGCTGACACCCTGATGGCTTTCCTCAGCTACCTCGCCATTGACATGGAAGAGGACCGCTGCGCCCCTAAAGAGGCCATCATTTTCTTCCTCTACGGGAACAACAACCGCGCCTGGCGTCCCATGTTCCAGAAGCAGCGGTTTGAATTCTTCCGCTCCATGGGCTACAGGGCATGGGTCACCAAGGAGGAGTGTGAAGAGGTAGGTGGGCGGCGGGGCTCTGGTGGAGGCCGGTGCCGGGCTGCAGAGGGAAAGGGTCCTGGGCCTCACAGCTGGGACTGGGGGGGTGAGAGAGACGGGGGTGGGGGGAAGGGGCGGACAAGGGGAGGGTCGTGGGTCCACCTGGAGAGCCCTCACCTTTTCAGGGACTCTTTGTCTTTCCAGATCCAGGCCTTCGATCCCCAGCTCTGGGTGTGGCGGCGAGACCGTGCCCTCCTTTCTCAGACCCCGAAGGCTAAGGTAGGTGTGAACGGAGGGAGGGCTGTGTCCCCACGGGTGCAGACGGAATCATCTGTGGACCCTGGAGGAAACCCGACACATTTAACTGCACCGCCCATGATCGTCGACCCCATCCCTCTCCGTCACCCTGCCACACGTCTGAAGCACACCCACCAGGCACACAGCCAGGCATGTGCCGGAACTCCTTTAGCTTTACCTTGTCCCAAAAGCACTTCCCCTGCCCTTCCATTCTAAACGATAGCTTTGCGGAATAGAGTTCTTTATGAAACAGGGCATGAAACGCACTCCTGGTGTGGCAGGGCCGCTCCCCACTCCCGGCTCCACTCTCTTTCTCTTGTCTTCAAACTTTCCGCTGCTGTGGCAGGAAGGCGACAGCCTGGAGAGCAGGAAGGCCGCCTGCCCCTGGCCTGCGCTGGCCTGACTGGGACATCCTTCGAGCACACTGTCCTCGGCACCAGGTTGGTGTCTCAGACCCCAGGCTGGGGAGAAACCACGGGAACCAGCCCCTCTGGGCCAGCACTGCCCATCCCTGGCCTTGGTTCAGAATGCACCGACCCTCTGCTGGGCAGAGCTGGGATTCTTCCCATCTGAGAAGTGGGCGGCCTCTTGGGAGCCTATCTCATTTCACCGGCCTTCTCCCAACATCCCCTAAGGGGCGCCACTTCTCGGTGAGGTGGCTCACGCAGTCCTCGGTGCATTGGACGGTCTCTTTGACATTCTCTCACAGCAGAGTCTCCGGCTCGGTGCAGCAGGCATTCCTCCGGGTGCTTCTCAGTCACATTCGGGGTTCATTCACTGAGGCTGCTTTCACCCGCGGCAGCAGCTCGGCTCACGTTCTCCAGCATGATCTTTGCAAAGGACGGTTTTCCTCCAATGATGTCTTGTCTCCGGTCCCTGAACAGCCACCAGACAGCCTCCTCTTCTCAGGAAACCAGACACGTTGTTTCCCAGAGGAGAGGCAAGGCCTGCAGGGAGTGGCCTCGAGCTCACTGTGCTCCCTGGGAGCTGGCCTGGCTCTGTGGGAAGGGAGGCGGACAGGTTGCCACACTCCTGGGGCCTGGGTCTCCACCCTGCACTCGCATGAGTGGCCACCCCACCTGGGGAGCACTTGTGAGCCTGCAGGGTACCTGGCACCTACTGAGAGCTCAAGCTGAAGATGAGGCAGACACGGAAGCCATTGTCCGCGCGCTCACACTAAAAAGCCTTCAAAGGCAAGAAGCTGATGAGCATGTCTCGAGCTACTACTGTGACCAGGGTCCTGAGGCCTCGCTTGGGTCCCATGGTGCTGTCATGTGAGCCAGCAGGGAGGGCGGGTCAAGAGCAGCAGCCACAGGGCTGTGGTTTCGCTGCCCGGTGTGTTAGCGGCTCAGCGCACACGGCTGGGTATCTGTTTATTTCATTAAAATAAAGTTTTCTTTTTATTAACCTTGGGGAGAGAATGAGTGATATCAACGTGGATCGTTGTTCCACCTATTTATGTATTCACCGGCTGCTTCTTGGATGCGCCCTGATGGGGGATCGGACCCACAACTTAGGCACACAGGAACGCCACTCTAAGCAACTGAGCCTCTCACCCAGGGCACGCACATGGCCGTTCACAGTTAAAATCAAGGGTACAAATATCAAAATTCAGAACCTCAAGTGCAGTGACCACATTTCATGTGCTCAATAGCCACATGTGCCTTTTGGCTCCTCTACTGAAAGGTACTGATCTAGAATATGCCACTGTAGAAAGTTTGCCCGGATGGAGCTGTATTACACGGTACTTGCTCAGTAAATAGTAAGGCACAGAGAAGGGATAAAGAGAGTAGCAGGAAAAAAGAGAAGAGGGGGGTAGATGTTGCTTTGTGCTACCAGACTGGAGACCGAGGTGCCACGGATCACGGGAACAACTTTCCCAAAACCCCTTCACAACTGTTTGGAACACATTCTGCCCAGAAGGTCTCAGAGGTCAGGGCGTTACCTGGAGACAGCAGTCCGCAGCCACAGCAGACAGCAGGTAAAGTCGAGGCCAAGCTGGGCCATGGAGCAGCAGCTTCCAGTTCTGGCCTCTGAGGAAGTGCCAGACCAAAGGCTTGCAGACAGCGCCCTCTTGTGGCTCCTCGCGCCAGCTTCAAGAAAACACACACAGGCAGGGAATGCTGCGGCTCAGGTCTCATAAACTACACAGCACCCTGATGGGTGGGGTCACTGCAGCAAAGCTGCCACTGCATTAAGGACAGGTGGCTGTCACTGCCCTGGAGCACATCTGGACCGATTTCTGAACGATGGGACCAAACCCTCCCCCATACCTGGAATAAAATCACCACTGCCGCCACTGAGGCCCAAGCGCCACGTTCTCCACAGCACCTCCCCTGCCACGTTGTCTGCCGTAGCCTCTGAGGGGGTCTCCCTTGTCCACTCGCACCTTGCATCCCAGGCCATCGATTCGGCCATAATGCCTTTTCCCAAACACAAGTGTGACGCACTTGTGATCTTCTAAAAACCCCCCACTGTCTCGCCCCAGCTCCATCCTCTATCGCAGTCCCCTGCCAAGCATGAGTCTCCTACGTGGCTTGCACACCCCGCACTGTCACCTGGCGGCCTCCACACGGTGTGCCTCTGCCCAGACATTCTGTTCTCACCCTTCACTGGTGGAAAATGAGACTCATCTTCAAGTCTCAGCTCAGATGGCCCTGCCCCTCGGAACATTCCCTCACCCTCAAGACCCAGTCAGCGTGCCTTATCTTATCGATGGTTCCTCATCCCAGAGCCTGAGGCAAGGGCCGAGGACCAGGGTTTTAGTGGGAGTAATCCAGGCGGGCTGGTAAGGGAGGGCGGAAGTGAGACAGGGAAGGAAAGGAGCCAGGATAAAGGACATTTCCAGAGGGGGACTTTGGACGGGGACATTTCCTGGCGCCACCGCAGGGATCTCCAATGTCACAGCCCTTGGGGTCACCCGGGGAGCCTGCGGAAGCCGTACCCAGCCCGCTACCCATTACGTGAGAATCCGCAGGGTGGAGCAAGGGCATCAGTGTTTTCTCTGTGTGGGAAAGACGAACTGCTTACAATCTCCTGAGACCCAGCTTGGGTGCGTCTGGGTCAGGCCTGAGGACCTGGATTCCCAAACACATCCTGGGGAAGCGGTGCTGTGGTCTGGGCCCTACCAAGGAGCCAGGGTGCCTGCCGCCCAAGTCGTGCAACTCCAAGGCCCGCCTGACAAATCCGCGCAGGGCTGAACCCGCCCGGTGGCCCGAGGACTTACCGTGATCTTCGTGGCCCTGGCATGCTTCCCATGGAAGCTGAGCACGACACTCTCCAGGCCGTGGCTGCCGTAGGTGCCTTTGAAGAGGCCCGGCCTGATGAGGTCCTCCGGGTGGCTGGGCGGGAGGTAGATGCGGCGGCAGGTCAGGCCGTTGCTGCGGGGAGGGTGACGGGAGAGCGTGGCAGAGCCGCACGGGGCTGCAGCGGTGCAGAGCCCGCACCTCCCCGCCCCACCGCGGGGCCCAGGCCGTGTGGCTGACCTAGGATGCCACATCCGTAGGGAGCAGGGGCACCCCATGTTCCCGAGCCATGCTCACCCCACCCACAGGTGCACAGCACCCTCACACCTTCTCTGATTCCAATGAGGCTTAACCCTTTGAGCGCCATGCGTCACTGTTAAAGTTTGTAGGAGAAATGCCATGTTATTTTGCTCAGAAATGCAGTTGATGGAAAATGTCTATAAGAGCATTATTCATGGGCTGAAAATTTCACGACATGTAGTAAATACCCCCTTCTTTTGTAAGCCGTGTCCTTTGACACAATTTAGCAAAAAGTTTACTGCATTAAAATTATTTTGTGACAACAATTATTTTAGAAAAAAAACTCTTTCCTTCAATATGGCTTTTGAAGTATAATATGTGGCATAATATAAAACCGATGATTACAATCTGAAGAAACACTGCGCTACAATGATAACAAGCACTTGTCCAAGGCGATTCTTAGAGCAGGAAAAAGGGGCTATCATTTAGTAGTCTCAGGGGTATTGAAAAAACAACAGTGAGGAATGGTGTGGTTGGAAAGAACAAATGCTTTTAATTGGATGCAGAACCAGTGGAGAGGTCCAACTAGTGACTCTTTGGGGAGTGACATACAGCACCACAGCCTAAACAACACACAGAAGTAGTGGGGGTAGAGCCCTGTTTCCTCCCATTTCTCCTGCTCTGTACGGACACGGGCTTGTAGCTACAGACACCATGGCAAACTCGCTGGCACCAAGACCGGGAAGAGAGAGGAGGCCTGGCCCCTTGCCCGCACACGGCTGCCGTACCTAAGGGAGCCCGAGCACACACTCACCTGGATGTGGCCGTTGTGCGGCCCGCTGTGGCCATACATGCACTCCGCCGTGGGTCGATTTCTTCTCCGTCAGGTGAATTCTAAACCAGGGCTTGAATCGCATGGGGTCATCCACATCGGGGCCATGGGGAGGCAGGTACATTCAACCGATAATGAACGAGCCGTCCCACCTGTAGGAAGGACAAGGGCGCACGTCCACAGGAGGGTTACCTGAGGCACCAAGGCAGAGGTTCCTCACCCGCAGCTCTTCACAGTGACCACCCACGTCTGCATGCTCCAGGCCCACGGAGCACCTCAGGGCCAACACACATCAAGATACCCCTGATCTATCACAATGGGACAAGCATGGCCCTGCCCATCAAGTGCTTGTTCATGACAGAGTCGTTATCTAATGAAAAACAATGTGAGCCCTGGCTACTGTGGCTCAGTGGACTGAGTGCCCGACTGCAAACCAAAGGGTCACCGGTTCCATTCGCAGTCAGGGCATAGGCCTGGGTTGGGGGACAGGTCCTCAGGTGGGAGCGTGTGAAAGGCAACCACACATTGATGTTTCTCTCCCTCTCCTTCTCCCTCCCTTCCCTTCTCTCTAAAAATAAATAAATATTTCTAAAAGTCAATGAGACTATACTTAATAACAGTGTATTTGATCACTGAAATTTACTGAGAAGACAACTTCAACGTGAGATGATGGATACGTTAACTACCGGTAGCTAGATGGTGGGACCATGCAGTGTGCCTTAGAAATCTTACATTTTTGTCAATTATATCTCAATACAGCTGAAAAATGAACTCTTTAAATGCAAAAAAAGCAGTTAGACCTGAATCCAAGAAAGCCTTTTAGAAAGGGGAGGTAGCTAAACGACACGAGGAAGAAGCGGAATAATCTCCTAAGTGATGCCCAATAAATAGGGCAACTGACCTGAGAAAAAAACGGGGTGCTGATTTCAACAGGACATCACGAGCAAAACACACAACTACAGCGTGCGGGCCTGCTTTGGGTCCCGATTGGAACGAACCAGCTGTCAAAGGCAGTTTTGAGACTATCGGGGAACCTTACATATGCACAGGGTCTCAGGTAATGTCAAGGAATTACCGCTACTTTTGCAAGATGTGATAAGAACGTGGTGCATATGTAGGGAAATACCCACATTTGTAGAGATCCACATTGAAGGATGAACACATGAAGCAACACAGGCCTGGGATTTGCTTGAAACCTCCCAAAAACAGAACGGCAAGGGGCAGAGACAGAGGCCACAAACTTGGCACACTACCAGTAACTGCTGAATCCCGGTGGCAGGCATTGGCAGTTCATGCTACCATTCCCGCTATTCTTGTGTGTTTGAACCAGTGACAGATAGAAAGGGACAGAACTCAGATCAAAGGACACGCAGTCCCCACACACACGCTCAGCACAAATGCACCCACATTCTCAGTGCAGGGACACGGACAGCCCGGTCGGGAGGACCCCGTAGTCGCTCCTGCCTGCCCAGGAAGAGCCCAGATCTACAGCTTCTAGCTCTAGCCACGGGAGGAGAGAACTTACTCACTCCTGTGGCTGCCTGTCTGAGACGAGAGCCAGTTGCTGTTATTCAGTCATGGCATCCATTTCCTCTGCTTTGAGAAGCTTCTTTTTATTCATTTTTATGACTCACTGCCAGTATGAAAAACAATTCTCACCCCCACCCCCCACCCACCCCACGACTAAAAAGAAAAACATACGCCCACGCTGGGAGCTGTTGGGTTGTCCCTGAGAAAATGCTTTAATAGCAAGGCTTTTGCCCAGTGATATCAAACGTAACATATGTAAAGTGTGTTTCTTAACGAACGCTCCCACCAAAGAATATAAAGCCATACTTATCCCCGTGCAAACCCCACTCGGTGAGCAACCAGAGTCCCCAGGTGGCCCGTCTGGACCACGCTCGGAAGAGCCACACTGAGGCTGTCCGGGGCCGCTGAGAGGCAGACCCACCACTGTTACATGGCGAGCAGCCGGTCTCCCGGACTGGGCTTCTGGCCTGAGCCAGCGAGAAGGGAAGCAGGGGCAGAACACCAGCGCTCCCCGGGGCACCCGACTGTTTCCACTGGGACATCAGCTACAGCAACACCTGGGCCCAGGCGCCTGCCCGGAGCTGCCAAAGTATTAACCGCACATGCCTGGCCCTAGGATTTCTGTTCAGGAGGCCCTGTTCAGGGCACATGCACACCTCACGGTGGGGGAGAAGCTGCTCCACAGAGAACCACCTAGGGCCGCGAAAAATAACTGATGAGAGGTTCCTTGTGATTGCTCCAATGACATATAGCAAGCAGCTGACTTGCCCCTCGGGTAGAAAAGGCACTAAGTTCCATCCACATGGGGCAGCAGTCCTGACTTCACAAGAAACCACACATGAAGAGAAAAGAAAAGAAAAGAAAAGAAAAGAATTCACACGCGAGGCTCTCGGACTCACCACCACATTCAGCAGTCCTCCACAGGGCCCGATATCCGGCTGCCACAACCCCGAGATGTGTCTGTATCGGTGGAGCACTACAGGAAGAGACAAAGCGGGTCTTCATTTTAGAGCCAGCCAGTCTTCACTTGACAGTGCATCAGGGGACAGGGCAGGAGGGGGAAGACAGGACTATGAAGAAATTACAAAGGCTTGTAACAGCCTTGCACACAAGGAATTCAGCAAAGCTTACCTACAAAACTTCCTAAAGAATTCTAAGAATGAAAACGTCTTTGAAAAGCATAGTAAAACAGACAACGGAGTCCTTTGGAAACCCAGCCTCAGTGTGAGCAGCTCCAATGACAGGGAACTGCTGTCTTGCAAGACATGGACTGAGCTGAGCGCCTTTGTGAAATGACGAGCCTCGCGTCCGTTTACACAGCTGAGGGGGCACGGGAGTCCTTAAGAGGTGGCGGCAGAGCCCACAATGTCATGGGACTGTACATTAAGAATTAAGTTGGGTCTTCTCTCTTTTTTTAAAAACATCGCACTTCCCCACCTGATTTCAAAAGCAAGGCAACCGTATTCACTGAAGACGACTGGAGAGAAGGAAACCCAGTGCCAACCTGAAATCTCACTAGAGAGAGGACCAGCTGCAGTAAACCTTTTGGAAAATGTCCTTCACTTCAGTTTTCCTCTGCCTTTGCACACGTACTTGTTCGGTGAAAGCTGACTGAATTAATGGGCAACCAACTCACGTAAAGCCCTGACTGCCAGGCGTAGGGTCTGGGGTCTCTGTGCAGGCACTGTGTGGTAGGTAACGTCGTGTACCAACTGGACTGGACCACAGGGTGCCTAGACACTTGGCCAAACATGATTGCACATGCGCCTGGGAAGGTGCTTCTGGCTGAGGTTAACACTTATACGGGCGGACTGAGTAAAGCCGACCGCTCTCCCCACTGGGGTGGGCCTCGTCCAGTCAGGTGGAGACCTGAGTGCAAGGCTGATCTCCCACCAGTAAGAGGGAACCCCTCCTGCCTGGCTGCAAGAGCTGAGACATGGCTTCTCTAACTACAACAAGATAATAACCCTCCTGTGAATGAGGGGGGATTTCCTCCTCCTGCCTGACAGCCTTGAGGTGCACACTGGCTGAAAGTGGCCTGTCCAGCCTCACTGTATACCAAACTCCTTCTATCTACTAGAGCAATTTGGAGCACTGCCAGGATTCTAGGTTAGAACCTCAAAGCCAGAGCCCTACAGGTCGTTATTTTCAAGTTCAAAATGCACTTCAACAGTCACCATCAATTTGCACACAGGGACACGTGGGAGGTATGTCATAAGGACAGCACATCGCCCCATGATGCTTCCACCTTCTTACACACACAGATTAGTAAGATAACACATGGCCTGATATGGAGAAAAAGAAACACAAGTGATACTGCAAAAGCCACTAATCTGAGGCCACAAAGCTCCTGACAGTCCCAATCTGCAGCCTCAGGTGATGCTGACTTGCTTCTCTCTAGGACAGCGTCGTGCACTCGGTCAAGACTGTGGATCCTTTCTGGTCCAGCAGAACACGGCCTAGAGGCTTTGAGAAGACCAGGGGGACACGGGCCCTCAGTAGCTCCAGGAACGGAGCGAACGGAGGAGGAGGAAACAGTGCAAGGTCCCAGGCACCTCGCAAACCAATCGTCACAGCGCTTCTCTGGAACGTCTGGGTAACAACAGAGAAGAAATTCCAAGCTGCACTGCATCAGAACATTTTAGGAGCACTGGGATACTGGGGCGTAGAGAGGTTTGAAATTAGGGTTGAAATGACTGTTTTTTCCCCTCAAATACTTTATTTATTTATTTTTAGAGAGAGGGGAAGGGAGGGAGAAAGAGAGGGAGAGAAACATCCATCTGTGCTTGCCTCTCATGCACGCCCGATGGGGACCTGCCTCGCAACCCAGGCCTGTGCCCTCACTGGAAATTGAACGGGCCACCCTCTGGTCCACAGGCCAGCGCTCAATCCACTGAGCCGTGCCAGCCATGGCTCTCTTTTCACACATTATATATTTTTTCCTCATACTCATGGAGGCAAGAGACCACTCAGTTTAAATATGTCCACAGAGAAATGCAGCCAATGCTTACCCACATCGTATTTTCATTATGTTTTCTGGATCTTCCTAATTTCCTACAACACAATGACTACTCCATTTTTATAACTACACCCAAAGCGTAGAGAGGACAGCAATCTCCAGTTAGAACGGTGCCTTCTAAGCTGTTGGCTATCAGCAGATGGGGGACATCATAACACGTGGCTAAAGTCCAGAGGCCCTGGAAGGCGTGGTGAAAAGTCTGGACTCACGATACATTCTTACAAGCTACAGAAAACGTCCGACCACAACACACGCCCAACACAACTCCAGGCACTTCCTAGCTCCCAGCCCCCGAGCCTCCCTCCCACACGTGGGTCACAATTCCATTCTCGGTCTTGGCTATCAGTTCCAGAGACACTGTTGTTCTAGAAGAATCCCGTGGCAAATGTATGACATAATGACCCTCTAAGTGCTTGTCCACTGCATTTAAAAGCCCGTGCCAGGCTGTTCCCGTCAGCACAGCCATGGCGATTGATCGACAACTCTCATTAAGAAGTGCTACGTCATATTCTCTTCCACGGGCCTGGAGAAGGCACCGTGGCTCACTGACTGCCAAGCAGAGCGAGAGCGGGGCCGTCTAAGACAGAATGTTCTAGAGAGGCTGCTTCCAACAGGTTTTGGAGGAGAACACAATTCATGCCTTCAGATTTGGCCCACCTCACCCCCTTGGGGCCCGGCTCCTCCTGACCGCTTATACACACTCCTGACGAGCCCCCTCGCCACTGGTCTTCACTCAGGCAGCTCAGCTCTGGGCCCGACGACACAAGCACTGTGGGCTGTGCACAGCGCTCAGACACTGCCCCCAGCACGCCCACCAGTCCTGGCGTCTCCACACTGACTCCTGGGGGGTTCCCTGCTATAAGTAAAATGGGACAAGCGAGCTCGTCAGCCGCACGTCCAGAGCCTGGCAGGGCTTAGGAGAAACGCCACAGATGACTCTATTCCTTGTGTTCCGAGTAGGTTTTATTAGAAACCGTGCCCTTATAAGACTCAGAAGTGGGTCTCGTCCACACAGGCGATGCCGACACAGGGCCCACTCAGCGGGGCTGAGGTCATAAGCAGAAGCGGGTCCCTGCAAGCAGATATTTTTAACATCTTTCTTGACAACTGAAATTCACACTCTGCATCTCAGCTCAACCTAATAAAAACTGGAGATAGCCTTAATCACCATGGAATATGGCTTAGGAAAAGTTCCAGAGCCCAAGTAATGTCCATCAAGAGGAATCCGGTTCTAAATAATTAACTCTTTCTACGGCGTTTTGTCTCACGTGCATGTGGGTACAGGTACGCCATTTCTTCAGATTCACATATGCTGTCTAAACGCAAGTGACTACTGAAGCCTAGGACAAACCACTTACACTACCTTTTGGAATACAAGGGCTTTAGGGCTTCGACCCTGCTCTCTCCGCTCGGCCTTAATAAATAATAGGTGCTAAGGTATGCATCAGAGCGATCGTGCTGGTACTACCCCAAAACACAAAAGATGCTGCAGAAACCTGGCCCGGCCCAGCCCACCGCTCAGGTACGACGCTGGTTACGGCCACCCCACAGGGAACAGAGCGGAAAGGTGAAAAGACAGCACAAGCCAAGGGCAGCTGGCTCTTAGGACCAAAGCGTCCGCGTGCCGTGAGTCAGAGGTCCCTCCCCATGCAGCTTCTCACCATGCTGCCCTGCCAAAGCCAAAGCAGCAGGAGGTACATACGGCAGGTGTACGCATCTCTGTACCTCATGTGCTCGTAACCGGGAGGAATTTTCACGAAACGTCCTGACCTCACGCGAGGGTTTACACCTGAACAGACACAGCAGGGAAAGGGCTAAGGATGGTTCCACTTTCACGATGGTATAAATAGTTTTCATATGACTCAACACCCTTTCCCTCTCTGCCATCGCACTCAATCCCTGGTACCTTGGGAGGCAAGCACTTGTCAAAAATGAGAGGCCTGGCTGGAAAGAAAATGTGCTAGATCTTCATTTTAATCAACAGATTCACACCAGAAACTCATGAGGGAGGGCAATCTTGGGACACTCTCTTCCTGTCCCTGTCATGGATCCATGGAGCTCACAGCAGAGGGCGCAGCCTGTGGGCATTTAGAGTGGCTCTTTTGGGAACCCTTGTGCCCCGACTAAGATATCCAGCTTGTATAATGTATGCCTAGTGTTTTCCTCTGCTTGTGCTCGTTCTGCTGTTGAGTATGGAGGATGTCTGCCAGCTCCTAACTCAGACCCTTCGCTTCTGAATCAAGGCTGGCTCACGCTCCCACCTATGCCAGGGAATAAGGGTGAGTTGCCTTCAAAAGCAAACTCACAAAAATATGCTCCTGCATTGTGAAACCTGCTTTCGTTGGGGGCAGATTAAACACTTTAGGATACCAAATGAAGATAATATAAATTATTCTCTGAATTTCCCAACCGTTTTCAAGGGGTCAAGAATAACCAGTCAAAAGAAACCTCCAGATAGCCTCCTTTGTCTGCCCACATCCCCGCACGCACGTGTGTGTGTTCACCTCGTCATGGCCCTTGTCCCCAGTCTGTTGCTCACATCCTGACCTACCCCTGACCACACCAGTTCCTGCTCCCCAGAAGTCCCTACCCACCTACGGAGAAGATTGTTCTTTGACGTGACTGTGTCTGTCCCACAGGTTGGACCTGAGCCAGAATGGAGGCTCATTTCTGCAAACACCTCTCAGAGACTGGTTGATCAGAAATGATCTTCATTTAGATTTAAATCGGCATCCTCCATAGTCTCCTGCTGTGTACTGGTTCCCAGAACAGGTGCTTGTCCCACCCGGGCCAAACATGTAATTACCTATACCTGGCTGCACTCATGTACTAGTACCTGTGACTTTCACCCCTCTTTCCTATGTCATTCTTTGGTGCTTGCCAAGTGGTGTGGGGATCCATTTCATTCTTCAGCTGCCCCAGACGTACCTCATATGTAAGTTTGGCCAGCCTCTGCTTCAGTCTGCTCCCTGCTCTCCCTTACAGAGGTAGATTTTCCTATCTCACGGCTTTTCCCTGGGTCTGCGTGCACAAACACCAGCTACCTGCCCGACCCCCTACACTCACAGCCAAGACGTGCTCTGCAGGGGCCTTATTGACCACGTATGCTGTCCTCTGGGGGTCACAGCCTGTAATGCCTGGGACACGTGAGCACCTGCCTCCCTCTACGATGCTATTTGGAGTGCTCGCACTCTTTTTTCCTTTTTGAAGATTTTATTTATTTACTTTCAGAGGGAGGGGAAGGAGGGAGACAGGGATGTGAGAGAGAAACATTGATTGGTTGCCTCTCACATGCCCCCAACTGGGGACCTGGCCTGCAACACACGCATGTGCTCTGGCTGGGAATCGCACTGGCGACCCTTCAGTTTGCAGGCCGATGTTCAATCCATTGAGCCACACGGGCCACGGATGACAACCGTCTCCATGCTGCTCTAAGATGACATCATCAAATAGCCTCACAACACTCAAAAAGCAGTTATCAAAGAGAAGAACTGGTCATATTACTCATAAAAGCCAGCTGGTCGTCCCTAAGAGTCACACAACTTTTCTTGAGTGTGTGTACACAGGGACTGGTGTAGCGAGCTTGGTTCTAACTCTAAAGAGATTTAACACACTGAGCTATGGACAAATAACAGAGGAACTGAGGGTACAGCCAGGACCACGCGGGCTCCCACAGGATAAAGGCGGGGAGGGCACCGGCGGAGCACCAGCTTCCTGCCCCTGAAATTCTGGGCTTTAGAGGAATCACAGAAGCGTTGTTCTCGCCCATGAGACGAGAGGACAGCAAGGGTTACATTTCCAGGAGAGATGACCACTCGGGCCTCCCCAACTCACTTCCTCTGGAGGGACACACGTCTCCTGGGTTGGTGAGATGTGAAGCAGGGGCAAGACAAGAAACTAAAGTCTGGACGTGCACAAGGCAGGAGGATCGGAAGATCCTGAGCAGATCGGCCTTGCGGTGGGACCCGCAGTCAGGGGGGACAGCCGCGCCGGAGGCAGCAGCCAGCATGAGAATCATTCTGAGGGCAAGGGTGAAGCCCAAGGACCACAGGAGCAGGGGGAGGGGATGCTAGGAGCTGGAAGAACTGCAGAGGAAATGTGGCAGGGCAGACGGGTCCCGACAACAGCCTGAGGTTCCCTGAGGCAGACAGGAGGGGGCAAGAGCTTGGAGCGCACAGCTGAGCCACCCAGAATGGCGCATGGACGTGGAAGGCCCATGAAGAACTTACAGTCGTTTGACAGGAAATCGCCCCAAATGTCACCAAATCCCAACCCAGAAACACTAGCCAATACAGCACTCCAAAATGGCCATGTGATCACAGCGTGGAGAGTCTCTGGTGCGATGCGGAAGCAACAAGACAATGAAATCGGCCCAGCTATAGGGACTGAACGTATCTCCCCACACAGTCAGCTGCTCTGCAGGAACGCCACGCTCTACCTGTGCTGGTGGCGCAGCCACGTGAAGGAGGGGCACCTCACAAGGGGAGTCTCAGAGGAACAGACCCACGGAAATGACTGAATACATAAAGGCACCAACTAGCCCCCAGACCGGGAAGAAAGCCGGAGTGCTTCAGCGCCCAGTCAGCAGCCTGGCCCACAGCGAAGCCCCACCGCCCTGCCTGCCTACTTCTCTGTCCCCAACCACACATGTTTCCATGGAGGAGCGCGGCCCTCAGTTCCTGGGGGAGGTACTTGGTAAGAGGACATCACCTGCTCCGCTTTCAATTGACAACAGGGTAGGAAGCGCTAAAGCAAGTAATAACCACAATCTTCCGAGACGGGCTTAAGGGGAACGATGGTCCTTTTCAGAGAGGTGAACAGGTCAACTTCGGGCCCAAGAGAACGGGGTCGCCACGACTTTCTTACTCTGTTCTTTCATCCCCAGTCCTGGGTGCTAATGATGCACGCCACACCCAACAAGGGGGTGAGTGAGCAGGCTGCTCCCTGTGACCCCGCTGCTCCTGGGCGACATCAGCCTTAACAGGAGCCTTCGCAGCCCCCTCCAAAGGGGCACAGAGGAAAGGCTGGCTGGGGAGGCATTTGGGGCTCGGGACACTTGGTGCACTCACGGAGCGTTGCTCACGACTCTACAAAGTAACAGAGCAAAGGACAGAAATGGCGGGCTGGGGGACTGGGAGGCTGGGAGAGGGGCAACACATGGAGAGAAAACTGAAGGAAAGACCACCACAGGGCTGGAGCCGGATGCTGGGCTGGAGTGGGGAGCGGGCCCACAGGCAGCCCCGTTAGCTGAGGGCCTCAGCGGGAGGCTCACGGATGCATTTCTCACTTCCTATCCGCCATCCGCGCATCCAGTCAGGCTGTCGGCCCAGAAACCAAAAGAACGGACCCCTGCAAGCACCCCAGAGCTTCTTCCTAGGGCAGACAAGTTTCTCACATCTAAAGAAGTGGATACCTAATATCCTCCGACGGGATGAAAAGTAAGGGTACAGACACGCCTAGAAAAGCGAGAAGAGAGCCACCCACCCAGTTTGGGCACTGTAACTACCAGTGCTGGCTTTAAAACATCAATCATAACATTAAGATTAAGGTGTCTAAAAATTACACTGAATTTGGGGACAAATTACTTCATTATCCATCGTTGATGCTCATGCTGTCTGGACTTAGAACAAAGTTAATCATGGATCATATTAGTTTAGGCTTTGCAAAGATGTCTTGACAAGACAGACCAATGATCTCCAGCTTCTACAACTTTTCACAAAAACCACGCTCTGGAAAAAGAAACATTTGCTAAGCAACACAGTCAAGAAATCAGAACGAAAAGGAAACAAACTGCTAGAAGGCAGAGAATTTGCTTCCTCTGTCTGGTTTCTTTCACTTCACGTAACCCCCTCGAGGCCTATATCCCCACTGTCCCAGATGGCTGCATTCCGTTCCTTCTCCTACTTGAGTAACGTGCCACTTGAAAAGGACATCTCACGTCTTCTGTACCCGCTCATCCACTGACGGACCCAGGTTCTTTCCACACCTCGGCTCTGCCGAATAATGCTGCAACAAACCGGGAGGTGCACATAGCTCTTCCAAGTTCTCCTTTCATTTCCTTCCAAGAAATTCCCAGACCTGGAATTGCTACGTCATAGAATGTTGAGGAGCTGCCATACCGTTTTCTGGAAGAACTGATGGGACTTCACTCAGGGTTGGTACAAGCAGATTAGAAACATGGACGTGAACAAATAAAAAATACAACTTCGGGTACATCCTGACTGTCTCATCCAAGTGTTCAAATGATGGATCAGAAGCACGACTCACGGCCCAAGGGTGGAAACAACCCGAGTGTCCATCAGCCCATGGATGCAGCAACAAGATACGGTTTCTATAATCGATATCATCCATCCTATAAAAAGAAGGAAATTCTGGCGCATGCAACAACATGCATGAACCTTGAAACCTTACGCTGACAAAATAAGCCTGAAATAAATGTACAGACACTATAGGATTCCACCGATACGGGTTCCCTACAGTAGTCAAGCTCCTACGGACAGGAGGCGCAAGGGTGGCTGGCTACCAGGACCGGGGGAGACGGATAAAAGTTCATCTTTGTTGGGTGCAGAGTCTCAGTTTGGGAAGACGACAAAGTTCTGCGGACGGACGGCGGTGACTGTAGCACAAGGTGCATGCGTTCGATACCCGCGAATTTAACCTCTGTTGTGGTTAAAACGGTAAACTGAGTATGTTATTTCACCACAATAAGAAAGCAAGGGAGGGAGGGAGGGAGGATAAACAAAAGGAAGTAAAGGGTTCCGTGCCCAGGAAAACAGGAGAGCTGTGAGGCTGGCAGGTGGTTCAGAAACAGCATCCGCTGACCCTGCGGCGTAACGGGTTGGTCGGTACCTTTTCTGCATCTGCCCTCCCCACCTGCACAGGGAACATTCTGTTCTGTCTTCAACTGGAGACCTTTCCACTTAAGTCTTCCTGTGTGGGTGACATTTCATTCATAGGGTACCTGAGCGGTAGTGAAATGTCTGACTCAAGAGTGAAACACAGGCTGAAAACGTGGATATGTGGACGAGAGTTCCTTCCCTGGACTTGAGGGGCAGGCTTTGGGTGCTTCATGGACTCCCTCAAATCGTAGACACCGTCTGAAGCATGTGAGCGCATGTGCGGCTTTCTAGGATTTTAGGTTCTCACAACGTCTCTTGGAATGAAAGCTGCCTGAGGGTTGAGGATGCGTTTCCCCTGCTTCCAAATCCTGAACATCGTTTCCTGAGACATCGAGCGTCGCCAAAACCTGTGCTTGCTGGTGCTGTGCTTGTCGTTTTCCAAAGTGCCTGTACCGCGCTCAACTGATTATTTTAATAAGATCAACTTATTCACTATTGTACAAGGGAAGAGCTGGGAAGAGAGAAAGAGAGGAAGACAGGGAGAGAAACCGATGTGTGAGAGAGGCAAAGACCGCTTGCACAGGGCCCCAGACGGGGACCAGCCTGCGACCCAGGCAGGTGCCCTGACCGGGAATCACACGGGTGAAACTGTCGCTTGCAGGATCAATGCTCAGTGCAACGAGCCACGCAGGTCAGCGCACCAAATTCGCCGTTTGAAACTAAATTGTCACTTGGCAGGGCCACGGACCCAGGAACTTTTTTACACTTTTACCCTGCTCTTGAAAGGTCTTAGTATTTCTGCTTTACCTCCCTCTCCCGCCAGGCAACACTCTGAAATGGAAATGGGAGAGAAGACCTGCCAACCCAGTTCAGGCTCAGAATGGAGACAACAGCGCACTGGCTGGGGACGAGGTAAAGAGCGATGCTGACACTGGAGGACAGCTCTGGAGGCTGGTCTGAGCTTGTAGGGTCAGCAGCAGGAGACACTGTTTACCCTGACCGTCAGGAGAAGTAAGTGCATGCGTGGCACTTACATGGATTCTATGTATGGCAGGTACATATGTGTGTTTGAGTCTTTCAAACTGGTGGCCGGGTGGGAATAACCGATGACATCAGAGGCTTCCGAACCTCCTGATTGGGAGGATCCATTCCGTGGCGCTAGGCAGCCCAGGTGGGCAACTACTTCTGTGATCGCCCACATTTACGGAAGGACAACAAGGAGCCATGGCTGACACTGACTCAAGTGCCAACTGTGACCACCTTGGCCCAGAGCCGAGCACCTCAGGGAGCCCGATGGAGCTCAGAGTTACTCGGGGGAACGCAGGACAATCAGGTGAGGAAACAGGGGGCGGCGGGATTTGGCACGGTTGACATTAAGGAGGAAGGGGGCCCTGAGCAGGCTGTGTGTGAAAGAAAGGAGAGATTCAGAGCACCACCGGATTACAGGAGATGACAGGAGCTGGGGACCAGGAGATCCCCATGAAAGGACAGCCTGGGAGGCAAGCAAGGAGGGATAGGAGATGAGATTCAAAGATGAGAGAAGGGAAGGGAAGAAACAAGGACGGTCCTTTTGTCCCCCTTCAATGGGAGAAATCCTCTCAAACGAGGAAGACCTTTGAGGACACAGAAGAATAACAGCAAGGTGAACATGGGGGGCGGTGGAGGGGCGGAGTATTGGATTCACCAAAGGAGGAAGATGAAAAGATGGCAGGGGAGAAGGCCGGTAGCCTATGAGACAAGAAAGAATGGAGGGGTTGGTTTCTAGGGACGGGGGGAGAGGTGGGGTGGAAACGAGGTCGGGTTTTGGTGACCAATAGCTGAATTTCAAAGGCAAAAGCCTTATAACGTACCCTGGGTTCTTAACTCAGGCGCCTGTGTGGAATCCACCACCGCTGCTCGGACAACCGCAGCAAAGCGGAAGAGGGGGCGAGCAGAGAGGCGGGGGGCACAGGAGGAGACCGTCCCCACGCCTAACAACACCTGGCTCGTGGAGGACCGGGACGGTCTCAAAATGACCCTGAAAAGGAAGCGCGGTACAACGGTCCAGAGAGAACACCAGGAGGCCTTTGCCAGGCTTCTCAGTAAGCAGATACCCTGGAGAGCCCCCTCCTAGCCTACTCTTAAGTCACAACTTTGAAGAACTATACTTTTCCAACAGAAAAGAACTCCCTGCTGGTTGGTGGGCTCTCCTTCCTAGGTGGGCTCCCTATCGAGTCTCAGTGGGGACCCTTAGATTAGGCTAGACTTGAGGAGGGTTTGCACTGGGAATCACGTGGCCTGTGAGTATTGCACCCTCGGAGACTTCTGAGCTCTCACTGGCCTTTTGAATCTAAATACCTTCACGTGTGTAAGGGGAGAGAAGGAGGCCAACTTCACGCCTTGATGTGACTGTCAACAGACAAAGGACGGAATGGCTCTGGCATGAATGAGCAGGGCTGCATTCATGCGTGATGGGGGAGCAGCACTGAGTCGCTAAGATCTCAGTCACGCAGATAAGCTGCTGCCACCCTACGTGTCGCTCGGTCCCCCGGGACTGGGTGGGTGAGGGTGGTGACACACCTGCTTCCTTTCCCAGGGAACGATCTCCTCTATCCCTCTTCCTGGCAGCCTCACCCTTCGCCCCGCTCCTCAACCTTCCCCCAGAGCGGCACGCTTCCCCTCTTGAGCCCGGTACGCTCCCACGGAAACTCCGTTGCTGTCATCAGGCTCACACTTGCCCTCTCTTCACAGAGGACCCTGTCATCAAATGTTTCCTTGAGTGGGACGCGCAGCTGAGAATCTCAGATAAGGTGAGAGGGGTTCCTGCTCTACCATCGACCCTCGGATCAGGCAGCAGTTTCCTGAGCCCGCAGTTCCCCCCACAACCTGCCTTCGGGGACCTAGGCGTGTCTCGCAGTGCGGACGGCAACCCTGCCTCTGCCCCGGCTCTTCTGGGACCTGAGCCCAAGGCTTGTCCCTCTTCTCTCAGCTCTTGGGGACTCCCCCTCGCTCCAGCATCTCAGAGACCCTCCCGATGCCGGCCGGCCCAAACACAGAGCATCTCTGAGACCCTAGGCGCCTGCCATGCCGGGAGCATCAGCCTTTCCCTTATCCCGCTCTTCTTCCTCTTTCACAATGTGAGTCCTCGTGTGTGTCTTCCTCCTCTTCCCACCAGTACCTGCTCTCAATGGTCCTGGCCTATTTGAGCCGCGCCGTCCTGTTCTCCTGGCAGTACCGGCGCATCCACTTCTTCCTGGCCCTGTGAGTACCGTGCTGAACCCCATCAGTCACTTTCATCCTCTGGGGAGCGCGGGGACACGAGCGGGTCTCCGACCTCTCACCTGCTTTCCACCCCATTTCTACCGTGTACACTGGGGATGAACTTGATAGGACTGGACTACAGCGTGTCTTACACTGTTCTTAGGAAGACCCAACAACACCAATGTCCGTTACAAGACTGAAGAAACCACAAGAAAACATCAGGTCCTCACAAACATTTCACACCACCCTTCCCCTGAGTAAACAGGCTTGAGACGAACCGTTCCTAAGTCTTCTCCCCTACATCCCGCCACACCTCTCGACGACACCAAATGTCACGGTCTTTCTCCTCAAGGCAGGCCCCCGTCACATACCACAGATCGATTGTGAATACTCGCCCCGGGTCCCGGGCCGGCCTGTTCGGCTGTTTCGAGTGCCGTGCGGTCCACCGAAGTGTTGCGGGTTCGGTCGCGGTCAGGGCTCCTGAAGGAGGCGACCGATCCGGGTTTCTCGCTCACGTCAATGTCTCTCCCTCTCTCTGAATCAATACACATCTCCTCGGGGGAGGAGAACAAACAGTAAGACCCAGGGCTCTTTCTTACCAATCTCCCTGAATGGACTTCGAAACACAGCTCTAACCACTTCCCCACCCCCCCACCCAACAAGTCCACTGGCTCATGTTGTTCTCAACCGAGGCCAGAGTTCTCGCTGTGAAATCAGCTCTCTCTGCACCCTCCATCAAACCCGGTGACCACCCTGACACTCCCTTCTTCGTTTCGCTGCTCTTCCCAACACCCTTCCCTGACTGTATATTGTGCTTTCTGTCGCGGTACTTTTACACGCATGTAACTGAAAGACACAATCTCCTCTGAAACTAACTCAAACGCCAAAACCTTCGGACCTCCTCACTTCTGCACCCCGGTAGCCAAGGAAAAGCATTGCTAATTTAAATAAACAAACAAACAAAAAGCACATATATATCAACGGGTTCTTAAAACACTCGGCACCCTCCTCTTCATGTCGCACAATCTGTATGACATTGAGTCTCTGAGGGCATCAGTTTTGCACTTGACGAGGACACAAAGCGTTCGGTCATTCGTCCTATGAAACCTTACAAAGTGCACCTCCAGGGCCAGGGAGTGTGAGGATGGGAGCATTCAGAAGGGCCCCTGAGGGAATGCGCCAAGGAACCCAGTCCTGCCTCAGTCACTTGGTAGGAAACCGTGAGGACTGAGATGGGCCAGTCGGCTCCTGCCCGCAGGAGCTGTCCAGGGGCTCACACGACAGGGAGACGGGTGTGCGCGCGCACGGCAGGGTCAACGAAGGGGGTGGGCTTCCCCACTCAGTTCACTGTATCTGCATCGTCAAGGTAGGAGAGGGGCCCTTCAGCTGCCTGCTCAGCAGGGGCTTCTTGTGCCTGGGAGGCGCTCTGCGACCCTGCATGGGGCTCCTGCGGGTCCTGTGTGAAGGCCGTCCTGCCTGCGTCCTCTCTGGGAAGCTGACTGCAGGCAGGGCCCCTCTCCGTCTGCTCTCAGCTGACACCCTGATGGCTTTCCTCAGCTACCTCGCCATTGACATGGAAGAGGACCGCTGCGCCCCTAAAGAGGCCATCATTTTCTTCCTCTACGGGAACAACAACCGCGCCTGGCGTCCCATGTTCCAGAAGCAGCGGTTTGAATTCTTCCGCTCCATGGGCTACAGGGCATGGGTCACCAAGGAGGAGTGTGAAGAGGTAGGTGGGCGGCGGGGCTCTGGTGGAGGGCGGTGCCGGGCTGCGGAGGGAAAGGGTCCTGGGCCTCACAGCTGGGACTGGGGGGGTGAGAGAGACGGGGGTGGGGGGAAGGGGCGGACAAGGGGAGGGTCGTGGGTCCACCTGGAGAGCCCTCACCTTTTCAGGGACTCTTTGTCTTTCCAGATCCAGGCCTTCGATCCCCAGCTCTGGGTGTGGCGGCGAGACCGTGCCCTCCTTTCTCAGACCCCGAAGGCTAAGGTAGGTGTGAACGGAGGGAGGGCTGTGTCCCCACGGGTGCAGACGGAATCATCTGTGGACCCTGGAGGAAACCCGACACATTTAACTGCACCGCCCATGATCGTCGACCCCATCCCTCTCCGTCACCCTGCCACACGTCTGAAGCACACCCACCAGGCACACAGCCAGGCATGTGCCGGAACTCCTTTAGCTTTACCTTGTCCCAAAAGCACTTCCCCTGCCCTTCCATTCTAAACGATAGCTTTGCGGAATAGAGTTCTTTATGAAACAGGGCATGAAACGCACTCCTGGTGTGGCAGGGCCGCTCCCCACTCCCGGCTCCACTCTCTTTCTCTTGTCTTCAAACTTTCCGCTGCTGTGGCAGGAAGGCGACAGCCTGGAGAGCAGGAAGGCCGCCTGCCCCTGGCCTGCGCTGGCCTGACTGGGACATCCTTCGAGCACACTGTCCTCGGCACCAGGTTGGTGTCTCAGACCCCAGGCTGGGGAGAAACCACGGGAACCAGCCCCTCTGGGCCAGCACTGCCCATCCCTGGCCTTGGTTCAGAATGCACCGACCCTCTGCTGGGCAGAGCTGGGATTCTTCCCATCTGAGAAGTGGGCGGCCTCTTGGGAGCCTATCTCATTTCACCGGCCTTCTCCCAACATCCCCTAAGGGGCGCCACTTCTCGGTGAGGTGGCTCACGCAGTCCTCGGTGCATTGGACGGTCTCTTTGACATTCTCTCACAGCAGAGTCTCCGGCTCGGTGCAGCAGGCATTCCTCCGGGTGCTTCTCAGTCACATTCGGGGTTCATTCACTGAGGCTGCTTTCACCCGCGGCAGCAGCTCGGCTCACGTTCTCCAGCATGATCTTTCCAAAGGACGGTTTTCCTCCAATGATGTCTTGTCTCCGGTCCCTGAACAGCCACCAGACAGCCTCCTCTTCTCAGGAAACCAGACACGTTGTTTCCCAGAGGAGAGGCAAGGCCTGCAGGGAGTGGCCTCGAGCTCACTGTGCTCCCTGGGAGCTGGCCTGGCTCTGTGGGAAGGGAGGCGGACAGGTTGCCACACTCCTGGGGCCTGGGTCTCCACCCTGCACTCGCATGAGTGGCCACCCCACCTGGGGAGCACTTGTGAGCCTGCAGGGTACCTGGCACCTACTGAGAGCTCAAGCTGAAGATGAGGCAGACACGGAAGCCATTGTCCGCGCGCTCACACTAAAAAGCCTTCAAAGGCAAGAAGCTGATGAGCATGTCTCGAGCTACTACTGTGACCAGGGTCCTGAGGCCTCGCTTGGGTCCCATGGTGCTGTCATGTGAGCCAGCAGGGAGGGCGGGTCAAGAGCAGCAGCCACAGGGCTGTGGTTTCGCTGCCCGGTGTGTTAGCGGCTCAGCGCACACGGCTGGGTATCTGTTTATTTCATTAAAATAAAGTTTTCTTTTTATTAACCTTGGGGAGAGAATGAGTGATATCAACGTGGATCGTTGTTCCACCTATTTATGTATTCACCGGCTGCTTCTTGGATGCGCCCTGATGGGGGATCGGACCCACAACTTAGGCACACAGGAACGCCACTCTAAGCAACTGAGCCTCTCACCCAGGGCACGCACATGGCCGTTCACAGTTAAAATCAAGGGTACAAATATCAAAATTCAGAACCTCAAGTGCAGTGACCACATTTCATGTGCTCAATAGCCACATGTGCCTTTTGGCTCCTCTACTGAAAGGTACTGATCTAGAATATGCCACTGTAGAAAGTTTGCCCGGATGGAGCTGTATTACACGGTACTTGCTCAGTAAATAGTAAGGCACAGAGAAGGGATAAAGAGAGTAGCAGGAAAAAAGAGAAGAGGGGGGTAGATGTTGCTTTGTGCTACCAGACTGGAGACCGAGGTGCCACGGATCACGGGAACAACTTTCCCAAAACCCCTTCACAACTGTTTGGAACACATTCTGCCCAGAAGGTCTCAGAGGTCAGGGCGTTACCTGGAGACAGCAGTCCGCAGCCACAGCAGACAGCAGGTAAAGTCGAGGCCAAGCTGGGCCATGGAGCAGCAGCTTCCAGTCCTGGCCTCTGAGGAAGTGCCAGACCAAAGGCTTGCAGACAGCGCCCTCTTGTGGCTCCTCGCGCCAGCTTCAAGAAAACACACACAGGCAGGGAATGCTGCGGCTCAGGTCTCATAAACTACACAGCACCCTGATGGGTGGGGTCACTGCAGCAAAGCTGCCACTGCATTAAGGACAGGTGGCTGTCACTGCCCTGGAGCACATCTGGACCGATTTCTGAACGATGGGACCAAACCCTCCCCCATACCTGGAATAAAATCACCACTGCCGCCACTGAGGCCCAAGCGCCACGTTCTCCACAGCACCTCCCCTGCCACGTTGTCTGCCGTAGCCTCTGAGGGGGTCTCCCTTGTCCACTCGCACCTTGCATCCCAGGCCATCGATTCGGCCATAATGCCTTTTCCCAAACACAAGTGTGACGCACTTGTGATCTTCTAAAAACCCCCCACTGTCTCGCCCCAGCTCCATCCTCTATCGCAGTCCCCTGCCAAGCATGAGTCTCCTACGTGGCTTGCACACCCCGCACTGTCACCTGGCGGCCTCCACACGGTGTGCCTCTGCCCAGACATTCTGTTCTCACCCTTCACTGGTGGAAAATGAGACTCATCTTCAAGTCTCAGCTCAGATGGCCCTGCCCCTCGGAACATTCCCTCACCCTCAAGACCCAGTCAGAGTGCCTTATCTTATCGATGGTTCCTCATCCCAGAGCCTGAGGCAAGGGCCGAGGACCAGGGTTTTAGTGGGAGTAATCCAGGCGGGCTGGTAAGGGAGGGCGGAAGTGAGACAGGGAAGGAAAGGAGCCAGGATAAAGGACATTTCCAGAGGGGGACTTTGGACGGGGACATTTCCTGGCGCCACCGCAGGGATCTCCAATGTCACAGCCCTTGGGGTCACCCGGGGAGCCTGCGGAAGCCGTACCCAGCCCGCTACCCATTACGTGAGAATCCGCAGGGTGGAGCAAGGGCATCAGTGTTTTCTCTGTGTGGGAAAGACGAACTGCTTACAATCTCCTGAGACCCAGCTTGGGTGCGTCTGGGTCAGGCCTGAGGACCTGGATTCCCAAACACATCCTGGGGAAGCGGTGCTGTGGTCTGGGCCCTACCAAGGAGCCAGGGTGCCTGCCGCCCAAGTCGTGCAACTCCAAGGCCCGCCTGACAAATCCGCGCAGGGCTGAACCCGCCCGGTGGCCCGAGGACTTACCGTGATCTTCGTGGCCCTGGCATGCTTCCCATGGAAGCTGAGCACGACACTCTCCAGGCCGTGGCTGCCGTAGGTGCCTTTGAAGAGGCCCGGCCTGATGAGGTCCTCCGGGTGGCTGGGCGGGAGGTAGATGCGGCGGCAGGTCAGGCCGTTGCTGCGGGGAGGGTGACGGGAGAGCGTGGCAGAGCCGCACGGGGCTGCAGCGGTGCAGAGCCCGCACCTCCCCGCCCCACCGCGGGGCCCAGGCCGTGTGGCTGACCTAGGATGCCACATCCGTAGGGAGCAGGGGCACCCCATGTTCCCGAGCCATGCTCACCCCACCCACAGGTGCACAGCACCCTCACACCTTCTCTGATTCCAATGAGGCTTAACCCTTTGAGCGCCATGCGTCACTGTTAAAGTTTGTAGGAGAAATGCCATGTTATTTTGCTCAGAAATGCAGTTGATGGAAAATGTCTATAAGAGCATTATTCATGGGCTGAAAATTTCACGACATGTAGTAAATACCCCCTTCTTTTGTAAGCCGTGTCCTTTGACACAATTTAGCAAAAAGTTTACTGCATTAAAATTATTTTGTGACAACAATTATTTTAGAAAAAAAACTCTTTCCTTCAATATGGCTTTTGAAGTATAATATGTGGCATAAGATAAAACCGATGATTACAATCTGAAGAAACACTGCGCTACAATGATAACAAGCACTTGTCCAAGGCGATTCTTAGAGCAGGAAAAAGGGGCTATCATTTAGTAGTCTCAGGGGTATTGAAAAAACAACAGTGAGGAATGGTGTGGTTGGAAAGAACAAATGCTTTTAATTGGATGCAGAACCAGTGGAGAGGTCCAACTAGTGACTCTTTGGGGAGTGACATACAGCACCACAGCCTAAACAACACACAGAAGTAGTGGGGGTAGAGCCCTGTTTCCTCCCATTTCTCCTGCTCTGTACGGACACGGGCTTGTAGCTACAGACACCATGGCAAACTCGCTGGCACCAAGACCGGGAAGAGAGAGGAGGCCTGGCCCCTTGCCCGCACACGGCTGCCGTACCTAAGGGAGCCCGAGCACACACTCACCTGGATGTGGCCGTTGTGCGGCCCGCTGTGGCCATACATGCACTCCGCCGTGGGTCGATTTCTTCTCCGTCAGGTGAATTCTAAACCAGGGCTTGAATCGCATGGGGTCATCCACATCGGGGCCATGGGGAGGCAGGTACATTCAACCGATAATGAACGAGCCGTCCCACCTGTAGGAAGGACAAGGGCGCACGTCCACAGGAGGGTTACCTGAGGCACCAAGGCAGAGGTTCCTCACCCGCAGCTCTTCACAGTGACCACCCACGTCTGCATGCTCCAGGCCCACGGAGCACCTCAGGGCCAACACACATCAAGATACCCCTGATCTATCACAATGGGACAAGCATGGCCCTGCCCATCAAGTGCTTGTTCATGACAGAGTCGTTATCTAATGAAAAACAATGTGAGCCCTGGCTACTGTGGCTCAGTGGACTGAGTGCCCGACTGCAAACCAAAGGGTCACCGGTTCCATTCGCAGTCAGGGCATAGGCCTGGGTTGGGGGACAGGTCCTCAGGTGGGAGCGTGTGAAAGGCAACCACACATTGATGTTTCTCTCCCTCTCCTTCTCCCTCCCTTCCCTTCTCTCTAAAAATAAATAAATATTTCTAAAAGTCAATGAGACTATACTTAATAACAGTGTATTTGATCACTGAAATTTACTGAGAAGACAACTTCAACGTGAGATGATGGATACGTTAACTACCGGTAGCTAGATGGTGGGACCATGCAGTGTGCCTTAGAAATCTTACATTTTTGTCAATTATATCTCAATACAGCTGAAAAATGAACTCTTTAAATGCAAAAAAAGCAGTTAGACCTGAATCCAAGAAAGCCTTTTAGAAAGGGGAGGTAGCTAAACGACACGAGGAAGAAGCGGAATAATCTCCTAAGTGATGCCCAATAAATAGGGCAACTGACCTGAGAAAAAAACGGGGTGCTGATTTCAACAGGACATCACGAGCAAAACACACAACTACAGCGTGCGGGCCTGCTTTGGGTCCCGATTGGAACGAACCAGCTGTCAAAGGCAGTTTTGAGACTATCGGGGAACCTTACATATGCACAGGGTCTCAGGTAATGTCAAGGAATTACCGCTACTTTTGCAAGATGTGATAAGAACGTGGTGCATATGTAGGGAAATACCCACATTTGTAGAGATCCACATTGAAGGATGAACACATGAAGCAACACAGGCCTGGGATTTGCTTGAAACCTCCCAAAAACAGAACGGCAAGGGGCAGAGACAGAGGCCACAAACTTGGCACACTACCAGTAACTGCTGAATCCCGGTGGCAGGCATTGGCAGTTCATGCTACCATTCCCGCTATTCTTGTGTGTTTGAACCAGTGACAGATAGAAAGGGACAGAACTCAGATCAAAGGACACGCAGTCCCCACACACACGCTCAGCACAAATGCACCCACATTCTCAGTGCAGGGACACGGACAGCCCGGTCGGGAGGACCCCGTAGTCGCTCCTGCCTGCCCAGGAAGAGCCCAGATCTACAGCTTCTAGCTCTAGCCACGGGAGGAGAGAACTTACTCACTCCTGTGGCTGCCTGTCTGAGACGAGAGCCAGTTGCTGTTATTCAGTCATGGCATCCATTTCCCCTGCTTTGAGAAGCTTCTTTTTATTCATTTTTATGACTCACTGCCAGTATGAAAAACAATTCTCACCCCCACCCCCCACCCACCCCACGACTAAAAAGAAAAACATACGCCCACGCTGGGAGCTGTTGGGTTGTCCCTGAGAAAATGCTTTAATAGCAAGGCTTTTGCCCAGTGATATCAAACGTAACATATGTAAAGTGTGTTTCTTAACGAACGCTCCCACCAAAGAATATAAAGCCATACTTATCCCCGTGCAAACCCCACTCGGTGAGCAACCAGAGTCCCCAGGTGGCCCGTCTGGACCACGCTCGGAAGAGCCACACTGAGGCTGTCCGGGGCCGCTGAGAGGCAGACCCACCACTGTTACATGGCGAGCAGCCGGTCTCCCGGACTGGGCTTCTGGCCTGAGCCAGCGAGAAGGGAAGCAGGGGCAGAACACCAGCGCTCCCCGGGGCACCCGACTGTTTCCACTGGGACATCAGCTACAGCAACACCTGGGCCCAGGCGCCTGCCCGGAGCTGCCAAAGTATTAACCGCACATGCCTGGCCCTAGCGTTTCTGTTCAGGAGGCCCTGTTCAGGGCACATGCACACCTCACGGTGGGGGAGAAGCTGCTCTACAGAGAACCACCTAGGGCCGCGAAAAATAACTGATGAGAGGTTCCTTGTGATTGCTCCAATGACATATAGCAAGCAGCTGACTTGCCCCTCGGGTAGAAAAGGCACTAAGTTCCATCCACATGGGGCAGCAGTCCTGACTTCACAAGAAACCACACATGAAGAGAAAAGAAAAGAAAAGAAAAGAAAAGAATTCACACGCGAGGCTCTCGGACTCACCACCACATTCAGCAGTCCTCCACAGGGCCCGATATCCGGCTGCCACAACCCCGAGATGTGTCTGTATCGGTGGAGCACTACAGGAAGAGACAAAGCGGGTCTTCATTTTAGAGCCAGCCAGTCTTCACTTGACAGTGCATCAGGGGACAGGGCAGGAGGGGGAAGACAGGACTATGAAGAAATTACAAAGGCTTGTAACAGCCTTGCACACAAGGAATTCAGCAAAGCTTACCTACAAAACTTCCTAAAGAATTCTAAGAATGAAAACGTCTTTGAAAAGCATAGTAAAACAGACAACGGAGTCCTTTGGAAACCCAGCCTCAGTGTGAGCAGCTCCAATGACAGGGAACTGCTGTCTTGCAAGACATGGACTGAGCTGAGCGCCTTTGTGAAATGACGAGCCTCGCGTCCGTTTACACAGCTGAGGGGGCACGGGAGTCCTTAAGAGGTGGCGGCAGAGCCCACAATGTCATGGGACTGTACATTAAGAATTAAGTTGGGTCTTCTCTCTTTTTTTAAAAACATCGCACTTCCCCACCTGATTTCAAAAGCAAGGCAACCGTATTCACTGAAGACGACTGGAGAGAAGGAAACCCAGTGCCAACCTGAAATCTCACTAGAGAGAGGACCAGCTGCAGTAAACCTTTTGGAAAATGTCCTTCACTTCAGTTTTCCTCTGCCTTTGCACACGTACTTGTTCGGTGAAAGCTGACTGAATTAATGGGCAACCAACTCACGTAAAGCCCTGACTGCCAGGCGTAGGGTCTGGGGTCTCTGTGCAGGCACTGTGTGGTAGGTAACGTCGTGTACCAACTGGACTGGACCACAGGGTGCCTAGACACTTGGTCAAACATGATTGCACATGCGCCTGGGAAGGTGCTTCTGGCTGAGGTTAACACTTATACCGGCGGACTGAGTAAAGCCGACCGCTCTCCCCACTGGGGTGGGCCTCGTCCAGTCAGGTGGAGACCTGAGTGCAAGGCTGATCTCCCACCAGTAAGAGGGAACCCCTCCTGCCTGGCTGCAAGAGCTGAGACATGGCTTCTCTAACTACAACAAGATAATAACCCTCCTGTGAATGAGGGGGGATTTCCTCCTCCTGCCTGACAGCCTTGAGGTGCACACTGGCTGAAAGTGGCCTGTCCAGCCTCACTGTATACCAAACTCCTTCTATCTACTAGAGCAATTTGGAGCACTGCCAGGATTCTAGGTTAGAACCTCAAAGCCAGAGCCCTACAGGTCGTTATTTTCAAGTTCAAAATGCACTTCAACAGTCACCATCAATTTGCACACAGGGACACGTGGGAGGTATGTCATAAGGACAGCACATCGCCCCATGATGCTTCCACCTTCTTACACACACAGATTAGTAAGATAACACATGGCCTGATATGGAGAAAAAGAAACACAAGTGATACTGCAAAAGCCACTAATCTGAGGCCACAAAGCTCCTGACAGTCCCAATCTGCAGCCTCAGGTGATGCTGACTTGCTTCTCTCTAGGACAGCGTCGTGCACTCGGTCAAGACTGTGGATCCTTTCTGGTCCAGCAGAACACGGCCTAGAGGCTTTGAGAAGACCAGGGGGACACGGGCCCTCAGTAGCTCCAGGAACGGAGCGAACGGAGGAGGAGGAAACAGTGCAAGGTCCCAGGCACCTCGCAAACCAATCGTCACAGCGCTTCTCTGGAACGTCTGGGTAACAACAGAGAAGAAATTCGAAGCTGCACTGCATCAGAACATTTTAGGAGCACTGGGATACTGGGGCGTAGAGAGGTTTGAAATTAGGGTTGAAATGACTGTTTTTTCCCCTCAAATACTTTATTTATTTATTTTTAGAGAGAGGGGAAGGGAGGGAGTAAGAGAGGGAGAGAAACATCCATCTGTGCTTGCCTCTCATGCACGCCCGATGGGGACCTGCCTCGCAACCCAGGCCTGTGCCCTCACTGGAAATTGAACGGGCCACCCTCTGGTCCACAGGCCAGCGCTCAATCCACTGAGCCGTGCCAGCCATGGCTCTCTTTTCACACATTATATATTTTTTCCTCATACTCATGGAGGCAAGAGACCACTCAGTTTAAATATGTCCACAGAGAAATGCAGCCAATGCTTACCCACATCGTATTTTCATTATGTTTTCTGGATCTTCCTAATTTCCTACAACACAATGACTACTCCATTTTTATAACTACACCCAAAGCGTAGAGAGGACAGCAATCTCCAGTTAGAACGGTGCCTTCTAAGCTGTTGGCTATCAGCAGATGGGGGACATCATAACACGTGGCTAAAGTCCAGAGGCCCTGGAAGGCGTGGTGAAAAGTCTGGACTCACGATACATTCTTACAAGCTACAGAAAACGTCCGACCACAACACACGCCCAACACAACTCCAGGCACTTCCTAGCTCCCAGCCCCCGAGCCTCCCTCCCACACGTGGGTCACAATTCCATTCTCGGTCTTGGCTATCAGTTCCAGAGACACTGTTGTTCTAGAAGAATCCCGTGGCAAATGTATGACATAATGACCCTCTAAGTGCTTGTCCACTGCATTTAAAAGCCCGTGCCAGGCTGTTCCCGTCAGCACAGCCATGGCGATTGATCGACAACTCTCATTAAGAAGTGCTACGTCATATTCTCTTCCACGGGCCTGGAGAAGGCACCGTGGCTCACTGACTGCCAAGCAGAGCGAGAGCGGGGCCGTCTAAGACAGAATGTTCTAGAGAGGCTGCTTCCAACAGGTTTTGGAGGAGAACACAATTCATGCCTTCAGATTTGGCCCACCTCACCCCCTTGGGGCCCGGCTCCTCCTGACCGCTTATACACACTCCTGACGAGCCCCCTCGCCACTGGTCTTCACTCAGGCAGCTCAGCTCTGGGCCCGACGACACAAGCACTGTGGGCTGTGCACAGCGCTCAGACACTGCCCCCAGCACGCCCACCAGTCCTGGCGTCTCCACACTGACTCCTGGGGGGTTCCCCGCTATAAGTAAAATGGGACAAGCGAGCTCGTCAGCCGCACGTCCAGAGCCTGGCAGGGCTTAGGAGAAACGCCACAGATGACTCTATTCCTTGTGTTCCGAGTAGGTTTTATTAGAAACCGTGCCCTTATAAGACTCAGAAGTGGGTCTCGTCCACACAGGCGATGCCGACACAGGGCCCACTCAGCGGGGCTGAGGTCATAAGCAGAAGCGGGTCCCTGCAAGCAGATATTTTTAACATCTTTCTTGACAACTGAAATTCACACTCTGCATCTCAGCTCAACCTAATAAAAACTGGAGATAGCCTTAATCACCATGGAATATGGCTTAGGAAAAGTTCCAGAGCCCAAGTAATGTCCATCAAGAGGAATCCGGTTCTAAATAATTAACTCTTTCTACGGCGTTTTGTCTCACGTGCATGTGGGTACAGGTACGCAATTTCTTCAGATTCACATATGCTGTCTAAACGCAAGTGACTACTGAAGCCTAGGACAAACCACTTACACTACCTTTTGGAATACAAGGGCTTTAGGGCTTCGACCCTGCTCTCTCCGCTCGGCCTTAATAAATAATAGGTGCTAAGGTATGCATCAGAGCGATCGTGCTGGTACTACCCCAAAACACAAAAGATGCTGCAGAAACCTGGCCCGGCCCAGCCCACCGCTCAGGTACGACGCTGGTTACGGCCACCCCACAGGGAACAGAGCGGAAAGGTGAAAAGACAGCACAAGCCAAGGGCAGCTGGCTCTTAGGACCAAAGCGTCCGCGTGCCGTGAGTCAGAGGTCCCTCCCCATGCAGCTTCTCACCATGCTGCCCTGCCAAAGCCAAAGCAGCAGGAGGTACATACGGCAGGTGTACGCATCTCTGTACCTCATGTGCTCGTAACCGGGAGGAATTTTCACGAAACGTCCTGACCTCACGCGAGGGTTTACACCTGAACAGACACAGCAGGGAAAGGGCTAAGGATGGTTCCACTTTCACGATGGTATAAATAGTTTTCATATGACTCAACACCCTTTCCCTCTCTGCCATCGCACTCAATCCCTGGTACCTTGGGAGGCAAGCACTTGTCAAAAATGAGAGGCCTGGCTGGAAAGAAAATGTGCTAGATCTTCATTTTAATCAACAGATTCACACCAGAAACTCATGAGGGAGGGCAATCTTGGGACACTCTCTTCCTGTCCCTGTCATGGATCCATGGAGCTCACAGCAGAGGGCGCAGCCTGTGGGCATTTAGAGTGGCTCTTTTGGGAACCCTTGTGCCCCGACTAAGATATCCAGCTTGTATAATGTATGCCTAGTGTTTTCCTCTGCTTGTGCTCGTTCTGCTGTTGAGTATGGAGGATGTCTGCCAGCTCCTAACTCAGACCCTTCGCTTCTGAATCAAGGCTGGCTCACGCTCCCACCTATGCCAGGGAATAAGGGTGAGTTGCCTTCAAAAGCAAACTCACAAAAATATGCTCCTGCATTGTGAAACCTGCTTTCGTTGGGGGCAGATTAAACACTTTAGGATACCAAATGAAGATAATATAAATTATTCTCTGAATTTCCCAACCGTTTTCAAGGGGTCAAGAATAACCAGTCAAAAGAAACCTCCAGATAGCCTCCTTTGTCTGCCCACATCCCCGCACGCACGTGTGTGTGTTCACCTCGTCATGGCCCTTGTCCCCAGTCTGTTGCTCACATCCTGACCTACCCCTGACCACACCAGTTCCTGCTCCCCAGAAGTCCCTACCCACCTACGGAGAAGATTGTTCTTTGACGTGACTGTGTCTGTCCCACAGGTTGGACCTGAGCCAGAATGGAGGCTCATTTCTGCAAACACCTCTCAGAGACTGGTTGATCAGAAATGATCTTCATTTAGATTTAAATCGGCATCCTCCATAGTCTCCTGCTGTGTACTGGTTCCCAGAACAGGTGCTTGTCCCACCCGGGCCAAACATGTAATTACCTATACCTGGCTGCACTCATGTACTAGTACCTGTGACTTTCACCCCTCTTTCCTATGTCATTCTTTGGTGCTTGCCAAGTGGTGTGGGGATCCATTTCATTCTTCAGCTGCCCCAGACGTACCTCATATGTAAGTTTGGCCAGCCTCTGCTTCAGTCTGCTCCCTGCTCTCCCTTACAGAGGTAGATTTTCCTATCTCACGGCTTTTCCCTGGGTCTGCGTGCACAAACACCAGCTACCTGCCCGACCCCCTACACTCACAGCCAAGACGTGCTCTGCAGGGGCCTTATTGACCACGTATGCTGTCCTCTGGGGGTCACAGCCTGTAATGCCTGGGACACGTGAGCACCTGCCTCCCTCTACGATGCTATTTGGAGTGCTCGCACTCTTTTTTCCTTTTTGAAGATTTTATTTATTTACTTTCAGAGGGAGGGGAAGGAGGGAGACAGGGATGTGAGAGAGAAACATTGATTGGTTGCCTCTCACATGCCCCCAACTGGGGACCTGGCCTGCAACACACGCATGTGCTCTGGCTGGGAATCGCACTGGCGACCCTTCAGTTTGCAGGCCGATGTTCAATCCATTGAGCCACACGGGCCACGGATGACAACCGTCTCCATGCTGCTCTAAGATGACATCATCAAATAGCCTCACAACACTCAAAAAGCAGTTATCAAAGAGAAGAACTGGTCATATTACTCATAAAAGCCAGCTGGTCGTCCCTAAGAGTCACACAACTTTTCTTGAGTGTGTGTACACAGGGACTGGTGTAGCGAGCTTGGTTCTAACTCTAAAGAGATTTAACACACTGAGCTATGGACAAATAACAGAGGAACTGAGGGTACAGCCAGGACCACGCGGGCTCCCACAGGATAAAGGCGGGGAGGGCACCGGCGGAGCACCAGCTTCCTGCCCCTGAAATTCTGGGCTTTAGAGGAATCACAGAAGCGTTGTTCTCGCCCATGAGACGAGAGGACAGCAAGGGTTACATTTCCAGGAGAGATGACCACTCGGGCCTCCCCAACTCACTTCCTCTGGAGGGACACACGTCTCCTGGGTTGGTGAGATGTGAAGCAGGGGCAAGACAAGAAACTAAAGTCTGGACGTGCACAAGGCAGGAGGATCGGAAGATCCTGAGCAGATCGGCCTTGCGGTGGGACCCGCAGTCAGGGGGGACAGCCGCGCCGGAGGCAGCAGCCAGCATGAGAATCATTCTGAGGGCAAGGGTGAAGCCCAAGGACCACAGGAGCAGGGGGAGGGGATGCTAGGAGCTGGAAGAACTGCAGAGGAAATGTGGCAGGGCAGACGGGTCCCGACAACAGCCTGAGGTTCCCTGAGGCAGACAGGAGGGGGCAAGAGCTTGGAGCGCACAGCTGAGCCACCCAGAATGGCGCATGGACGTGGAAGGCCCATGAAGAACTTACAGTCGTTTGACAGGAAATCGCCCCAAATGTCACCAAATCCCAACCCAGAAACACTAGCCAATACAGCACTCCAAAATGGCCATGTGATCACAGCGTGGAGAGTCTCTGGTGCGATGCGGAAGCAACAAGACAATGAAATCGGCCCAGCTATAGGGACTGAACGTATCTCCCCACACAGTCAGCTGCTCTGCAGGAACGCCACGCTCTACCTGTGCTGGTGGCGCAGCCACGTGAAGGAGGGGCACCTCACAAGGGGAGTCTCAGAGGAACAGACCCACGGAAATGACTGAATACATAAAGGCACCAACTAGCCCCCAGACCGGGAAGAAAGCCGGAGTGCTTCAGCGCCCAGTCAGCAGCCTGGCCCACAGCGAAGCCCCACCGCCCTGCCTGCCTACTTCTCTGTCCCCAACCACACATGTTTCCATGGAGGAGCGCGGCCCTCAGTTCCTGGGGGAGGTACTTGGTAAGAGGACATCACCTGCTCCGCTTTCAATTGACAACAGGGTAGGAAGCGCTAAAGCAAGTAATAACCACAATCTTCCGAGACGGGCTTAAGGGGAACGATGGTCCTTTTCAGAGAGGTGAACAGGTCAACTTCGGGCCCAAGAGAACGGGGTCGCCACGACTTTCTTACTCTGTTCTTTCATCCCCAGTCCTGGGTGCTAATGATGCACGCCACACCCAACAAGGGGGTGAGTGAGCAGGCTGCTCCCTGTGACCCCGCTGCTCCTGGGCGACATCAGCCTTAACAGGAGCCTTCGCAGCCCCCTCCAAAGGGGCACAGAGGAAAGGCTGGCTGGGGAGGCATTTGGGGCTCGGGACACTTGGTGCACTCACGGAGCGTTGCTCACGACTCTACAAAGTAACAGAGCAAAGGACAGAAATGGCGGGCTGGGGGACTGGGAGGCTGGGAGAGGGGCAACACATGGAGAGAAAACTGAAGGAAAGACCACCACAGGGCTGGAGCCGGATGCTGGGCTGGAGTGGGGAGCGGGCCCACAGGCAGCCCCGTTAGCTGAGGGCCTCAGCGGGAGGCTCACGGATGCATTTCTCACTTCCTATCCGCCATCCGCGCATCCAGTCAGGCTGTCGGCCCAGAAACCAAAAGAACGGACCCCTGCAAGCACCCCAGAGCTTCTTCCTAGGGCAGACAAGTTTCTCACATCTAAAGAAGTGGATACCTAATATCCTCCGACGGGATGAAAAGTAAGGGTACAGACACGCCTAGAAAAGCGAGAAGAGAGCCACCCACCCAGTTTGGGCACTGTAACTACCAGTGCTGGCTTTAAAACATCAATCATAACATTAAGATTAAGGTGTCTAAAAATTACACTGAATTTGGGGACAAATTACTTCATTATCCATCGTTGATGCTCATGCTGTCTGGACTTAGAACAAAGTTAATCATGGATCATATTAGTTTAGGCTTTGCAAAGATGTCTTGACAAGACAGACCAATGATCTCCAGCTTCTACAACTTTTCACAAAAACCACGCTCTGGAAAAAGAAACATTTGCTAAGCAACACAGTCAAGAAATCAGAACGAAAAGGAAACAAACTGCTAGAAGGCAGAGAATTTGCTTCCTCTGTCTGGTTTCTTTCACTTCACGTAACCCCCTCGAGGCCTATATCCCCACTGTCCCAGATGGCTGCATTCCGTTCCTTCTCCTACTTGAGTAACGTGCCACTTGAAAAGGACATCTCACGTCTTCTGTACCCGCTCATCCACTGACGGACCCAGGTTCTTTCCACACCTCGGCTCTGCCGAATAATGCTGCAACAAACCGGGAGGTGCACATAGCTCTTCCAAGTTCTCCTTTCATTTCCTTCCAAGAAATTCCCAGACCTGGAATTGCTACGTCATAGAATGTTGAGGAGCTGCCATACCGTTTTCTGGAAGAACTGATGGGACTTCACTCAGGGTTGGTACAAGCAGATTAGAAACATGGACGTGAACAAATAAAAAATACAACTTCGGGTACATCCTGACTGTCTCATCCAAGTGTTCAAATGATGGATCAGAAGCACGACTCACGGCCCAAGGGTGGAAACAACCCGAGTGTCCATCAGCCCATGGATGCAGCAACAAGATACGGTTTCTATAATCGATATCATCCATCCTATAAAAAGAAGGAAATTCTGGCGCATGCAACAACATGCATGAACCTTGAAACCTTACGCTGACAAAATAAGCCTGAAATAAATGTACAGACACTATAGGATTCCACCGATACGGGTTCCCTACAGTAGTCAAGCTCCTACGGACAGGAGGCGCAAGGGTGGCTGGCTACCAGGACCGGGGGAGACGGATAAAAGTTCATCTTTGTTGGGTGCAGAGTCTCAGTTTGGGAAGACGACAAAGTTCTGCGGACGGACGGCGGTGACTGTAGCACAAGGTGCATGCGTTCGATACCCGCGAATTTAACCTCTGTTGTGGTTAAAACGGTAAACTGAGTATGTTATTTCACCACAATAAGAAAGCAAGGGAGGGAGGGAGGGAGGATAAACAAAAGGAAGTAAAGGGTTCCGTGCCCAGGAAAACAGGAGAGCTGTGAGGCTGGCAGGTGGTTCAGAAACAGCATCCGCTGACCCTGCGGCGTAACGGGTTGGTCGGTACCTTTTCTGCATCTGCCCTCCCCACCTGCACAGGGAACATTCTGTTCTGTCTTCAACTGGAGACCTTTCCACTTAAGTCTTCCTGTGTGGGTGACATTTCATTCATAGGGTACCTGAGCGGTAGTGAAATGTCTGACTCAAGAGTGAAACACAGGCTGAAAACGTGGATATGTGGACGAGAGTTCCTTCCCTGGACTTGAGGGGCAGGCTTTGGGTGCTTCATGGACTCCCTCAAATCGTAGACACCGTCTGAAGCATGTGAGCGCATGTGCGGCTTTCTAGGATTTTAGGTTCTCACAACGTCTCTTGGAATGAAAGCTGCCTGAGGGTTGAGGATGCGTTTCCCCTGCTTCCAAATCCTGAACATCGTTTCCTGAGACATCGAGCGTCGCCAAAACCTGTGCTTGCTGGTGCTGTGCTTGTCGTTTTCCAAAGTGCCTGTACCGCGCTCAACTGATTATTTTAATAAGATCAACTTATTCACTATTGTACAAGGGAAGAGCTGGGAAGAGAGAAAGAGAGGAAGACAGGGAGAGAAACCGATGTGTGAGAGAGGCAAAGACCGCTTGCACAGGGCCCCAGACGGGGACCAGCCTGCGACCCAGGCAGGTGCCCTGACCGGGAATCACACGGGTGAAACTGTCGCTTGCAGGATCAATGCTCAGTGCAACGAGCCACGCAGGTCAGCGCACCAAATTCGCCGTTTGAAACTAAATTGTCACTTGGCAGGGCCACGGACCCAGGAACTTTTTTACACTTTTACCCTGCTCTTGAAAGGTCTTAGTATTTCTGCTTTACCTCCCTCTCCCGCCAGGCAACACTCTGAAATGGAAATGGGAGAGAAGACCTGCCAACCCAGTTCAGGCTCAGAATGGAGACAACAGCGCACTGGCTGGGGACGAGGTAAAGAGCGATGCTGACACTGGAGGACAGCTCTGGAGGCTGGTCTGAGCTTGTAGGGTCAGCAGCAGGAGACACTGTTTACCCTGACCGTCAGGAGAAGTAAGTGCATGCGTGGCACTTACATGGATTCTATGTATGGCAGGTACATATGTGTGTTTGAGTCTTTCAAACTGGTGGCCGGGTGGGAATAACCGATGACATCAGAGGCTTCCGAACCTCCTGATTGGGAGGATCCATTCCGTGGCGCTAGGCAGCCCAGGTGGGCAACTACTTCTGTGATCGCCCACATTTACGGAAGGACAACAAGGAGCCATGGCTGACACTGACTCAAGTGCCAACTGTGACCACCTTGGCCCAGAGCCGAGCACCTCAGGGAGCCCGATGGAGCTCAGAGTTACTCGGGGGAACGCAGGACAATCAGGTGAGGAAACAGGGGGCGGCGGGATTTGGCACGGTTGACATTAAGGAGGAAGGGGGCCCTGAGCAGGCTGTGTGTGAAAGAAAGGAGAGATTCAGAGCACCACCGGATTACAGGAGATGACAGGAGCTGGGGACCAGGAGATCCCCATGAAAGGACAGCCTGGGAGGCAAGCAAGGAGGGATAGGAGATGAGATTCAAAGATGAGAGAAGGGAAGGGAAGAAACAAGGACGGTCCTTTTGTCCCCCTTCAATGGGAGAAATCCTCTCAAACGAGGAAGACCTTTGAGGACACAGAAGAATAACAGCAAGGTGAACATGGGGGGCGGTGGAGGGGCGGAGTATTGGATTCACCAAAGGAGGAAGATGAAAAGATGGCAGGGGAGAAGGCCGGTAGCCTATGAGACAAGAAAGAATGGAGGGGTTGGTTTCTAGGGACGGGGGGAGAGGTGGGGTGGAAACGAGGTCGGGTTTTGGTGACCAATAGCTGAATTTCAAAGGCAAAAGCCTTATAACGTACCCTGGGTTCTTAACTCAGGCGCCTGTGTGGAATCCACCACCGCTGCTCGGACAACCGCAGCAAAGCGGAAGAGGGGGCGAGCAGAGAGGCGGGGGGCACAGGAGGAGACCGTCCCCACGCCTAACAACACCTGGCTCGTGGAGGACCGGGACGGTCTCAAAATGACCCTGAAAAGGAAGCGCGGTACAACGGTCCAGAGAGAACACCAGGAGGCCTTTGCCAGGCTTCTCAGTAAGCAGATACCCTGGAGAGCCCCCTCCTAGCCTACTCTTAAGTAACAACTTTGAAGAACTATACTTTTCCAACAGAAAAGAACTCCCTGCTGGTTGGTGGGCTCTCCTTCCTAGGTGGGCTCCCTATCGAGTCTCAGTGGGGACCCTTAGATTAGGCTAGACTTGAGGAGGGTTTGCACTGGGAATCACGTGGCCTGTGAGTATTGCACCCTCGGAGACTTCTGAGCTCTCACTGGCCTTTTGAATCTAAATACCTTCACGTGTGTAAGGGGAGAGAAGGAGGCCAACTTCACACCTTGATGTGACTGTCAACAGACAAAGGACGGAATGGCTCTGGCATGAATGAGCAGGGCTGCATTCATGCGTGATGGGGGAGCAGCACTGAGTCGCTAAGATCTCAGTCACGCAGATAAGCTGCTGCCACCCTACGTGTCGCTCGGTCCCCCGGGACTGGGTGGGTGAGGGTGGTGACACACCTGCTTCCTTTCCCAGGGAACGATCTCCTCTATCCCTCTTCCTGGCAGCCTCACCCTTCGCCCCGCTCCTCAACCTTCCCCCAGAGCGGCACGCTTCCCCTCTTGAGCCCGGTACGCTCCCACGGAAACTCCGTTGCTGTCATCAGGCTCACACTTGCCCTCTCTTCACAGAGGACCCTGTCATCAAATGTTTCCTTGAGTGGGACGCGCAGCTGAGAATCTCAGATAAGGTGAGAGGGGTTCCTGCTCTACCATCGACCCTCGGATCAGGCAGCAGTTTCCTGAGCCCGCAGTTCCCCCCACAACCTGCCTTCGGGGACCTAGGCGTGTCTCGCAGTGCGGACGGCAACCCTGCCTCTGCCCCGGCTCTTCTGGGACCTGAGCCCAAGGCTTGTCCCTCTTCTCTCAGCTCTTGGGGACTCCCCCTCGCTCCAGCATCTCAGAGACCCTCCCGATGCCGGCCGGCCCAAACACAGAGCATCTCTGAGACCCTAGGCGCCTGCCATGCCGGGAGCATCAGCCTTTCCCTTATCCCGCTCTTCTTCCTCTTTCACAATGTGAGTCCTCGTGTGTGTCTTCCTCCTCTTCCCACCAGTACCTGCTCTCAATGGTCCTGGCCTATTTGAGCCGCGCCGTCCTGTTCTCCTGGCAGTACCGGCGCATCCACTTCTTCCTGGCCCTGTGAGTACCGTGCTGAACCCCATCAGTCACTTTCATCCTCTGGGGAGCGCGGGGACACGAGCGGGTCTCCGACCTCTCACCTGCTTTCCACCCCATTTCTACCGTGTACACTGGGGATGAACTTGATAGGACTGGACTACAGCGTGTCTTACACTGTTCTTAGGAAGACCCAACAACACCAATGTCCGTTACAAGACTGAAGAAACCACAAGAAAACATCAGGTCCTCACAAACATTTCACACCACCCTTCCCCTGAGTAAACAGGCTTGAGACGAACCGTTCCTAAGTCTTCTCCCCTACATCCCGCCACACCTCTCGACGACACCAAATGTCACGGTCTTTCTCCTCAAGGCAGGCCCCCGTCACATACCACAGATCGATTGTGAATACTCGCCCCGGGTCCCGGGCCGGCCTGTTCGGCTGTTTCGAGTGCCGTGCGGTCCACCGAAGTGTTGCGGGTTCGGTCGCGGTCAGGGCTCCTGAAGGAGGCGACCGATCCGGGTTTCTCGCTCACGTCAATGTCTCTCCCTCTCTCTGAATCAATACACATCTCCTCGGGGGAGGAGAACAAACAGTAAGACCCAGGGCTCTTTCTTACCAATCTCCCTGAATGGACTTCGAAACACAGCTCTAACCACTTCCCCACCCCCCCACCCAACAAGTCCACTGGCTCATGTTGTTCTCAACCGAGGCCAGAGTTCTCGCTGTGAAATCAGCTCTCTCTGCACCCTCCATCAAACCCGGTGACCACCCTGACACTCCCTTCTTCGTTTCGCTGCTCTTCCCAACACCCTTCCCTGACTGTATATTGTGCTTTCTGTCGCGGTACTTTTACACGCATGTAACTGAAAGACACAATCTCCTCTGAAACTAACTCAAACGCCAAAACCTTCGGACCTCCTCACTTCTGCACCCCGGTAGCCAAGGAAAAGCATTGCTAATTTAAATAAACAAACAAACAAAAAGCACATATATATCAACGGGTTCTTAAAACACTCGGCACCCTCCTCTTCATGTCGCACAATCTGTATGACATTGAGTCTCTGAGGGCATCAGTTTTGCACTTGACGAGGACACAAAGCGTTCGGTCATTCGTCCTATGAAACCTTACAAAGTGCACCTCCAGGGCCAGGGAGTGTGAGGATGGGAGCATTCAGAAGGGCCCCTGAGGGAATGCGCCAAGGAACCCAGTCCTGCCTCAGTCACTTGGTAGGAAACCGTGAGGACTGAGATGGGCCAGTCGGCTCCTGCCCGCAGGAGCTGTCCAGGGGCTCACACGACAGGGAGACGGGTGTGCGCGCGCACGGCAGGGTCAACGAAGGGGGTGGGCTTCCCCACTCAGTTCACTGTATCTGCATCGTCAAGGTAGGAGAGGGGCCCTTCAGCTGCCTGCTCAGCAGGGGCTTCTTGTGCCTGGGAGGCGCTCTGCGACCCTGCATGGGGCTCCTGCGGGTCCTGTGTGAAGGCCGTCCTGCCTGCGTCCTCTCTGGGAAGCTGACTGCAGGCAGGGCCCCTCTCCGTCTGCTCTCAGCTGACACCCTGATGGCTTTCCTCAGCTACCTCGCCATTGACATGGAAGAGGACCGCTGCGCCCCTAAAGAGGCCATCATTTTCTTCCTCTACGGGAACAACAACCGCGCCTGGCGTCCCATGTTCCAGAAGCAGCGGTTTGAATTCTTCCGCTCCATGGGCTACAGGGCATGGGTCACCAAGGAGGAGTGTGAAGAGGTAGGTGGGCGGCGGGGCTCTGGTGGAGGGCGGTGCCGGGCTGCGGAGGGAAAGGGTCCTGGGCCTCACAGCTGGGACTGGGGGGGTGAGAGAGACGGGGGTGGGGGGAAGGGGCGGACAAGGGGAGGGTCGTGGGTCCACCTGGAGAGCCCTCACCTTTTCAGGGACTCTTTGTCTTTCCAGATCCAGGCCTTCGATCCCCAGCTCTGGGTGTGGCGGCGAGACCGTGCCCTCCTTTCTCAGACCCCGAAGGCTAAGGTAGGTGTGAACGGAGGGAGGGCTGTGTCCCCACGGGTGCAGACGGAATCATCTGTGGACCCTGGAGGAAACCCGACACATTTAACTGCACCGCCCATGATCGTCGACCCCATCCCTCTCCGTCACCCTGCCACACGTCTGAAGCACACCCACCAGGCACACAGCCAGGCATGTGCCGGAACTCCTTTAGCTTTACCTTGTCCCAAAAGCACTTCCCCTGCCCTTCCATTCTAAACGATAGCTTTGCGGAATAGAGTTCTTTATGAAACAGGGCATGAAACGCACTCCTGGTGTGGCAGGGCCGCTCCCCACTCCCGGCTCCACTCTCTTTCTCTTGTCTTCAAACTTTCCGCTGCTGTGGCAGGAAGGCGACAGCCTGGAGAGCAGGAAGGCCGCCTGCCCCTGGCCTGCGCTGGCCTGACTGGGACATCCTTCGAGCACACTGTCCTCGGCACCAGGTTGGTGTCTCAGACCCCAGGCTGGGGAGAAACCACGGGAACCAGCCCCTCTGGGCCAGCACTGCCCATCCCTGGCCTTGGTTCAGAATGCACCGACCCTCTGCTGGGCAGAGCTGGGATTCTTCCCATCTGAGAAGTGGGCGGCCTCTTGGGAGCCTATCTCATTTCACCGGCCTTCTCCCAACATCCCCTAAGGGGCGCCACTTCTCGGTGAGGTGGCTCACGCAGTCCTCGGTGCATTGGACGGTCTCTTTGACATTCTCTCACAGCAGAGTCTCCGGCTCGGTGCAGCAGGCATTCCTCCGGGTGCTTCTCAGTCACATTCGGGGTTCATTCACTGAGGCTGCTTTCACCCGCGGCAGCAGCTCGGCTCACGTTCTCCAGCATGATCTTTCCAAAGGACGGTTTTCCTCCAATGGTGTCTTGTCTCCGGTCCCTGAACAGCCACCAGACAGCCTCCTCTTCTCAGGAAACCAGACACGTTGTTTCCCAGAGGAGAGGCAAGGCCTGCAGGGAGTGGCCTCGAGCTCACTGTGCTCCCTGGGAGCTGGCCTGGCTCTGTGGGAAGGGAGGCGGACAGGTTGCCACACTCCTGGGGCCTGGGTCTCCACCCTGCACTCGCATGAGTGGCCACCCCACCTGGGGAGCACTTGTGAGCCTGCAGGGTACCTGGCACCTACTGAGAGCTCAAGCTGAAGATGAGGCAGACACGGAAGCCATTGTCCGCGCGCTCACACTAAAAAGCCTTCAAAGGCAAGAAGCTGATGAGCATGTCTCGAGCTACTACTGTGACCAGGGTCCTGAGGCCTCGCTTGGGTCCCATGGTGCTGTCATGTGAGCCAGCAGGGAGGGCGGGTCAAGAGCAGCAGCCACAGGGCTGTGGTTTCGCTGCCCGGTGTGTTAGCGGCTCAGCGCACACGGCTGGGTATCTGTTTATTTCATTAAAATAAAGTTTTCTTTTTATTAACCTTGGGGAGAGAATGAGTGATATCAACGTGGATCGTTGTTCCACCTATTTATGTATTCACCGGCTGCTTCTTGGATGCGCCCTGATGGGGGATCGGACCCACAACTTAGGCACACAGGAACGCCACTCTAAGCAACTGAGCCTCTCACCCAGGGCACGCACATGGCCGTTCACAGTTAAAATCAAGGGTACAAATATCAAAATTCAGAACCTCAAGTGCAGTGACCACATTTCATGTGCTCAATAGCCACATGTGCCTTTTGGCTCCTCTACTGAAAGGTACTGATCTAGAATATGCCACTGTAGAAAGTTTGCCCGGATGGAGCTGTATTACACGGTACTTGCTCAGTAAATAGTAAGGCACAGAGAAGGGATAAAGAGAGTAGCAGGAAAAAAGAGAAGAGGGGGGTAGATGTTGCTTTGTGCTACCAGACTGGAGACCGAGGTGCCACGGATCACGGGAACAACTTTCCCAAAACCCCTTCACAACTGTTTGGAACACATTCTGCCCAGAAGGTCTCAGAGGTCAGGGCGTTACCTGGAGACAGCAGTCCGCAGCCACAGCAGACAGCAGGTAAAGTCGAGGCCAAGCTGGGCCATGGAGCAGCAGCTTCCAGTCCTGGCCTCTGAGGAAGTGCCAGACCAAAGGCTTGCAGACAGCGCCCTCTTGTGGCTCCTCGCGCCAGCTTCAAGAAAACACACACAGGCAGGGAATGCTGCGGCTCAGGTCTCATAAACTACACAGCACCCTGATGGGTGGGGTCACTGCAGCAAAGCTGCCACTGCATTAAGGACAGGTGGCTGTCACTGCCCTGGAGCACATCTGGACCGATTTCTGAACGATGGGACCAAACCCTCCCCCATACCTGGAATAAAATCACCACTGCCGCCACTGAGGCCCAAGCGCCACGTTCTCCACAGCACCTCCCCTGCCACGTTGTCTGCCGTAGCCTCTGAGGGGGTCTCCCTTGTCCACTCGCACCTTGCATCCCAGGCCATCGATTCGGCCATAATGCCTTTTCCCAAACACAAGTGTGACGCACTTGTGATCTTCTAAAAACCCCCCACTGTCTCGCCCCAGCTCCATCCTCTATCGCAGTCCCCTGCCAAGCATGAGTCTCCTACGTGGCTTGCACACCCCGCACTGTCACCTGGCGGCCTCCACACGGTGTGCCTCTGCCCAGACATTCTGTTCTCACCCTTCACTGGTGGAAAATGAGACTCATCTTCAAGTCTCAGCTCAGATGGCCCTGCCCCTCGGAACATTCCCTCACCCTCAAGACCCAGTCAGAGTGCCTTATCTTATCGATGGTTCCTCATCCCAGAGCCTGAGGCAAGGGCCGAGGACCAGGGTTTTAGTGGGAGTAATCCAGGCGGGCTGGTAAGGGAGGGCGGAAGTGAGACAGGGAAGGAAAGGAGCCAGGATAAAGGACATTTCCAGAGGGGGACTTTGGACGGGGACATTTCCTGGCGCCACCGCAGGGATCTCCAATGTCACAGCCCTTGGGGTCACCCGGGGAGCCTGCGGAAGCCGTACCCAGCCCGCTACCCATTACGTGAGAATCCGCAGGGTGGAGCAAGGGCATCAGTGTTTTCTCTGTGTGGGAAAGACGAACTGCTTACAATCTCCTGAGACCCAGCTTGGGTGCGTCTGGGTCAGGCCTGAGGACCTGGATTCCCAAACACATCCTGGGGAAGCGGTGCTGTGGTCTGGGCCCTACCAAGGAGCCAGGGTGCCTGCCGCCCAAGTCGTGCAACTCCAAGGCCCGCCTGACAAATCCGCGCAGGGCTGAACCCGCCCGGTGGCCCGAGGACTTACCGTGATCTTCGTGGCCCTGGCATGCTTCCCATGGAAGCTGAGCACGACACTCTCCAGGCCGTGGCTGCCGTAGGTGCCTTTGAAGAGGCCCGGCCTGATGAGGTCCTCCGGGTGGCTGGGCGGGAGGTAGATGCGGCGGCAGGTCAGGCCGTTGCTGCGGGGAGGGTGACGGGAGAGCGTGGCAGAGCCGCACGGGGCTGCAGCGGTGCAGAGCCCGCACCTCCCCGCCCCACCGCGGGGCCCAGGCCGTGTGGCTGACCTAGGATGCCACATCCGTAGGGAGCAGGGGCACCCCATGTTCCCGAGCCATGCTCACCCCACCCACAGGTGCACAGCACCCTCACACCTTCTCTGATTCCAATGAGGCTTAACCCTTTGAGCGCCATGCGTCACTGTTAAAGTTTGTAGGAGAAATGCCATGTTATTTTGCTCAGAAATGCAGTTGATGGAAAATGTCTATAAGAGCATTATTCATGGGCTGAAAATTTCACGACATGTAGTAAATACCCCCTTCTTTTGTAAGCCGTGTCCTTTGACACAATTTAGCAAAAAGTTTACTGCATTAAAATTATTTTGTGACAACAATTATTTTAGAAAAAAAACTCTTTCCTTCAATATGGCTTTTGAAGTATAATATGTGGCATAATATAAAACCGATGATTACAATCTGAAGAAACACTGCGCTACAATGATAACAAGCACTTGTCCAAGGCGATTCTTAGAGCAGGAAAAAGGGGCTATCATTTAGTAGTCTCAGGGGTATTGAAAAAACAACAGTGAGGAATGGTGTGGTTGGAAAGAACAAATGCTTTTAATTGGATGCAGAACCAGTGGAGAGGTCCAACTAGTGACTCTTTGGGGAGTGACATACAGCACCACAGCCTAAACAACACACAGAAGTAGTGGGGGTAGAGCCCTGTTTCCTCCCATTTCTCCTGCTCTGTACGGACACGGGCTTGTAGCTACAGACACCATGGCAAACTCGCTGGCACCAAGACCGGGAAGAGAGAGGAGGCCTGGCCCCTTGCCCGCACATGGCTGCCGTACCTAAGGGAGCCCGAGCACACACTCACCTGGATGTGGCCGTTGTGCGGCCCGCTGTGGCCATACATGCACTCCGCCGTGGGTCGATTTCTTCTCCGTCAGGTGAATTCTAAACCAGGGCTTGAATCGCATGGGGTCATCCACATCGGGGCCATGGGGAGGCAGGTACATTCAACCGATAATGAACGAGCCGTCCCACCTGTAGGAAGGACAAGGGCGCACGTCCACAGGAGGGTTACCTGAGGCACCAAGGCAGAGGTTCCTCACCCGCAGCTCTTCACAGTGACCACCCACGTCTGCATGCTCCAGGCCCACGGAGCACCTCAGGGCCAACACACATCAAGATACCCCTGATCTATCACAATGGGACAAGCATGGCCCTGCCCATCAAGTGCTTGTTCATGACAGAGTCGTTATCTAATGAAAAACAATGTGAGCCCTGGCTACTGTGGCTCAGTGGACTGAGTGCCCGACTGCAAACCAAAGGGTCACCGGTTCCATTCGCAGTCAGGGCATAGGCCTGGGTTGGGGGACAGGTCCTCAGGTGGGAGCGTGTGAAAGGCAACCACACATTGATGTTTCTCTCCCTCTCCTTCTCCCTCCCTTCCCTTCTCTCTAAAAATAAATAAATATTTCTAAAAGTCAATGAGACTATACTTAATAACAGTGTATTTGATCACTGAAATTTACTGAGAAGACAACTTCAACGTGAGATGATGGATACGTTAACTACCGGTAGCTAGATGGTGGGACCATGCAGTGTGCCTTAGAAATCTTACATTTTTGTCAATTATATCTCAATACAGCTGAAAAATGAACTCTTTAAATGCAAAAAAAGCAGTTAGACCTGAATCCAAGAAAGCCTTTTAGAAAGGGGAGGTAGCTAAACGACACGAGGAAGAAGCGGAATAATCTCCTAAGTGATGCCCAATAAATAGGGCAACTGACCTGAGAAAAAAACGGGGTGCTGATTTCAACAGGACATCACGAGCAAAACACACAACTACAGCGTGCGGGCCTGCTTTGGGTCCCGATTGGAACGAACCAGCTGTCAAAGGCAGTTTTGAGACTATCGGGGAACCTTACATATGCACAGGGTCTCAGGTAATGTCAAGGAATTACCGCTACTTTTGCAAGATGTGATAAGAACGTGGTGCATATGTAGGGAAATACCCACATTTGTAGAGATCCACATTGAAGGATGAACACATGAAGCAACACAGGCCTGGGATTTGCTTGAAACCTCCTAAAAACAGAACGGCAAGGGGCAGAGACAGAGGCCACAAACTTGGCGCACTACCAGTAACTGCTGAATCCCGGTGGCAGGCATTGGCAGTTCATGCTACCATTCCCGCTATTCTTGTGTGTTTGAACCAGTGACAGATAGAAAGGGACAGAACTCAGATCAAAGGACACGCAGTCCCCACACACACGCTCAGCACAAATGCACCCACATTCTCAGTGCAGGGACACGGACAGCCCGGTCGGGAGGACCCCGTAGTCGCTCCTGCCTGCCCAGGAAGAGCCCAGATCTACAGCTTCTAGCTCTAGCCACGGGAGGAGAGAACTTACTCACTCCTGTGGCTGCCTGTCTGAGACGAGAGCCAGTTGCTGTTATTCAGTCATGGCATCCATTTCCCCTGCTTTGAGAAGCTTCTTTTTATTCATTTTTATGACTCACTGCCAGTATGAAAAACAATTCTCACCCCCACCCCCCACCCACCCCACGACTAAAAAGAAAAACATACGCCCACGCTGGGAGCTGTTGGGTTGTCCCTGAGAAAATGCTTTAATAGCAAGGCTTTTGCCCAGTGATATCAAACGTAACATATGTAAAGTGTGTTTCTTAACGAACGCTCCCACCAAAGAATATAAAGCCATACTTATCCCCGTGCAAACCCCACTCGGTGAGCAACCAGAGTCCCCAGGTGGCCCGTCTGGACCACGCTCGGAAGAGCCACACTGAGGCTGTCCGGGGCCGCTGAGAGGCAGACCCACCACTGTTACATGGCGAGCAGCCGGTCTCCCGGACCGGGCTTCTGGCCTGAGCCAGCGAGAAGGGAAGCAGGGGCAGAACACCAGCGCTCCCCGGGGCACCCGACTGTTTCCACTGGGACATCAGCTACAGCAACACCTGGGCCCAGGCGCCTGCCCGGAGCTGGCAAAGTATTAACCGCACATGCCTGGCCCTAGCGTTTCTGTTCAGGAGGCCCTGTTCAGGGCACATGCACACCTCACGGTGGGGGAGAAGCTGCTCTACAGAGAACCACCTAGGGCCGCGAAAAATAACTGATGAGAGGTTCCTTGTGATTGCTCCAATGACATATAGCAAGCAGCTGACTTGCCCCTCGGGTAGAAAAGGCACTAAGTTCCATCCACATGGGGCAGCAGTCCTGACTTCACAAGAAACCACACATGAAGAGAAAAGAAAAGAAAAGAAAAGAAAAGAATTCACACGCGAGGCTCTCGGACTCACCACCACATTCAGCAGTCCTCCACAGGGCCCGATATCCGGCTGCCACAACCCCGAGATGTGTCTGTATCGGTGGAGCACTACAGGAAGAGACAAAGCGGGTCTTCATTTTAGAGCCAGCCAGTCTTCACTTGACAGTGCATCAGGGGACAGGGCAGGAGGGGGAAGACAGGACTATGAAGAAATTACAAAGGCTTGTAACAGCCTTGCACACAAGGAATTCAGCAAAGCTTACCTACAAAACTTCCTAAAGAATTCTAAGAATGAAAACGTCTTTGAAAAGCATAGTAAAACAGACAACGGAGTCCTTTGGAAACCCAGCCTCAGTGTGAGCAGCTCCAATGACAGGGAACTGCTGTCTTGCAAGACATGGACTGAGCTGAGCGCCTTTGTGAAATGACGAGCCTCGCGTCCGTTTACACAGCTGAGGGGGCACGGGAGTCCTTAAGAGGTGGCGGCAGAGCCCACAATGTCATGGGACTGTACATTAAGAATTAAGTTGGGTCTTCTCTCTTTTTTTAAAAACATCGCACTTCCCCACCTGATTTCAAAAGCAAGGCAACCGTATTCACTGAAGACGACTGGAGAGAAGGAAACCCAGTGCCAACCTGAAATCTCACTAGAGAGAGGACCAGCTGCAGTAAACCTTTTGGAAAATGTCCTTCACTTCAGTTTTCCTCTGCCTTTGCACACGTACTTGTTCGGTGAAAGCTGACTGAATTAATGGGCAACCAACTCACGTAAAGCCCTGACTGCCAGGCGTAGGGTCTGGGGTCTCTGTGCAGGCACTGTGTGGTAGGTAACGTCGTGTACCAACTGGACTGGACCACAGGGTGCCTAGACACTTGGCCAAACATGATTGCACATGCGCCTGGGAAGGTGCTTCTGGCTGAGGTTAACACTTATACCGGCGGACTGAGTAAAGCCGACCGCTCTCCCCACTGGGGTGGGCCTCGTCCAGTCAGGTGGAGACCTGAGTGCAAGGCTGATCTCCCACCAGTAAGAGGGAACCCCTCCTGCCTGGCTGCAAGAGCTGAGACATGGCTTCTCTAACTACAACAAGATAATAACCCTCCTGTGAATGAGGGGGGATTTCCTCCTCCTGCCTGACAGCCTTGAGGTGCACACTGGCTGAAAGTGGCCTGTCCAGCCTCACTGTATACCAAACTCCTTCTATCTACTAGAGCAATTTGGAGCACTGCCAGGATTCTAGGTTAGAACCTCAAAGCCAGAGCCCTACAGGTCGTTATTTTCAAGTTCAAAATGCACTTCAACAGTCACCATCAATTTGCACACAGGGACACGTGGGAGGTATGTCATAAGGACAGCACATCGCCCCATGATGCTTCCACCTTCTTACACACACAGATTAGTAAGATAACACATGGCCTGATATGGAGAAAAAGAAACACAAGTGATACTGCAAAAGCCACTAATCTGAGGCCACAAAGCTCCTGACAGTCCCAATCTGCAGCCTCAGGTGATGCTGACTTGCTTCTCTCTAGGACAGCGTCGTGCACTCGGTCAAGACTGTGGATCCTTTCTGGTCCAGCAGAACACGGCCTAGAGGCTTTGAGAAGACCAGGGGGACACGGGCCCTCAGTAGCTCCAGGAACGGAGCGAACGGAGGAGGAGGAAACAGTGCAAGGTCCCAGGCACCTCGCAAACCAATCGTCACAGCGCTTCTCTGGAACGTCTGGGTAACAACAGAGAAGAAATTCGAAGCTGCACTGCATCAGAACATTTTAGGAGCACTGGGATACTGGGGCGTAGAGAGGTTTGAAATTAGGGTTGAAATGACTGTTTTTTCCCCTCAAATACTTTATTTATTTATTTTTAGAGAGAGGGGAAGGGAGGGAGAAAGAGAGGGAGAGAAACATCCATCTGTGCTTGCCTCTCATGCACGCCCGATGGGGACCTGCCTCGCAACCCAGGCCTGTGCCCTCACTGGAAATTGAACGGGCCACCCTCTGGTCCACAGGCCAGCGCTCAATCCACTGAGCCGTGCCAGCCATGGCTCTCTTTTCACACATTATATATTTTTTCCTCATACTCATGGAGGCAAGAGACCACTCAGTTTAAATATGTCCACAGAGAAATGCAGCCAATGCTTACCCACATCGTATTTTCATTATGTTTTCTGGATCTTCCTAATTTCCTACAACACAATGACTACTCCATTTTTATAACTACACCCAAAGCGTAGAGAGGACAGCAATCTCCAGTTAGAACGGTGCCTTCTAAGCTGTTGGCTATCAGCAGATGGGGGACATCATAACACGTGGCTAAAGTCCAGAGGCCCTGGAAGGCGTGGTGAAAAGTCTGGACTCACGATACATTCTTACAAGCTACAGAAAACGTCCGACCACAACACACGCCCAACACAACTCCAGGCACTTCCTAGCTCCCAGCCCCCGAGCCTCCCTCCCACACGTGGGTCACAATTCCATTCTCGGTCTTGGCTATCAGTTCCAGAGACACTGTTGTTCTAGAAGAATCCCGTGGCAAATGTATGACATAATGACCCTCTAAGTGCTTGTCCACTGCATTTAAAAGCCCGTGCCAGGCTGTTCCCGTCAGCACAGCCATGGCGATTGATCGACAACTCTCATTAAGAAGTGCTACGTCATATTCTCTTCCACGGGCCTGGAGAAGGCACCGTGGCTCACTGACTGCCAAGCAGAGCGAGAGCGGGGCCGTCTAAGACAGAATGTTCTAGAGAGGCTGCTTCCAACAGGTTTTGGAGGAGAACACAATTCATGCCTTCAGATTTGGCCCACCTCACCCCCTTGGGGCCCGGCTCCTCCTGACCGCTTATACACACTCCTGACGAGCCCCCTCGCCACTGGTCTTCACTCAGGCAGCTCAGCTCTGGGCCCGACGACACAAGCACTGTGGGCTGTGCACAGCGCTCAGACACTGCCCCCAGCACGCCCACCAGTCCTGGCGTCTCCACACTGACTCCTGGGGGGTTCCCCGCTATAAGTAAAATGGGACAAGCGAGCTCGTCAGCCGCACGTCCAGAGCCTGGCAGGGCTTAGGAGAAACGCCACAGGTGACTCTATTCCTTGTGTTCCGAGTAGGTTTTATTAGAAACCGTGCCCTTATAAGACTCAGAAGTGGGTCTCGTCCACACAGGCGATGCCGACACAGGGCCCACTCAGCGGGGCTGAGGTCATAAGCAGCAGCGGGTCCCTGCAAGCAGATGTTTTTAACATCTTTCTTGACAACTGAAATTCACACTCTGCATCTCAGCTCAACCTAATAAAAACTGGAGATAGCCTTAATCACCATGGAATATGGCTTAGGAAAAGTTCCAGAGCCCAAGTAATGTCCATCAAGAGGAATCCGGTTCTAAATAATTAACTCTTTCTACGGCGTTTTGTCTCACGTGCATGTGGGTACAGGTACGCCATTTCTTCAGATTCACATATGCTGTCTAAACGCAAGTGACTACTGAAGCCTAGGACAAACCACTTACACTACCTTTTGGAATACAAGGGCTTTAGGGCTTCGACCCTGCTCTCTCCGCTCGGCCTTAATAAATAATAGGTGCTAAGGTATGCATCAGAGCGATCGTGCTGGTACTACCCCAAAACACAAAAGATGCTGCAGAAACCTGGCCCGGCCCAGCCCACCGCTCAGGTACGACGCTGGTTACGGCCACCCCACAGGGAACAGAGCGGAAAGGTGAAAAGACAGCACAAGCCAAGGGCAGCTGGCTCTTAGGACCAAAGCGTCCGCGTGCCGTGAGTCAGAGGTCCCTCCCCATGCAGCTTCTCACCATGCTGCCCTGCCAAAGCCAAAGCAGCAGGAGGTACATACGGCAGGTGTACGCATCTCTGTACCTCATGTGCTCGTAACCGGGAGGAATTTTCACGAAACGTCCTGACCTCACGCGAGGGTTTACACCTGAACAGACACAGCAGGGAAAGGGCTAAGGATGGTTCCACTTTCACGATGGTATAAATAGTTTTCATATGACTCAACACCCTTTCCCTCTCTGCCATCGCACTCAATCCCTGGTACCTTGGGAGGCAAGCACTTGTCAAAAATGAGAGGCCTGGCTGGAAAGAAAATGTGCTAGATCTTCATTTTAATCAACAGATTCACACCAGAAACTCATGAGGGAGGGCAATCTTGGGACACTCTCTTCCTGTCCCTGTCATGGATCCATGGAGCTCACAGCAGAGGGCGCAGCCTGTGGGCATTTAGAGTGGCTCTTTTGGGAACCCTTGTGCCCCGACTAAGATATCCAGCTTGTATAATGTATGCCTAGTGTTTTCCTCTGCTTGTGCTCGTTCTGCTGTTGAGTATGGAGGATGTCTGCCAGCTCCTAACTCAGACCCTTCGCTTCTGAATCAAGGCTGGCTCACGCTCCCACCTATGCCAGGGAATAAGGGTGAGTTGCCTTCAAAAGCAAACTCACAAAAATATGCTCCTGCATTGTGAAACCTGCTTTCGTTGGGGGCAGATTAAACACTTTAGGATACCAAATGAAGATAATATAAATTATTCTCTGAATTTCCCAACCGTTTTCAAGGGGTCAAGAATAACCAGTCAAAAGAAACCTCCAGATAGCCTCCTTTGTCTGCCCACATCCCCGCACGCACGTGTGTGTGTTCACCTCGTCATGGCCCTTGTCCCCAGTCTGTTGCTCACATCCTGACCTACCCCTGACCACACCAGTTCCTGCTCCCCAGAAGTCCCTACCCACCTACGGAGAAGATTGTTCTTTGACGTGACTGTGTCTGTCCCACAGGTTGGACCTGAGCCAGAATGGAGGCTCATTTCTGCAAACACCTCTCAGAGACTGGTTGATCAGAAATGATCTTCATTTAGATTTAAATCGGCATCCTCCATAGTCTCCTGCTGTGTACTGGTTCCCAGAACAGGTGCTTGTCCCACCCGGGCCAAACATGTAATTACCTATACCTGGCTGCACTCATGTACTAGTACCTGTGACTTTCACCCCTCTTTCCTATGTCATTCTTTGGTGCTTGCCAAGTGGTGTGGGGATCCATTTCATTCTTCAGCTGCCCCAGACGTACCTCATATGTAAGTTTGGCCAGCCTCTGCTTCAGTCTGCTCCCTGCTCTCCCTTACAGAGGTAGATTTTCCTATCTCACGGCTTTTCCCTGGGTCTGCGTGCACAAACACCAGCTACCTGCCCGACCCCCTACACCCACAGCCAAGACGTGCTCTGCAGGGGCCTTATTGACCACGTATGCTGTCCTCTGGGGGTCACAGCCTGTAATGCCTGGGACACGTGAGCACCTGCCTCCCTCTACGATGCTATTTGGAGTGCTCGCACTCTTTTTTCCTTTTTGAAGATTTTATTTATTTACTTTCAGAGGGAGGGAAAGGAGGGAGACAGGGATGTGAGAGAGAAACATTGATTGGTTGCCTCTCACATGCCCCCAACTGGGGACCTGGCCTGCAACACACGCATGTGCTCTGGCTGGGAATCGCACTGGCGACCCTTCAGTTTGCAGGCCGATGTTCAATCCATTGAGCCACACGGGCCACGGATGACAACCATCTCCATGCTGCTCTAAGATGACATCATCAAATAGCCTCACAACACTCAAAAAGCAGTTATCAAAGAGAAGAACTGGTCATATTACTCATAAAAGCCAGCTGGTCGTCCCTAAGAGTCACACAACTTTTCTTGAGTGTGTGTACACAGGGACTGGTGTAGCGAGCTTGGTTCTAACTCTAAAGAGATTTAACACACTGAGCTATGGACAAATAACAGAGGAACTGAGGGTACAGCCAGGACCACGCGGGCTCCCACAGGATAAAGGCGGGGAGGGCACCGGCGGAGCACCAGCTTCCTGCCCCTGAAATTCTGGGCTTTAGAGGAATCACAGAAGCGTTGTTCTCGCCCATGAGACGAGAGGACAGCAAGGGTTACATTTCCAGGAGAGATGACCACTCGGGCCTCCCCAACTCACTTCCTCTGGAGGGACACACGTCTCCTGGGTTGGTGAGATGTGAAGCAGGGGCAAGACAAGAAACTAAAGTCTGGACGTGCACAAGGCAGGAGGATCGGAAGATCCTGAGCAGATCGGCCTTGCGGTGGGACCCGCAGTCAGGGGGGACAGCCGCGCCGGAGGCAGCAGCCAGCATGAGAATCATTCTGAGGGCAAGGGTGAAGCCCAAGGACCACAGGAGCAGGGGGAGGGGATGCTAGGAGCTGGAAGAACTGCAGAGGAAATGTGGCAGGGCAGACGGGTCCCGACAACAGCCTGAGGTTCCCTGAGGCAGACAGGAGGGGGCAAGAGCTTGGAGCGCACAGCTGAGCCACCCAGAATGGCGCATGGACGTGGAAGGCCCATGAAGAACTTACAGTCGTTTGACAGGAAATCGCCCCAAATGTCACCAAATCCCAACCCAGAAACACTAGCCAATACAGCACTCCAAAATGGCCATGTGATCACAGCGTGGAGAGTCTCTGGTGCGATGCGGAAGCAACAAGACAATGAAATCGGCCCAGCTATAGGGACTGAACGTATCTCCCCACACAGTCAGCTGCTCTGCAGGAACGCCACGCTCTACCTGTGCTGGTGGCGCAGCCACGTGAAGGAGGGGCACCTCACAAGGGGAGTCTCAGAGGAACAGACCCACGGAAATGACTGAATACATAAAGGCACCAACTAGCCCCCAGACCGGGAAGAAAGCCGGAGTGCTTCAGCGCCCAGTCAGCAGCCTGGCCCACAGCGAAGCCCCACCGCCCTGCCTGCCTACTTCTCTGTCCCCAACCACACATGTTTCCATGGAGGAGCGCGGCCCTCAGTTCCTGGGGGAGGTACTTGGTAAGAGGACATCATCTGCTCCGCTTTCAATTGACAACAGGGTAGGAAGCGCTAAAGCAAGTAATAACCACAATCTTCCGAGACGGGCTTAAGGGGAACGATGGTCCTTTTCAGAGAGGTGAACAGGTCAACTTCGGGCCCAAGAGAACGGGGTCGCCACGACTTTCTTACTCTGTTCTTTCATCCCCAGTCCTGGGTGCTAATGATGCACGCCACACCCAACAAGGGGGTGAGTGAGCAGGCTGCTCCCTGTGACCCCGCTGCTCCTGGGCGACATCAGCCTTAACAGGAGCCTTCGCAGCCCCCTCCAAAGGGGCACAGAGGAAAGGCTGGCTGGGGAGGCATTTGGGGCTCGGGACACTTGGTGCACTCACGGAGCGTTGCTCACGACTCTACAAAGTAACAGAGCAAAGGACAGAAATGGCGGGCTGGGGGACTGGGAGGCTGGGAGAGGGGCAACACATGGAGAGAAAACTGAAGGAAAGACCACCACAGGGCTGGAGCCGGATGCTGGGCTGGAGTGGGGAGCGGGCCCACAGGCAGCCCCGTTAGCTGAGGGCCTCAGCGGGAGGCTCACGGATGCATTTCTCACTTCCTATCCGCCATCCGCGCATCCAGTCAGGCTGTCGGCCCAGAAACCAAAAGAACGGACCCCTGCAAGCACCCCAGAGCTTCTTCCTAGGGCAGACAAGTTTCTCACATCTAAAGAAGTGGATACCTAATATCCTCCGACGGGATGAAAAGTAAGGGTACAGACACGCCTAGAAAAGCGAGAAGAGAGCCACCCACCCAGTTTGGGCACTGTAACTACCAGTGCTGGCTTTAAAACATCAATCATAACATTAAGATTAAGGTGTCTAAAAATTACACTGAATTTGGGGACAAATTACTTCATTATCCATCGTTGATGCTCATGCTGTCTGGACTTAGAACAAAGTTAATCATGGATCATATTAGTTTAGGCTTTGCAAAGATGTCTTGACAAGACAGACCAATGATCTCCAGCTTCTACAACTTTTCACAAAAACCACGCTCTGGAAAAAGAAACATTTGCTAAGCAACACAGTCAAGAAATCAGAACGAAAAGGAAACAAACTGCTAGAAGGCAGAGAATTTGCTTCCTCTGTCTGGTTTCTTTCACTTCACGTAACCCCCTCGAGGCCTATATCCCCACTGTCCCAGATGGCTGCATTCCGTTCCTTCTCCTACTTGAGTAACGTGCCACTTGAAAAGGACATCTCACGTCTTCTGTACCCGCTCATCCACTGACGGACCCAGGTTCTTTCCACACCTCGGCTCTGCCGAATAATGCTGCAACAAACCGGGAGGTGCACATAGCTCTTCCAAGTTCTCCTTTCATTTCCTTCCAAGAAATTCCCAGACCTGGAATTGCTACGTCATAGAATGTTGAGGAGCTGCCATACCGTTTTCTGGAAGAACTGATGGGACTTCACTCAGGGTTGGTACAAGCAGATTAGAAACATGGACGTGAACAAATAAAAAATACAACTTCGGGTACATCCTGACTGTCTCATCCAAGTGTTCAAATGATGGATCAGAAGCACGACTCACGGCCCAAGGGTGGAAACAACCCGAGTGTCCATCAGCCCATGGATGCAGCAACAAGATACGGTTTCTATAATCGATATCATCCATCCTATAAAAAGAAGGAAATTCTGGCGCATGCAACAACATGCATGAACCTTGAAACCTTACGCTGACAAAATAAGCCTGAAATAAATGTACAGACACTATAGGATTCCACCGATACGGGTTCCCTACAGTAGTCAAGCTCCTACGGACAGGAGGCGCAAGGGTGGCTGGCTACCAGGACCGGGGGAGACGGATAAAAGTTCATCTTTGTTGGGTGCAGAGTCTCAGTTTGGGAAGACGACAAAGTTCTGCGGACGGACGGCGGTGACTGTAGCACAAGGTGCATGCGTTCGATACCCGCGAATTTAACCTCTGTTGTGGTTAAAACGGTAAACTGAGTATGTTATTTCACCACAATAAGAAAGCAAGGGAGGGAGGGAGGGAGGATAAACAAAAGGAAGTAAAGGGTTCCGTGCCCAGGAAAACAGGAGAGCTGTGAGGCTGGCAGGTGGTTCAGAAACAGCATCCGCTGACCCTGCGGCGTAACGGGTTGGTCGGTACCTTTTCTGCATCTGCCCTCCCCACCTGCACAGGGAACATTCTGTTCTGTCTTCAACTGGAGACCTTTCCACTTAAGTCTTCCTGTGTGGGTGACATTTCATTCATAGGGTACCTGAGCGGTAGTGAAATGTCTGACTCAAGAGTGAAACACAGGCTGAAAACGTGGATATGTGGACGAGAGTTCCTTCCCTGGACTTGAGGGGCAGGCTTTGGGTGCTTCATGGACTCCCTCAAATCGTAGACACCGTCTGAAGCATGTGAGCGCATGTGCGGCTTTCTAGGATTTTAGGTTCTCACAACGTCTCTTGGAATGAAAGCTGCCTGAGGGTTGAGGATGCGTTTCCCCTGCTTCCAAATCCTGAACATCGTTTCCTGAGACATCGAGCGTCGCCAAAACCTGTGCTTGCTGGTGCTGTGCTTGTCGTTTTCCAAAGTGCCTGTACCGCGCTCAACTGATTATTTTAATAAGATCAACTTATTCACTATTGTACAAGGGAAGAGCTGGGAAGAGAGAAAGAGAGGAAGACAGGGAGAGAAACCGATGTGTGAGAGAGGCAAAGACCGCTTGCACAGGGCCCCAGACGGGGACCAGCCTGCGACCCAGGCAGGTGCCCTGACCGGGAATCACACGGGTGAAACTGTCGCTTGCAGGATCAATGCTCAGTGCAACGAGCCACGCAGGTCAGCGCACCAAATTCGCCGTTTGAAACTAAATTGTCACTTGGCAGGGCCACGGACCCAGGAACTTTTTTACACTTTTACCCCGCTCTTGAAAGGTCTCAGTATTTCTGCTTTACCTCCCTCTCCCGCCAGGCAACACTCTGAAATGGAAATGGGAGAGAAGACCTGCCAACCCAGTTCAGGCTCAGAATGGAGACAACAGCGCACTGCTGGGGACGAGGTAAAGAGCGATGCTGACACTGGAGGACAGCTCTGGAGGCTGGTCTGAGCTTGTAGGGTCAGCAGCAGGAGACACTGTTTACCCTGACCGTCAGGAGAAGTAAGTGCATGCGTGGCACTTACATGGATTCTATGTATGGCAGGTACATATGTGTGTTGGAGTCTTTCAAACTGGTGGCCGGGTGGGAATAACCGATGACATCAGAGGCTTCCGAACCTCCTGATTGGGAGGATCCATTCCGTGGCGCTAGGCAGCTCAGGTGGGCAACTACTTCTGTGATCGCCCACATTTACGGAAGGACAACAAGGAGCCATGGCTGACACTGACTCAAGTGCCAACTGTGACCACCTTGGCCCAGAGCCGAGCACCTCAGGGAGCCCGATGGAGCTCAGAGTTACTCGGGGGAACGCAGGACAATCAGGTGAGGAAACAGGGGGCGGCGGGATTTGGCACGGTTGACATTAAGGAGGAAGGGGGCCCTGAGCAGGCTGTGTGTGAAAGAAAGGAGAGATTCAGAGCACCACCAGATTACAGGAGATGACAGGAGCTGGGGACCAGGAGATCCCCATGAAAGGACAGCCTGGGAGGCAAGCAAGGAGGGATAGGAGATGAGATTCAAAGATGAGAGAAGGGAAGGGAAAAAACAAGGACGGTCCTTTTGTCCCCCTTCAATGGGAGAAATCCTCTCAAACGAGGAAGACCTTTGAGGACACAGAAGAATAACAGCAAGGTGAACATGGGGGGCGGTGGAGGGGCGGAGTATTGGATTCACCAAAGGAGGAAGATGAAAAGATGGCAGGGGAGAAGGCCGGTAGCCTATGAGACAAGAAAGAATGGAGGGGTTGGTTTCTAGGGACGGGGGGAGAGGTGGGGTGGAAACGAGGTCGGGTTTTGGTGACCAATAGCTGAATTTCAAAGGCAAAAGCCTTATAACGTACCCTGGGTTCTTAACTCAGGCGCCAGTGTGGAATCCACCACCCCTGCTCGGACAACCGCAGCAAAGCGGAAGAGGGGGCGAGCAGAGAGGCGGGGGGCACAGGAGGAGACCGTCCCCACGCCTAACAACACCTGGCTCGTGGAGGACCGGGACGGTCTCAAAATGACCCTGAAAAGGAAGCGCGGTACAACGGTCCAGAGAGAACACCAGGAGGCCTTTGCCAGGCTTCTCAGTAAGCAGATACCCTGGAGAGCCCCCTCCTAGCCTACTCTTAAGTCACAACTTTGAAGAACTATACTTTCCCAACAGAAAAGAACTCCCTGCTGGTTGGTGGGCTCTCCTTCCTAGGTGGGCTCCCTATCGAGTCTCAGTGGGGATCCTTAGATTAGGCTAGACTTGAGGAGGGTTTGCACTGGGAATCACGTGGCCTGTGAGTATTGCACCCTCGGAGACTTCTGAGCTCTCACTGGCCTTTTGAATCTAAATACCTTCACGTGTGTAAGGGGAGAGAAGGAGGCCAACTTCACACCTTGATGTGACTGTCAACAGACAAAGGACGGAATGGCTCTGGCATGAATGAGCAGGGCTGCATTCATGCGTGATGGGGGAGCAGCACTGAGTCGCTAAGATCTCAGTCACGCAGATAAGCTGCTGCCACCCTACGTGTCGCTCGGTCCCCCGGGACTGGGTGGGTGAGGGTGGTGACACCCCTGCTTCCTTTCCCAGGGAACGATCTCCTCTATCCCTCTTCCTGGCAGCCTCACCCTTCGCCCCGCTCCTCAACCTTCCCCCAGAGCGGCACGCTTCCCCTCTTGAGCCCGGTACGCTCCCACGGAAACTCCGTTGCTGTCATCAGGCTCACACTTGCCCTCTCTTCACAGAGGACCCTGTCATCAAACGTTTCCTTGAGTGGGACGCGCAGCTGAGAATCTCAGATAAGGTGAGAGGGGTTCCTGCTCTACCATCGACCCTCGGATCAGGCGGCGGTTTCCTGAGCCCGCAGTTCCCCCCCCAACCTGCCTTCGGGGACCTAGGCGTGTCTCGCAGTGCGGACGGCAACCCTGCCTCTGCCCCGGCTCTTCTGGGACCTGAGCCCAAGGCTTGTCCCTCTTCTCTCAGCTCTTGGGGACTCCCCCTCGCTCCAGCTTCTCAGAGACCCTCCCGATGCCGGCCGGCCCAAACACAGAGCATCTCTGAGACCCTAGGCGCCTGCCATGCCGGGAGCATCAGCCTTTCCCTTATCCCGCTCTTCTTCCTCTTTCACAATGTGAGTCCTCGTGTGTGTCTTCCTCCTCTTCCCACCAGTACCTGCTCTCAATGGTCCTGGCCTATTTGAGCCGCGCCGTCCTGTTCTCCTGGCAGTACCGGCGCATCCACTTCTTCCTGGCCCTGTGAGTACCGTGCTGAACCCCATCAGTCACTTTCATCCTCTGGGGAGCGCGGGGACACGAGCGGGTCTCCGACCTCTCACCTGCTTTCCACCCCATTTCTACCGTGTACACTGGGGACGAACTTGATAGGACTGGACTACCGCGTTTCTTACACTGTTCTTAGGAAGACCCAACAACACCAATGTCCGTTACAAGACTGAAGAAACCACAAGAAAACATCAGGTCCTCACAAACATTTCACACCACCCTTCCCCTGAGTAAACAGGCTTGAGACGAACCGTTCCTAAGTCTTCTCCCCCACATCCCGCCACACCTCGCGACGACACCACATGTCACGGTCCTTCTCCTCAGTGCAGGCCCCCGTCACATACCACAGATCGATTGTGAATACTCGCCCCGGGTCCCGGGCCGGCCTGTTCGGCTGTTTCGAGTGCCGTGCGGTCCACCGAAGTGTTGCGGGTTCGGTCGCGGTCAGGGCTCCTGAAGGAGGCGACCGATCCGGGTTTCTCGCTCCCGTCAATGTCTCTCCCTCTCTCTGAATCAATACACATCTCCTCGGGGGAGGAGAACAAACAGTAAGACCCAGGGCTCTTTCTTACCAATCTCCCTGAATGGACTTCGAAACACAGCTCTAACCACTTCCCCACCCCCCCACCCAACAAGTCCACTGGCTCATGTTGTTCTCAACCGAGGCCAGAGTTCTCGCTGTGAAACCAGCTCTCTCTGCACCCTCCATCAAACCCGGTGACCACCCTGACACTCCCTTCTTCGTTTCGCTGCTCTTCCCAACACCCTTCCCTGACTGTATATTGTGCTTTCTGTCGCGGTACTTTTACACGCATGTAACTGAAAGACACAATCTCCTCTGAACTAACTCAAACGCCAAAACCTTCGGACCTCCTCACTTCTGCACCCCGGTAGCCAAGGAAAAGCATTGCTAATTTAAATAAACAAACAAACAAAAAGCACATATATATCAACGGGTTCTTAAAACACTCGGCACCCTCCTCTTCATGTCGCACAATCTGTATGACATTGAGTCTCTGAGGGCATCAGTTTTGCACTTGACGAGGACACAAAGCGTTTGGTCATTCGTCCTATGAAACCTTACAAAGTGCACCTCCAGGGCCAGGGAGTGTGAGGATGGGAGCATTCAGAAGGGCCCCTGAGGGAATGCGCCAAGGAACCCAGTCCTGCCTCAGTCACTTGGTAGGAAACCGTGAGGACTGAGATGGGCCAGTCGGCTCCTGCCCGCAGGAGCTGTCCAGGGGCTCACACGACAGGGAGACGGGTGTGCGCGCGCACGGCAGGGTCAACGAAGGGGGTGGGCTTCCCCACTCAGTTCACTGTATCTGCATCGTCAAGGTAGGAGAGGGGCCCTTCAGCTGCCTGCTCAGCAGGGGCTTCTTGTGCCTGGGAGGCGCTCTGCGACCCTGCATGGGGCTCCTGCGGGTCCTGTGTGAAGGCCGTCCTGCCTGCGTCCTCTCTGGGAAGCTGACTGCAGGCAGGGCCCCTCTCCGTCTGCTCTCAGCTGACACCCTGATGGCTTTCCTCAGCTACCTCGCCATTGACATGGAAGAGGACCGCTGCGCCCCTAAAGAGGCCATCATTTTCTTCCTCTACGGGAACAACAACCGCGCCTGGCGTCCCATGTTCCAGAAGCAGCGGTTTGAATTCTTCCGCTCCATGGGCTACAGGGCATGGGTCACCAAGGAGGAGTGTGAAGAGGTAGGTGGGCGGCGGGGCTCTGGTGGAGGGCGGTGCCGGGCTGCGGAGGGAAAGGGTCCTGGGCCTCACAGCTGGGACTGGGGGGGTGAGAGAGACGGGGGTGGGGGGAAGGGGCGGACAAGGGGAGGGTCGTGGGTCCACCTGGAGAGCCCTCACCTTTTCAGGGACTCTTTGTCTTTCCAGATCCAGGCCTTCGATCCCCAGCTCTGGGTGTGGCGGCGAGACCGTGCCCTCCTTTCTCAGACCCCGAAGGCTAAGGTAGGTGTGAACGGAGGGAGGGCTGTGTCCCCACGGGTGCAGACGGAATCATCTGTGGACCCTGGAGGAAACCCGACACATTTAACTGCACCGCCCATGATCGTCGACCCCATCCCTCTCCGTCACCCTGCCACACGTCTGAAGCACACCCACCAGGCACACAGCCAGGCATGTGCCGGAACTCCTTTAGCTTTACCTTGTCCCAAAAGCACTTCCCCTGCCCTTCCATTCTAAACGATAGCTTTGCGGAATAGAGTTCTTTATGAAACAGGGCATGAAACGCACTCCTGGTGTGGCAGGGCCGCTCCCCACTCCCGGCTCCACTCTCTTTCTCTTGTCTTCAAACTTTCCGCTGCTGTGGCAGGAAGGCGACAGCCTGGAGAGCAGGAAGGCCGCCTGCCCCTGGCCTGCGCTGGCCTGACTGGGACATCCTTCGAGCACACTGTCCTCGGCACCAGGTTGGTGTCTCAGACCCCAGGCTGGGGAGAAACCACGGGAACCAGCCCCTCTGGGCCAGCACTGCCCATCCCTGGCCTTGGTTCAGAATGCACCGACCCTCTGCTGGGCAGAGCTGGGATTCTTCCCATCTGAGAAGTGGGCGGCCTCTTGTGAGCCTATCTCATTTCACCGGCCTTCTCCCAATATCCCCTAAGGGGCGCCACTTCTCGGTGAGGTGGCTCACGCAGTCCTCGGTGCATTGGACGGTCTCTTTGACATTCTCTCACAGCAGAGTCTCCGGCTCGGTGCAGCAGGCATTCCTCCGGGTGCTTCTCAGTCACATTCGGGGTTCATTCACTGAGGCTGCTTTCACCCGCGGCAGCAGCTCGGCTCACGTTCTCCAGCATGATCTTTCCAAAGGACGGTTTTCCTCCAATGATGTCTTGTCTCCGGTCCCTGAACAGCCACCAGACAGCCTCCTCTTCTCAGGAAACCAGACACGTTGTTTCCCAGAGGAGAGGCAAGGCCTGCAGGGAGTGGCCTCGAGCTCACTGTGCTCCCTGGGAGCTGGCCTGGCTCTGTGCGAAGCGAGGCGGACAGGTTGCCACACTCCTGGGGCCTGGGTCTCCACCCTGCACTCGCATGAGTGGCCACCCCACCTGGGGAGCACTTGTGAGCCTGCAGGGTACCTGGCACCTACTGAGAGCTCAAGCTGAAGATGAGGCAGACACGGAAGCCATTGTCCGCGCGCTCACACTAAAAACCCTTCAAAGGCAAGAAGCTGATGAGCATGTCTCGAGCTACTACTGTGACCAGGGTCCTGAGGCCTCGCTTGGGTCCCATGGTGCTGTCATGTGAGCCAGCAGGGAGGGCGGGTCAAGAGCAGCAGCCACAGGGCTGTGGTTTCGCTGCCCGGTGTGTTAGCGGCTCAGCGCACACGGCTGGGTATCTGTTTATTTCATTAAAATAAAGTTTTCTTTTTATTAACCTTGGGGAGAGAATGAGTGATATCAACGTGGATCGTTGTTCCACCTATTTATGTATTCACCGGCTGCTTCTTGGATGCGCCCTGATGGGGGATCGGACCCACAACTTAGGCACACAGGAACGCCACTCTAAGCAACTGAGCCTCTCACCCAGGGCACGCACATGGCCGTTCACAGTTAAAATCAAGGGTACAAATATCAAAATTCAGAACCTCAAGTGCAGTGACCACATTTCATGTGCTCAATAGCCACATGTGCCTTTTGGCTCCTCTACTGAAAGGTACTGATCTAGAATATGCCACTGTAGAAAGTTTGCCCGGATGGAGCTGTATTACACGGTACTTGCTCAGTAAATAGTAAGGCACAGAGAAGGGATAAAGAGAGTAGCAGGAAAAAAGAGAAGAGGGGGGTAGATGTTGCTTTGTGCTACCAGACTGGAGACCGAGGTGCCACGGATCACGGGAACAACTTTCCCAAAACCCCTTCACAACTGTTTGGAACACATTCTGCCCAGAAGGTCTCAGAGGTCAGGGCGTTACCTGGAGACAGCAGTCCGCAGCCACAGCAGACAGCAGGTAAAGTCGAGGCCAAGCTGGGCCATGGAGCAGCAGCTTCCAGTCCTGGCCTCTGAGGAAGTGCCAGACCAAAGGCTTGCAGACAGCGCCCTCTTGTGGCTCCTCGCGCCAGCTTCAAGAAAACACACACAGGCAGGGAATGCTGGGGCTCAGGTCTCATAAACTACACAGCACCCTGATGGGTGGGGTCACTGCAGCAAAGCTGCCACTGCATTAAGGACAGGTGGCTGTCACTGCCCTGGAGCACATCTGGACCGATTTCTGAACGATGGGACCAAACCCTCCCCCATACCTGGAATAAAATCACCACTGCCGCCACTGAGGCCCAAGCGCCACGTTCTCCACAGCACCTCCCCTGCCACGTTGTCTGCCGTAGCCTCTGAGGGGGTCTCCCTTGTCCACTCGCACCTTGCATCCCAGGCCATCGATTCGGCCATAATGCCTTTTCCCAAACACAAGTGTGACGCACTTGTGATCTTCTAAAAACCCCCCACTGTCTCGCCCCAGCTCCATCCTCTATCGCAGTCCCCTCCCAAGCATGAGTCTCCTACGTGGCTTGCACACCCCGCACTGTCACCTGGCGGCCTCCACACGGTGTGCCTCTGCCCAGACATTCTGTTCTCACCCTTCACTGGTGGAAAATGAGACTCATCTTCAAGTCTCAGCTCAGATGGCCCTGCCCCTCGGAACATTCCCTCACCCTCAAGACCCAGTCAGCGTGCCTTATCTTATCGATGGTTCCTCATCCCAGAGCCTGAGGCAAGGGCCGAGGACCAGGGTTTTAGTGGGAGTAATCCAGGCGGGCTGGTAAGGGAGGGCGGAAGTGAGACAGGGAAGGAAAGGAGCCAGGATAAAGGACATTTCCAGAGGGGGACTTTGGACGGGGACATTTCCTGGTGCCACCGCAGGGATCTCCAATGTCACAGCCCTTGGGGTCACCCGGGGAGCCTGCGGAAGCCGTACCCAGCCCGCTACCCATTACGTGAGAATCCGCAGGGTGGAGCAAGGGCATCAGTGTTTTCTCTGTGTGGGAAAGACGAACTGCTTACAATCTCCTGAGACCCAGCTTGGGTGCGTCTGGGTCAGGCCTGAGGACCTGGATTCCCAAACACATCCTGGGGAAGCGGTGCTGTGGTCTGGGCCCTACCAAGGAGCCAGGGTGCCTGCCGCCCAAGTCGTGCAACTCCAAGGCCCGCCTGACAAATCCGCGCAGGGCTGAACCCGCCCGGTGGCCCGAGGACTTACCGTGATCTTCGTGGCCCTGGCATGCTTCCCATGGAAGCTGAGCACGACACTCTCCAGGCCGTGGCTGCCGTAGGTGCCTTTGAAGAGGCCCGGCCTGATGAGGTCCTCCGGGTGGCTGGGCGGGAGGTAGATGCGGCGGCAGGTCAGGCCGTTGCTGCGGGGAGGGTGACGGGAGAGCGTGGCAGAGCCGCACGGGGCTGCAGCGGTGCAGAGCCCGCACCTCCCCGCCCCACCGCGGGGCCCAGGCCGTGTGGCTGACCTAGGATGCCACATCCGTAGGGAGCAGGGGCACCCCATGTTCCCGAGCCATGCTCACCCCACCCACAGGTGCACAGCACCCTCACACCTTCTCTGATTCCAATGAGGCTTAACCCTTTGAGCGCCATGCGTCACTGTTAAAGTTTGTAGGAGAAATGCCATGTTATTTTGCTCAGAAATGCAGTTGATGGAAAATGTCTATAAGAGCATTATTCATGGGCTGAAAATTTCACGACATGTAGTAAATACCCCCTTCTTTTGTAAGCCGTGTCCTTTGACACAATTTAGCAAAAAGTTTACTGCATTAAAATTATTTTGTGACAACAATTATTTTAGAAAAAAAACTCTTTCCTTCAATATGGCTTTTGAAGTATAATATGTGGCATAATATAAAACCGATGATTACAATCTGAAGAAACACTGCGCTACAATGATAACAAGCACTTGTCCAAGGCGATTCTTAGAGCAGGAAAAAGGGGCTATCATTTAGTAGTCTCAGGGGTATTGAAAAAACAACAGTGAGGAATGGTGTGGTTGGAAAGAACAAATGCTTTTAATTGGATGCAGAACCAGTGGAGAGGTCCAACTAGTGACTCTTTGGGGAGTGACATACAGCACCACAGCCTAAACAACACACAGAAGTAGTGGGGGTAGAGCCCTGTTTCCTCCCATTTCTCCTGCTCTGTACGGACACGGGCTTGTAGCTACAGACACCATGGCAAACTCGCTGGCACCAAGACCGGGAAGAGAGAGGAGGCCTGGCCCCTTGCCCGCACACGGCTGCCGTACCTAAGGGAGCCCGAGCACACACTCACCTGGATGTGGCCGTTGTGCGGCCCGCTGTGGCCATACATGCACTCCGCCGTGGGTCGATTTCTTCTCCGTCAGGTGAATTCTAAACCAGGGCTTGAATCGCATGGGGTCATCCACATCGGGGCCATGGGGAGGCAGGTACATTCAACCGATAATGAACGAGCCGTCCCACCTGTAGGAAGGACAAGGGCGCACGTCCACAGGAGGGTTACCTGAGGCACCAAGGCAGAGGTTCCTCACCCGCAGCTCTTCACAGTGACCACCCACGTCTGCATGCTCCAGGCCCACGGAGCACCTCAGGGCCAACACACATCAAGATACCCCTGATCTATCACAATGGGACAAGCATGGCCCTGCCCATCAAGTGCTTGTTCATGACAGAGTCGTTATCTAATGAAAAACAATGTGAGCCCTGGCTACTGTGGCTCAGTGGATTGAGTGCCCGACTGCAAACCAAAGGGTCACCGGTTCCATTCGCAGTCAGGGCATAGGCCTGGGTTGGGGGACAGGTCCTCAGGTGGGAGCGTGTGAAAGGCAACCACACATTGATGTTTCTCTCCCTCTCCTTCTCCCTCCCTTCCCTTCTCTCTAAAAATAAATAAATATTTCTAAAAGTCAATGAGACTATACTTAATAACAGTGTATTTGATCACTGAAATTTACTGAGAAGACAACTTCAACGTGAGATGATGGATACGTTAACTACCGGTAGCTAGATGGTGGGACCATGCAGTGTGCCTTAGAAATCTTACATTTTTGTCAATTATATCTCAATACAGCTGAAAAATGAACTCTTTAAATGCAAAAAAAGCAGTTAGACCTGAATCCAAGAAAGCCTTTTAGAAAGGGGAGGTAGCTAAACGACACGAGGAAGAAGCGGAATAATCTCCTAAGTGATGCCCAATAAATAGGGCAACTGACCTGAGAAAAAAACGGGGTGCTCATTTCAACAGGACATCACGAGCAAAACACACAACTACAGCGTGCGGGCCTGCTTTGGGTCCCGATTGGAACGAACCAGCTGTCAAAGGCAGTTTTGAGACTATCGGGGAACCTTACATATGCACAGGGTCTCAGGTAATGTCAAGGAATTACCGCTACTTTTGCAAGATGTGATAAGAACGTGGTGCATATGTAGGGAAATACCCACATTTGTAGAGATCCACATTGAAGGATGAACACATGAAGCAACACAGGCCTGGGATTTGCTTGAAACCTCCTAAAAACAGAACGGCAAGGGGCAGAGACAGAGGCCACAAACTTGGCGCACTACCAGTAACTGCTGAATCCCGGTGGCAGGCATTGGCAGTTCATGCTACCATTCCCGCTATTCTTGTGTGTTTGAACCAGTGACAGATAGAAAGGGACAGAACTCAGATCAAAGGACACGCAGTCCCCACACACACGCTCAGCACAAATGCACCCACATTCTCAGTGCAGGGACACGGACAGCCCGGTCGGGAGGACCCCGTAGTCGCTCCTGCCTGCCCAGGAAGAGCCCAGATCTACAGCTTCTAGCTCTAGCCACGGGAGGAGAGAACTTACTCACTCCTGTGGCTGCCTGTCTGAGACGAGAGCCAGTTGCTGTTATTCAGTCATGGCATCCATTTCCCCTGCTTTGAGAAGCTTCTTTTTATTCATTTTTATGACTCACTGCCAGTATGAAAAACAATTCTCACCCCCACCCCCCACCCACCCCACGACTAAAAAGAAAAACATACGCCCACGCTGGGAGCTGTTGGGTTGTCCCTGAGAAAATGCTTTAATAGCAAGGCTTTTGCCCAGTGATATCAAACGTAACATATGTAAAGTGTGTTTCTTAACGAACGCTCCCACCAAAGAATATAAAGCCATACTTATCCCCGTGCAAACCCCACTCGGTGAGCAACCAGAGTCCCCAGGTGGCCCGTCTGGACCACGCTCGGAAGAGCCACACTGAGGCTGTCCGGGGCCGCTGAGAGGCAGACCCACCACTGTTACATGGCGAGCAGCCGGTCTCCCGGACCGGGCTTCTGGCCTGAGCCAGCGAGAAGGGAAGCAGGGGCAGAACACCAGCGCTCCCCGGGGCACCCGACTGTTTCCACTGGGACATCAGCTACAGCAACACCTGGGCCCAGGCGCCTGCCCGGAGCTGCCAAAGTATTAACCGCACATGCCTGGCCCTAGCGTTTCTGTTCAGGAGGCCCTGTTCAGGGCACATGCACACCTCACGGTGGGGGAGAAGCTGCTCTACAGAGAACCACCTAGGGCCGCGAAAAATAACTGATGAGAGGTTCCTTGTGATTGCTCCAATGACATATAGCAAGCAGCTGACTTGCCCCTCGGGTAGAAAAGGCACTAAGTTCCATCCACATGGGGCAGCAGTCCTGACTTCACAAGAAACCACACATGAAGAGAAAAGAAAAGAAAAGAAAAGAAAAGAAAAGAAAAGAAAAGAAAAGAAAAGAATTCACACGCGAGGCTCTCGGACTCACCACCACATTCAGCAGTCCTCCACAGGGCCCGATATCCGGCTGCCACAACCCCGAGATGTGTCTGTATCGGTGGAGCACTACAGGAAGAGACAAAGCGGGTCTTCATTTTAGAGCCAGCCAGTCTTCACTTGACAGTGCATCAGGGGACAGGGCAGGAGGGGGAAGACAGGACTATGAAGAAATTACAAAGGCTTGTAACAGCCTTGCACACAAGGAATTCAGCAAAGCTTACCTACAAAACTTCCTAAAGAATTCTAAGAATGAAAACGTCTTTGAAAAGCATAGTAAAACAGACAACGGAGTCCTTTGGAAACCCAGCCTCAGTGTGAGCAGCTCCAATGACAGGGAACTGCTGTCTTGCAAGACATGGACTGAGCTGAGCGCCTTTGTGAAATGACGAGCCTCGCGTCCGTTTACACAGCTGAGGGGGCACGGGAGTCCTTAAGAGGTGGCGGCAGAGCCCACAATGTCATGGGACTGTACATTAAGAATTAAGTTGGGTCTTCTCTCTTTTTTTAAAAACATCGCACTTCCCCACCTGATTTCAAAAGCAAGGCAACCGTATTCACTGAAGACGACTGGAGAGAAGGAAACCCAGTGCCAACCTGAAATCTCACTAGAGAGAGGACCAGCTGCAGTAAACCTTTTGGAAAATGTCCTTCACTTCAGTTTTCCTCTGCCTTTGCACACGTACTTGTTCGGTGAATAGCTGACTGAATTAATGGGCAACCAACTCACATAAAGCCCTGACTGCCAGGCGTAGGGTCTGGGGTCTCTGTGCAGGCACTGTGTGGTAGGTAACGTCGTGTACCAACTGGACTGGACCACAGGGTGCCTAGACACTTGGCCAAACATGATTGCACATGCGCCTGGGAAGGTGCTTCTGGCTGAGGTTAACACTTATACCGGCGGACTGAGTAAAGCCGACCGCTCTCCCCACTGGGGTGGGCCTCGTCCAGTCAGGTGGAGACCTGAGTGCAAGGCTGATCTCCCACCAGTAAGAGGGAACCCCTCCTGCCCGGCTGCAAGAGCTGAGACATGGCTTCTCTAACTACAACAAGATAATAACCCTCCTGTGAATGAGGGGGGATTTCCTCCTCCTGCCTGACAGCCTTGAGGTGCACACTGGCTGAAAGTGGCCTGTCCAGCCTCACTGTATACCAAACTCCTTCTATCTACTAGAGCAATTTGGAGCACTGCCAGGATTCTAGGTTAGAACCTCAAAGCCAGAGCCCTACAGGTCGTTATTTTCAAGTTCAAAATGCACTTCAACAGTCACCATCAATTTGCACACAGGGACACGTGGGAGGTATGTCATAAGGACAGCACATCGCCCCATGATGCTTCCACCTTCTTACACACACAGATTAGTAAGATAACACATGGCCTGATATGGAGAAAAAGAAACACAAGTGATACTGCAAAAGCCACTAATCTGAGGCCACAAAGCTCCTGACAGTCCCAATCTGCAGCCTCAGGTGATGCTGACTTGCTTCTCTCTAGGACAGCGTCGTGCACTCGGTCAAGACTGTGGATCCTTTCTGGTCCAGCAGAACACGGCCTAGAGGCTTTGAGAAGACCAGGGGGACACGGGCCCTCAGTAGCTCCAGGAACGGAGCGAACGGAGGAGGAGGAAACAGTGCAAGGTCCCAGGCACCTCGCAAACCAATCGTCACAGCGCTTCTCTGGAACGTCTGGGTAACAACAGAGAAGAAATTCGAAGCTGCACTGCATCAGAACATTTTAGGAGCACTGGGATACTGGGGCGTAGAGAGGTTTGAAATTAGGGTTGAAATGACTGTTTTTTCCCCTCAAATACTTTATTTATTTATTTTTAGAGAGAGGGGAAGGGAGGGAGTAAGAGAGGGAGAGAAACATCCATCTGTGCTTGCCTCTCATGCACGCCCGATGGGGACCTGCCTCGCAACCCAGGCCTGTGCCCTCACTGGAAATTGAACGGGCCACCCTCTGGTCCACAGGCCAGCGCTCAATCCACTGAGCCGTGCCAGCCATGGCTCTCTTTTCACACATTATATATTTTTTCCTCATACTCATGGAGGCAAGAGACCACTCAGTTTAAATATGTCCACAGAGAAATGCAGCCAATGCTTACCCACATCGTATTTTCATTATGTTTTCTGGATCTTCCTAATTTCCTACAACACAATGACTACTCCATTTTTATAACTACACCCAAAGCGTAGAGAGGACAGCAATCTCCAGTTAGAACGGTGCCTTCTAAGCTGTTGGCTATCAGCAGCTGGGGGACATCATAACACGTGGCTAAAGTCCAGAGGCCCTGGAAGGCGTGGTGAAAAGTCTGGACTCACGATACATTCTTACAAGCTACAGAAAACGTCCGACCACAACACACGCCCAACACAACTCCAGGCACTTCCTAGCTCCCAGCCCCCGAGCCTCCCTCCCACACGTGGGTCACAATTCCATTCTCGGTCTTGGCTATCAGTTCCAGAGACACTGTTGTTCTAGAAGAATCCCGTGGCAAATGTATGACATAATGACCCTCTAAGTGCTTGTCCACTGCATTTAAAAGCCCGTGCCAGGCTGTTCCCGTCAGCACAGCCATGGCGATTGATCGACAACTCTCATTAAGAAGTGCTACGTCATGTTCTCTTCCACGGGCCTGGAGAAGGCACCGTGGCTCACTGACTGCCAAGCAGAGCGAGAGCGGGGCCGTCTAAGACAGAATGTTCTAGAGAGGCTGCTTCCAACAGGTTTTGGAGGAGAACACAATTCATGCCTTCAGATTTGGCCCACCTCACCCCCTTGGGGCCCGGCTCCTCCTGACCGCTTATACACACTCCTGACGAGCCCCCTCGCCACTGGTCTTCACTCAGGCAGCTCAGCTCTGGGCCCGACGACACAAGCACTGTGGGCTGTGCACAGCGCTCAGACACTGCCCCCAGCACGCCCACCAGTCCTGGCGTCTCCACACTGACTCCTGGGGGGTTCCCTGCTATAAGTAAAATGGGACAAGCGAGCTCGTCAGCCGCACGTCCAGAGCCTGGCAGGGCTTAGGAGAAACGCCACAGATGACTCTATTCCTTGTGTTCCGAGTAGGTTTTATTAGAAACCGTGCCCTTATAAGACTCAGAAGTGGGTCTCGTCCACACAGGCGATGCCGACACAGGGCCCACTCAGCGGGGCTGAGGTCATAAGCAGCAGCGGGTCCCTGCAAGCAGATATTTTTAACATCTTTCTTGACAACTGAAATTCACACTCTGCATCTCAGCTCAACCTAATAAAAACTGGAGATAGCCTTAATCACCATGGAATATGGCTTAGGAAAAGTTCCAGAGCCCAAGTAATGTCCATCAAGAGGAATCCGGTTCTAAATAATTAACTCTTTCTACGGCGTTTTGTCTCACGTGCATGTGGGTACAGGTACGCCATTTCTTCAGATTCACATATGCTGTCTAAACGCAAGTGACTACTGAAGCCTAGGACAAACCACTTACACTACCTTTTGGAATACAAGGGCTTTAGGGCTTCGACCCTGCTCTCTCCGCTCGGCCTTAATAAATAATAGGTGCTAAGGTATGCATCAGAGCGATCGTGCTGGTACTACCCCAAAACACAAAAGATGCTGCAGAAACCTGGCCCGGCCCAGCCCACCGCTCAGGTACGACGCTGGTTACGGCCACCCCACAGGGAACAGAGCGGAAAGGTGAAAAGACAGCACAAGCCAAGGGCAGCTTGCTCTTAGGACCAAAGCGTCCGCGTGCCGTGAGTCAGAGGTCCCTCCCCATGCAGCTTCTCACCATGCTGCCCTGCCAAAGCCAAAGCAGCAGGAGGTACATACGGCAGGTGTACGCATCTCTGTACCTCATGTGCTCGTAACCGGGAGGAATTTTCACGAAACGTCCTGACCTCACGCGAGGGTTTACACCTGAACAGACACAGCAGGGAAAGGGCTAAGGATGGTTCCACTTTCACGATGGTATAAATAGTTTTCATATGACTCAACACCCTTTCCCTCTCTGCCATCGCACTCAATCCCTGGTACCTTGGGAGGCAAGCACTTGTCAAAAATGAGAGGCCTGGCTGGAAAGAAAATGTGCTAGATCTTCATTTTAATCAACAGATTCACACCAGAAACTCATGAGGGAGGGCAATCTTGGGACACTCTCTTCCTGTCCCTGTCATGGATCCATGGAGCTCACAGCAGAGGGCGCAGCCTGTGGGCATTTAGAGTGGCTCTTTTGGGAACCCTTGTGCCCCGACTAAGATATCCAGCTTGTATAATGTATGCCTAGTGTTTTCCTCTGCTTGTGCTCGTTCTGCTGTTGAGTATGGAGGATGTCTGCCAGCTCCTAACTCAGACCCTTCGCTTCTGAATCAAGGCTGGCTCACGCTCCCACCTATGCCAGGGAATAAGGGTGAGTTGCCTTCAAAAGCAAACTCACAAAAATATGCTCCTGCATTGTGAAACCTGCTTTCGTTGGGGGCAGATTAAACACTTTAGGATACCAAATGAAGATAATATAAATTATTCTCTGAATTTCCCAACCGTTTTCAAGGGGTCAAGAATAACCAGTCAAAAGAAACCTCCAGATAGCCTCCTTTGTCTGCCCACATCCCCGCACGCACGTGTGTGTGTTCACCTCGTCATGGCCCTTGTCCCCAGTCTGTTGCTCACATCCTGACCTACCCCTGACCACACCAGTTCCTGCTCCCCAGAAGTCCCTACCCACCTACGGAGAAGATTGTTCTTTGACGTGACTGTGTCTGTCCCACAGGTTGGACCTGAGCCAGAATGGAGGCTCATTTCTGCAAACACCTCTCAGAGACTGGTTGATCAGAAATGATCTTCATTTAGATTTAAATCGGCATCCTCCATAGTCTCCTGCTGTGTACTGGTTCCCAGAACAGGTGCTTGTCCCACCCGGGCCAAACATGTAATTACCTATACCTGGCTGCACTCATGTACTAGTACCTGTGACTTTCACCCCTCTTTCCTATGTCATTCTTTGGTGCTTGCCAAGTGGTGTGGGGATCCATTTCATTCTTCAGCTGCCCCAGACGTACCTCATATGTAAGTTTGGCCAGCCTCTGCTTCAGTCTGCTCCCTGCTCTCCCTTACAGAGGTAGATTTTCCTATCTCACGGCTTTTCCCTGGGTCTGCGTGCACAAACACCAGCTACCTGCCCGACCCCCTACACCCACAGCCAAGACGTGCTCTGCAGGGGCCTTATTGACCACGTATGCTGTCCTCTGGGGGTCACAGCCTGTAATGCCTGGGACACGTGAGCACCTGCCTCCCTCTACGATGCTATTTGGAGTGCTCGCACTCTTTTTTCCTTTTTGAAGATTTTATTTATTTACTTTCAGAGGGAGGGAAAGGAGGGAGACAGGGATGTGAGAGAGAAACATTGATTGGTTGCCTCTCACATGCCCCCAACTGGGGACCTGGCCTGCAACACACGCATGTGCTCTGGCTGGGAATCGCACTGGCGACCCTTCAGTTTGCAGGCCGATGTTCAATCCATTGAGCCACACGGGCCACGGATGACAACCATCTCCATGCTGCTCTAAGATGACATCATCAAATAGCCTCACAACACTCAAAAAGCAGTTATCAAAGAGAAGAACTGGTCATATTACTCATAAAAGCCAGCTGGTCGTCCCTAAGAGTCACACAACTTTTCTTGAGTGTGTGTACACAGGGACTGGTGTAGCGAGCTTGGTTCTAACTCTAAAGAGATTTAACACACTGAGCTATGGACAAATAACAGAGGAACTGAGGGTACAGCCAGGACCACGCGGGCTCCCACAGGATAAAGGCGGGGAGGGCACCGGCGGAGCACCAGCTTCCTGCCCCTGAAATTCTGGGCTTTAGAGGAATCACAGAAGCGTTGTTCTCGCCCATGAGACGAGAGGACAGCAAGGGTTACATTTCCAGGAGAGATGACCACTCGGGCCTCCCCAACTCACTTCCTCTGGAGGGACACACGTCTCCTGGGTTGGTGAGATGTGAAGCAGGGGCAAGACAAGAAACTAAAGTCTGGACGTGCACAAGGCAGGAGGATCGGAAGATCCTGAGCAGATCGGCCTTGCGGTGGGACCCGCAGTCAGGGGGGACAGCCGCGCCGGAGGCAGCAGCCAGCATGAGAATCATTCTGAGGGCAAGGGTGAAGCCCAAGGACCACAGGAGCAGGGGGAGGGGATGCTAGGAGCTGGAAGAACTGCAGAGGAAATGTGGCAGGGCAGACGGGTCCCGACAACAGCCTGAGGTTCCCTGAGGCAGACAGGAGGGGGCAAGAGCTTGGAGCGCACAGCTGAGCCACCCAGAATGGCGCATGGACGTGGAAGGCCCATGAAGAACTTACAGTCGTTTGACAGGAAATCGCCCCAAATGTCACCAAATCCCAACCCAGAAACACTAGCCAATACAGCACTCCAAAATGGCCATGTGATCACAGCGTGGAGAGTCTCTGGTGCGATGCGGAAGCAACAAGACAATGAAATCGGCCCAGCTATAGGGACTGAACGTATCTCCCCACACAGTCAGCTGCTCTGCAGGAACGCCACGCTCTACCTGTGCTGGTGGCGCAGCCACGTGAAGGAGGGGCACCTCACAAGGGGAGTCTCAGAGGAACAGACCCACGGAAATGACTGAATACATAAAGGCACCAACTAGCCCCCAGACCGGGAAGAAAGCCGGAGTGCTTCAGCGCCCAGTCAGCAGCCTGGCCCACAGCGAAGCCCCACCGCCCTGCCTGCCTACTTCTCTGTCCCCAACCACACATGTTTCCATGGAGGAGCGCGGCCCTCAGTTCCTGGGGGAGGTACTTGGTAAGAGGACATCACCTGCTCCGCTTTCAATTGACAACAGGGTAGGAAGCGCTAAAGCAAGTAATAACCACAATCTTCCGAGACGGGCTTAAGGGGAACGATGGTCCTTTTCAGAGAGGTGAACAGGTCAACTTCGGGCCCAAGAGAACGGGGTCGCCACGACTTTCTTACTCTGTTCTTTCATCCCCAGTCCTGGGTGCTAATGATGCACGCCACACCCAACAAGGGGGTGAGTGAGCAGGCTGCTCCCTGTGACCCCGCTGCTCCTGGGCGACATCAGCCTTAACAGGAGCCTTCGCAGCCCCCTCCAAAGGGGCACAGAGGAAAGGCTGGCTGGGGAGGCATTTGGGGCTCGGGACACTTGGTGCACTCACGGAGCGTTGCTCACGACTCTACAAAGTAACAGAGCAAAGGACAGAAATGGCGGGCTGGGGGACTGGGAGGCTGGGAGAGGGGCAACACATGGAGAGAAAACTGAAGGAAAGACCACCACAGGGCTGGAGCCGGATGCTGGGCTGGAGTGGGGAGCGGGCCCACAGGCAGCCCCGTTAGCTGAGGGCCTCAGCGGGAGGCTCACGGATGCATTTCTCACTTCCTATCCGCCATCCGCGCATCCAGTCAGGCTGTCGGCCCAGAAACCAAAAGAACGGACCCCTGCAAGCACCCCAGAGCTTCTTCCTAGGGCAGACAAGTTTCTCACATCTAAAGAAGTGGATACCTAATATCCTCCGACGGGATGAAAAGTAAGGGTACAGACACGCCTAGAAAAGCGAGAAGAGAGCCACCCACCCAGTTTGGGCACTGTAACTACCAGTGCTGGCTTTAAAACATCAATCATAACATTAAGATTAAGGTGTCTAAAAATTACACTGAATTTGGGGACAAATTACTTCATTATCCATCGTTGATGCTCATGCTGTCTGGACTTAGAACAAAGTTAATCATGGATCATATTAGTTTAGGCTTTGCAAAGATGTCTTGACAAGACAGACCAATGATCTCCAGCTTCTACAACTTTTCACAAAAACCACGCTCTGGAAAAAGAAACATTTGCTAAGCAACACAGTCAAGAAATCAGAACGAAAAGGAAACAAACTGCTAGAAGGCAGAGAATTTGCTTCCTCTGTCTGGTTTCTTTCACTTCACGTAACCCCCTCGAGGCCTATATCCCCACTGTCCCAGATGGCTGCATTCCGTTCCTTCTCCTACTTGAGTAACGTGCCACTTGAAAAGGACATCTCACGTCTTCTGTACCCGCTCATCCACTGACGGACCCAGGTTCTTTCCACACCTCGGCTCTGCCGAATAATGCTGCAACAAACCGGGAGGTGCACATAGCTCTTCCAAGTTCTCCTTTCATTTCCTTCCAAGAAATTCCCAGACCTGGAATTGCTACGTCATAGAATGTTGAGGAGCTGCCATACCGTTTTCTGGAAGAACTGATGGGACTTCACTCAGGGTTGGTACAAGCAGATTAGAAACATGGACGTGAACAAATAAAAAATACAACTTCGGGTACATCCTGACTGTCTCATCCAAGTGTTCAAATGATGGATCAGAAGCACGACTCACGGCCCAAGGGTGGAAACAACCCGAGTGTCCATCAGCCCATGGATGCAGCAACAAGATACGGTTTCTATAATCGATATCATCCATCCTATAAAAAGAAGGAAATTCTGGCGCATGCAACAACATGCATGAACCTTGAAACCTTACGCTGACAAAATAAGCCTGAAATAAATGTACAGACACTATAGGATTCCACCGATACGGGTTCCCTACAGTAGTCAAGCTCCTACGGACAGGAGGCGCAAGGGTGGCTGGCTACCAGGACCGGGGGAGACGGATAAAAGTTCATCTTTGTTGGGTGCAGAGTCTCAGTTTGGGAAGACGACAAAGTTCTGCGGACGGACGGCGGTGACTGTAGCACAAGGTGCATGCGTTCGATACCCGCGAATTTAACCTCTGTTGTGGTTAAAACGGTAAACTGAGTATGTTATTTCACCACAATAAGAAAGCAAGGGAGGGAGGGAGGGAGGATAAACAAAAGGAAGTAAAGGGTTCCGTGCCCAGGAAAACAGGAGAGCTGTGAGGCTGGCAGGTGGTTCAGAAACAGCATCCGCTGACCCTGCGGCGTAACGGGTTGGTCGGTACCTTTTCTGCATCTGCCCTCCCCACCTGCACAGGGAACATTCTGTTCTGTCTTCAACTGGAGACCTTTCCACTTAAGTCTTCCTGTGTGGGTGACATTTCATTCATAGGGTACCTGAGCGGTAGTGAAATGTCTGACTCAAGAGTGAAACACAGGCTGAAAACGTGGATATGTGGACGAGAGTTCCTTCCCTGGACTTGAGGGGCAGGCTTTGGGTGCTTCATGGACTCCCTCAAATCGTAGACACCGTCTGAAGCATGTGAGCGCATGTGCGGCTTTCTAGGATTTTAGGTTCTCACAACGTCTCTTGGAATGAAAGCTGCCTGAGGGTTGAGGATGCGTTTCCCCTGCTTCCAAATCCTGAACATCGTTTCCTGAGACATCGAGCGTCGCCAAAACCTGTGCTTGCTGGTGCTGTGCTTGTCGTTTTCCAAAGTGCCTGTACCGCGCTCAACTGATTATTTTAATAAGATCAACTCATTCAATATTGTACAAGGGAAGAGCTGGGAAGAGAGAAAGAGAGGAAGACAGGGAGAGAAACCGATGTGTGAGAGAGGCAAAGACCGCTTGCACAGGGCCCCAGACGGGGACCAGCCTGCGACCCAGGCAGGTGCCCTGACCGGGAATCACACGGGTGAAACTGTCGCTTGCAGGATCAATGCTCAGTGCAACGAGCCACGCAGGTCAGCGCACCAAATTCGCCGTTTGAAACTAAATTGTCACTTGGCAGGGCCACGGACCCAGGAACTTTTTTACACTTTTACCCTGCTCTTGAAAGGTCTTAGTATTTCTGCTTTACCTCCCTCTCCCGCCAGGCAACACTCTGAAATGGAAATGGGAGAGAAGACCTGCCAACCCAGTTCAGGCTCAGAATGGAGACAACAGCGCACTGGCTGGGGACGAGGTAAAGAGCGATGCTGACACTGGAGGACAGCTCTGGAGGCTGGTCTGAGCTTGTAGGGTCAGCAGCAGGAGACACTGTTTACCCTGACCGTCAGGAGAAGTAAGTGCATGCGTGGCACTTACATGGATTCTATGTATGGCAGGTACATATGTGTGTTGGAGTCTTTCAAACTGGTGGCCGGGTGGGAATAACCGATGACATCAGAGGCTTCCGAACCTCCTGATTGGGAGGATCCATTCCGTGGCGCTAGGCAGCCCAGGTGGGCAACTACTTCTGTGATCGCCCACATTTACGGAAGGACAACAAGGAGCCATGGCTGACACTGACTCAAGTGCCAACTGTGACCACCTTGGCCCAGAGCCGAGCACCTCAGGGAGCCCGATGGAGCTCAGAGTTACTCGGGGGAACGCAGGACAATCAGGTGAGGAAACAGGGGGCGGCGGGATTTGGCACGGTTGACATTAAGGAGGAAGGGGGCCCTGAGCAGGCTGTGTGTGAAAGAAAGGAGAGATTCAGAGCACCACCGGATTACAGGAGATGACAGGAGCTGGGGACCAGGAGATCCCCATGAAAGGACAGCCTGGGAGGCAAGCAAGGAGGGATAGGAGATGAGATTCAAAGATGAGAGAAGGGAAGGGAAGAAACAAGGACGGTCCTTTTGTCCCCCTTCAATGGGAGAAATCCTCTCAAACGAGGAAGACCTTTGAGGACACAGAAGAATAACAGCAAGGTGAACATGGGGGGCGGTGGAGGGGCGGAGTATTGGATTCACCAAAGGAGGAAGATGAAAAGATGGCAGGGGAGAAGGCCGGTAGCCTATGAGACAAGAAAGAATGGAGGGGTTGGTTTCTAGGGACGGGGGGAGAGGTGGGGTGGAAACGAGGTCGGGTTTTGGTGACCAATAGCTGAATTTCAAAGGCAAAAGCCTTATAACGTACCCTGGGTTCTTAACTCAGGCGCCTGTGTGGAATCCACCACCGCTGCTCGGACAACCGCAGCAAAGCGGAAGAGGGGGCGAGCAGAGAGGCGGGGGGCACAGGAGGAGACCGTCCCCACGCCTAACAACACCTGGCTCGTGGAGGACCGGGACGGTCTCAAAATGACCCTGAAAAGGAAGCGCGGTACAACGGTCCAGAGAGAACACCAGGAGGCCTTTGCCAGGCTTCTCAGTAAGCAGATACCCTGGAGAGCCCCCTCCTAGCCTACTCTTAAGTCACAACTTTGAAGAACTATACTTTTCCAACAGAAAACAACTCCCTGCTGGTTGGTGGGCTCTCCTTCCTAGGTGGGCTCCCTATCGAGTCTCAGTGGGGACCCTTAGATTAGGCTAGACTTGAGGAGGGTTTGCACTGGGAATCACGTGGCCTGTGAGTATTGCACCCTCGGAGACTTCTGAGCTCTCACTGGCCTTTTGAATCTAAATACCTTCACGTGTGTAAGGGGAGAGAAGGAGGCCAACTTCACGCCTTGATGTGACTGTCAACAGACAAAGGACGGAATGGCTCTGGCATGAATGAGCAGGGCTGCATTCATGCGTGATGGGGGAGCAGCACTGAGTCGCTAAGATCTCAGTCACGCAGATAAGCTGCTGCCACCCTACGTGTCGCTCGGTCCCCCGGGACTGGGTGGGTGAGGGTGGTGACACACCTGCTTCCTTTCCCAGGGAACGATCTCCTCTATCCCTCTTCCTGGCAGCCTCACCCTTCGCCCCGCTCCTCAACCTTCCCCCAGAGCGGCACGCTTCCCCTCTTGAGCCCGGTACGCTCCCACGGAAACTCCGTTGCTGTCATCAGGCTCACACTTGCCCTCTCTTCACAGAGGACCCTGTCATCAAACGTTTCCTTGAGTGGGACGCGCAGCTGAGAATCTCAGATAAGGTGAGAGGGGTTCCTGCTCTACCATCGACCCTCGGATCAGGCGGCAGTTTCCTGAGCCCGCAGTTCCCCCCCCAACCTGCCTTCGGGGACCTAGGCGTGTCTCGCAGTGCGGACGGCAACCCTGCCTCTGCCCCGGCTCTTCTGGGACCTGAGCCCAAGGCTTGTCCCTCTTCTCTCAGCTCTTGGGGACTCCCCCTCGCTCCAGCTTCTCAGAGACCCTCCCGATGCCGGCCGGCCCAAACACAGAGCATCTCTGAGACCCTAGGCGCCTGCCATGCCGGGAGCATCAGCCTTTCCCTTATCCCGCTCTTCTTCCTCTTTCACAATGTGAGTCCTCGTGTGTGTCTTCCTCCTCTTCCCACCAGTACCTGCTCTCAATGGTCCTGGCCTATTTGAGCCGCGCCGTCCTGTTCTCCTGGCAGTACCGGCGCATCCACTTCTTCCTGGCCCTGTGAGTACCGTGCTGAACCCCATCAGTCACTTTCATCCTCTGGGGAGCGCGGGGACACGAGCGGGTCTCCGACCTCTCACCTGCTTTCCACCCCATTTCTACCGTGTACACTGGGGATGAACTTGATAGGACTGGACTACCGCGTTTCTTACACTGTTCTTAGGAAGACCCAACGACACCAATGTCCGTTACAAGACTGAAGAAACCACAAGAAAACATCAGGTCCTCACAAACATTTCACACCACCCTTCCCCTGAGTAAACAGGCTTGAGACGAACCGTTCCTAAGTCTTCTCCCCTACATCCCGCCACACCTCTCGACGACACCAAATGTCACGGTCTTTCTCCTCAGTGCAGGCCCCCGTCACATACCACAGATCGATTGTGAATACTCGCCCCGGGTCCCGGGCCGGCCTGTTCGGCTGTTTCGAGTGCCGTGCGGTCCACCGAAGTGTTGCGGGTTCGGTCGCGGTCAGGGCTCCTGAAGGAGGCGACCGATCCGGGTTTCTCGCTCACGTCAATGTCTCTCCCTCTCTCTGAATCAATACACATCTCCTCGGGGGAGGAGAACAAACAGTAAGACCCAGGGCTCTTCCTTACCAATCTCCCTGAATGGACTTCGAAACACAGCTCTAACCACTTCCCCACCCCCCCACCCAACAAGTCCACTGGCTCATGTTGTTCTCAACCGAGGCCAGAGTTCTCGCTGTGAAATCAGCTCTCTCTGCACCCTCCATCAAACCCGGTGACCACCCTGACACTCCCTTCTTCGTTTCGCTGCTCTTCCCAACACCCTTCCCTGACTGTATATTGTGCTTTCTGTCGCGGTACTTTTACACGCATGTAACTGAAAGACACAATCTCCTCTGAAACTAACTCAAACGCCAAAACCTTCGGACCTCCTCACTTCTGCACCCCGGTAGCCAAGGAAAAGCATTGCTAATTTAAATAAACAAACAAACAAAAAGCACATATATATCAACGGGTTCTTAAAACACTCGGCACCCTCCTCTTCATGTCGCACAATCTGTATGACATTGAGTCTCTGAGGGCATCAGTTTTGCACTTGACGAGGACACAAAGCGTTCGGTCATTCGTCCTATGAAACCTTACAAAGTGCACCTCCAGGGCCAGGGAGTGTGAGGATGGGAGCATTCAGAAGGGCCCCTGAGGGAATGCGCCAAGGAACCCAGTCCTGCCTCAGTCACTTGGTAGGAAACCGTGAGGACTGAGATGGGCCAGTCGGCTCCTGCCCGCAGGAGCTGTCCAGGGGCTCACACGACAGGGAGACGGGTGTGCGCGCGCACGGCAGGGTCAACGAAGGGGGTGGGCTTCCCCACTCAGTTCACTGTATCTGCATCGTCAAGGTAGGAGAGGGGCCCTTCAGCTGCCTGCTCAGCAGGGGCTTCTTGTGCCTGGGAGGCGCTCTGCGACCCTGCATGGGGCTCCTGCGGGTCCTGTGTGAAGGCCGTCCTGCCTGCGTCCTCTCTGGGAAGCTGACTGCAGGCAGGGCCCCTCTCCGTCTGCTCTCAGCTGACACCCTGATGGCTTTCCTCAGCTACCTCGCCATTGACATGGAAGAGGACCGCTGCGCCCCTAAAGAGGCCATCATTTTCTTCCTCTACGGGAACAACAACCGCGCCTGGCGTCCCATGTTCCAGAAGCAGCGGTTTGAATTCTTCCGCTCCATGGGCTACAGGGCATGGGTCACCAAGGAGGAGTGTGAAGAGGTAGGTGGGCAGCGGGGCTCTGGTGGAGGGCGGTGCCGGGCTGCGGAGGGAAAGGGTCCTGGGCCTCACAGCTGGGACTGGGGGGGTGAGAGAGACGGGGGTGGGGGGAAGGGGCGGACAAGGGGAGGGTCGTGGGTCCACCTGGAGAGCCCTCACCTTTTCAGGGACTCTTTGTCTTTCCAGATCCAGGCCTTCGATCCCCAGCTCTGGGTGTGGCGGCGAGACCGTGCCCTCCTTTCTCAGACCCCGAAGGCTAAGGTAGGTGTGAACGGAGGGAGGGCTGTGTCCCCACGGGTGCAGACGGAATCATCTGTGGACCCTGGAGGAAACCCGACACATTTAACTGCGCCGCCCATGATCGTCGACCCCATCCCTCTCCGTCACCCTGCCACACGTCTGAAGCACACCCACCAGGCACACAGCCAGGCATGTGCCGGAACTCCTTTAGCTTTACCTTGTCCCAAAAGCACTTCCCCTGCCCTTCCATTCTAAACGATAGCTTTGCGGAATAGAGTTCTTTATGAAACAGGGCATGAAACGCACTCCTGGTGTGGCAGGGCCGCTCCCCACTCCCGGCTCCACTCTCTTTCTCTTGTCTTCAAACTTTCCGCTGCTGTGGCAGGAAGGCGACAGTCTGGAGAGCAGGAAGGCCGCCTGCCCCTGGCCTGCGCTGGCCTGACTGGGACATCCTTCGAGCACACTGTCCTCGGCACCAGGTTGGTGTCTCAGACCCCAGGCTGGGGAGAAACCACGGGAACCAGCCCCTCTGGGCCAGCACTGCCCATCCCTGGCCTTGGTTCAGAATGCACCGACCCTCTGCTGGGCAGAGCTGGGATTCTTCCCATCTGAGAAGTGGGCGGCCTCTTGGGAGCCTATCTCATTTCACCGGCCTTCTCCCAACATCCCCTAAGGGGCGCCACGCCACTACCACTTCTCGGTGAGGTGGCTCACGCAGTCCTCGGTGCATTGGACGGTCTCTTTGACATTCTCTCACAGCAGAGTCTCCGGCTCGGTGCAGCAGGCATTCCTCCGGGTGCTTCTCAGTCACATTCGGGGTTCATTCACTGAGGCTGCTTTCACCCGCGGCAGCAGCTCGGCTCACGTTCTCCAGCATGATCTTTCCAAAGGACGGTTTTCCTCCAATGATGTCTTGTCTCCGGTCCCTGAACAGCCACCAGACAGCCTCCTCTTCTCAGGAAACCAGACACGTTGTTTCCCAGAGGAGAGGCAAGGCCTGCAGGGAGTGGCCTCGAGCTCACTGTGCTCCCTGGGAGCTGGCCTGGCTCTGTGGGAAGGGAGGCGGACAGGTTGCCACACTCCTGGGGCCTGGGTCTCCACCCTGCACTCGCATGAGTGGCCACCCCACCTGGGGAGCACTTGTGAGCCTGCAGGGTACCTGGCACCTACTGAGAGCTCAAGCTGAAGATGAGGCAGACACGGAAGCCATTGTCCGCGCGCTCACACTAAAAAGCCTTCAAAGGCAAGAAGCTGATGAGCATGTCTCGAGCTACTACTGTGACCAGGGTCCTGAGGCCTCGCTTGGGTCCCATGGTGCTGTCATGTGAGCCAGCAGGGAGGGCGGGTCAAGAGCAGCAGCCACAGGGCTGTGGTTTCGCTGCCCGGTGTGTTAGCGGCTCAGCGCACACGGCTGGGTATCTGTTTATTTCATTAAAATAAAGTTTTCTTTTTATTAACCTTGGGGAGAGAATGAGTGATATCAACGTGGATCGTTGTTCCACCTATTTATGTATTCACCGGCTGCTTCTTGGATGCGCCCTGATGGGGGATCGGACCCACAACTTAGGCACACAGGAACGCCACTCTAAGCAACTGAGCCTCTCACCCAGGGCACGCACATGGCCGTTCACAGTTAAAATCAAGGGTACAAATATCAAAATTCAGAACCTCAAGTGCAGTGACCACATTTCATGTGCTCAATAGCCACATGTGCCTTTTGGCTCCTCTACTGAAAGGTACTGATCTAGAATATGCCACTGTAGAAAGTTTGCCCGGATGGAGCTGTATTACACGGTACTTGCTCAGTAAATAGTAAGGCACAGAGAAGGGATAAAGAGAGTAGCAGGAAAAAAGAGAAGAGGGGGGTAGATGTTGCTTTGTGCTACCAGACTGGAGACCGAGGTGCCACGGATCACGGGAACAACTTTCCCAAAACCCCTTCACAACTGTTTGGAACACATTCTGCCCAGAAGGTCTCAGAGGTCAGGGCGTTACCTGGAGACAGCAGTCCGCAGCCACAGCAGACAGCAGGTAAAGTCGAGGCCAAGCTGGGCCATGGAGCAGCAGCTTCCAGTCCTGGCCTCTGAGGAAGTGCCAGACCAAAGGCTTGCAGACAGCGCCCTCTTGTGGCTCCTCGCGCCAGCTTCAAGAAAACACACACAGGCAGGGAATGCTGCGGCTCAGGTCTCATAAACTACACAGCACCCTGATGGGTGGGGTCACTGCAGCAAAGCTGCCACTGCATTAAGGACAGGTGGCTGTCACTGCCCTGGAGCACATCTGGACCGATTTCTGAACGATGGGACCAAACCCTCCCCCATACCTGGAACAAAATCACCACTGCCGCCACTGAGGCCCAAGCGCCACGTTCTCCACAGCACCTCCCCTGCCACGTTGTCTGCCGTAGCCTCTGAGGGGGTCTCCCTTGTCCACTCGCACCTTGCATCCCAGGCCATCGATTCGGCCATAATGCCTTTTCCCAAACACAAGTGTGACGCACTTGTGATCTTCTAAAAACCCCCCACTGTCTCGCCCCAGCTCCATCCTCTATCGCAGTCCCCTGCCAAGCATGAGTCTCCTACGTGGCTTGCACACCCCGCACTGTCACCTGGCGGCCTCCACACGGTGTGCCTCTGCCCAGACATTCTGTTCTCACCCTTCACTGGTGGAAAATGAGACTCATCTTCAAGTCTCAGCTCAGATGGCCCTGCCCCTCGGAACATTCCCTCACCCTCAAGACCCAGTCAGCGTGCCTTATCTTATCGATGGTTCCTCATCCCAGAGCCTGAGGCAAGGGCCGAGGACCAGGGTTTTAGTGGGAGTAATCCAGGCGGGCTGGTAAGGGAGGGCGGAAGTGAGACAGGGAAGGAAAGGAGCCAGGATAAAGGACATTTCCAGAGGGGGACTTTGGAGGGGGACATTTCCTGGTGCCACCGCAGGGATCTCCAATGTCACAGCCCTTGGGGTCACCCGGGGAGCCTGCGGAAGCCGTACCCAGCCCGCTACCCATTACGTGAGAATCCGCAGGGTGGAGCAAGGGCATCAGTGTTTTCTCTGTGTGGGAAAGACGAACTGCTTACAATCTCCTGAGACCCAGCTTGGGTGCGTCTGGGTCAGGCCTGAGGACCTGGATTCCCAAACACATCCTGGGGAAGCGGTGCTGTGGTCTGGGCCCTACCAAGGAGCCAGGGTGCCTGCCGCCCAAGTCGTGCAACTCCAAGGCCCGCCTGACAAATCCGCGCAGGGCTGAACCCGCCCGGTGGCCCGAGGACTTACCGTGATCTTCGTGGCCCTGGCATGCTTCCCATGGAAGCTGAGCACGACACTCTCCAGGCCGTGGCTGCCGTAGGTGCCTTTGAAGAGGCCCGGCCTGATGAGGTCCTCCGGGTGGCTGGGCGGGAGGTAGATGCGGCGGCAGGTCAGGCCGTTGCTGCGGGGAGGGTGACGGGAGAGCGTGGCAGAGCCGCACGGGGCTGCAGCGGTGCAGAGCCCGCACCTCCCCGCCCCACCGCGGGGCCCAGGCCGTGTGGCTGACCTAGGATGCCACATCCGTAGGGAGCAGGGGCACCCCATGTTCCCGAGCCATGCTCACCCCACCCACAGGTGCACAGCACCCTCACACCTTCTCTGATTCCAATGAGGCTTAACCCTTTGAGCGCCATGCGTCACTGTTAAAGTTTGTAGGAGAAATGCCATGTTATTTTGCTCAGAAATGCAGTTGATGGAAAATGTCTATAAGAGCATTATTCATGGGCTGAAAATTTCACGACATGTAGTAAATACCCCCTTCTTTTGTAAGCCGTGTCCTTTGACACAATTTAGCAAAAAGTTTACTGCATTAAAATTATTTTGTGACAACAATTATTTTAGAAAAAAAACTCTTTCCTTCAATATGGCTTTTGAAGTATAATATGTGGCATAAGATAAAACCGATGATTACAATCTGAAGAAACACTGCGCTACAATGATAACAAGCACTTGTCCAAGGCGATTCTTAGAGCAGGAAAAAGGGGCTATCATTTAGTAGTCTCAGGGGTATTGAAAAAACAACAGTGAGGAATGGTGTGGTTGGAAAGAACAAATGCTTTTAATTGGATGCAGAACCAGTGGAGAGGTCCAACTAGTGACTCTTTGGGGAGTGACATACAGCACCACAGCCTAAACAACACACAGAAGTAGTGGGGGTAGAGCCCTGTTTCCTCCCATTTCTCCTGCTCTGTACGGACACGGGCTTGTAGCTACAGACACCATGGCAAACTCGCTGGCACCAAGACCGGGAAGAGAGAGGAGGCCTGGCCCCTTGCCCGCACACGGCTGCCGTACCTAAGGGAGCCCGAGCACACACTCACCTGGATGTGGCCGTTGTGCGGCCCGCTGTGGCCATACATGCACTCCGCCGTGGGTCGATTTCTTCTCCGTCAGGTGAATTCTAAACCAGGGCTTGAATCGCATGGGGTCATCCACATCAGGGCCATGGGGAGGCAGGTACATTCAACCGATAATGAACGAGCCGTCCCACCTGTAGGAAGGACAAGGGCGCACGTCCACAGGAGGGTTACCTGAGGCACCAAGGCAGAGGTTCCTCACCCGCAGCTCTTCACAGTGACCACCCACGTCTGCATGCTCCAGGCCCACGGAGCACCTCAGGGCCAACACACATCAAGATACCCCTGATCTATCACAATGGGACAAGCATGGCCCTGCCCATCAAGTGCTTGTTCATGACAGAGTCGTTATCTAATGAAAAACAATGTGAGCCCTGGCTACTGTGGCTCAGTGGACTGAGTGCCCGACTGCAAACCAAAGGGTCACCGGTTCCATTCGCAGTCAGGGCATAGGCCTGGGTTGGGGGACAGGTCCTCAGGTGGGAGCGTGTGAAAGGCAACCACACATTGATGTTTCTCTCCCTCTCCTTCTCCCTCCCTTCCCTTCTCTCTAAAAATAAATAAATATTTCTAAAAGTCAATGAGACTATACTTAATAACAGTGTATTTGATCACTGAAATTTACTGAGAAGACAACTTCAACGTGAGATGATGGATACGTTAACTACCGGTAGCTAGATGGTGGGACCATGCAGTGTGCCTTAGAAATCTTACATTTTTGTCAATTATATCTCAATACAGCTGAAAAATGAACTCTTTAAATGCAAAAAAAGCAGTTAGACCTGAATCCAAGAAAGCCTTTTAGAAAGGGGAGGTAGCTAAACGACACGAGGAAGAAGCGGAATAATCTCCTAAGTGATGCCCAATAAATAGGGCAACTGACCTGAGAAAAAAACGGGGTGCTGATTTCAACAGGACATCACGAGCAAAACACACAACTACAGCGTGCGGGCCTGCTTTGGGTCCCGATTGGAACGAACCAGCTGTCAAAGGCAGTTTTGAGACTATCGGGGAACCTTACATATGCACAGGGTCTCAGGTAATGTCAAGGAATTACCGCTACTTTTGCAAGATGTGATAAGAACGTGGTGCATATGTAGGGAAATACCCACATTTGTAGAGATCCACATTGAAGGATGAACACATGAAGCAACACAGGCCTGGGATTTGCTTGAAACCTCCTAAAAACAGAACGGCAAGGGGCAGAGACAGAGGCCACAAACTTGGCGCACTACCAGTAACTGCTGAATCCCGGTGGCAGGCATTGGCAGTTCATGCTACCATTCCCGCTATTCTTGTGTGTTTGAACCAGTGACAGATAGAAAGGGACAGAACTCAGATCAAAGGACACGCAGTCCCCACACACACGCTCAGCACAAATGCACCCACATTCTCAGTGCAGGGACACGGACAGCCCGGTCGGGAGGACCCCGTAGTCGCTCCTGCCTGCCCAGGAAGAGCCCAGATCTACAGCTTCTAGCTCTAGCCACGGGAGGAGAGAACTTACTCACTCCTGTGGCTGCCTGTCTGAGACGAGAGCCAGTTGCTGTTATTCAGTCATGGCATCCATTTCCCCTGCTTTGAGAAGCTTCTTTTTATTCATTTTTATGACTCACTGCCAGTATGAAAAACAATTCTCACCCCCACCCCCCACCCACCCCACGACTAAAAAGAAAAACATACGCCCACGCTGGGAGCTGTTGGGTTGTCCCTGAGAAAATGCTTTAATAGCAAGGCTTTTGCCCAGTGATATCAAACGTAACATATGTAAAGTGTGTTTCTTAACGAACGCTCCCACCAAAGAATATAAAGCCATACTTATCCCCGTGCAAACCCCACTCGGTGAGCAACCAGAGTCCCCAGGTGGCCCGTCTGGACCACGCTCGGAAGAGCCACACTGAGGCTGTCCGGGGCCGCTGAGAGGCAGACCCACCACTGTTACATGGCGAGCAGCCGGTCTCCCGGACTGGGCTTCTGGCCTGAGCCAGCGAGAAGGGAAGCAGGGGCAGAACACCAGCGCTCCCCGGGGCACCCGACTGTTTCCACTGGGACATCAGCTACAGCAACACCTGGGCCCAGGCGCCTGCCCGGAGCTGCCAAAGTATTAACCGCACATGCCTGGCCCTAGGATTTCTGTTCAGGAGGCCCTGTTCAGGGCACATGCACACCTCACGGTGGGGGAGAAGCTGCTCTACAGAGAACCACCTAGGGCCGCGAAAAATAACTGATGAGAGGTTCCTTGTGATTGCTCCAATGACATATAGCAAGCAGCTGACTTGCCCCTCGGGTAGAAAAGGCACTAAGTTCCATCCACATGGGGCAGCAGTCCTGACTTCACAAGAAACCACACATGAAGAGAAAAGAAAAGAAAAGAAAAGAAAAGAAAAGAATTCACACGCGAGGCTCTCGGACTCACCACCACATTCAGCAGTCCTCCACAGGGCCCGATATCCGGCTGCCACAACCCCGAGATGTGTCTGTATCGGTGGAGCACTACAGGAAGAGACAAAGCGGGTCTTCATTTTAGAGCCAGCCAGTCTTCACTTGACAGTGCATCAGGGGACAGGGCAGGAGGGGGAAGACAGGACTATGAAGAAATTACAAAGGCTTGTAACAGCCTTGCACACAAGGAATTCAGCAAAGCTTACCTACAAAACTTCCTAAAGAATTCTAAGAATGAAAACGTCTTTGAAAAGCATAGTAAAACAGACAACGGAGTCCTTTGGAAACCCAGCCTCAGTGTGAGCAGCTCCAATGACAGGGAACTGCTGTCTTGCAAGACATGGACTGAGCTGAGCGCCTTTGTGAAATGACGAGCCTCGCGTCCGTTTACACAGCTGAGGGGGCACGGGAGTCCTTAAGAGGTGGCGGCAGAGCCCACAATGTCATGGGACTGTACATTAAGAATTAAGTTGGGTCTTCTCTCTTTTTTTAAAAACATCGCACTTCCCCACCTGATTTCAAAAGCAAGGCAACCGTATTCACTGAAGACGACTGGAGAGAAGGAAACCCAGTGCCAACCTGAAATCTCACTAGAGAGAGGACCAGCTGCAGTAAACCTTTTGGAAAATGTCCTTCACTTCAGTTTTCCTCTGCCTTTGCACACGTACTTGTTCGGTGAAAGCTGACTGAATTAATGGGCAACCAACTCACGTAAAGCCCTGACTGCCAGGCGTAGGGTCTGGGGTCTCTGTGCAGGCACTGTGTGGTAGGTAACGTCGTGTACCAACTGGACTGGACCACAGGGTGCCTAGACACTTGGCCAAACATGATTGCACATGCGCCTGGGAAGGTGCTTCTGGCTGAGGTTAACACTTATACCGGCGGACTGAGTAAAGCCGACCGCTCTCCCCACTGGGGTGGGCCTCGTCCAGTCAGGTGGAGACCTGAGTGCAAGGCTGATCTCCCACCAGTAAGAGGGAACCCCTCCTGCCTGGCTGCAAGAGCTGAGACATGGCTTCTCTAACTACAACAAGATAATAACCCTCCTGTGAATGAGGGGGGATTTCCTCCTCCTGCCTGACAGCCTTGAGGTGCACACTGGCTGAAAGTGGCCTGTCCAGCCTCACTGTATACCAAACTCCTTCTATCTACTAGAGCAATTTGGAGCACTGCCAGGATTCTAGGTTAGAACCTCAAAGCCAGAGCCCTACAGGTCGTTATTTTCAAGTTCAAAATGCACTTCAACAGTCACCATCAATTTGCACACAGGGACACGTGGGAGGTATGTCATAAGGACAGCACATCGCCCCATGATGCTTCCACCTTCTTACACACACAGATTAGTAAGATAACACATGGCCTGATATGGAGAAAAAGAAACACAAGTGATACTGCAAAAGCCACTAATCTGAGGCCACAAAGCTCCTGACAGTCCCAATCTGCAGCCTCAGGTGATGCTGACTTGCTTCTCTCTAGGACAGCGTCGTGCACTCGGTCAAGACTGTGGATCCTTTCTGGTCCAGCAGAACACGGCCTAGAGGCTTTGAGAAGACCAGGGGGACACGGGCCCTCAGTAGCTCCAGGAACGGAGCGAACGGAGGAGGAGGAAACAGTGCAAGGTCCCAGGCACCTCGCAAACCAATCGTCACAGCGCTTCTCTGGAACGTCTGGGTAACAACAGAGAAGAAATTCGAAGCTGCACTGCATCAGAACATTTTAGGAGCACTGGGATACTGGGGCGTAGAGAGGTTTGAAATTAGGGTTGAAATGACTGTTTTTTCCCCTCAAATACTTTATTTATTTATTTTTAGAGAGAGGGGAAGGGAGGGAGAAAGAGAGGGAGAGAAACATCCATCTGTGCTTGCCTCTCATGCACGCCCGATGGGGACCTGCCTCGCAACCCAGGCCTGTGCCCTCACTGGAAATTGAACGGGCCACCCTCTGGTCCACAGGCCAGCGCTCAATCCACTGAGCCGTGCCAGCCATGGCTCTCTTTTCACACATTATATATTTTTTCCTCATACTCATGGAGGCAAGAGACCACTCAGTTTAAATATGTCCACAGAGAAATGCAGCCAATGCTTACCCACATCGTATTTTCATTATGTTTTCTGGATCTTCCTAATTTCCTACAACACAATGACTACTCCATTTTTATAACTACACCCAAAGCGTAGAGAGGACAGCAATCTCCAGTTAGAACGGTGCCTTCTAAGCTGTTGGCTATCAGCAGCTGGGGGACATCATAACACGTGGCTAAAGTCCAGAGGCCCTGGAAGGCGTGGTGAAAAGTCTGGACTCACGATACATTCTTACAAGCTACAGAAAACGTCCGACCACAACACACGCCCAACACAACTCCAGGCACTTCCTAGCTCCCAGCCCCCGAGCCTCCCTCCCACACGTGGGTCACAATTCCATTCTCGGTCTTGGCTATCAGTTCCAGAGACACTGTTGTTCTAGAAGAATCCCGTGGCAAATGTATGACATAATGACCCTCTAAGTGCTTGTCCACTGCATTTAAAAGCCCGTGCCAGGCTGTTCCCGTCAGCACAGCCATGGCGATTGATCGACAACTCTCATTAAGAAGTGCTACGTCATGTTCTCTTCCACGGGCCTGGAGAAGGCACCGTGGCTCACTGACTGCCAAGCAGAGCGAGAGCGGGGCCGTCTAAGACAGAATGTTCTAGAGAGGCTGCTTCCAACAGGTTTTGGAGGAGAACACAATTCATGCCTTCAGATTTGGCCCACCTCACCCCCTTGGGGCCCGGCTCCTCCTGACCGCTTATACACACTCCTGACGAGCCCCCTCGCCACTGGTCTTCACTCAGGCAGCTCAGCTCTGGGCCCGACGACACAAGCACTGTGGGCTGTGCACAGCGCTCAGACACTGCCCCCAGCACGCCCACCAGTCCTGGCGTCTCCACACTGACTCCTGGGGGGTTCCCTGCTATAAGTAAAATGGGACAAGCGAGCTCGTCAGCCGCACGTCCAGAGCCTGGCAGGGCTTAGGAGAAACGCCACAGATGACTCTATTCCTTGTGTTCCGAGTAGGTTTTATTAGAAACCGTGCCCTTATAAGACTCAGAAGTGGGTCTCGTCCACACAGGCGATGCCGACACAGGGCCCACTCAGCGGGGCTGAGGTCATAAGCAGCAGCGGGTCCCTGCAAGCAGATGTTTTTAACATCTTTCTTGACAACTGAAATTCACACTCTGCATCTCAGCTCAACCTAATAAAAACTGGAGATAGCCTTAATCACCATGGAATATGGCTTAGGAAAAGTTCCAGAGCCCAAGTAATGTCCATCAAGAGGAATCCGGTTCTAAATAATTAACTCTTTCTACGGCGTTTTGTCTCACGTGCATGTGGGTACAGGTACGCAATTTCTTCAGATTCACATATGCTGTCTAAACGCAAGTGACTACTGAAGCCTAGGACAAACCACTTACACTACCTTTTGGAATACAAGGGCTTTAGGGCTTCGACCCTGCTCTCTCCGCTCGGCCTTAATAAATAATAGGTGCTAAGGTATGCATCAGAGCGATCGTGCTGGTACTACCCCAAAACACAAAAGATGCTGCAGAAACCTGGCCCGGCCCAGCCCACCGCTCAGGTACGACGCTGGTTACGGCCACCCCACAGGGAACAGAGCGGAAAGGTGAAAAGACAGCACAAGCCAAGGGCAGCTGGCTCTTAGGACCAAAGCGTCCGCGTGCCGTGAGTCAGAGGTCCCTCCCCATGCAGCTTCTCACCATGCTGCCCTGCCAAAGCCAAAGCAGCAGGAGGTACATACGGCAGGTGTACGCATCTCTGTACCTCATGTGCTCGTAACCGGGAGGAATTTTCACGAAACGTCCTGACCTCACGCGAGGGTTTACACCTGAACAGACACAGCAGGGAAAGGGCTAAGGATGGTTCCACTTTCACGATGGTATAAATAGTTTTCATATGACTCAACACCCTTTCCCTCTCTGCCATCGCACTCAATCCCTGGTACCTTGGGAGGCAAGCACTTGTCAAAAATGAGAGGCCTGGCTGGAAAGAAAATGTGCTAGATCTTCATTTTAATCAACAGATTCACACCAGAAACTCATGAGGGAGGGCAATCTTGGGACACTCTCTTCCTGTCCCTGTCATGGATCCATGGAGCTCACAGCAGAGGGCGCAGCCTGTGGGCATTTAGAGTGGCTCTTTTGGGAACCCTTGTGCCCCGACTAAGATATCCAGCTTGTATAATGTATGCCTAGTGTTTTCCTCTGCTTGTGCTCGTTCTGCTGTTGAGTATGGAGGATGTCTGCCAGCTCCTAACTCAGACCCTTCGCTTCTGAATCAAGGCTGGCTCACGCTCCCACCTATGCCAGGGAATAAGGGTGAGTTGCCTTCAAAAGCAAACTCACAAAAATATGCTCCTGCATTGTGAAACCTGCTTTCGTTGGGGGCAGATTAAACACTTTAGGATACCAAATGAAGATAATATAAATTATTCTCTGAATTTCCCAACCGTTTTCAAGGGGTCAAGAATAACCAGTCAAAAGAAACCTCCAGATAGCCTCCTTTGTCTGCCCACATCCCCGCACGCACGTGTGTGTGTTCACCTCGTCATGGCCCTTGTCCCCAGTCTGTTGCTCACATCCTGACCTACCCCTGACCACACCAGTTCCTGCTCCCCAGAAGTCCCTACCCACCTACGGAGAAGATTGTTCTTTGACGTGACTGTGTCTGTCCCACAGGTTGGACCTGAGCCAGAATGGAGGCTCATTTCTGCAAACACCTCTCAGAGACTGGTTGATCAGAAATGATCTTCATTTAGATTTAAATCGGCATCCTCCATAGTCTCCTGCTGTGTACTGGTTCCCAGAACAGGTGCTTGTCCCACCCGGGCCAAACATGTAATTACCTATACCTGGCTGCACTCATGTACTAGTACCTGTGACTTTCACCCCTCTTTCCTATGTCATTCTTTGGTGCTTGCCAAGTGGTGTGGGGATCCATTTCATTCTTCAGCTGCCCCAGACGTACCTCATATGTAAGTTTGGCCAGCCTCTGCTTCAGTCTGCTCCCTGCTCTCCCTTACAGAGGTAGATTTTCCTATCTCACGGCTTTTCCCTGGGTCTGCGTGCACAAACACCAGCTACCTGCCCGACCCCCTACACTCACAGCCAAGACGTGCTCTGCAGGGGCCTTATTGACCACGTATGCTGTCCTCTGGGGGTCACAGCCTGTAATGCCTGGGACACGTGAGCACCTGCCTCCCTCTACGATGCTATTTGGAGTGCTCGCACTCTTTTTTCCTTTTTGAAGATTTTATTTATTTACTTTCAGAGGGAGGGGAAGGAGGGAGACAGGGATGTGAGAGAGAAACATTGATTGGTTGCCTCTCACATGCCCCCAACTGGGGACCTGGCCTGCAACACACGCATGTGCTCTGGCTGGGAATCGCACTGGCGACCCTTCAGTTTGCAGGCCGATGTTCAATCCATTGAGCCACACGGGCCACGGATGACAACCGTCTCCATGCTGCTCTAAGATGACATCATCAAATAGCCTCACAACACTCAAAAAGCAGTTATCAAAGAGAAGAACTGGTCATATTACTCATAAAAGCCAGCTGGTCGTCCCTAAGAGTCACACAACTTTTCTTGAGTGTGTGTACACAGGGACTGGTGTAGCGAGCTTGGTTCTAACTCTAAAGAGATTTAACACACTGAGCTATGGACAAATAACAGAGGAACTGAGGGTACAGCCAGGACCACGCGGGCTCCCACAGGATAAAGGCGGGGAGGGCACCGGCGGAGCACCAGCTTCCTGCCCCTGAAATTCTGGGCTTTAGAGGAATCACAGAAGCGTTGTTCTCGCCCATGAGACGAGAGGACAGCAAGGGTTACATTTCCAGGAGAGATGACCACTCGGGCCTCCCCAACTCACTTCCTCTGGAGGGACACACGTCTCCTGGGTTGGTGAGATGTGAAGCAGGGGCAAGACAAGAAACTAAAGTCTGGACGTGCACAAGGCAGGAGGATCGGAAGATCCTGAGCAGATCGGCCTTGCGGTGGGACCCGCAGTCAGGGGGGACAGCCGCGCCGGAGGCAGCAGCCAGCATGAGAATCATTCTGAGGGCAAGGGTGAAGCCCAAGGACCACAGGAGCAGGGGGAGGGGATGCTAGGAGCTGGAAGAACTGCAGAGGAAATGTGGCAGGGCAGACGGGTCCCGACAACAGCCTGAGGTTCCCTGAGGCAGACAGGAGGGGGCAAGAGCTTGGAGCGCACAGCTGAGCCACCCAGAATGGCGCATGAATGTGGAAGGCCCATGAAGAACTTAGAGTCGTTTGACAGGAAATCGCCCCAAATGTCACCAAATCCCAACCCAGAAACACTAGCCAATACAGCACTCCAAAATGGCCATGTGATCACAGCGTGGAGAGTCTCTGGTGCGATGCGGAAGCAACAAGACAATGAAATCGGCCCAGCTATAGGGACTGAACGTATCTCCCCACACAGTCAGCTGCTCTGCAGGAACGCCACGCTCTACCTGTGCTGGTGGCGCAGCCACGTGAAGGAGGGGCACCTCACAAGGGGAGTCTCAGAGGAACAGACCCACGGAAATGACTGAATACATAAAGGCACCAACTAGCCCCCAGACCGGGAAGAAAGCCGGAGTGCTTCAGCGCCCAGTCAGCAGCCTGGCCCACAGCGAAGCCCCACCGCCCTGCCTGCCTACTTCTCTGTCCCCAACCACACATGTTTCCATGGAGGAGCGCGGCCCTCAGTTCCTGGGGGAGGTACTTGGTAAGAGGACATCACCTGCTCCGCTTTCAATTGACAACAGGGTAGGAAGCGCTAAAGCAAGTAATAACCACAATCTTCCGAGACGGGCTTAAGGGGAACGATGGTCCTTTTCAGAGAGGTGAACAGGTCAACTTCGGGCCCAAGAGAACGGGGTCGCCACGACTTTCTTACTCTGTTCTTTCATCCCCAGTCCTGGGTGCTAATGATGCACGCCACACCCAACAAGGGGGTGAGTGAGCAGGCTGCTCCCTGTGACCCCGCTGCTCCTGGGCGACATCAGCCTTAACAGGAGCCTTCGCAGCCCCCTCCAAAGGGGCACAGAGGAAAGGCTGGCTGGGGAGGCATTTGGGGCTCGGGACACTTGGTGCACTCACGGAGCGTTGCTCACGACTCTACAAAGTAACAGAGCAAAGGACAGAAATGGCGGGCTGGGGGACTGGGAGGCTGGGAGAGGGGCAACACATGGAGAGAAAACTGAAGGAAAGACCACCACAGGGCTGGAGCCGGATGCTGGGCTGGAGTGGGGAGCGGGCCCACAGGCAGCCCCGTTAGCTGAGGGCCTCAGCGGGAGGCTCACGGATGCATTTCTCACTTCCTATCCGCCATCCGCGCATCCAGTCAGGCTGTCGGCCCAGAAACCAAAAGAACGGACCCCTGCAAGCACCCCAGAGCTTCTTCCTAGGGCAGACAAGTTTCTCACATCTAAAGAAGTGGATACCTAATATCCTCCGACGGGATGAAAAGTAAGGGTACAGACACGCCTAGAAAAGCGAGAAGAGAGCCACCCACCCAGTTTGGGCACTGTAACTACCAGTGCTGGCTTTAAAACATCAATCATAACATTAAGATTAAGGTGTCTAAAAATTACACTGAATTTGGGGACAAATTACTTCATTATCCATCGTTGATGCTCATGCTGTCTGGACTTAGAACAAAGTTAATCATGGATCATATTAGTTTAGGCTTTGCAAAGATGTCTTGACAAGACAGACCAATGATCTCCAGCTTCTACAACTTTTCACAAAAACCACGCTCTGGAAAAAGAAACATTTGCTAAGCAACACAGTCAAGAAATCAGAACGAAAAGGAAACAAACTGCTAGAAGGCAGAGAATTTGCTTCCTCTGTCTGGTTTCTTTCACTTCACGTAACCCCCTCGAGGCCTATATCCCCACTGTCCCAGATGGCTGCATTCCGTTCCTTCTCCTACTTGAGTAACGTGCCACTTGAAAAGGACATCTCACGTCTTCTGTACCCGCTCATCCACTGACGGACCCAGGTTCTTTCCACACCTCGGCTCTGCCGAATAATGCTGCAACAAACCGGGAGGTGCACATAGCTCTTCCAAGTTCTCCTTTCATTTCCTTCCAAGAAATTCCCAGACCTGGAATTGCTACGTCATAGAATGTTGAGGAGCTGCCATACCGTTTTCTGGAAGAACTGATGGGACTTCACTCAGGGTTGGTACAAGCAGATTAGAAACATGGACGTGAACAAATAAAAAATACAACTTCGGGTACATCCTGACTGTCTCATCCAAGTGTTCAAATGATGGATCAGAAGCACGACTCACGGCCCAAGGGTGGAAACAACCCGAGTGTCCATCAGCCCATGGATGCAGCAACAAGATACGGTTTCTATAATCGATATCATCCATCCTGTAAAAAGAAGGAAATTCTGGCGCATGCAACAACATGCATGAACCTTGAAACCTTACGCTGACAAAATAAGCCTGAAATAAATGTACAGACACTATAGGATTCCACCGATACGGGTTCCCTACAGTAGTCAAGCTCCTACGGACAGGAGGCGCAAGGGTGGCTGGCTACCAGGACCGGGGGAGACGGATAAAAGTTCATCTTTGTTGGGTGCAGAGTCTCAGTTTGGGAAGACGACAAAGTTCTGCGGACGGACGGCGGTGACTGTAGCACAAGGTGCATGCGTTCGATACCCGCGAATTTAACCTCTGTTGTGGTTAAAACGGTAAACTGAGTATGTTATTTCACCACAATAAGAAAGCAAGGGAGGGAGGGAGGGAGGATAAACAAAAGGAAGTAAAGGGTTCCGTGCCCAGGAAAACAGGAGAGCTGTGAGGCTGGCAGGTGGTTCAGAAACAGCATCCGCTGACCCTGCGGCGTAACGGGTTGGTCGGTACCTTTTCTGCATCTGCCCTCCCCATCTGCACAGGGAACATTCTGTTCTGTCTTCAACTGGAGACCTTTCCACTTAAGTCTTCCTGTGTGGGTGACATTTCATTCATAGGGTACCTGAGCGGTAGTGAAATGTCTGACTCAAGAGTGAAACACAGGCTGAAAACGTGGATATGTGGACGAGAGTTCCTTCCCTGGACTTGAGGGGCAGGCTTTGGGTGCTTCATGGACTCCCTCAAATCGTAGACACCGTCTGAAGCATGTGAGCGCATGTGCGGCTTTCTAGGATTTTAGGTTCTCACAACGTCTCTTGGAATGAAAGCTGCCTGAGGGTTGAGGATGCGTTTCCCCTGCTTCCAAATCCTGAACATCGTTTCCTGAGACATCGAGCGTCGCCAAAACCTGTGCTTGCTGGTGCTGTGCTTGTCGTTTTCCAAAGTGCCTGTACCGCGCTCAACTGATTATTTTAATAAGATCAACTTATTCACTATTGTACAAGGGAAGAGCTGGGAAGAGAGAAAGAGAGGAAGACAGGGAGAGAAACCGATGTGTGAGAGAGGCAAAGACCGCTTGCACAGGGCCCCAGACGGGGACCAGCCTGCGACCCAGGCAGGTGCCCTGACCGGGAATCACACGGGTGAAACTGTCGCTTGCAGGATCAATGCTCAGTGCAACGAGCCACGCAGGTCAGCGCACCAAATTCGCCGTTTGAAACTAAATTGTCACTTGGCAGGGCCACGGACCCAGGAACTTTTTTACACTTTTACCCTGCTCTTGAAAGGTCTTAGTATTTCTGCTTTACCTCCCTCTCCCGCCAGGCAACACTCTGAAATGGAAATGGGAGAGAAGACCTGCCAACCCAGTTCAGGCTCAGAATGGAGACAACAGCGCACTGGCTGGGGACGAGGTAAAGAGCGATGCTGACACTGGAGGACAGCTCTGGAGGCTGGTCTGAGCTTGTAGGGTCAGCAGCAGGAGACACTGTTTACCCTGACCGTCAGGAGAAGTAAGTGCATGCGTGGCACTTACATGGATTCTATGTATGGCAGGTACATATGTGTGTTGGAGTCTTTCAAACTGGTGGCCGGGTGGGAATAACCGATGACATCAGAGGCTTCCGAACCTCCTGATTGGGAGGATCCATTCCGTGGCGCTAGGCAGCCCAGGTGGGCAACTACTTCTGTGATCGCCCACATTTACGGAAGGACAACAAGGAGCCATGGCTGACACTGACTCAAGTGCCAACTGTGACCACCTTGGCCCAGAGCCGAGCACCTCAGGGAGCCCGATGGAGCTCAGAGTTACTCGGGGGAACGCAGGACAATCAGGTGAGGAAACAGGGGGCGGCGGGATTTGGCACGGTTGACATTAAGGAGGAAGGGGGCCCTGAGCAGGCTGTGTGTGAAAGAAAGGAGAGATTCAGAGCACCACCGGATTACAGGAGATGACAGGAGCTGGGGACCAGGAGATCCCCATGAAAGGACAGCCTGGGAGGCAAGCAAGGAGGGATAGGAGATGAGATTCAAAGATGAGAGAAGGGAAGGGAAGAAACAAGGACGGTCCTTTTGTTCCCCTTCAATGGGAGAAATCCTCTCAAACGAGGAAGACCTTTGAGGACACAGAAGAATAACAGCAAGGTGAACATGGGGGGCGGTGGAGGGGCGGAGTATTGGATTCACCAAAGGAGGAAGATGAAAAGATGGCAGGGGAGAAGGCCGGTAGCCTATGAGACAAGAAAGAATGGAGGGGTTGGTTTCTAGGGACGGGGGGAGAGGTGGGGTGGAAACGAGGTCGGGTTTTGGTGACCAATAGCTGAATTTCAAAGGCAAAAGCCTTATAACGTACCCTGGGTTCTTAACTCAGGCGCCAGTGTGGAATCCACCACCGCTGCTCGGACAACCGCAGCAAAGCGGAAGAGGGGGCGAGCAGAGAGGCGGGGGGCACAGGAGGAGACCGTCCCCACGCCTAACAACACCTGGCTCGTGGAGGACCGGGACGGTCTCAAAATGACCCTGAAAAGGAAGCGCGGTACAACGGTCCAGAGAGAACACCAGGAGGCCTTTGCCAGGCTTCTCAGTAAGCAGATACCCTGGAGAGCCCCCTCCTAGCCTACTCTTAAGTCACAACTTTGAAGAACTATACTTTTCCAACAGAAAAGAACTCCCTGCTGGTTGGTGGGCTCTCCTTCCTAGGTGGGCTCCCTATCGAGTCTCAGTGGGGACCCTTAGATTAGGCTAGACTTGAGGAGGGTTTGCACTGGGAATCACGTGGCCTGTGAGTATTGCACCCTCGGAGACTTCTGAGCTCTCACTGGCCTTTTGAATCTAAATACCTTCACGTGTGTAAGGGGAGAGAAGGAGGCCAACTTCACGCCTTGATGTGACTGTCAACAGACAAAGGACGGAATGGCTCTGGCATGAATGAGCAGGGCTGCATTCATGCGTGATGGGGGAGCAGCACTGAGTCGCTAAGATCTCAGTCACGCAGATAAGCTGCTGCCACCCTACGTGTCGCTCGGTCCCCCGGGACTGGGTGGGTGAGGGTGGTGACACCCCTGCTTCCTTTCCCAGGGAACGATCTCCTCTATCCCTCTTCCTGGCAGCCTCACCCTTCGCCCCGCTCCTCAACCTTCCCCCAGAGCGGCACGCTTCCCCTCTTGAGCCCGGTACGCTCCCACGGAAACTCCATTGCTGTCATCAGGCTCACACTTGCCCTCTCTTCACAGAGGACCCTGTCATCAAACGTTTCCTTGAGTGGGACGCGCAGCTGAGAATCTCAGATAAGGTGAGAGGGGTTCCTGCTCTACCATCGACCCTCGGATCAGGCGGCGGTTTCCTGAGCCCGCAGTTCCCCCCCCAACCTGCCTTCGGGGACCTAGGCGTGTCTCGCAGTGTGGACGGCAACCCTGCCTCTGCCCCGGCTCTTCTGGGACCTGAGCCCAAGGCTTGTCCCTCTTCTCTCAGCTCTTGGGGACTCCCCCTCGCTCCAGCTTCTCAGAGACCCTCCCGATGCCGGCCGGCCCAAACACAGAGCATCTCTGAGACCCTAGGCGCCTGCCATGCCGGGAGCATCAGCCTTTCCCTTATCCCGCTCTTCTTCCTCTTTCACAATGTGAGTCCTCGTGTGTGTCTTCCTCCTCTTCCCACCAGTACCTGCTCTCAATGGTCCTGGCCTATTTGAGCCGCGCCGTCCTGTTCTCCTGGCAGTACCGGCGCATCCACTTCTTCCTGGCCCTGTGAGTACCGTGCTGAACCCCATCAGTCACTTTCATCCTCTGGGGAGCGCGGGGACACGAGCGGGTCTCCGACCTCTCACCTGCTTTCCACCCCATTTCTACCGTGTACACTGGGGACGAACTTGATAGGACTGGACTACCGCGTTTCTTACACTGTTCTTAGGAAGACCCAACAACACCAATGTCCGTTACAAGACTGAAGAAACCACAAGAAAACATCAGGTCCTCACAAACATTTCACACCACCCTTCCCCTGAGTAAACAGGCTTGAGACGAACCGTTCCTAAGTCTTCTCCCCTACATCCCGCCACACCTCGCGACGACACCACATGTCACGGTCCTTCTCCTCAGTGCAGGCCCCCGTCACATACCACAGATCGATTGTGAATACTCGCCCCGGGTCCCGGGCCGGCCTGTTCGGCTGTTTCGAGTGCCGTGCGGTCCACCGAAGTGTTGCGGGTTCGGTCGCGGTCAGGGCTCCTGAAGGAGGCGACCGATCCGGGTTTCTCGCTCACGTCAATGTCTCTCCCTCTCTCTGAATCAATACACATCTCCTCGGGGGAGGAGAACAAACAGTAAGACCCAGGGCTCTTTCTTACCAATCTCCCTGAATGGACTTCGAAACACAGCTCTAACCACTTCCCCACCCCCCCACCCAACAAGTCCACTGGCTCGTGTTGTTCTCAACCGAGGCCAGAGTTCTCGCTGTGAAATCAGCTCTCTCTGCACCCTCCATCAAACCCGGTGACCACCCTGACACTCCCTTCTTCGTTTCGCTGCTCTTCCCAACACCCTTCCCTGACTGTATATTGTGCTTTCTGTCGCGGTACTTTTACACGCATGTAACTGAAAGACACAATCTCCTCTGAAACTAACTCAAACGCCAAAACCTTCGGACCTCCTCACTTCTGCACCCCGGTAGCCAAGGAAAAGCATTGCTAATTTAAATAAACAAACAAACAAAAAGCACATATATAGCAACGGGTTCTTAAAACACTCGGCACCCTCCTCTTCATGTCGCACAATCTGTATGACATTGAGTCTCTGAGGGCATCAGTTTTGCACTTGACGAGGACACAAAGCGTTCGGTCATTCGTCCTATGAAACCTTACAAAGTGCACCTCCAGGGCCAGGGAGTGTGAGGATGGGAGCATTCAGAAGGGCCCCTGAGGGAATGCGCCAAGGAACCCAGTCCTGCCTCAGTCACTTGGTAGGAAACCGTGAGGACTGAGATGGGCCAGTCGGCTCCTGCCCGCAGGAGCTGTCCAGGGGCTCACACGACAGGGAGACGGGTGTGCGCGCGCACGGCAGGGTCAACGAAGGGGGTGGGCTTCCCCACTCAGTTCACTGTATCTGCATCGTCAAGGTAGGAGAGGGGCCCTTCAGCTGCCTGCTCAGCAGGGGCTTCTTGTGCCTGGGAGGCGCTCTGCGACCCTGCATGGGGCTCCTGCGGGTCCTGTGTGAAGGCCGTCCTGCCTGCGTCCTCTCTGGGAAGCTGACTGCAGGCAGGGCCCCTCTCCGTCTGCTCTCAGCTGACACCCTGATGGCTTTCCTCAGCTACCTCGCCATTGACATGGAAGAGGACCGCTGCGCCCCTAAAGAGGCCATCATTTTCTTCCTCTACGGGAACAACAACCGCGCCTGGCGTCCCATGTTCCAGAAGCAGCGGTTTGAATTCTTCCGCTCCATGGGCTACAGGGCATGGGTCACCAAGGAGGAGTGTGAAGAGGTAGGTGGGCGGCGGGGCTCTGGTGGAGGGCGGTGCCGGGCTGCGGAGGGAAAGGGTCCTGGGCCTCACAGCTGGGACTGGCGGGGTGAGAGAGACGGGGGTGGGGGGAAGGGGCGGACAAGGGGATGGTCGTGGGTCCACCTGGAGAGCCCTCACCTTTTCAGGGACTCTTTGTCTTTCCAGATCCAGGCCTTCGATCCCCAGCTCTGGGTGTGGCGGCGAGACCGTGCCCTCCTTTCTCAGACCCCGAAGGCTAAGGTAGGTGTGAACGGAGGGAGGGCTGTGTCCCCACGGGTGCAGACGGAATCATCTGTGGACCCTGGAGGAAACCCGACACATTTAACTGCACCGCCCATGATCGTCGACCCCATCCCTCTCCGTCACCCTGCCACACGTCTGAAGCACACCCACCAGGCACACAGCCAGGCATGTGCCGGAACTCCTTTAGCTTTACCTTGTCCCAAAAGCACTTCCCCTGCCCTTCCATTCTAAACGATAGCTTTGCGGAATAGAGTTCTTTATGAAACAGGGCATGAAACGCACTCCTGGTGTGGCAGGGCCGCTCCCCACTCCCGGCTCCACTCTCTTTCTCTTGTCTTCAAACTTTCCGCTGCTGTGGCAGGAAGGCGACAGCCTGGAGAGCAGGAAGGCCGCCTGCCCCTGGCCTGCGCTGGCCTGACTGGGACATCCTTCGAGCACACTGTCCTCGGCACCAGGTTGGTGTCTCAGACCCCAGGCTGGGGAGAAACCACGGGAACCAGCCCCTCTGGGCCAGCACTGCCCATCCCTGGCCTTGGTTCAGAATGCACCGACCCTCTGCTGGGCAGAGCTGGGATTCTTCCCATCTGAGAAGTGGGCGGCCTCTTGGGAGCCTATCTCATTTCACCGGCCTTCTCCCAACATCCCCTAAGGGGCGCCACGCCACTACCACTTCTCGGTGAGGTGGCTCACGCAGTCCTCGGTGCATTGGACGGTCTCTTTGACATTCTCTCACAGCAGAGTCTCCGGCTCGGTGCAGCAGGCATTCCTCCGGGTACTTCTCAGTCACATTCGGGGTTCATTCACTGAGGCTGCTTTCACCCGCGGCAGCAGCTCGGCTCACGTTCTCCAGCATGATCTTTGCAAAGGACGGTTTTCCTCCAATGATGTCTTGTCTCCGGTCCCTGAACAGCCACCAGACAGCCTCCTCTTCTCAGGAAACCAGACACGTTGTTTCCCAGAGGAGAGGCAAGGCCTGCAGGGAGTGGCCTCGAGCTCACTGTGCTCCCTGGGAGCTGGCCTGGCTCTGTGGGAAGGGAGGCGGACAGGTTGCCACACTCCTGGGGCCTGGGTCTCCACCCTGCACTCGCATGAGTGGCCACCCCACCTGGGGAGCACTTGTGAGCCTGCAGGGTACCTGGCACCTACTGAGAGCTCAAGCTGAAGATGAGGCAGACACGGAAGCCATTGTCCGCGCGCTCACACTAAAAAGCCTTCAAAGGCAAGAAGCTGATGAGCATGTCTCGAGCTACTACTGTGACCAGGGTCCTGAGGCCTCGCTTGGGTCCCATGGTGCTGTCATGTGAGCCAGCAGGGAGGGCGGGTCAAGAGCAGCAGCCACAGGGCTGTGGTTTCGCTGCCCGGTGTGTTAGCGGCTCAGCGCACACGGCTGGGTATCTGTTTATTTCATTAAAATAAAGTTTTCTTTTTATTAACCTTGGGGAGAGAATGAGTGATATCAACGTGGATCGTTGTTCCACCTATTTATGTATTCACCGGCTGCTTCTTGGATGCGCCCTGATGGGGGATCGGACCCACAACTTAGGCACACAGGAACGCCACTCTAAGCAACTGAGCCTCTCAGCCAGGGCACGCACATGGCCGTTCACAGTTAAAATCAAGGGTACAAATATCAAAATTCAGAACCTCAAGTGCAGTGACCACATTTCATGTGCTCAATAGCCACATGTGCCTTTTGGCTCCTCTACTGAAAGGTACTGATCTAGAATATGCCACTGTAGAAAGTTTGCCCGGATGGAGCTGTATTACACGGTACTTGCTCAGTAAATAGTAAGGCACAGAGAAGGGATAAAGAGAGTAGCAGGAAAAAAGAGAAGAGGGGGGTAGATGTTTCTTTGTGCTACCAGACTGGAGACCGAGGTGCCACGGATCACGGGAACAACTTTCCCAAAACCCCTTCACAACTGTTTGGAACACATTCTGCCCAGAAGGTCTCAGAGGTCAGGGCGTTACCTGGAGACAGCAGTCCGCAGCCACAGCAGACAGCAGGTAAAGTCGAGGCCAAGCTGGGCCATGGAGCAGCAGCTTCCAGTCCTGGCCTCTGAGGAAGTGCCAGACCAAAGGCTTGCAGACAGCGCCCTCTTGTGGCTCCTCGCGCCAGCTTCAAGAAAACACACACAGGCAGGGAATGCTGGGGCTCAGGTCTCATAAACTACACAGCACCCTGATGGGTGGGGTCACTGCAGCAAAGCTGCCACTGCATTAAGGACAGGTGGCTGTCACTGCCCTGGAGCACATCTGGACCGATTTCTGAACGATGGGACCAAACCCTCCCCCATACCTGGAACAAAATCACCACTGCCGCCACTGAGGCCCAAGCGCCACGTTCTCCACAGCACCTCCCCTGCCACGTTGTCTGCCGTAGCCTCTGAGGGGGTCTCCCTTGTCCACTCGCACCTTGCATCCCAGGCCATCGATTCGGCCATAATGCCTTTTCCCAAACACAAGTGTGACGCACTTGTGATCTTCTAAAAACCCCCCACTGTCTCGCCCCAGCTCCATCCTCTATCGCAGTCCCCTGCCAAGCATGAGTCTCCTACGTGGCTTGCACACCCCGCACTGTCACCTGGCGGCCTCCACACGGTGTGCCTCTGCCCAGACATTCTGTTCTCACCCTTCACTGGTGGAAAATGAGACTCATCTTCAAGTCTCAGCTCAGATGGCCCTGCCCCTCGGAACATTCCCTCACCCTCAAGACCCAGTCAGCGTGCCTTATCTTATCGATGGTTCCTCATCCCAGAGCCTGAGGCAAGGGCCGAGGACCAGGGTTTTAGTGGGAGTAATCCAGGCGGGCTGGTAAGGGAGGGCGGAAGTGAGACAGGGAAGGAAAGGAGCCAGGATAAAGGACATTTCCAGAGGGGGACTTTGGAGGGGGACATTTCCTGGCGCCACCGCAGGGATCTCCAATGTCACAGCCCTTGGGGTCACCCGGGGAGCCTGCGGAAGCCGTACCCAGCCCGCTACCCATTACGTGAGAATCCGCAGGGTGGAGCAAGGGCATCAGTGTTTTCTCTGTGTGGGAAAGACGAACTGCTTACAATCTCCTGAGACCCAGCTTGGGTGCGTCTGGGTCAGGCCTGAGGACCTGGATTCCCAAACACATCCTGGGGAAGCGGTGCTGTGGTCTGGGCCCTACCAAGGAGCCAGGGTGCCTGCCGCCCAAGTCGTGCAACTCCAAGGCCCGCCTGACAAATCCGCGCAGGGCTGAACCCGCCCGGTGGCCCGAGGACTTACCGTGATCTTCGTGGCCCTGGCATGCTTCCCATGGAAGCTGAGCACGACACTCTCCAGGCCGTGGCTGCCGTAGGTGCCTTTGAAGAGGCCCGGCCTGATGAGGTCCTCCGGGTGGCTGGGCGGGAGGTAGATGCGGCGGCAGGTCAGGCCGTTGCTGCGGGGAGGGTGACGGGAGAGCGTGGCAGAGCCGCACGGGGCTGCAGCGGTGCAGAGCCCGCACCTCCCCGCCCCACCGCGGGGCCCAGGCCGTGTGGCTGACCTAGGATGCCACATCAGTAGGGAGCAGGGGCACCCCATGTTCCCGAGCCATGCTCACCCCACCCACAGGTGCACAGCACCCTCACACCTTCTCTGATTCCAATGAGGCTTAACCCTTTGAGCGCCATGCGTCACTGTTAAAGTTTGTAGGAGAAATGCCATGTTATTTTGCTCAGAAATGCAGTTGATGGAAAATGTCTATAAGAGCATTATTCATGGGCTGAAAATTTCACGACATGTAGTAAATACCCCCTTCTTTTGTAAGCCGTGTCCTTTGACACCATTTAGCAAAAAGTTTACTGCATTAAAATTATTTTGTGACAACAATTATTTTAGAAAAAAAACTCTTTCCTTCAATATGGCTTTTGAAGTATAATATGTGGCATAATATAAAACCGATGATTACAATCTGAAGAAACACTGCGCTACAATGATAACAAGCACTTGTCCAAGGCGATTCTTAGAGCAGGAAAAAGGAGCTATCATTTAGTAGTCTCAGGGGTATTGAAAAAACAACAGTGAGGAATGGTGTGGTTGGAAAGAACAAATGCTTTTAATTGGATGCAGAACCAGTGGAGAGGTCCAACTAGTGACTCTTTGGGGAGTGACATACAGCACCACAGCCTAAACAACACACAGAAGTAGTGGGGGTAGAGCCCTGTTTCCTCCCATTTCTCCTGCTCTGTACGGACACGGGCTTGTAGCTACAGACACCATGGCAAACTCGCTGGCACCAAGACCGGGAAGAGAGAGGAGGCCTGGCCCCTTGCCCGCACACGGCTGCCGTACCTAAGGGAGCCCGAGCACACACTCACCTGGATGTGGCCGTTGTGCGGCCCGCTGTGGCCATACATGCACTCCGCCGTGGGTCGATTTCTTCTCCGTCAGGTGAATTCTAAACCAGGGCTTGAATCGCATGGGGTCATCCACATCGGGGCCATGGGGAGGCAGGTACATTCAACCGATAATGAACGAGCCGTCCCACCTGTAGGAAGGACAAGGGCGCACGTCCACAGGAGGGTTACCTGAGGCACCAAGGCAGAGGTTCCTCACCCGCAGCTCTTCACAGTGACCACCCACGTCTGCATGCTCCAGGCCCACGGAGCACCTCAGGGCCAACACACATCAAGATACCCCTGATCTATCACAATGGGACAAGCATGGCCCTGCCCATCAAGTGCTTGTTCATGACAGAGTCGTTATCTAATGAAAAACAATGTGAGCCCTGGCTACTGTGGCTCAGTGGATTGAGTGCCCGACTGCAAACCAAAGGGTCACCGGTTCCATTCGCAGTCAGGGCATAGGCCTGGGTTGGGGGACAGGTCCTCAGGTGGGAGCGTGTGAAAGGCAACCACACATTGATGTTTCTCTCCCTCTCCTTCTCCCTCCCTTCCCTTCTCTCTAAAAATAAATAAATATTTCTAAAAGTCAATGAGACTATACTTAATAACAGTGTATTTGATCACTGAAATTTACTGAGAAGACAACTTCAACGTGAGATGATGGATACGTTAACTACCGGTAGCTAGATGGTGGGACCATGCAGTGTGCCTTAGAAATCTTACATTTTTGTCAATTATATCTCAATACAGCTGAAAAATGAACTCTTTAAATGCAAAAAAAGCAGTTAGACCTGAATCCAAGAAAGCCTTTTAGAAAGGGGAGGTAGCTAAACGACACGAGGAAGAAGCGGAATAATCTCCTAAGTGATGCCCAATAAATAGGGCAACTGACCTGAGAAAAAAACGGGGTGCTCATTTCAACAGGACATCACGAGCAAAACACACAACTACAGCGTGCGGGCCTGCTTTGGGTCCCGATTGGAACGAACCAGCTGTCAAAGGCAGTTTTGAGACTATCGGGGAACCTTACATATGCACAGGGTCTCAGGTAATGTCAAGGAATTACCGCTACTTTTGCAAGATGTGATAAGAACGTGGTGCATATGTAGGGAAATACCCACATTTGTAGAGATCCACATTGAAGGATGAACACATGAAGCAACACAGGCCTGGGATTTGCTTGAAACCTCCTAAAAACAGAACGGCAAGGGGCAGAGACAGAGGCCACAAACTTGGCGCACTACCAGTAACTGCTGAATCCCGGTGGCAGGCATTGGCAGTTCATGCTACCATTCCCGCTATTCTTGTGTGTTTGAACCAGTGACAGATAGAAAGGGACAGAACTCAGATCAAAGGACACGCAGTCCCCACGCACACGCTCAGCACAAATGCACCCACATTCTCAGTGCAGGGACACGGACAGCCCGGTCGGGAGGACCCCGTAGTCGCTCCTGCCTGCCCAGGAAGAGCCCAGATCTACAGCTTCTAGCTCTAGCCACGGGAGGAGAGAACTTACTCACTCCTGTGGCTGCCTGTCTGAGACGAGAGCCAGTTGCTGTTATTCAGTCATGGCATCCATTTCCCCTGCTTTGAGAAGCTTCTTTTTATTCATTTTTATGACTCACTGCCAGTATGAAAAACAATTCTCACCCCCACCCCCCACCCACCCCACGACTAAAAAGAAAAACATACGCCCACGCTGGGAGCTGTTGGGTTGTCCCTGAGAAAATGCTTTAATAGCAAGGCTTTTGCCCAGTGATATCAAACGTAACATATGTAAAGTGTGTTTCTTAACGAACGCTCCCACCAAAGAATATAAAGCCATACTTATCCCCGTGCAAACCCCACTCGGTGAGCAACCAGAGTCCCCAGGTGGCCCGTCTGGACCACGCTCGGAAGAGCCACACTGAGGCTGTCCGGGGCCGCTGAGAGGCAGACCCACCACTGTTACATGGCGAGCAGCCGGTCTCCCGGACCGGGCTTCTGGCCTGAGCCAGCGAGAAGGGAAGCAGGGGCAGAACACCAGCGCTCCCCGGGGCACCCGACTGTTTCCACTGGGACATCAGCTACAGCAACACCTGGGCCCAGGCGCCTGCCCGGAGCTGCCAAAGTATTAACCGCACATGCCTGGCCCTAGCGTTTCTGTTCAGGAGGCCCTGTTCAGGGCACATGCACACCTCACGGTGGGGGAGAAGCTGCTCTACAGAGAACCACCTAGGGCCGCGAAAAATAACTGATGAGAGGTTCCTTGTGATTGCTCCAATGACATATAGCAAGCAGCTGACTTGCCCCTCGGGTAGAAAAGGCACTAAGTTCCATCCACATGGGGCAGCAGTCCTGACTTCACAAGAAACCACACATGAAGAGAAAAGAAAAGAAAAGAAAAGAATTCACACGCGAGGCTCTCGGACTCACCACCACATTCAGCAGTCCTCCACAGGGCCCGATATCCGGCTGCCACAACCCCGAGATGTGTCTGTATCGGTGGAGCACTACAGGAAGAGACAAAGCGGGTCTTCATTTTAGAGCCAGCCAGTCTTCACTTGACAGTGCATCAGGGGACAGGGCAGGAGGGGGAAGACAGGACTATGAAGAAATTACAAAGGCTTGTAACAGCCTTGCACACAAGGAATTCAGCAAAGCTTACCTACAAAACTTCCTAAAGAATTCTAAGAATGAAAACGTCTTTGAAAAGCATAGTAAAACAGACAACGGAGTCCTTTGGAAACCCAGCCTCAGTGTGAGCAGCTCCAATGACAGGGAACTGCTGTCTTGCAAGACATGGACTGAGCTGAGCGCCTTTGTGAAATGACGAGCCTCGCGTCCGTTTACACAGCTGAGGGGGCACGGGAGTCCTTAAGAGGTGGCGGCAGAGCCCACAATGTCATGGGACTGTACATTAAGAATTAAGTTGGGTCTTCTCTCTTTTTTTAAAAACATCGCACTTCCCCACCTGATTTCAAAAGCAAGGCAACCGTATTCACTGAAGACGACTGGAGAGAAGGAAACCCAGTGCCAACCTGAAATCTCACTAGAGAGAGGACCAGCTGCAGTAAACCTTTTGGAAAATGTCCTTCACTTCAGTTTTCCTCTGCCTTTGCACACGTACTTGTTCGGTGAAAGCTGACTGAATTAATGGGCAACCAACTCACGTAAAGCCCTGACTGCCAGGCGTAGGGTCTGGGGTCTCTGTGCAGGCACTGTGTGTTAGGTAACGTCGTGTACCAACTGGACTGGACCACAGGGTGCCTAGACACTTGGCCAAACATGATTGATTGCACATGCGCCTGGGAAGATGCTTCTGGCTGAGGTTAACACTTATACCGGCGGACTGAGTAAAGCCGACCGCTCTCCCCACTGGGGTGGGCCTCGTCCAGTCAGGTGGAGACCTGAGTGCAAGGCTGATCTCCCACCAGTAAGAGGGAACCCCTCCTGCCTGGCTGCAAGAGCTGAGACATGGCTTCTCTAACTACAACAAGATAATAACCCTCCTGTGAATGAGGGGGGATTTCCTCCTCCTGCCTGACAGCCTTGAGGTGCACACTGGCTGAAAGTGGCCTGTCCAGCCTCACTGTATACCAAACTCCTTCTATCTACTAGAGCAATTTGGAGCACTGCCAGGATTCTAGGTTAGAACCTCAAAGCCAGAGCCCTACAGGTCGTTATTTTCAAGTTCAAAATGCACTTCAACAGTCACCATCAATTTGCACACAGGGACACGTGGGAGGTATGTCATAAGGACAGCACATCGCCCCATGATGCTTCCACCTTCTTACACACACAGATTAGTAAGATAACACATGGCCTGATATGGAGAAAAAGAAACACAAGTGATACTGCAAAAGCCACTAATCTGAGGCCACAAAGCTCCTGACAGTCCCAATCTGCAGCCTCAGGTGATGCTGACTTGCTTCTCTCTAGGACAGCGTCGTGCACTCGGTCAAGACTGTGGATCCTTTCTGGTCCAGCAGAACACGGCCTAGAGGCTTTGAGAAGACCAGGGGGACACGGGCCCTCAGTAGCTCCAGGAACGGAGCGAACGGAGGAGGAGGAAACAGTGCAAGGTCCCAGGCACCTCGCAAACCAATCGTCACAGCGCTTCTCTGGAACGTCTGGGTAACAACAGAGAAGAAATTCGAAGCTGCACTGCATCAGAACATTTTAGGAGCACTGGGATACTGGGGCGTAGAGAGGTTTGAAATTAGGGTTGAAATGACTGTTTTTTCCCCTCAAATACTTTATTTATTTATTTTTAGAGAGAGGGGAAGGGAGGGAGAAAGAGAGGGAGAGAAACATCCATCTGTGCTTGCCTCTCATGCACGCCCGATGGGGACCTGCCTCGCAACCCAGGCCTGTGCCCTCACTGGAAATTGAACGGGCCACCCTCTGGTCCACAGGCCAGCGCTCAATCCACTGAGCCGTGCCAGCCATGGCTCTCTTTTCACACATTATATATTTTTTCCTCATACTCATGGAGGCAAGAGACCACTCAGTTTAAATATGTCCACAGAGAAATGCAGCCAATGCTTACCCACATCGTATTTTCATTATGTTTTCTGGATCTTCCTAATTTCCTACAACACAATGACTACTCCATTTTTATAACTACACCCAAAGCGTAGAGAGGACAGCAATCTCCAGTTAGAACGGTGCCTTCTAAGCTGTTGGCTATCAGCAGCTGGGGGACATCATAACACGTGGCTAAAGTCCAGAGGCCCTGGAAGGCGTGGTGAAAAGTCTGGACTCACGATACATTCTTACAAGCTACAGAAAACGTCCGACCACAACACACGCCCAACACAACTCCAGGCACTTCCTAGCTCCCAGCCCCCGAGCCTCCCTCCCACACGTGGGTCACAATTCCATTCTCGGTCTTGGCTATCAGTTCCAGAGACACTGTTGTTCTAGAAGAATCCCGTGGCAAATGTATGACATAATGACCCTCTAAGTGCTTGTCCACTGCATTTAAAAGCCCGTGCCAGGCTGTTCCCGTCAGCACAGCCATGGCGATTGATCGACAACTCTCATTAAGAAGTGCTACGTCATATTCTCTTCCACGGGCCTGGAGAAGGCACCGTGGCTCACTGACTGCCAAGCAGAGCGAGAGCGGGGCCGTCTAAGACAGAATGTTCTAGAGAGGCTGCTTCCAACAGGTTTTGGAGGAGAACACAATTCATGCCTTCAGATTTGGCCCACCTCACCCCCTTGGGGCCCGGCTCCTCCTGACCGCTTATACACACTCCTGACGAGCCCCCTCGCCACTGGTCTTCACTCAGGCAGCTCAGCTCTGGGCCCGACGACACAAGCACTGTGGGCTGTGCACAGCGCTCAGACACTGCCCCCAGCACGCCCACCAGTCCTGGCGTCTCCACACTGACTCCTGGGGGGTTCCCTGCTATAAGTAAAATGGGACAAGCGAGCTCGTCAGCCGCACGTCCAGAGCCTGGCAGGGCTTAGGAGAAACGCCACAGATGACTCTATTCCTTGTGTTCCGAGTAGGTTTTATTAGAAACCGTGCCCTTATAAGACTCAGAAGTGGGTCTCGTCCACACAGGCGATGCCGACACAGGGCCCACTCAGCGGGGCTGAGGTCATAAGCAGCAGCGGGTCCCTGCAAGCAGATATTTTTAACATCTTTCTTGACAACTGAAATTCACACTCTGCATCTCAGCTCAACCTAATAAAAACTGGAGATAGCCTTAATCACCATGGAATATGGCTTAGGAAAAGTTCCAGAGCCCAAGTAATGTCCATCAAGAGGAATCCGGTTCTAAATAATTAACTCTTTCTACGGCGTTTTGTCTCACGTGCATGTGGGTACAGGTACGCCATTTCTTCAGATTCACATATGCTGTCTAAACGCAAGTGACTACTGAAGCCTAGGACAAACCACTTACACTACCTTTTGGAATACAAGGGCTTTAGGGCTTCGACCCTGCTCTCTCCGCTCGGCCTTAATAAATAATAGGTGCTAAGGTATGCATCAGAGCGATCGTGCTGGTACTACCCCAAAACACAAAAGATGCTGCAGAAACCTGGCCCGGCCCAGCCCACCGCTCAGGTACGATGCTGGTTACGGCCACCCCACAGGGAACAGAGCGGAAAGGTGAAAAGACAGCACAAGCCAAGGGCAGCTTGCTCTTAGGACCAAAGCGTCCGCGTGCCGTGAGTCAGAGGTCCCTCCCCATGCAGCTTCTCACCATGCTGCCCTGCCAAAGCCAAAGCAGCAGGAGGTACATACGGCAGGTGTACGCATCTCTGTACCTGATGTGCTCGTAACCGGGAGGAATTTTCACGAAACGTCCTGACCTCACGCGAGGGTTTACACCTGAACAGACACAGCAGGGAAAGGGCTAAGGATGGTTCCACTTTCACGATGGTATAAATAGTTTTCATATGACTCAACACCCTTTCCCTCTCTGCCATCGCACTCAATCCCTGGTACCTTGGGAGGCAAGCACTTGTCAAAAATGAGAGGCCTGGCTGGAAAGAAAATGTGCTAGATCTTCATTTTAATCAACAGATTCACACCAGAAACTCATGAGGGAGGGCAATCTTGGGACACTCTCTTCCTGTCCCTGTCATGGATCCATGGAGCTCACAGCAGAGGGCGCAGCCTGTGGGCATTTAGAGTGGCTCTTTTGGGAACCCTTGTGCCCCGACTAAGATATCCAGCTTGTATAATGTATGCCTAGTGTTTTCCTCTGCTTGTGCTCGTTCTGCTGTTGAGTATGGAGGATGTCTGCCAGCTCCTAACTCAGACCCTTCGCTTCTGAATCAAGGCTGGCTCACGCTCCCACCTATGCCAGGGAATAAGGGTGAGTTGCCTTCAAAAGCAAACTCACAAAAATATGCTCCTGCATTGTGAAACCTGCTTTCGTTGGGGGCAGATTAAACACTTTAGGATACCAAATGAAGATAATATAAATTATTCTCTGAATTTCCCAACCGTTTTCAAGGGGTCAAGAATAACCAGTCAAAAGAAACCTCCAGATAGCCTCCTTTGTCTGCCCACATCCCCGCACGCACGTGTGTGTGTTCACCTCGTCATGGCCCTTGTCCCCAGTCTGTTGATCACATCCTGACCTACCCCTGACCACACCAGTTCCTGCTCCCCAGAAGTCCCTACCCACCTACGGAGAAGATTGTTCTTTGACGTGACTGTGTCTGTCCCACAGGTTGGACCTGAGCCAGAATGGAGGCTCATTTCTGCAAACACCTCTCAGAGACTGGTTGATCAGAAATGATCTTCATTTAGATTTAAATCGGCATCCTCCATAGTCTCCTGCTGTGTACTGGTTCCCAGAACAGGTGCTTGTCCCACCCGGGCCAAACATGTAATTACCTATACCTGGCTGCACTCATGTACTAGTACCTGTGACTTTCACCCCTCTTTCCTATGTCATTCTTTGGTGCTTGCCAAGTGGTGTGGGGATCCATTTCATTCTTCAGCTGCCCCAGACGTACCTCATATGTAAGTTTGGCCAGCCTCTGCTTCAGTCTGCTCCCTGCTCTCCCTTACAGAGGTAGATTTTCCTATCTCACGGCTTTTCCCTGGGTCTGCGTGCACAAACACCAGCTACCTGCCCGACCCCCTACACCCACAGCCAAGACGTGCTCTGCAGGGGCCTTATTGACCACGTATGCTGTCCTCTGGGGGTCACAGCCTGTAATGCCTGGGACACGTGAGCACCTGCCTCCCTCTACGATGCTATTTGGAGTGCTCGCACTCTTTTTTCCTTTTTGAAGATTTTATTTATTTACTTTCAGAGGGAGGGAAAGGAGGGAGACAGGGATGTGAGAGAGAAACATTGATTGGTTGCCTCTCACATGCCCCCAACTGGGGACCTGGCCTGCAACACACGCATGTGCTCTGGCTGGGAATCGCACTGGCGACCCTTCAGTTTGCAGGCCGATGTTCAATCCATTGAGCCACACGGGCCACGGATGACAACCGTCTCCATGCTGCTCTAAGATGACATCATCAAATAGCCTCACAACACTCAAAAAGCAGTTATCAAAGAGAAGAACTGGTCATATTACTCATAAAAGCCAGCTGGTCGTCCCTAAGAGTCACACAACTTTTCTTGAGTGTGTGTACACAGGGACTGGTGTAGCGAGCTTGGTTCTAACTCTAAAGAGATTTAACACACTGAGCTATGGACAAATAACAGAGGAACTGAGGGTACAGCCAGGACCACGCGGGCTCCCACAGGATAAAGGCGGGGAGGGCACCGGCGGAGCACCAGCTTCCTGCCCCTGAAATTCTGGGCTTTAGAGGAATCACAGAAGCGTTGTTCTCGCCCATGAGACGAGAGGACAGCAAGGGTTACATTTCCAGGAGAGATGACCACTCGGGCCTCCCCAACTCACTTCCTCTGGAGGGACACACGTCTCCTGGGTTGGTGAGATGTGAAGCAGGGGCAAGACAAGAAACTAAAGTCTGGACGTGCACAAGGCAGGAGGATCGGAAGATCCTGAGCAGATCGGCCTTGCGGTGGGACCCGCAGTCAGGGGGGACAGCCGCGCCGGAGGCAGCAGCCAGCATGAGAATCATTCTGAGGGCAAGGGTGAAGCCCAAGGACCACAGGAGCAGGGGGAGGGGATGCTAGGAGCTGGAAGAACTGCAGAGGAAATGTGGCAGGGCAGACGGGTCCCGACAACAGCCTGAGGTTCCCTGAGGCAGACAGGAGGGGGCAAGAGCTTGGAGCGCACAGCTGAGCCACCCAGAATGGCGCATGGACGTGGAAGGCCCATGAAGAACTTACAGTCGTTTGACAGGAAATCGCCCCAAATGTCACCAAATCCCAACCCAGAAACACTAGCCAATACAGCACTCCAAAATGGCCATGTGATCACAGCGTGGAGAGTCTCTGGTGCGATGCGGAAGCAACAAGACAATGAAATCGGCCCAGCTATAGGGACTGAACGTATCTCCCCACACAGTCAGCTGCTCTGCAGGAACGCCACGCTCTACCTGTGCTGGTGGCGCAGCCACGTGAAGGAGGGGCACCTCACAAGGGGAGTCTCAGAGGAACAGACCCACGGAAATGACTGAATACATAAAGGCACCAACTAGCCCCCAGACCGGGAAGAAAGCCGGAGTGCTTCAGCGCCCAGTCAGCAGCCTGGCCCACAGCGAAGCCCCACCGCCCTGCCTGCCTACTTCTCTGTCCCCAACCACACATGTTTCCATGGAGGAGCGCGGCCCTCAGTTCCTGGGGGAGGTACTTGGTAAGAGGACATCACCTGCTCCGCTTTCAATTGACAACAGGGTAGGAAGCGCTAAAGCAAGTAATAACCACAATCTTCCGAGACGGGCTTAAGGGGAACGATGGTCCTTTTCAGAGAGGTGAACAGGTCAACTTCGGGCCCAAGAGAACGGGGTCGCCACGACTTTCTTACTCTGTTCTTTCATCCCCAGTCCTGGGTGCTAATGATGCACGCCACACCCAACAAGGGGGTGAGTGAGCAGGCTGCTCCCTGTGACCCCGCTGCTCCTGGGCGACATCAGCCTTAACAGGAGCCTTCGCAGCCCCCTCCAAAGGGGCACAGAGGAAAGGCTGGCTGGGGAGGCATTTGGGGCTCGGGACACTTGGTGCACTCACGGAGCGTTGCTCACGACTCTACAAAGTAACAGAGCAAAGGACAGAAATGGCGGGCTGGGGGACTGGGAGGCTGGGAGAGGGGCAACACATGGAGAGAAAACTGAAGGAAAGACCACCACAGGGCTGGAGCCGGATGCTGGGCTGGAGTGGGGAGCGGGCCCACAGGCAGCCCCGTTAGCTGAGGGCCTCAGCGGGAGGCTCACGGATGCATTTCTCACTTCCTATCCGCCATCCGCGCATCCAGTCAGGCTGTCGGCCCAGAAACCAAAAGAACGGACCCCTGCAAGCACCCCAGAGCTTCTTCCTAGGGCAGACAAGTTTCTCACATCTAAAGAAGTGGATACCTAATATCCTCCAACGGGATGAAAAGTAAGGGTACAGACACGCCTAGAAAAGCGAGAAGAGAGCCACCCACCCAGTTTGGGCACTGTAACTACCAGTGCTGGCTTTAAAACATCAATCATAACATTAAGATTAAGGTGTCTAAAAATTACACTGAATTTGGGGACAAATTACTTCATTATCCATCGTTGATGCTCATGCTGTCTGGACTTAGAACAAAGTTAATCATGGATCATATTAGTTTAGGCTTTGCAAAGATGTCTTGACAAGACAGACCAATGATCTCCAGCTTCTACAACTTTTCACAAAAACCACGCTCTGGAAAAAGAAACATTTGCTAAGCAACACAGTCAAGAAATCAGAACGAAAAGGAAACAAACTGCTAGAAGGCAGAGAATTTGCTTCCTCTGTCTGGTTTCTTTCACTTCACGTAACCCCCTCGAGGCCTATATCCCCACTGTCCCAGATGGCTGCATTCCGTTCCTTCTCCTACTTGAGTAACGTGCCACTTGAAAAGGACATCTCACGTCTTCTGTACCCGCTCATCCACTGACGGACCCAGGTTCTTTCCACACCTCGGCTCTGCTGAATAATGCTGCAACAAACCGGGAGGTGCACATAGCTCTTCCAAGTTCTCCTTTCATTTCCTTCCAAGAAATTCCCAGACCTGGAATTGCTACGTCATAGAATGTTGAGGAGCTGCCATACCGTTTTCTGGAAGAACTGATGGGACTTCACTCAGGGTTGGTACAAGCAGATTAGAAACATGGACGTGAACAAATAAAAAATACAACTTCGGGTACATCCTGACTGTCTCATCCAAGTGTTCAAATGATGGATCAGAAGCACGACTCACGGCCCAAGGGTGGAAACAACCCGAGTGTCCATCAGCCCATGGATGCAGCAACAAGATACGGTTTCTATAATCGATATCATCCATCCTATAAAAAGAAGGAAATTCTGGCGCATGCAACAACATGCATGAACCTTGAAACCTTACGCTGACAAAATAAGCCTGAAATAAATGTACAGACACTATAGGATTCCACCGATACGGGTTCCCTACAGTAGTCAAGCTCCTACGGACAGGAGGCGCAAGGGTGGCTGGCTACCAGGACCGGGGGAGACGGATAAAAGTTCATCTTTGTTGGGTGCAGAGTCTCAGTTTGGGAAGACGACAAAGTTCTGCGGACGGACGGCGGTGACTGTAGCACAAGGTGCATGCGTTCGATACCCGCGAATTTAACCTCTGTTGTGGTTAAAACGGTAAACTGAGTATGTTATTTCACCACAATAAGAAAGCAAGGGAGGGAGGGAGGGAGGATAAACAAAAGGAAGTAAAGGGTTCCGTGCCCAGGAAAACAGGAGAGCTGTGAGGCTGGCAGGTGGTTCAGAAACAGCATCCGCTGACCCTGCGGCGTAACGGGTTGGTCGGTACCTTTTCTGCATCTGCCCTCCCCACCTGCACAGGGAACATTCTGTTCTGTCTTCAACTGGAGACCTTTCCACTTAAGTCTTCCTGTGTGGGTGACATTTCATTCATAGGGTACCTGAGCGGTAGTGAAATGTCTGACTCAAGAGTGAAACACAGGCTGAAAACGTGGATATGTGGACGAGAGTTCCTTCCCTGGACTTGAGGGGCAGGCTTTGGGTGCTTCATGGACTCCCTCAAATCGTAGACACCGTCTGAAGCATGTGAGCGCATGTGCGGCTTTCTAGGATTTTAGGTTCTCACAACGTCTCTTGGAATGAAAGCTGCCTGAGGGTTGAGGATGCGTTTCCCCTGCTTCCAAATCCTGAACATCGTTTCCTGAGACATCGAGCGTCGCCAAAACCTGTGCTTGCTGGTGCTGTGCTTGTCGTTTTCCAAAGTGCCTGTACCGCGCTCAACTGATTATTTTAATAAGATCAACTTATTCACTATTGTACAAGGGAAGAGCTGGGAAGAGAGAAAGAGAGGAAGACAGGGAGAGAAACCGATGTGTGAGAGAGGCAAAGACCGCTTGCACAGGGCCCCAGACGGGGACCAGCCTGCGACCCAGGCAGGTGCCCTGACCGGGAATCACACGGGTGAAACTGTCGCTTGCAGGATCAATGCTCAGTGCAACGAGCCACGCAGGTCAGCGCACCAAATTCGCCGTTTGAAACTAAATTGTCACTTGGCAGGGCCACGGACCCAGGAACTTTTTTACACTTTTACCCTGCTCTTGAAAGGTCTCAGTATTTCTGCTTTACCTCCCTCTCCCGCCAGGCAACACTCTGAAATGGAAATGGGAGAGAAGACCTGCCAACCCAGTTCAGGCTCAGAATGGAGACAACAGCGCACTGGCTGGGGACGAGGTAAAGAGCGATGCTGACACTGGAGGACAGCTCTGGAGGCTGGTCTGAGCTTGTAGGGTCAGCAGCAGGAGACACTGTTTACCCTGACCGTCAGGAGAAGTAAGTGCATGCGTGGCACTTACATGGATTCTATGTATGGCAGGTACATATGTGTGTTGGAGTCTTTCAAACTGGTGGCCGGGTGGGAATAACCGATGACATCAGAGGCTTCCGAACCTCCTGATTGGGAGGATCCATTCCGTGGCGCTAGGCAGCCCAGGTGGGCAACTACTTCTGTGATCGCCCACATTTACGGAAGGAGAACAAGGAGCCATGGCTGACACTGACTCAAGTGCCAACTGTGACCACCTTGGCCCAGAGCCGAGCACCTCAGGGAGCCCGATGGAGCTCAGAGTTACTCGGGGGAACGCAGGACAATCAGGTGAGGAAACGGGGGGCGGCGGGATTTGGCACGGTTGACATTAAGGAGGAAGGGGGCCCTGAGCAGGCTGTGTGTGAAAGAAAGGAGAGATTCAGAGCACCACCGGATTACAGGAGATGACAGGAGCTGGGGACCAGGAGATCCCCATGAAAGGACAGCCTGGGAGGCAAGCAAGGAGGGATAGGAGATGAGATTCAAAGATGAGAGAAGGGAAGGGAAGAAACAAGGACGGTCCTTTTGTCCCCCTTCAATGGGAGAAATCCTCTCAAACGAGGAAGACCTTTGAGGACACAGAAGAATAACAGCAAGGTGAACATGGGGGGCGGTGGAGGGGCGGAGTATTGGATTCACCAAAGGAGGAAGATGAAAAGATGGCAGGGGAGAAGGCCGGTAGCCTATGAGACAAGAAAGAATGGAGGGGTTGGTTTCTAGGGACGGGGGGAGAGGTGGGGTGGAAACGAGGTCGGGTTTTGGTGACCAATAGCTGAATTTCAAAGGCAAAAGCCTTATAACGTACCCTGGGTTCTTAACTCAGGCGCCTGTGTGGAATCCACCACCGCTGCTCGGACAACCGCAGCAAAGCGGAAGAGGGGGCGAGCAGAGAGGCGGGGGGCACAGGAGGAGACCGTCCCCACGCCTAACAACACCTGGCTCGTGGAGGACCGGGACGGTCTCAAAATGACCCTGAAAAGGAAGCGCGGTACAACGGTTCAGAGAGAACACCAGGAGGCCTTTGCCAGGCTTCTCAGTAAGCAGATACCCTGGAGAGCCCCCTCCTAGCCTACTCTTAAGTCACAACTTTGAAGAACTATACTTTTCCAACAGAAAAGAACTCCCTGCTGGTTGGTGGGCTCTCCTTCCTAGGTGGGCTCCCTATCGAGTCTCAGTGGGGACCCTTAGATTAGGCTAGACTTGAGGAGGGTTTGCACTGGGAATCACGTGGCCTGTGAGTATTGCACCCTCGGAGACTTCTGAGCTCTCACTGGCCTTTTGAATCTAAATACCTTCACGTGTGTAAGGGGAGGGAAGGAGGCCAACTTCACGCCTTGATGTGACTGTCAACAGACAAAGGACGGAATGGCTCTGGCATGAATGAGCAGGGCTGCATTCATGCGTGATGGGGGAGCAGCACTGAGTCGCTAAGATCTCAGTCACGCAGATAAGCTGCTGCCACCCTACGTGTCGCTCGGTCCCCCGGGACTGGGTGGGTGAGGGTGGTGACACCCCTGCTTCCTTTCCCAGGGAACGATCTCCTCTATCCCTCTTCCTGGCAGCCTCACCCTTCGCCCCGCTCCTCAACCTTCCCCCAGAGCGGCACGCTTCCCCTCTTGAGCCCGGTACGCTCCCACGGAAACTCCGTTGCTGTCATCAGGCTCACACTTGCCCTCTCTTCACAGAGGACCCTGTCATCAAACGTTTCCTTGAGTGGGACGCGCAGCTGAGAATCTCAGATAAGGTGAGAGGGGTTCCTGCTCTACCATCGACCCTCGGATCAGGCGGCGGTTTCCTGAGCCCGCAGTTCCCCCCCCAACCTGCCTTCGGGGACCTAGGCGTGTCTCGCAGTGCGGACGGCAACCCTGCCTCTGCCCCGGCTCTTCTGGGACCTGAGCCCAAGGCTTGTCCCTCTTCTCTCAGCTCTTGGGGACTCCCCCTCGCTCCAGCTTCTCAGAGACCCTCCCGATGCCGGCCGGCCCAAACACAGAGCATCTCTGAGACCCTAGGCGCCTGCCATGCCGGGAGCATCAGCCTTTCCCTTATCCCGCTCTTCTTCCTCTTTCACAATGTGAGTCCTCGTGTGTGTCTTCCTCCTCTTCCCACCAGTACCTGCTCTCAATGGTCCTGGCCTATTTGAGCCGCGCCGTCCTGTTCTCCTGGCAGTACCGGCGCATCCACTTCTTCCTGGCCCTGTGAGTACCGTGCTGAACCCCATCAGTCACTTTCATCCTCTGGGGAGCGCGGGGACACGAGCGGGTCTCCGACCTCTCACCTGCTTTCCACCCCATTTCTACCGTGTACACTGGGGATGAACTTGATAGGACTGGACTACCGCGTTTCTTACACTGTTCTTAGGAAGACCCAACAACACCAATGTCCGTTACAAGACTGAAGAAACCACAAGAAAACATCAGGTCCTCACAAACATTTCACACCACCCTTCCCCTGAGTAAACAGGCTTGAGACGAACCGTTCCTAAGTCTTCTCCCCTACATCCCGCCACACCTCGCGACGACACCACATGTCACGGTCCTTCTCCTCAGTGCAGGCCCCCGTCACATACCACAGATCGATTGTGAATACTCGCCCCGGGTCCCGGGCCGGCCTGTTCGGCTGTTTCGAGTGCCGTGCGGTCCACCGAAGTGTTGCGGGTTCGGTCGCGGTCAGGGCTCCTGAAGGAGGCGACCGATCCGGGTTTCTCGCTCACGTCAATGTCTCTCCCTCTCTCTGAATCAATACACATCTCCTCGGGGGAGGAGAACAAACAGTAAGACCCAGGGCTCTTCCTTACCAATCTCCCTGAATGGACTTCGAAACACAGCTCTAACCACTTCCCCACCCCCCCACCCAACAAGTCCACTGGCTCATGTTGTTCTCAACCGAGGCCAGAGTTCTCGCTGTGAAATCAGCTCTCTCTGCACCCTCCATCAAACCCGGTGACCACCCTGACACTCCCTTCTTCGTTTCGCTGCTCTTCCCAACACCCTTCCCTGACTGTATATTGTGCTTTCTGTCGCGGTACTTTTACACGCATGTAACTGAAAGACACAATCTCCTCTGAAACTAACTCAAACGCCAAAACCTTCGGACCTCCTCACTTCTGCACCCCGGTAGCCAAGGAAAAGCATTGCTAATTTAAATAAACAAACAAACAAAAAGCACATATATATCAACGGGTTCTTAAAACACTCGGCACCCTCCTCTTCATGTCGCACAATCTGTATGACATTGAGTCTCTGAGGTCCTCAGTTTTGCACTTGACGAGGACACAAAGCGTTCGGTCATTCGTCCTATGAAACCTTACAAAGTGCACCTCCAGGGCCAGGGAGTGTGAGGATGGGAGCATTCAGAAGGGCCCCTGAGGGAATGCGCCAAGGAACCCAGTCCTGCCTCAGTCACTTGGTAGGAAACCGTGAGGACTGAGATGGGCCAGTCGGCTCCTGCCCGCAGGAGCTGTCCAGGGGCTCACACGACAGGGAGACGGGTGTGCGCGCGCACGGCAGGGTCAACGAAGGGGGTGGGCTTCCCCACTCAGTTCACTGTATCTGCATCGTCAAGGTAGGAGAGGGGCCCTTCAGCTGCCTGCTCAGCAGGGGCTTCTTGTGCCTGGGAGGCGCTCTGCGACCCTGCATGGGGCTCCTGCGGGTCCTGTGTGAAGGCCGTCCTGCCTGCGTCCTCTCTGGGAAGCTGACTGCAGGCAGGGCCCCTCTCCGTCTGCTCTCAGCTGACACCCTGATGGCTTTCCTCAGCTACCTCGCCATTGACATGGAAGAGGACCGCTGCGCCCCTAAAGAGGCCATCATTTTCTTCCTCTACGGGAACAACAACCGCGCCTGGCGTCCCATGTTCCAGAAGCAGCGGTTTGAATTCTTCCGCTCCATGGGCTACAGGGCATGGGTCACCAAGGAGGAGTGTGAAGAGGTAGGTGGGCGGCGGGGCTCTGGTGGAGGGCGGTGCCGGGCTGCGGAGGGAAAGGGTCCTGGGCCTCACAGCTGGGACTGGGGGGGTGAGAGAGACGGGGGTGGGGGGAAGGGGCGGACAAGGGGAGGGTCGTGGGTCCACCTGGAGAGCCCTCACCTTTTCAGGGACTCTTTGTCTTTCCAGATCCAGGCCTTCGATCCCCAGCTCTGGGTGTGGCGGCGAGACCGTGCCCTCCTTTCTCAGACCCCGAAGGCTAAGGTAGGTGTGAACGGAGGGAGGGCTGTGTCCCCACGGGTGCAGACGGAATCATCTGTGGACCCTGGAGGAAACCCGACACATTTAACTGCACCGCCCATGATCGTCGACCCCATCCCTCTCCGTCACCCTGCCACACGTCTGAAGCACACCCACCAGGCACACAGCCAGGCATGTGCCGGAACTCCTTTAGCTTTACCTTGTCCCAAAAGCACTTCCCCTGCCCTTCCATTCTAAACGATAGCTTTGCGGAATAGAGTTCTTTATGAAACAGGGCATGAAACGCACTCCTGGTGTGGCAGGGCCGCTCCCCACTCCCGGCTCCACTCTCTTTCTCTTGTCTTCAAACTTTCCGCTGCTGTGGCAGGAAGGCGACAGCCTGGAGAGCAGGAAGGCCGCCTGCCCCTGGCCTGCGCTGGCCTGACTGGGACATCCTTCGAGCACACTGTCCTCGGCACCAGGTTGGTGTCTCAGACCCCAGGCTGGGGAGAAACCACGGGAACCAGCCCCTCTGGGCCAGCACTGCCCATCCCTGGCCTTGGTTCAGAATGCACCGACCCTCTGCTGGGCAGAGCTGGGATTCTTCCCATCTGAGAAGTGGGCGGCCTCTTGGGAGCCTATCTCATTTCACCGGCCTTCTCCCAACATCCCCTAAGGGGCGCCACTTCTCGGTGAGGTGGCTCACGCAGTCCTCGGTGCATTGGACGGTCTCTTTGACATTCTCTCACAGCAGAGTCTCCGGCTCGGTGCAGCAGGCATTCCTCCGGGTGCTTCTCAGTCACATTCGCGGTTCATTCACTGAGGCTGCTTTCACCCGCGGCAGCAGCTCGGCTCACGTTCTCCAGCATGATCTTTGCAAAGGACGGTTTTCCTCCAATGATGTCTTGTCTCCGGTCCCTGAACAGCCACCAGACAGCCTCCTCTTCTCAGGAAACCAGACACGTTGTTTCCCAGAGGAGAGGCAAGGCCTGCAGGGAGTGGCCTCGAGCTCACTGTGCTCCCTGGGAGCTGGCCTGGCTCTGTGGGAAGGGAGGCGGACAGGTTGCCACACTCCTGGGGCCTGGGTCTCCACCCTGCACTCGCATGAGTGGCCACCCCACCTGGGGAGCACTTGTGAGCCTGCAGGGTACCTGGCACCTACTGAGAGCTCAAGCTGAAGATGAGGCAGACACGGAAGCCATTGTCCGCGCGCTCACACTAAAAAGCCTTCAAAGGCAAGAAGCTGATGAGCATGTCTCGAGCTACTACTGTGACCAGGGTCCTGAGGCCTCGCTTGGGTCCCATGGTGCTGTCATGTGAGCCAGCAGGGAGGGCGGGTCAAGAGCAGCAGCCACAGGGCTGTGGTTTCGCTGCCCGGTGTGTTAGCGGCTCAGCGCACACGGCTGTGTATCTGTTTATTTCATTAAAATAAAGTTTTCTTTTTATTAACCTTGGGGAGAGAATGAGTGATATCAACGTGGATCGTTGTTCCACCTATTTATGTATTCACCGGCTGCTTCTTGGATGCGCCCTGATGGGGGATCGGACCCACAACTTAGGCACACAGGAACGCCACTCTAAGCAACTGAGCCTCTCAGCCAGGGCACGCACATGGCCGTTCACAGTTAAAATCAAGGGTACAAATATCAAAATTCAGAACCTCAAGTGCAGTGACCACATTTCATGTGCTCAATAGCCACATGTGCCTTTTGGCTCCTCTACTGAAAGGTACTGATCTAGAATATGCCACTGTAGAAAGTTTGCCCGGATGGAGCTGTATTACACGGTACTTGCTCAGTAAATAGTAAGGCACAGAGAAGGGATAAAGAGAGTAGCAGGAAAAAAGAGAAGAGGGGGGTAGATGTTGCTTTGTGCTACCAGACTGGAGACCGAGGTGCCACGGATCACGGGAACAACTTTCCCAAAACCCCTTCACAACTGTTTGGAACACATTCTGCCCAGAAGGTCTCAGAGGTCAGGGCGTTACCTGGAGACAGCAGTCCGCAGCCACAGCAGACAGCAGGTAAAGTCGAGGCCAAGCTGGGCCATGGAGCAGCAGCTTCCAGTCCTGGCCTCTGAGGAAGTGCCAGACCAAAGGCTTGCAGACAGCGCCCTCTTGTGGCTCCTCGCGCCAGCTTCAAGAAAACACACACAGGCAGGGAATGCTGCGGCTCAGGTCTCATAAACTACACAGCACCCTGATGGGTGGGGTCACTGCAGCAAAGCTGCCACTGCATTAAGGACAGGTGGCTGTCACTGCCCTGGAGCACATCTGGACCGATTTCTGAACGATGGGACCAAACCCTCCCCCATACCTGGAACAAAATCACCACTGCCGCCACTGAGGCCCAAGCGCCACGTTCTCCACAGCACCTCCCCTGCCACGTTGTCTGCCGTAGCCTCTGAGGGGGTCTCCCTTGTCCACTCGCACCTTGCATCCCAGGCCATCGATTCGGCCATAATGCCTTTTCCCAAACACAAGTGTGACGCACTTGTGATCTTCTAAAAACCCCCCACTGTCTCGCCCCAGCTCCATCCTCTATCGCAGTCCCCTGCCAAGCATGAGTCTCCTACGTGGCTTGCACACCCCGCACTGTCACCTGGCGGCCTCCACACGGTGTGCCTCTGCCCAGACATTCTGTTCTCACCCTTCACTGGTGGAAAATGAGACTCATCTTCAAGTCTCAGCTCAGATGGCCCTGCCCCTCGGAACATTCCCTCACCCTCAAGACCCAGTCAGCGTGCCTTATCTTATCGATGGTTCCTCATCCCAGAGCCTGAGGCAAGGGCCGAGGACCAGGGTTTTAGTGGGAGTAATCCAGGCGGGCTGGTAAGGGAGGGCGGAAGTGAGACAGGGAAGGAAAGGAGCCAGGATAAAGGACATTTCCAGAGGGGGACTTTGGAGGGGGACATTTCCTGGCGCCACCGCAGGGATCTCCAATGTCACAGCCCTTGGGGTCACCCGGGGAGCCTGCGGAAGCCGTACCCAGCCCGCTACCCATTACGTGAGAATCCGCAGGGTGGAGCAAGGGCATCAGTGTTTTCTCTGTGTGGGAAAGACGAACTGCTTACAATCTCCTGAGACCCAGCTTGGGTGCGTCTGGGTCAGGCCTGAGGACCTGGATTCCCAAACACATCCTGGGGAAGCGGTGCTGTGGTCTGGGCCCTACCAAGGAGCCAGGGTGCCTGCCGCCCAAGTCGTGCAACTCCAAGGCCCGCCTGACAAATCCGCGCAGGGCTGAACCCGCCCGGTGGCCCGAGGACTTACCGTGATCTTCGTGGCCCTGGCATGCTTCCCATGGAAGCTGAGCACGACACTCTCCAGGCCGTGGCTGCCGTAGGTGCCTTTGAAGAGGCCCGGCCTGATGAGGTCCTCCGGGTGGCTGGGCAGGAGGTAGATGCGGCGGCAGGTCAGGCCGTTGCTGCGGGGAGGGTGACGGGAGAGCGTGGCAGAGCCGCACGGGGCTGCAGCGGTGCAGAGCCCGCACCTCCCCGCCCCACCGCGGGGCCCAGGCCGTGTGGCTGACCTAGGATGCCACATCCGTAGGGAGCAGGGGCACCCCATGTTCCCGAGCCATGCTCACCCCACCCACAGGTGCACAGCACCCTCACACCTTCTCTGATTCCAATGAGGCTTAACCCTTTGAGCGCCATGCGTCACTGTTAAAGTTTGTAGGAGAAATGCCATGTTATTTTGCTCAGAAATGCAGTTGATGGAAAATGTCTATAAGAGCATTATTCATGGGCTGAAAATTTCACGACATGTAGTAAATACCCCCTTCTTTTGTAAGCCGTGTCCTTTGACACAATTTAGCAAAAAGTTTACTGCATTAAAATTATTTTGTGACAACAATTATTTTAGAAAAAAAACTCTTTCCTTCAATATGGCTTTTGAAGTATAATATGTGGCATAATATAAAACCGATGATTACAATCTGAAGAAACACTGCGCTACAATGATAACAAGCACTTGTCCAAGGCGATTCTTAGAGCAGGAAAAAGGGGCTATCATTTAGTAGTCTCAGGGGTATTGAAAAAACAACAGTGAGGAATGGTGTGGTTGGAAAGAACAAATGCTTTTAATTGGATGCAGAACCAGTGGAGAGGTCCAACTAGTGACTCTTTGGGGAGTGACATACAGCACCACAGCCTAAACAACACACAGAAGTAGTGGGGGTAGAGCCCTGTTTCCTCCCATTTCTCCTGCTCTGTACGGACACGGGCTTGTAGCTACAGACACCATGGCAAACTCGCTGGCACCAAGACCGGGAAGAGAGAGGAGGCCTGGCCCCTTGCCCGCACACGGCTGCCGTACCTAAGGGAGCCCGAGCACACACTCACCTGGATGTGGCCGTTGTGCGGCCCGCTGTGGCCATACATGCACTCCGCCGTGGGTCGATTTCTTCTCCGTCAGGTGAATTCTAAACCAGGGCTTGAATCGCATGGGGTCATCCACATCAGGGCCATGGGGAGGCAGGTACATTCAACCGATAATGAACGAGCCGTCCCACCTGTAGGAAGGACAAGGGCGCACGTCCACAGGAGGGTTACCTGAGGCACCAAGGCAGAGGTTCCTCACCCGCAGCTCTTCACAGTGACCACCCACGTCTGCATGCTCCAGGCCCACGGAGCACCTCAGGGCCAACACACATCAAGATACCCCTGATCTATCACAATGGGACAAGCATGGCCCTGCCCATCAAGTGCTTGTTCATGACAGAGTCGTTATCTAATGAAAAACAATGTGAGCCCTGGCTACTGTGGCTCAGTGGACTGAGTGCCCGACTGCAAACCAAAGGGTCACCGGTTCCATTCGCAGTCAGGGCATAGGCCTGGGTTGGGGGACAGGTCCTCAGGTGGGAGCGTGTGAAAGGCAACCACACATTGATGTTTCTCTCCCTCTCCTTCTCCCTCCCTTCCCTTCTCTCTAAAAATAAATAAATATTTCTAAAAGTCAATGAGACTATACTTAATAACAGTGTATTTGATCACTGAAATTTACTGAGAAGACAACTTCAACGTGAGATGATGGATACGTTAACTACCGGTAGCTAGATGGTGGGACCATGCAGTGTGCCTTAGAAATCTTACATTTTTGTCAATTATATCTCAATACAGCTGAAAAATGAACTCTTTAAATGCAAAAAAAGCAGTTAGACCTGAATCCAAGAAAGCCTTTTAGAAAGGGGAGGTAGCTAAACGACACGAGGAAGAAGCGGAATAATCTCCTAAGTGATGCCCAATAAATAGGGCAACTGACCTGAGAAAAAAACGGGGTGCTGATTTCAACAGGACATCACGAGCAAAACACACAACTACAGCGTGCGGGCCTGCTTTGGGTCCCGATTGGAACGAACCAGCTGTCAAAGGCAGTTTTGAGACTATCGGGGAACCTTACATATGCACAGGGTCTCAGGTAATGTCAAGGAATTACCGCTACTTTTGCAAGATGTGATAAGAACGTGGTGCATATGTAGGGAAATACCCACATTTGTAGAGATCCACATTGAAGGATGAACACATGAAGCAACACAGGCCTGGGATTTGCTTGAAACCTCCTAAAAACAGAACGGCAAGGGGCAGAGACAGAGGCCACAAACTTGGCGCACTACCAGTAACTGCTGAATCCCGGTGGCAGGCATTGGCAGTTCATGCTACCATTCCCGCTATTCTTGTGTGTTTGAACCAGTGACAGATAGAAAGGGACAGAACTCAGATCAAAGGACACGCAGTCCCCACACACACGCTCAGCACAAATGCACCCACATTCTCAGTGCAGGGACACGGACAGCCCGGTCGGGAGGACCCCGTAGTCGCTCCTGCCTGCCCAGGAAGAGCCCAGATCTACAGCTTCTAGCTCTAGCCACGGGAGGAGAGAACTTACTCACTCCTGTGGCTGCCTGTCTGAGACGAGAGCCAGTTGCTGTTATTCAGTCATGGCATCCATTTCCCCTGCTTTGAGAAGCTTCTTTTTATTCATTTTTATGACTCACTGCCAGTATGAAAAACAATTCTCACCCCCACCCCCCACCCACCCCACGACTAAAAAGAAAAACATACGCCCACGCTGGGAGCTGTTGGGTTGTCCCTGAGAAAATGCTTTAATAGCAAGGCTTTTGCCCAGTGATATCAAACGTAACATATGTAAAGTGTGTTTCTTAACGAACGCTCCCACCAAAGAATATAAAGCCATACTTATCCCCGTGCAAACCCCACTCGGTGAGCAACCAGAGTCCCCAGGTGGCCCGTCTGGACCACGCTCGGAAGAGCCACACTGAGGCTGTCCGGGGCCGCTGAGAGGCAGACCCACCACTGTTACATGGCGAGCAGCCGGTCTCCCGGACCGGGCTTCTGGCCTGAGCCAGCGAGAAGGGAAGCAGGGGCAGAACACCAGCGCTCCCCGGGGCACCCGACTCTTTCCACTGGGACATCAGCTACAGCAACACCTGGGCCCAGGCGCCTGCCCGGAGCTGCCAAAGTATTAACCGCACATGCCTGGCCCTAGCGTTTCTGTTCAGGAGGCCCTGTTCAGGGCACATGCACACCTCACGGTGGGGGAGAAGCTGCTCTACAGAGAACCACCTAGGGCCGCGAAAAATAACTGATGAGAGGTTCCTTGTGATTGCTCCAATGACATATAGCAAGCAGCTGACTTGCCCCTCGGGTAGAAAAGGCACTAAGTTCCATCCACATGGGGCAGCAGTCCTGACTTCACAAGAAACCACACATGAAGAGAAAAGAAAAGAAAAGAAAAGAAAAGAATTCACACGCGAGGCTCTCGGACTCACCACCACATTCAGCAGTCCTCCACAGGGCCCGATATCCGGCTGCCACAACCCCGAGATGTGTCTGTATCGGTGGAGCACTACAGGAAGAGACAAAGCGGGTCTTCATTTTAGAGCCAGCCAGTCTTCACTTGACAGTGCATCAGGGGACAGGGCAGGAGGGGGAAGACAGGACTATGAAGAAATTACAAAGGCTTGTAACAGCCTTGCACACAAGGAATTCAGCAAAGCTTACCTACAAAACTTCCTAAAGAATTCTAAGAATGAAAACGTCTTTGAAAAGCATAGTAAAACAGACAACGGAGTCCTTTGGAAACCCAGCCTCAGTGTGAGCAGCTCCAATGACAGGGAACTGCTGTCTTGCAAGACATGGACTGAGCTGAGCGCCTTTGTGAAATGACGAGCCTCGCGTCCGTTTACACAGCTGAGGGGGCACGGGAGTCCTTAAGAGGTGGCGGCAGAGCCCACAATGTCATGGGACTGTACATTAAGAATTAAGTTGGGTCTTCTCTCTTTTTTTAAAAACATCGCACTTCCCCACCTGATTTCAAAAGCAAGGCAACCGTATTCACTGAAGACGACTGGAGAGAAGGAAACCCAGTGCCAACCTGAAATCTCACTAGAGAGAGGACCAGCTGCAGTAAACCTTTTGGAAAATGTCCTTCACTTCAGTTTTCCTCTGCCTTTGCACACGTACTTGTTCGGTGAAAGCTGACTGAATTAATGGGCAACCAACTCACGTAAAGCCCTGACTGCCAGGCGTAGGGTCTGGGGTCTCTGTGCAGGCACTGTGTGGTAGGTAACGTCGTGTACCAACTGGACTGGACCACAGGGTGCCTAGACACTTGGCCAAACATGATTGCACATGCGCCTGGGAAGGTGCTTCTGGCTGAGGTTAACACTTATACCGGCGGACTGAGTAAAGCCGACCGCTCTCCCCACTGGGGTGGGCCTCGTCCAGTCAGGTGGAGACCTGAGTGCAAGGCTGATCTCCCACCAGTAAGAGGGAACCCCTCCTGCCTGGCTGCAAGAGCTGAGACATGGCTTCTCTAACTACAACAAGATAATAACCCTCCTGTGAATGAGGGGGGATTTCCTCCTCCTGCCTGACAGCCTTGAGGTGCACACTGGCTGAAAGTGGCCTGTCCAGCCTCACTGTATACCAAACTCCTTCTATCTACTAGAGCAATTTGGAGCACTGCCAGGATTCTAGGTTAGAACCTCAAAGCCAGAGCCCTACAGGTCGTTATTTTCAAGTTCAAAATGCACTTCAACAGTCACCATCAATTTGCACACAGGGACACGTGGTAGGTATGTCATAAGGACAGCACATCGCCCCATGATGCTTCCACCTTCTTACACACACAGATTAGTAAGATAACACATGGCCTGATATGGAGAAAAAGAAACACAAGTGATACTGCAAAAGCCACTAATCTGAGGCCACAAAGCTCCTGACAGTCCCAATCTGCAGCCTCAGGTGATGCTGACTTGCTTCTCTCTAGGACAGCGTCGTGCACTCGGTCAAGACTGTGGATCCTTTCTGGTCCAGCAGAACACGGCCTAGAGGCTTTGAGAAGACCAGGGGGACACGGGCCCTCAGTAGCTCCAGGAACGGAGCGAACGGAGGAGGAGGAAACAGTGCAAGGTCCCAGGCACCTCGCAAACCAATCGTCACAGCGCTTCTCTGGAACGTCTGGGTAACAACAGAGAAGAAATTCCAAGCTGCACTGCATCAGAACATTTTAGGAGCACTGGGATACTGGGGCGTAGAGAGGTTTGAAATTAGGGTTGAAATGACTGTTTTTTCCCCTCAAATACTTTATTTATTTATTTTTAGAGAGAGGGGAAGGGAGGGAGTAAGAGAGGGAGAGAAACATCCATCTGTGCTTGCCTCTCATGCACGCCCGATGGGGACCTGCCTCGCAACCCAGGCCTGTGCCCTCACTGGAAATTGAACGGGCCACCCTCTGGTCCACAGGCCAGCGCTCAATCCACTGAGCCGTGCCAGCCATGGCTCTCTTTTCACACATTATATATTTTTTCCTCATACTCATGGAGGCAAGAGACCACTCAGTTTAAATATGTCCACAGAGAAATGCAGCCAATGCTTACCCACATCGTATTTTCATTATGTTTTCTGGATCTTCCTAATTTCCTACAACACAATGACTACTCCATTTTTATAACTACACCCAAAGCTTAGAGAGGACAGCAATCTCCAGTTAGAACGGTGCCTTCTAAGCTGTTGGCTATCAGCAGCTGGGGGACATCATAACACGTGGCTAAAGTCCAGAGGCCCTGGAAGGCGTGGTGAAAAGTCTGGACTCACGATACATTCTTACAAGCTACAGAAAACGTCCGACCACAACACACGCCCAACACAACTCCAGGCACTTCCTAGCTCCCAGCCCCCGAGCCTCCCTCCCACACGTGGGTCACAATTCCATTCTCGGTCTTGGCTATCAGTTCCAGAGACACTGTTGTTCTAGAAGAATCCCGTGGCAAATGTATGACATAATGACCCTCTAAGTGCTTGTCCACTGCATTTAAAAGCCCGTGCCAGGCTGTTCCCGTCAGCACAGCCATGGCGATTGATCGACAACTCTCATTAAGAAGTGCTACGTCATATTCTCTTCCACGGGCCTGGAGAAGGCACCGTGGCTCACTGACTGCCAAGCAGAGCGAGAGCGGGGCCGTCTAAGACAGAATGTTCTAGAGAGGCTGCTTCCAACAGGTTTTGGAGGAGAACACAATTCATGCCTTCAGATTTGGCCCACCTCACCCCCTTGGGGCCCGGCTCCTCCTGACCGCTTATACACACTCCTGACGAGCCCCCTCGCCACTGGTCTTCACTCAGGCAGCTCAGCTCTGGGCCCGACGACACAAGCACTGTGGGCTGTGCACAGCGCTCAGACACTGCCCCCAGCACGCCCACCAGTCCTGGCGTCTCCACACTGACTCCTGGGGGGTTCCCTGCTATAAGTAAAATGGGACAAGCGAGCTCGTCAGCCGCACGTCCAGAGCCTGGCAGGGCTTAGGAGAAACGCCACAGATGACTCTATTCCTTGTGTTCCGAGTAGGTTTTATTAGAAACCGTGCCCTTATAAGACTCAGAAGTGGGTCTCGTCCACACAGGCGATGCCGACACAGGGCCCACTCAGCGGGGCTGAGGTCATAAGCAGCAGCGGGTCCCTGCAAGCAGATATTTTTAACATCTTTCTTGACAACTGAAATTCACACTCTGCATCTCAGCTCAACCTAATAAAAACTGGAGATAGCCTTAATCACCATGGAATATGGCTTAGGAAAAGTTCCAGAGCCCAAGTAATGTCCATCAAGAGGAATCCGGTTCTAAATAATTAACTCTTTCTACGGCGTTTTGTCTCACGTGCATGTGGGTACAGGTACGCCATTTCTTCAGATTCACATATGCTGTCTAAACGCAAGTGACTACTGAAGCCTAGGACAAACCACTTACACTACCTTTTGGAATACAAGGGCTTTAGGGCTTCGACCCTGCTCTCTCCGCTCGGCCTTAATAAATAATAGGTGCTAAGGTATGCATCAGAGCGATCGTGCTGGTACTACCCCAAAACACAAAAGATGCTGCAGAAACCTGGCCCGGCCCAGCCCACCGCTCAGGTACGACGCTGGTTACGGCCACCCCACAGGGAACAGAGCGGAAAGGTGAAAAGACAGCACAAGCCAAGGGCAGCTTGCTCTTAGGACCAAAGCGTCCGCGTGCCGTGAGTCAGAGGTCCCTCCCCATGCAGCTTCTCACCATGCTGCCCTGCCAAAGCCAAAGCAGCAGGAGGTACATACGGCAGGTGTACGCATCTCTGTACCTGATGTGCTCGTAACCGGGAGGAATTTTCACGAAACGTCCTGACCTCACGCGAGGGTTTACACCTGAACAGACACAGCAGGGAAAGGGCTAAGGATGGTTCCACTTTCACGATGGTATAAATAGTTTTCATATGACTCAACACCCTTTCCCTCTCTGCCATCGCACTCAATCCCTGGTACCTTGGGAGGCAAGCACTTGTCAAAAATGAGAGGCCTGGCTGGAAAGAAAATGTGCTAGATCTTCATTTTAATCAACAGATTCACACCAGAAACTCATGAGGGAGGGCAATCTTGGGACACTCTCTTCCTGTCCCTGTCATGGATCCATGGAGCTCACAGCAGAGGGCGCAGCCTGTGGGCATTTAGAGTGGCTCTTTTGGGAACCCTTGTGCCCCGACTAAGATATCCAGCTTGTATAATGTATGCCTAGTGTTTTCCTCTGCTTGTGCTCGTTCTGCTGTTGAGTATGGAGGATGTCTGCCAGCTCCTAACTCAGACCCTTCGCTTCTGAATCAAGGCTGGCTCACGCTCCCACCTATGCCAGGGAATAAGGGTGAGTTGCCTTCAAAAGCAAACTCACAAAAATATGCTCCTGCATTGTGAAACCTGCTTTCGTTGGGGGCAGATTAAACACTTTAGGATACCAAATGAAGATAATATAAATTATTCTCTGAATTTCCCAACCGTTTTCAAGGGGTCAAGAATAACCAGTCAAAAGAAACCTCCAGATAGCCTCCTTTGTCTGCCCACATCCCCGCACGCACGTGTGTGTGTTCACCTCGTCATGGCCCTTGTCCCCAATCTGTTGCTCACATCCTGACCTACCCCTGACCACACCAGTTCCTGCTCCCCAGAAGTCCCTACCCACCTACGGAGAAGATTGTTCTTTGACGTGACTGTGTCTGTCCCACAGGTTGGACCTGAGCCAGAATGGAGGCTCATTTCTGCAAACACTTCTCAGAGACTGGATGATCAGAAATGATCTTCATTTAGATTTAAATCGGCATCCTCCATAGTCTCCTGCTGTGTACTGGTTCCCAGAACAGGTGCTTGTCCCACCCGGGCCAAACATGTAATTACCTATACCTGGCTGCACTCATGTACTAGTACCTGTGACTTTCACCCCTCTTTCCTATGTCATTCTTTCGTGCTTGCCAAGTGGTGTGGGGATCCATTTCATTCTTCAGCTGCCCCAGACATACCTCATTTGTAAGTTTGGCCAGCCTCTGCTTCAGTCTGCTCCCTGCTCTCCCTTACAGAGGTAGATTTTCCTATCTCACGGCTTTTCCCTGGGTCTGCGTGCACAAACACCAGCTACCTGCCCGACCCCCCTACACCCACAGCCAAGACGTGCTCTGCAGGGGCCTTATTGACCACGTATGCTGTCCTCTGGGGGTCACAGCCTGTAATGCCCGGGACACGTGAGCACCTGCCTCCCTCTACGATGCTATTTGGAGTGCTCGCACTCTTTTTGCCTTTTTGAAGATTTTATTTATTTACTTTCAGAGGGAGGGGAAGGAGGGAGACAGGGATGTGAGAGAGAAACATTGATTGGTTGCCTCTCACATGCCCCCAACTGGGGACCTGGCCTGCAACACACGCATGTGCTCTGTCTGGGAATTGCACTGGCGACCCTTCAGTTTGCAAGCCGATGTTCAATCCATTGAGCCACACCGGCCACGGATGACAACCATCTCCATGCTGCTCTAAGATGACATCATCAAATAGCCTCACAACACTCAAAAAGCAGTTATCAAAGAGAAGAACTGGTCATATTACTCATAAAAGCCAGCTGGTCATCCCTAAGAGTCACGCAACTTTTCTTGAGTGTGTGTACACAGGGACTGGTGTAGCGAGCTTTGTTCTAACTCTAAAGAGATTTAACACACTGAGCTATGGACAAATAACAGAGGAACTGAGGGTACAGCCAGGACCACGCGGGCTCCCACAGGATAAAGGCGGGGAGGGCACCGGCGGAGCACCAGCTTCCTGCCCCTGAAATTCTGGGCTTTAGAGGAATCACAGAAGCGTTGTTCTCGCCCATGAGAAGAGAGGACAGCAAGGGTTACATTTCCAGGAGAGATGACCACTCGAGCCTCCCCAACTCACTTCCTCTGGAGGGACACACGTCTCCTGGGTTGGTGAGATGTGAAGCAGGGGCAAGACAAGAAACTAAAGTCTGGACGTGCACAAGGCAGGAGGATCGGAAGATCCTGAGCAGATCGGCCTTGCGGTGGGACCCGCAGTCAGGGGGGACAGCAGAGCAGGAGGCAGCAGCCAGCATGAGAATCATTCTGAGGGCAAGGGTGAAGCCCAAGGACCACAGGAGCAGGGGGAGGGGATGCTAGGAGCTGGAAGAACTGCAGAGGAAATGTGGCAGGGCAGACGGGTCCCGACAACAGCCTGAGGTTCCCTGAGGCAGACAGGAGGGGGCAAGAGCTTGGAGCACACAGCTGAGCCACCCAGAATGGCGCATGGACGTGGAAGGCCCATGAAGAACTTACAGTCGTTTGACAGGAAATCGCCCCAAATGTCACCAAATCCCAACCCAGAAACACTAGCCAATACAGCACTCCAAAATGGCCATGTGATCACAGCGTGGAGAGTCTCTGGTGCGATGCGGAGGCAACAAGACAATGAAATCGGCCCAGCTATAGGGACTGAACGTATCTCCCTACAGAGTCAGCTGCTCTGCAGGAATGCCACGCTCTACCTGTGCTGGTGGCGCAGCCACGTGAAGGAGGGGCACCTCACAAGGGGAGTCTCAGAGGAACAGACCCACGGAAATGACTGAATACATAAAGGCACCAACTAGCCCCCAGACCGGGAAGAAAGCCGGAGTGCTTCAGCGCCCAGTCACCAGCCTGGCCCACAGCGAAGCCCCACCGCCCTGCCTGCCTACTTCTCCGTCCCCAACCACACATGTTTCCATGGAGGAGCGCGGCCCTCAGTTCCTGGGGGAGGTACTTGGTAAGAGGACATCACCTGCTCCGCTTTCAATTGACAACAGGGTAGGAAGCGCTAAAGCAAGTAATAACCACAATCTTCCGAGACGGGCTTAAGGGGAACGATGGTCCTTTTCAGAGAGGTGAACAGGTCAACTTAGGGCCCAAGAGAACGGGGTCGCCACGACTTTCTTACTCTGTTCTTTCATCCCCAGTCCTGGGTGCTAATGATGCACGCCACACCCAACAAGGGGGTGAGTGAGCAGGCTGCTCCCTGTGACCCCGCTGCTCCTGGGCGACATCAGCCTTAACAGGAGCCTTCGCAGCCCCCTCCAAAGGGGCACAGAGGAAAGGCTGGCTGGGGAGGCATTTGGGGCTCGGGACATCACGGAGCGTTGCTCACGACTCTACAAAGTAACAGAGCAAAAGACAGAAATGGCGGGCTGGGGGACTGGGAGGCTGGGAGAGGGGCAACACATGGGAGAAAACTGAAGGAAAGACCACCACAGGGCTGGAGCAGGATGCTGGGCTGGAGTGGGGAGCGGGCCCACAGGCAGCCCCGTTAGCTGAGGGCCTCAGCGGGAGGCTCACGGATGCATTTCTCACTTACTATCCGCCATCCGCGCATCCAGTCAGGCTGTCGGCCCAGAAACCAAAAGAACGGACCCCTGCAAGCACCCCAGAGCTTCTTCCTAGGGCAGACAAGTTTCTCACATCTAAAGCAGTGGATACCTAATATCCTCTGACGGGATGAAAAGTAAGGGTACAGACACGGCTAGAAAAGCGAGAAGAGAGCCAGCCACCCACCCAGTTTGGGCACTGTGACTACCAGTGCTGGCTTTAAAACATCAATCATAACATTAAGATTAAGGTGTCTAAAAATTACACTGAATTTGGGGACAAATTACTTCATTATCCATCGTTGATGCTCATGCTGTCTGGACTTAGAACAAAGTTAATCATGGATCATATTAGTTTAGGCTTTGCAAAGATGTCTTGACAAGACAGACCAATGATCTCCAGCTTCTACAACTTTTCACAAAAACCACGCTCTGGAAAAAGAAACATTTGCTAAGCAACACAGCAAAGAAATCAGAACGAAAAGGAAACAAACTGCTAGAAGGCAGAGAATTTGCTTCCTCTGTCTGGTTTCTTTCACTTCACGTAACCCCCTCGAGGCCTCTATCCCCACTGTCCCAGATGGCTGCATTCCGTTCCTTCTCCTACTTGAGTAACGTGCCACTTTAAAAGGAAATCTCACACAATAAAATATACTTAAAAAAAATAAAAAATAAAAAAATAAAAGGACATCTCACCTCTTCTGTACCCGCTCATCCACTGACGGACCCAGGTTCTTTCCACACCTCGGCTCTGCTGAATAATGCTGCAACAAACCGGGAGGTGCACATACCTCTTCCAAGTTCTCCTTTCATTTCCTTCCAAGAAATTCCCAGACCTGGAATTGCTACGTCATAGAATGTTGAGGAGCTGCCATACCGTTTTCTGGAAGAACTGATGGGACTTCACTCAGGGTTGGTACAAGCAGATTAGAAACATGGACGTGAACAAATAAAAAATACAACTTCGGGTACATCCTGACTGTCTCATCCAAGTGTTCAAATGATGGATCAGAAGCACGACTCACGGCCCAAGGGTGGAAACAACCCGAGTGTCCATCAGCCCATGGATGCAGCAACAAGATACGGTTTCTATGATCGATATCATCCATCCTATAAAAAGAAGGAAATTCTGGCGCATGCAACAACATGCATGAACCTTGAATCCTTACGCTGACAAAATAAGCCTGAAATAAATGTACAGACACTATAGGATTCCACCGAAACCCGTTCCCTACAGTAGTCAAGCTCCTACGGACAGGAGGCGCAAGGGTGGCTGGCTACCAGGACCAGGGGGAGACGGATAAAAGTTCATCTTTGTTGGGTGCAGAGTCTCAGTTTGGGAAGACGACAAAGTTCTGCGGATGGACGGCGGTGACTGTAGCACAAGGTGCATGCGTTCGATACCCGCGAATTTAACCTCTGTTGTGGTTAAAACGGTAAATTGAGTATGTTATTTCACCACAATAAGAAAGCAAGGGAGGGAGGGAGGGAGGATAAACAAAAGGAAGTAAAGGGTTCCGTGCCCAGGAAAACAGGAGAGCTGTGAGGCTGGCAGGTGGTTCAGAAACAGCATCCGCTGACCCTGCGGCGTAACGGGTTGGTCGGTACCTTTTCTGCATCTGCCCTCCCCACCTGCACAGGGAACATTCTGTTCTGTCTTCAACTGGAGACCTTTCCACTTAAGTCTTCCTGTGTGGGTGACATTTCATTCATAGGGTACCTGAGCGGTAGTGAAATGTCTGACTCAAGAGTGAAACACAGGCTGAAAACGTGGATATGTAGACGAGAGTTCCTTCCCTGGACTTGAGGGGCAGGCTTTGGGTGCTTCATGGACTCCCTCAAATCGTAGACACCGTCTGAAGCATGTGAGCGCATGTGCGGCTTTCTAGGATTTTAGGTTCTCACAACGTCTCTTGGAATGAAAGCTGCCTGAGGGTTGAGGATGCGTTTCCCCTGCTTCCAAATCCTGAACATCGTTTCCTGAGACATCGAGCGTCGCCAAAACCTGTGTTTGCTGGTGCTGTGCTTGTCGTTTTCCAAAGTGCCTGTACTGCGCTCAACTGATTATTTTAATAAGATCAACTTATTCAATATTGTACAAGGGAAGAGCTGGGAAGAGAGAAAGAGAGGAAGACAGGGAGAGAAACCGATGTGTGAGAGAGGCAAAGACCGCTTGCACAGGGCCCCAGACGGGGACCAGCCTGTGACCCAGGCAGGTGCCCTGACCGGGAATCACACGGGTGAAACTGTCGCTTGCAGGATCAATGCTCAATGCAACAAGCCACGCAGGTCAGCGCACCAAATTCGCCGTTTGAAACTAAATTGTCACTTGGCAGGGCCACGGACCCAGGAACTTTTTTACACTTTTACCCCGCTCTTGAAAGGTCTCAGTATTTCTGCTTTACCTCCCTCTCCCGCCAGGCAACACTCTGAAATGGAAATGGGAGAGAAGACCTGCCAACCCAGTTCAAGCTCAGAATGGAGACAACAGCGCACTGGCTGGGGACGAGGTAAAGAGCGATGCTGACACTGGAGGACACCTCTGGAGGCTGGTCTGAGCTTGTAGGGTCAGCAGCAGGAGACACTGTTTACCCTGACCGTCAGGAGAAGTAAGTGCATGCGTGGCACTTACATGGATTCTGTGTATGGGAGGTACATATGTGTGTTTGAGTCTTTCAAACTGGTGGCCGGGTGGGAATAACCGATGACATCAGAGGCTTCCGAACCTCCTGATTGGGAGGATCCATTCCGTGGCGCTAGGCAGCCCAGGTGGGCAACTACTTCTGTGATCGCCCACATTTACGGAAGGAGAACAAGGAGCCATGGCTGACACTGACTCAAGTGCCAACTGTGACCACCTTGGCCCAGAGCCGAGCACCTCAGGGAGCCCGATGGAGCTCAGAGTTACTCGGGGGAACGCAGGACAATCAGGTGAGGAAACAGGGGGCGGCGGGATTTGGCACGGTTGACATTAAGGAGGAAGGGGGCCCTGAGCAGGCTGTGTGTGAAAGAAAGGAGAGATTCAGAGCACCACCGGATTACAGGAGATGACAGGAGCTGGGGACCAGGAGATCCCCATGAAAGGACAGCCTGGGAGGCAAGCAAGGAGGGATAGGAGATGAGATTCAAAGATGAGAGAAGGGAAGGGAAGAAACAAGGACGGTCCTTTTGTCCCCCTTCAATGGGAGAAATCCTCTCAAACGAGGAAGACCTTTGAGGACACAGAAGAAGAATAAGAGCAAGGTGAACATGGGGGGCGGTGGAGGGGCGGAGTATTGGATTCACCAAAGGAGATGGTGAATCTCCTTTGGATGAAAAGATGGCAGGGGAGAAGGCCGGTAGCCTATGAGACAAGAAAGAATGGAGGGGTTGGTTTCTAGGGACAGGGGGAGAGGTGGGGTGGAAACGAGGTCGGGTTTTGGTGACCAATAGCTGAATTTCAAAGGCAAAAAAAGCCTTATATCGTACCCTGGGTTCTTAACTCAGGCGCCTGTGTGGAATCCACCACCGCTGCTCGGACAACCGCAGCAAAGCGGAAGAGGGGGCGAGCAGAGAGGCGGGGGGCACAAGAGGAGACCGTCCCCGCGCCTAACAACACCTGGCTCGTAGAGGACGGGGACGGTCTCAAAATGACATTCAAAAGAACGCGCGTGGCAACGGTGCAGAGAGAACACCACGAGGCCGTTGCCAGGCTGCACAGTAAGCAGATACCTTGGAGGGCACCCTCCTAGCCTACCCTTAAGAAACCACTTGGAATAACTATACTTTTCCAACACAAAAGAACTCCCTGCTAGTTGGTGCGCTCCCTTTCCCAGGAGGGCTCCCTATCGATTCTCACCGGGGACACTTAGAAGTGACACAGGATTAGGTTAGACTTGAGAAGGGTTTGCACTGGGAATGACGTGGCCTGTGAGTATTGTACCCTCGGAGACTTCTTAGCTCTCACTGGCCTTTTGAATCTAAAGTCCTTCACGTGTGTAAGGGGAGAGAAGGAGGCCATCTTCACGCCCTGATGTGACTGTCGACAGAGAAACGACGGAGTGGCGTCAGCAGGGGTGCCATCATGCGCGATGGGGGAGCAGCACTGATTCGCTAAGATCTGAGTCACGCAGATATGCTGCTGCCACCCTACGTGTCGCTCGGTCCCCCGGGGCTGGGTGGGTGAGGGTGGTGCCATCCTTGCTTCCTTTCCCAGGGAAGGATCCCCTGCACCCCTGTGTTCTGGGCAGCCTCACCCCTGGCCCTCACGGTGCCCCCTGGTGCTAAGAGTGACTCGGGTGAAGGCAGGACCATCATGAGAGGAAACAGGGGGATGAGGGGTACGACAGGGTTGCCATTACGGAGGAAGGGGTACCTGAGTAGGGTGGGTGGGAAAGAGAGGAGGGGTTCAGAGCGTCACAACGTGGAGGAGACTTCGGGAGCTGTGGACCGGAATATCCGCATGAAAGGACGGCCTGGGAGGCAAGCAAGGAGCTTAGGAGTTGAGATTCAAAATGAGAGACAGGAAGGGAAGAAACCATGACAGTTCTTTCGTTCCCGCCCAATGGGAGAACCTACCTCAAACAAGGAAGATTTTTGAGGACACAGACAGAGAAAACAGCAAGGTCAACTTGGGGGTGGGCGGGGCGGAGACGGGGACACCGCCAAAGCAGGAAGATGAAAAGACGGCCGGGGACAAGGCCAGTAGTCTATGAGACTGGAGAGAAGGGAGGGGTCGGTTTGTAGGGGGTGGGGGCGTCAGTGGGGTGGAGAGGGGGCCAGGTTTCGGTGACCAGTAGCTCAATTCCAAAGGCAAAAGCCTTATATTGCGCCCTGGGTTCTTTACTCAGGCCCCTCTGTGGATTCCAACCGCCCTGCTCAGACCACCACGGCAAAGAGGAAGAGGGGGCGAGCAGCGAGGCGGGAGGCACAGGAGGAGACCGTCCCCGCGCCTAACAACACCTGGCTCGTGGAGGACCGGGACGGTCTCAAAATGACCCTGAAAAGGAAGCGCGGTACAACGGTCCAGAGAGAACACCAGGAGGCCTTTGCCAGGCTTCTCAGTAAGCAGATACCCTGGAGAGCCCCCTCCTAGCCTACTCTTAAGTCACAACTTTGAACAACTATACTTTTCCAACAGAAAAGAACTCCCTGCTGGTTGGTGGGCTCTCCTTCCTAGGTGGGCTCCCTATCGAGTCTCAGTGGGGACCCTTAGATTAGGCTAGACTTGAGGAGGGTTTGCACTGGGAATCACGTGGCCTGTGAGTATTGTACCCTCGGAGACTTCTTGGCTCTCACTGGCCGTTTGAATCTAAATACCTTCACGTGTGTAAGGGGAGAGAAGGAGGCCAACTTCACGCCCTGATGTGACTGTCAACAGACAAAGGACGGAATGGCTCTGGCATGAATGAGCAGGGGTGCATTCATGCGTGATGGGGGAGCAGCACTGAGTCGCTAAGATCTCAGTCACGCAGATAAGCTGCTGCCACCCTACGTGTCGCTCGGTCCCCCGGGACTGGGTGGGTGAGGGTGGTGACACACCTGCTTCTTTCCCAGGGAACGATCTCCTCTATCCCTCTTCCTGGCAGCCTCACCCTTCGCCCCGCTCCTCAACCTTCCCCCAGAGCGGCACGCTTCCCCTCTTGAGCCCGGTACGCTCCCACGGAAACTCCGTTGCTGTCATCAGGCTCACACTTGCCCTCTCTTCACAGAGGACCCTGTCATCAAACGTTTCCTTGAGTGGGACGCGCAGCTGAGAATCTCAGATAAGGTGAGAGGGGTTCCTGCTCCACCATCGACCCTCGGATCAGGCGGCAGTTTCCTGAGCCCACAGTTCCCCCTCCAACCTGCCTTCGGGGACCTAGGCCTTTCTCGCAGTGCGGACGGCAACCCTGCCTCTGCCCCGGCTCTTCTGGGACCTGAGCCCAAGGCTTGTCCCTCTTCTCTCAGCTCTTGGGGACTCCCCCTCGCTCCAGCTTCTCAGAGACCCTCCCGATGCCGGCCGGCCCAAACACAGAGCATCTCTGAGACCCTAGGCGCCTGCCATGCCGGGAGCATCAGCCTTTCCCTTGTCCCGCTCTTCTTCCTCTTTCACAATGTGAGTCCTCGTGTGTGTCTTCCTCCTCTTCCCACCAGTACCTGCTCTCAATGGTCCTGGCCTATTTGAGCCGCGCCGTCCTGTTCTCCTGGCAGTACCGGCGCATCCACTTCTTCCTGGCCCTGTGAGTACCGTGCTGAACCCCATCAGTCACTTTCATCCTCTGGGGAGCGCGGGGACACGAGCGGGTCTCCGACCTCTCACCTGCTTTCCACCCCATTTCTACCGTGTACACTGGGGATGAACTTGATAGGACTGGACTACAGCGTGTCTTACACTGTTCTTAGGAAGACCCAACAACACCAATGTCCGTTACAAGACTGAAGAAACCACAAGAAAACATCAGGTCCTCACAAACATTTCACACCACCCTTCCCCTGAGGAAACAGGCTTGAGACGAACCGTTCCTAAGTCTTCTCCCCCACATCCCGCCACACCTCTCGACGACACCACATGTCACGGTCTTTCTCCTCAAGGCAGGCCCCCGTCACATACCACAGATCGATTGTGAATACTCGCCCCGGGTCCCGGGCCGGCCTGTTCGGCTGTTTCGAGTGCCGTGCGGTCCACCGAAGTGTTGCGGGTTCGGTCGCGGTCAGGGCTCCTGAAGGAGGCGACCGATCCGGGTTTCTCGCTCACGTCAATGTCTCTCCCTCTCTCTGAATCAATACACATCTCCTCGGGGGAGGAGAACAAACAGTAAGACCCAGGGCTCTTTCTTACCAATCTCCCTGAATGGACTTCGAAACACAGCTCTAACCACTTCCCCACTCCCCCACCCAACAAGTCCACTGGCTCATGTTGTTCTCAACCGAGGCCAGAGTTCTCGCTGTGAAATCAGCTCTCTCTGCACCCTCCATCAAACCCGGTGACCACCCTGACACTCCCTTCTTCGTTTCGCTGCTCTTCCCAACACCCTTCCCTGACTGTATATTGTGCTTTCTGTCGCGGTACTTTTACACGCATGTAACTGAAAGACACAATCTCCTCTGAAACTAACTCAAACGCCAAAACCTTCGGACCTCCTCACTTCTGCACCCCGGTAGCCAAGGAAAAGCATTGCTAATTTAAATAAACAAACAAACAAAAAGCACATATATATCAACGGGTTCTTAAAACACTCGGCACCCTCCTCTTCATGTCGCACAATCTGTATGACATTGAGTCTCTGAGGGCATCAGTTTTGCACTTGACGAGGACACAAAGCGTTCGGTCATTCGTCCTATGAAACCTTACAAAGTGCACCTCCAGGGCCAGGGAGTGTGAGGATGGGAGCATTCAGAAGGGCCCCTGAGGGAATGCGCCAAGGAACCCAGTCCTGCCTCAGTCACTTGGTAGGAAACCGTGAGGACTGAGATGGGCCAGTCGGCTCCTGCCCGCAGGAGCTGTCCAGGGGCTCACACGACAGGGAGACGGGTGTGCGCGCGCACGGCAGGGTCAACGAAGGGGGTGGGCTTCCCCACTCAGTTCACTGTATCTGCATCGTCAAGGTAGGAGAGGGGCCCTTCAGCTGCCTGCTCAGCAGGGGCTTCTTGTGCCTGGGAGGCGCTCTGCGACCCTGCATGGGGCTCCTGCGGGTCCTGTGTGAAGGCCGTCCTGCCTGCGTCCTCTCTGGGAAGCTGACTGCAGGCAGGGCCCCTCTCCGTCTGCTCTCAGCTGACATCCTGATGGCCTTCCTCAGCTACCTCGCCATTGACATGGAAGAGGGCCGCTGCGCCCCTAAAGAGGCCATCTTTTTCTTCCTCTACGGGAACAACAACCGCGCCTGGCGTCCCATGTTCCAGAAGCAGCGGTTTGAATTCTTCCGCTCCATGGGCTACAGGGCATGGGTCACCAAGGAGGAGTGTGAAGAGGTAGGTGGGCGGCGGGGCTCTGGTGGAGGGCGGTGCGGGCTGCAGAGGGAAGGGGTCCTGGGCCTCACAGCTGGGACTGGGGGGTGAGAGAGACGGGGGGGCCAGACATGGGGAGGGTCGTGGGTCCACATGGAGAGCCCTCACCTTTTCAGGGACTCTTTGTCTTTCCAGATCCAGGCCTTCGATCCCCAGCTCTGGGTGTGGCGGCGAGACCGTGCCCTCCTTTCTCAGACCCCGAAGGCTAAGGTAGGTGTGAACGGAGGGAGGGCTGTGTCCTCACGTGTGTAGACGGAATCATCTGTGGACCCTGGAGGAAACCCGACACATTTAACTGCACCGCCCATGATCGTCGACCCCATCCCTCTCCCTCACCCTGCCACACGTCTGAAGCACACCCACCAGGCACACAGCCAGGCATGTGCCGGAACTCCTTTAGCTTTACCTTGTCGCAAAAGCACTTCCCCTGCCCTACCATTCTAAACGATAGCTTTTCGGAATAGAGTTCTTTATGAAACAGGGCATGAAACGCACTCCTGGGTGTGGCAGGGCCACTCCCCGCTCCCGGCTCCACTCTCTTTCTCTTGTCTTCAAACTTTCCGCTGCTGTGGCAGGAAGGCGACAGCCTGGAGAGCAGGAAGGCCGCCTGCCCCTGGCCTGCGCTGGCCTGACTGGGACATCCTTCGAGCACACTGTCCTCGGCACCAGGTTGGTGTCTCAGACCCCAGGCTGGGGAGAAACCATGGGAACCAGCCCCTCTGGGCCAGCACTGCCCATCCCTGGCCTTGGTTCAGAATGCACCGACCCTCTGCTGGGCAGAGCTGGGATTCTTCCCATCTGAGAAGTGGGCGGCCTCTTGGGAGCCTATCTCATTTCACCGGCCTTCTCCCAACATCCCCTAAGGGGCGCCACGCCACTACCACTTCTCGGTGAGGTGGCTCACGCAGTCCTCGGTGCATTGGACGGTCTCTTTGACATTCTCTCACAGCAGAGTCTCCGGCTCGGTGCAGCAGGCATTCCTCCGGGTGCTTCTCAGTCAAATTCGGGGTTCATTCACTGAGGCTGCTTTCACCCGCGGCAGCAGCTCGGCTCACGTTCTCCAGCATGATCTTTCCAAAGGATGGTTTTCCTCCAATGATGTCTTGTCTCCGGTCCTTGAACAGCCACCAGACAGGCTCCTCTTCTCAGGAAACCGGACACGTTGTTTCCCAGAGGAGAGGCAAGGCCTGCAGGGATTGGCCTCGAGTTCACTGTGCTCCCTGGGAGCTGGCCTGGCTCTGTGGGAAGGGAGGCGGACAGGTTGCCACACTCCTGGGGCCTGGGTCTCCACCCTGCACTCGCATGAGTGGCCACCCCACCTGGGGAGCACTTGTGAGCCTGCAGGGTACCTGGCACCTACTGAGAGCTCAAGCTGAAGATGAGGCAGACACGGAAGCCATTGTCCGCGCGCTCACACTAAAAAGCCTTCAAAGGCAAGAAGCTGATGAGCGTGTCTCGAGCTACTACTGTGACCAGGGTCCTGAGGCCTCGGTTGGGTCCCATGGTGCTGTCATGTGAGCCAGCAGGGAGGGCGGGTCAAGAGCAGCAGCCACAGGGCTGTGGTTTCGCTGCCCGGTGTGTTAGCGGCTCAGCGCACACGGCTGGGTATCTGTTTATTTCATTAAAATAAAGTTTTCTTTTTATTAACCTTGGGGAGAGAATGAGTGATATCAACGTGGATCGTTGTTCCACCTATTTATGTATTCACCGGCTGCTTCTTGGATGCGCCCTGATGGGGGATCGGACCCACAACTTAGGCACACAGGAACGCCACTCTAAGCAACTGAGCCTCTCAGCCAGGGCACGCACATGGCCGTTCACAGTTAAAATCAAGGGTACAAATATCAAAATTCAGAACCTCAAGTGCAGTGACCACATTTCATGTGCTCAATAGCCACATGTGCCTTTTGGCTCCTCTACTGAAAGGTACTGATCTAGAATATGCCACTGTAGAAAGTTTGCCCGGATGGAGCTGTATTACACGGTACTTGCTCAGTAAATAGTAAGGAACAGAGAAGGGATAAAGAGAGTAGCAGGAAAAAAGAGAAGAGGGGGGTAGATGTTTCTTTGTGCTACCAGACTGGAGACCGAGGTGCCACGGATCACGGGAACAACTTTCCCAAAACCCCTTCACAACTGTTTGGAACACATTCTGCCCAGAAGGTCTCAGAGGTCAGGGCGTTACCTGGAGACAGCAGTCCGCAGCCACAGCAGACAGCAGGTAAAGTCGAGGCCAAGCTGGGCCATGGAGCAGCAGCTTCCAGTCCTGGCCTCTGAGGAAGTGCCAGACCAAAGGCTTGCAGACAGCGCCCTCTTGTGGCTCCTCGCGCCAGCTTCAAGAAAACACACACAGGCAGGGAATGCTGGGGCTCAGGTCTCATAAACTACACAGCACTCTGATGAGTGGGTCACTGCAGCAAAGCTGCCACTGCATTAAGGACAGGTGGCTGTCACTGCCCTGGAGCACATCTGGACCGATTTCTGAACGATGGGACCAAACCCTCCCCCATACCTGGAACAAAATCACCACTACCGCCACTGAGGCCCAAGCGCCACGTTCTCCACAGCACCTCCCCTGCCACGTTGTCTGCCGTAGCCTCTGAGGGGGTCTCCGTTGTCCACTCGCACCTTGCATCCCAGGCCATCGATTCGGCCATAACGCCTTTTCCCAAACACAAGTGTGACGCACTTGTGATATTCTAAAAACCCCCCACTGTCTCGCCCCAGCTCCATCTTCTATCGCCGTCCCCTCCCAAGCATGAGTCTCCTACGTGGCTTGCACACCCCGCACTGTCACCTGGCGGCCTCCACAAGGTGTGCCTCTGCTCAGACATTCTGTTCTCACCCTTCACTGGTAGGATGATGAGACTCATCTTCAAGTCTCAGCTCAGATGGCCCTGCCCCTCGGAACATTCCCTCACCCTCAAGACCCCAGTCAGCGTGCCTTATCTTATCGATGGTTCCTCATCCCAGAGCCTGAGGCAAGGGCCGAGGACCAGGGTTTTAGTGGGAGTAATCCAGGCGGGCTGGTAAGGGAGGGCGGAAGTGAGACAGGGAAGGAAACGAGCCAGGATAAAGGACATTTCCGGAGGGGGACTTTGGAGGGGGACATTTCCAGGAAGGTGATCACTGTGGGCAGTCGCGGCGCAGTTCCATTGGGACTCCCAGGAGACAGTAGAGAACACAGCTCAGAGGGGGAAAGAGCCTGGGGGTTCAGGCACACCTCCCACCACCACTGGCTGAGGGCTGCTCCCTGGGGTGGCACTCCCCAGCACATCAACCTGTCCCAGCACAGGCTGGCTCCCACGGCCAAAAATCACCTCAGGCAGGGCAACGTGGCAATGTGGGTAGGATGTGACGTGGATGCGGTCCCCTGCCTCCCACCCCCATGCTCATGTGGAATGAAGAAGTAACGATCTGACTTTGGAACCACCTCCATCACATCGACAGAGAACCCACGACAGGCCTTACCTGCAAGGACATCCAGGTGAACTCCAAGCAGGCTTTCTACGTGGAGAGGTGTGGGCTGAGGGAGAGTCTTCCTCCTCGCTGTCTGCTTCAATGCTGCCTCACATCCTCGCTTGGATTCCTTCTACCTTAGTAACTATGTGACACGAGGCATTCTGGGAGGAGTCTTCATGCCTGGCAGTCCTAATAACCCCCGTCGGAGGCTCCCGCTGGGGGTGTGACAGCTGACTGGTCAGCCCAGGAAACAGTGCCATCTGTGTGGGTCTGAGCTGGGGCGCGGACCAAGCCCTCAGAGGCTCCCATTCTGGGGCCCGACGGCACCACGCCAGCCTGTCAAGAGCCCAGGACCACCTTGCAGTCAAGTCTTCGCCCACCCTCGTGTCCTTACCACATCATGCAGCTTCAGGGGGAGACCTCGTTCATGGGGCTCACGCCCACGGGCAGAACAAACTGGACAGGCTGTTCCTTCAAAGGTGCAGCCCCTTTGTCCCCAGGCTCCCTGACCTTCTCAGTGGGGAGCCCAGCACCCTCGCCGTCCTCAGTGCTGTCTTCTTGCTGCTGCTGCTGCTGCTGCTCCCGGCGCACCTGCTCGTGAACCTCCAGGACGATGCGGGAGAGCTCGTGAAAGCTGCAGAGGTTCTCGGCATCGGGCAGCTGGGCGCGGTGCGTGAAGTCGATGTCTACCGGCTGCTGCCCCACAGGGATCTTGGGGTCACCCTGTGGCGTGCGTGGGTGGCGGTCAGCAGGGCTCAGAGACCAGCACAAAGAGGCTGCAGCCTACATCCTGCCTCTGGCCAGGTGAGCTCACTCTGGTGTTCCTCCTGACTTACAAGCAATCCCTTGAGAAGTAAAAATATTTTAGAAGCCCTTAAAAAATTAGCACCTGGAACAGGCATCCCCTTCTACGTAGGTGTTACAGAATGGGGGTGTCTAAAAATCCCCAGAGCCTGCCGGTTCGGGGATGAGGAAAGGAAACAGCTTTTCAGATGCCTTCCCACGCCTGTGGCTAGTGCCTACTGTCTCTGCTACACAAACGCCTTTGATGCTTCCAAGGCCCCGAGAAGATGGGAGGGGTTTTTGGACCATGGAATGGTACAGAGAGCACACAGAGCCTGCGCAAGGTGATGTGAATGCTCAGAACTGGTTACCACATCCGCTGCCTCAAAGAACGCAGTCAGGGCTTCAAAAATAAGCAGCAGACATTTTAGCACGGTTCTCCATGCCATTTTAGAAGAGGGTCTCCATGTGGTTTTGGGAAGAGCTTCTCCATGCGGTTTTGAGAGCATCTCCATGCGACTTTAAAAGGGCAAAGGGAGACCCATGCGTGATCCAGTGCCACATGACACATGTTTTCCTGGACTGTTATACGGGGGGTGATGGCATCGCACGCGGATCCGGAAGGAGACAGCTAGCTGACAGATAAGGGATGGGGAACTTCTGTGCATGTTTTTAGCTTCTAGCTTCTTGGGGAGCATGGGAAGTGCTGGCTCCCATGGGAGAACAGGGCTCTGAGCTGAAGTGCTCACTGCCCTCCCCAGGTTGGAATATTGTAAAGAAAAACCTGTTTTCCTCAACATTAGTTGTTGGGTTTTACACCAAGGCGCCACGTGAAAGAACCCCCTTTCGCTCTGCAACAGTTTTGGCGAGCCCGGATGGGACTAATGGAACCTGTGGACTGCTTCGCTCTGTAACTAAGGGATCTTTGAGGCCAGAAAATGTCAGCAATTGCTAGTGACGTGCTGAGGGGTCTGCAGGCACAATGGCCGATCTGTACTCAAAGACCTCTGATGAGGCCTGGCTGGTGTGGCTCAGTGGATTGAGTGCCAGACTGCAAACCAAATCGGGCGACCCGCCCCTCTATTTCTCCCTCCATTCCTCCCTCTCTAAAAACAAATAAAAATCTAAAAAGAAAAGACCTCAGGTGGGAACTAGCTTGTATGACAGTTGAAGAGACCGGGACTTAGAGAACTTCACCCCGGCCCAGGGTCAGGAGGAGGGTACCAGGCCTGAGAGGCCAGCCCACCCAGGTCTGACTGGCACGCAAGAGCTCCGAAGCCTGAACCCCAGGAGATCCCCCAGGCCCTGCAGTTCTACATGAGTCCCAGGAGAACACCGAAATCCCTGCAGGCGAGCACCACCGTGCCAGGGATGAAGGCCTGCTTCCAGGCTCACAGTCACAAAGGGCTTTCCCAAACGCAGAGGGACCCTGAGGACACAGGCTCAAGAGCAATGCTCCGTGAGGACTTCAGGAGGCTTTAGTGCACCTCCGCAACAAACTATGCAAAGGACAAGTGAGCACAGCCTGAATGGCACGGGACGGGACAACACAGGGCCTACTCTGCTCAACAACCTTCCAACGGCTTGCACAAGCTATGGAAGCCAGGACTGGCAGTGGGGCCCGTGCGCCACCGCAGGGATCTCCAATGTCACAGCCCTTGGGGTCACCCAGGGAGCCTGCGGAAGCCTTACCCAGCCCGCTACCCATTACGTGAGAATCCGCAGGGTGGAGCAAGGGCATCAGTGTTTTCTCTGTGTGGGAAAGACGAACTGCTTACAATCTCCTGAGACCCAGCTTGGGTGCGTCTGGGTCAGGCCTGAGGACCTGGATTCCCAAACACATCCTGGCGAAGCGGTGCTGTGGTCTGGGCCCTACCAAGGAGCCAGGGTGCCTGCCGCCCAAGTCGTGCAGCTCCAAGGCCCGCCTGACAAATCAACGCAGGGCTGAACCCGCCCGGTGGCCCAAGGACTTACCGTGATCTTCGTGGCCCTGGCATGCTTCCCATGGAAGCTGAGCACGACACTCTCCGGGCCGTGGCTGCCGTAGGTGCCTTTGAAGAGGCCCGGCCTGATGAGGTCCTCCGGTGGCTGGGCGGGAGGTAGATGCGGCGGCAGGTCAGGCGGTTGCTGCGGGGAGGGTGACGGGAGAGCGTGGCAGAGCCGCACGGGGCTGCAGCGGTGCAGAGCCCGCACCTCCCCGCCCCACCGCGGGCCCCAGGCCGTGTGGCTGACCTAGGATGCCACATCCGTGGGGAGCAGGGGCACCCCATGTTCCCGAGCCATGCTCACCCCACCCACAGGTGCACAGCACCCTCACACCTTCTCTGATTCCAATGAGGCTTAACCCTTTCCGCGCCATGCGTAACTGTTAAAGTTTGTAGGAGAAATGCCATGTTATTTTGCTCAGAAATGCAGTTGATGGAAAATGTCTATAAGAGCATTATTCATGGGCTGAAAATTTCACGACATGTAGTAAATAGCCTCTTCTTTTGTAAGCCGTGTCCTTTGACACAATTTAGCAAAAAGTTTAATGCATTAAAATTTTGTTGTAACAATTATTTTAGAAAAAAAATAAATTCTTTCCTTCAATATGGCTTTTGAAATATATTATATGGCATAATATAAAACCTATGATTATAATCTGAAGAAACACTGCGCTACATGGATAACAAGCACTTTTCCAAGGCGATTCTTAGAGCAGGAAAAAGGCGCTATCATTTAGTAGTCTCAGGGGAATTGAAAAAACAACAGTGAGGAATGGTGTGGTTGGAAAGAAGAAATACTTTTAACTGGATGCAGAACCAGCGGAGAGGTCCAACTAGTGACTCTTTGGGGAGTGACATACAGCACCACAGCCTAAACAACACACAGAAGTAGTGGGGGTAGAGCCCCGTTTCCTCCCATTTCTCCTGCTCTGTACGGACACGGGCTTGTAGCTACAGACACCATGGCAAACTCGCTGGCACCAAGACCGGGAAGAGAGAGGAGGTCTGGCCCCTTGCCCGCACACGGCTGCCGTACCTAAGGGAGCCCGAGCACACACTCACCTGGATGTGGCCGTTGTGCGGCCCGCTGTGGCCATACATGCACTCCGCCGTGGGTCGATTTCTTCTCCGTCAGGTGAATTCTAAACCAGGGTTTGAATCGCATTGGGTCATCCACATGAGGGCCATGGGGAGGCAGGTACATCCAACCGATAACGAACGAGCCGTCCCACCTGTAGGAAGGACAAGGGCGCACGTCCACAGGAGGGTTACCTGAGGCACCAAGGCAGAGGTTCCTCACCCGCAGCTCTTCACAGTGACCACCCACGTCTGCATGCTCCAGGCCCACGGAGAACCTCAGGGCCAACACACATCAAGACACCCCTGATCTATCACAATGGGACAAGCATGGCCCTGCCCATCAAGTGCTTGTTCATGACAGAGTCGTTATCTAATGAAAAACAATGTGAGCCCTGGCTACTGTCCCTCAGTGGATTGAGTGCCCGACTGCAAACCAAAGGGTCACTGGTTCGATTCGCAGTCAGGGCATAGGCCTGGGTTGGGGGTCAGGTCCCCAGTCGGGAGCGTGTGGAAGGCAACCACACATTGATGTTTCTCTCCCTCTCCTTCTCCCTCCCTTCCCTTCTCTCTAAAAAATAAATAAATATTTCTAAAAATCAATGAGACTATACTTAATAACAGTTTATTGATCACTGAAATTTACTGAGAATAGAACTTCAACATGAGATGATGGATACGTTCATTACCGGTAACAAGATGGTGGGACCATGCAGCGTACTTACAAATCCTACATTTTTCTCAATTATATCTCAATAAAGCGGAAAATTTTACTTTTTAAATAGAAAAAAAAAAAAAAAGGCTTTTACACTTGAACCAAAGAAAGCCTTTTAGAAAGAACTTTGAGATCGAAAGTGTGTGTGTGTTTTTGGGGGTGGGGGGGTGCGGTAGCTAAACGTCATGACAAAGAAGCGGAATGATCTAGTAAGTGATACCCGGACACCACGCCCAGGGAACTCGGTGGCATGGGGGGTGCCAGGCCTCAGGATTTCGATGACATCATTTTAAACGAAGCAATTGTGTCCAAGCAGCAGCTTTGTTGAAATAGTGAGTTTTATGAAGAGTAAGTTTCCAAATTTGTCCATCAAGTGCGTTTTTACTTCTTGCTGTTCATTCACCTGAGCCTGACATCCCTCAGGAACACCAACCTAGGGACGTACCTACAGAAAGTACATGTGTAACACTAGGCTATTACATGCTACGGTCCCTATATCCAACAATAAAAAGTAAACCATGACTCGCTCTATCTTCATCCAAATTGACTCTCCAACAAATGGGTTATGGCCACAGCACCGCTGCGTTCTTCATTTCTCCTGGCTCGCCAATCTCCCCACTTGCACAAGGCCACGTTTTACCCTCGAGCAGCTGGTCACGGGGGTTGGTCAGAATGAGCGAGGGTTGAGAAATACTTGCTCCCCCAAGGCTCACTATCACACACACCTTAGACTCACAGCTTTGGGCAGAGCAACAGGCAAAGATTTCGTTTCCGCCTTGGGAACTAGCTCTCTCAGAGCCCGGTGGCTGCCACAACAAAAGACCACAGGCTGGGTAGCTGATAAAGCACAGACATTTCCTTCTCAAGTGCCGGCACAGCTGGGTTCTGGTGAGGACCCTGGTCTGTGCGGCAGACGGCCGACTCCCCGCCGGGCACTTCCATGGTATAAGGGGCGAGGCGTGGCTCTGGGCACTTTTCTAAGGACAATAATCTCATCTGTAAAGCTTCACCCAATGACCTAATCACCTCCCAAAGGCCCCCACTTCTTTTTTAAGGAATCCTCTCCCGAGGGTATGTTTCTGGATTTTAGACACAGAGGAAGGAAGAAAGAGAAACAGACATCGAGCTTAGAAAGGATCAAACCCAAAGCCTAGGGATGTGCCCTGACGGGGGAACAAACCCACAACCTTTTTATGTACGGGAAGACGCTCCAACCAACTGAGCCACCATCACCCTAGTCGTTTTGAATTGGGAGGAACACAGGCACTGTGACTGTAGCGCTAGCCAAGAGCACACTACCTGTTACGGTTAAACTCAGAATCCAGGCTTAGCGTTCGGAGCAGGCCTCTGCGCCCACGCTTTGTGATGCTCATGTGTCAGGAACGTTTGTAGTGTGATTCCAAGTTCAGATTTCCACGTGTACAAATGGACCAAGCTGTGAGTAACGCAAGCACAACTCTTCTGATGCGAGCTGGTCCCCAAACGGAATCATCTCGGGTCCTTGCGAGGATGCAGGTTCCTGGGTATATGAAGAAATTTTTAGGCTCCGAGTCATCACACTTCAACAATCATCATGAAAATGCATGGTTCGAGAATGGCATTGAGGATGGAGAATTAGAGATAAAATAGGATTTGTAACTTAGTCTAAACTCTGGCTACAAGGGACTGAGAATTTAGATAATCTTCCTATTTGGAGATTGGCCTGTTGGAAATGTCTCTGTCTCTCTCTCTCTCTCTCTGTCTCTCTCTCTCTCACTCTCTCTCACTTCTAGGTCGCTGAGCCCAGGGGAGATTCCAGTGCTCAGCAGCAAGTGAATCCAGGCGCTAATGACGGGCAGGAGGAAGGGAAAGAGGAGCCTCCTGTGCGGACAATCTAACAGAGCCCAGAATATTCTCCAATGAGCTGGACAGTTATCATGTTCTGCTCTTCAGAACACTTCTACAAGCCGTTTAAGGACAACAAGAAACCAGGGTGTTTTCAGGCTTTATCCCTCTCCCAGTCAACACCCAAAATTTCAGATAGTTTCATTCATATCTCCCAGGGCAGAAGCTGGATGTCCCGTTTTCACGCACTTGCTTACAACGGTCTAGAGCCATGTGGAGGTGAAGTTCAGGGGTCGCCATGTTACAGAACCCCTGGGCTGCTCCAATTGAAAACAAACCCACGGGCTCTTTAGTTTGGGGCCCGACTGCCCGCCGCCAAAATCATAACTCTTGATACCAGAGTTTGGTGAAAAGAAAAAGAATAGTTTATTTAACAGTTATATAGATTTAGTTATTTGCGGATTTCGGTTGTTAAGTCTTATGTTCTTTAAAACACCCATAAACACATATTCTTGCCTCCCCCTACCAAACCAGGCCAGTTTTAGAAAAGTCAGAGAAACCGTTTCCCTACTTTCCAAACACAGTTCAGCTTTACCAGTAGCTGTCGATCATTCAATCTGATTGGGGAGACCTCGTCTGTGTTATGGGGTCCACCAGCTTTTAATCCAGAACCTCGTGGATTCTCAGCCTCCTTGTAAACTGCATAGTTAGTCCTTTTGTAATCCGCACAGTCAGCCTCAGCCTCAGTCAAATCCACACAGTCAGCCTGGCTAAAATGTCTCCGCTTATTTTTAAATCCCTGACTATGTCCTCTGATGCAGTGGGTGCGGTAACCAATTCTGACCATTCACAGAACCTCACACAGGCTCTGTGTGTTTTCTCCATACCATCCCCTGGTCCAAGTCCCCTCCCATCTACCTGAGGCTTTGGATGCATTAAAGCCATTTTGCATAAAAAAAAAAAAAGACACTAGCCACCAGCCTCAGGCATTTGGTAGCATTATAAAAGCTGCTTCCTTCTCCCCATCCCCCAGCAGCAAACTCTGGGGATTTTTGGACTCCCCTGTTTCTGTAACAGGCATAGGAGGAAATACTTTAAAACTATGAACTTAGAGCCCTAAGAGTGTGATAGTTGTATGTATACCATAAATTTTATTGATTTATTTGCAAAATGTTCCCATAGGATTAGTAGAGTTCTTTTCCTGCTTAATATTTATATACTTCTGTTAGTTTTGAATAGTCATAGTTTTGAAAACATGCTGTTTCCACTGAGTATATTAGGACTACTTTTACTGTTATACATAGGTACATTTAATTTTGTTTACGCTTGCAGGGGAGGGGTTTTGTGAATTTATCTGTTACGTCATATCAATTATCTTACAGGTAGGTGGGTAGTTCTCCCATATTCGCATCAACATGCATTTTCATTTTATGGTCTCTGTTACTGAGTCGTGGGAATTCATTGTAATTTTTTAACCAGCCTGTGTGACCTGTCTGTATGCTATTTTACAAACATCAGGGAAGAGCACAGGGCAATGCCTCTCTTGAGGAAATAAAATAAAGATGAAGTTCTCACCCTCGTGATGTGTGTCGCTTTCCCGGTTTGATTAGCTGTTCACTGTCAAGTGAGAAGGAAGCGTCGTGGGGTTGCGGTTACTCAACCAAACTTTTAACTCTCTGAAGTAACCCTGAACTGTTTTGCACGTCAGCAGGAAAAACAAGAGATTGAGGCAGATCTCCGGCTAGAGCCCGAGAGCAGGAGAGAAGGGCACGAGATTGAGGTACAAGAATGGAAAGAGCAGAGAAAAGGAAGAAAGCACCACAGGCACCTAGACAATAACCTGAAATTCAAAAGAAAGCACAAGGGTCTCCACAGGACCCGCTTTCCTGGAAATGGGCTGTGACAGGACACGAGAGGACACACACAGTGGTCACTACCCCAGCCCTAATGAGAGTCCATTTCACAACCTCCAATTGCAGCTTCATGTGGTTGAACGACAACTGAGCCTGTGACAAAGCAGCAATCACGAGAGAGAAACGAAGGTATTAGAGAAATTCTGGAGGAAAACAGAAGAGAACAGAGGAAGAAGTAGGTCTGTTAAGTGAAATGGGCCCAGAAGGAGGGGCTAATATTGGGAACACTGGGTCACAGACTAAAGCAAAGCGTCCTGGGAGATGGCATCGTCAGTGAACGCCGGGACGGTCCCCATACCAAGTTCCCGAGTCCTCAGGGAGTGCCTCCCTCACAGCACACAGATGTGTTTCACCCACCAGGGAAGCTCACCTGAGATTCGGTGACTTGTGTTTCCCTTAGGGCTGCAATACGTAGGCAGGGTCTTTTCAATCACTGGCCTCGCGGTTGAGTTCAACCTCCAGCCGCCTCTCCTCCCCAGAGATTGGGCTCTAATCCCTGACCTCTAATCACAGGGTTGGTCTTTCCGGCCTCACTGACCCGCACCAGGACTCGCCTCCTTAGCAGGAACCCAGGGGAGCTACCAGGGCACCAGCACACTTCACAGGCACTGCTGTCACTCAGGAAATTCCGGGGATTGAGGACCTTCCTCCAAGGAAGCAGGGTCAAGGACCTGCCCAAATGTTCCTTACACAACACGTGGAGCACGGTTGGGAGCTCGGTCAGAGCTCTCAGGTGGCCGCGGGGGGAGGGAAACTGGTCCGGGTGCAGGAGCCATTGCAGCCGGAGCTGTGGCACGGGAGACAGAAGCAGCTGAAGAAGTGGGCAGTGAAATAATGGGGTGCTCACAGACCACTGGAATAGCACGGGAGGTGCACAAATTCAGGACACAGGGGCAGCTGATGACATGTGAGTAACTGAGGGACGGGAAGCCAAAGAGAAAATATGGCAGTGTGCCGGGTGTGGGGTTGTTTTTCCCAACGAGCGGGGAGCGGGGAGGAAGTTATCCCAGGTCAATATTCTCCATTATCACAGAACTCTATTCACTAATATTTCAAATAAACCTGTCACTTACAGGTGAGGACGGACACCCCTTTCCCTTATATGTCACTCATTGGCAGACACTGATTCTAAGACGTAAGCTCTCAAGGTAAGGAAAGAACTAGGGCTACGAGACACCTCGCACAGTGGTGACATACAGACAGTCCTCAAAATTACAGGGAAACTGCAGTTCAGGATTCGGATGGACAGTCTCCTACACACAGTGTCTGCGAAAAAGGAGTATGGGAGTTCTTTGTACAATCCTTGAACTGTGGGGTCAGCTTGAAGTTTTTTTAATTAAATGTTGAATAAAAGAGAATGCTATGAAATGTTAACAGGTAGGGAATGTTTAAAACGCACTCTACATCAAATATGAAGTGATTCAAAGATGGACCCACTTAACCATCAAAAAGAGTAACAACTTCGACAGACCAAAAGACCAAAAGGTCACTTAAACCCATGGCTTAACAACGGTAACAAAAAGGAAGAGAAATATAATGCTGTCCATTAGGATTTGGGAGATGTCTTTCTTGTAGGAACCACAGAACCCAGTAGCGAGGACATGGTTTTCTCTAGGAAAGTATTCCAGCTAATGAGGGAAGAAGAGGTGCTAAAGGAGCATGTTACCACTTAATTTCCCCTGACGAATTAGTGGATTGGTGCAATGAACACCAACCGGGGCAATGAACACCAACCAACAGATGCTAACGTCGCACAACAAAGACAGGAAGATACACAGGCCTCCAGGAGAAAGAAGACAAATGCACTGGACAACGCTCTTGCCAAAAGAACTAAACCTAAATCTGAGTCCTTTTGGATCTAACTACCAACTTTACAAGGCATACAGACATTTCTTTCTTTAAGTAGAATTAAAGCAGATGGAAATACGATCAACACAATCCAGACTGTGCGAAATTGATGCTAAAAAACCCATTTTCTTCAAAACACAAATCGCAAAGAAATAACAGAAGAAATACAGGGGGAGCTACTACGAAAAGATTTAAAAACCTCCCTACTGACCAAAACATAAGAACTCTCTATCTGTATCCTGACTGAAAAGAGCAAACCAAAAACCATTTGGAAAACTGGGAAACTTTGAACACTGAATATTATTTAAGAAAGAATGGTATCGTGGGGTATCCCACCCACTTTTCCATAGACCCCTTTTCATTCAAAGATACATACAAAAATACTTCCAGGGAAAAAATTTTAAAGCCATGTAAAGGGAGAAAGTATCACTTAGGAGGAAACAGATGTGAGAGGCACATGCATGGTCGCGTGACGTAAAGGACCGGAAAATGTGTCCATCGGACTTGAATGTAACTACGCCAAGGTAACCTCTACCAACAGATGCGGGAAAGCAGTAAGGGCAAAGCCAACACACTGAGAACTGAAGCGGGAATGGGAAGTGAGGACATCTTTACTAGAGGATATTTTGAGCCCTGGATTGAACAGTATAGATGGAAATGTGTCTATCTGGATGGCACTGTTTTGGTGCCTGGAACAATCACAAGCACCAAGTTCTTCTTGGGCAGGAGGCCCTCTGCTTACAAAAGCGAGAGTAAGCCACACACTGAAGTGACTTCCTGGTTGTGACAAAAGCTATCCGTTTCATATCAGCTTTATTAAAGAAAACTTTCCAAGTCCTCAGAAATCTTTACAACCCACAAATAACAGAAACGGTTCTTCTTCTTGTAGTCTATACAAAACGTATCACGGGTAAAACTTTCCTTTTCCTACGACTGTCACGGACATTGGTCCTATGAACATCTCAACTTCCACGGCCCTAAAGTAGCATACTACTTCTACATGCGAGTTGCACAAAGCTTCTCAGCGCTCACCCGATACTGTACCAGCTACGTTTTACATGATGTCATTTATCTATTTCTCTGTCCCCATGTTGAAGCATGGGCCCTTCAGAACCTCCTCAAGTGCATTACCAAGCAAAGTGGGAAAACTCACCCGGAACCCATGCATTTTCTGCTGCTCTTGGAAAAGTGTAGAGATTGTGAACAGTGCACCTAGGGGAGATGAAACAAGTAATGCAGTCATGAACCTCTTGCCTAAGAGCCAGCAAAGAAAGCTCAATAAAATGACATCCTATGAACACCCGGAAGGGCCCAAAAGGGTGACAGAGGACAAACACACACCCGAGTCAATGTAATGCCAAAGACATCCCAGGCAATTCCTCGGGTGGCTCTCTTTGGTGAGCGGAAACATTGACTCCTGTTTCAAACAGTTGGCCACCACTAAATAAAGGGTGAAAAATTCCCCTGACACTGTTGACAAACTCTCCTCCTGCTGCTTTGCATTTCCAAAACTCAAAGAACCCATGGGAACACAGAATAGGAGCTCCCAAGTGTGGGATTAGTGTGCATCCAAGGCATGGCCTGTTTACCTGACTAAACTCGGTTACCGCTGCACTTAGTCTCTTATGAAAGAACACCGTAGGACAGTGCACAGAACACCTGGCCTGAGAGTCTGAGTGCCTGTAGCAATCCCACCTACAGGCCCAGAGGCAGCGGACAAGTCACCACCCTTCTCAGGCCCAATTCCGATCTCTGTCACCGCGGCAGGAGGGGCTGACCCCTGCAGACTTATCCTTTCCTGCACTCTGGGATCCCCAGGGCAGATCCAAGGGCAATCAGCAGTCGCTTCCATCAGAGGTCAAGGGTCCTGATGGATGTGTAGACTCAGCTTTGAAATTCGGGAAGGGATGTAGGAGGAGGAAGGGGTGCTGGGTGTACAGGTAGAAGAGGACATGGGAAATCCACAGCCTAGGCTGTGATCCCCCAACCCCCGTAAGTCACAAGGCCCAGGGGAGCTCCCATTCCAGAGAAGCCTGACCCTGACCTCTGACCCACTCACGCCCAATTCCGGGAATAGGTCAAATGCTAAGGAAGACAGAACACACGCGCGCGCCCTCGGTCCCTTGCTGGTCCCCCCATCCCTTGCACACCGCTGCGCAGAAAGATCAGCAACTGACTCAAGGCTGCAAAGCCCCACCTACCCCTTCGGGGCTCGCTGGTCTGCCCCAAGGCCCCTCCGCCTTGCCGGGACAGGGTGCTTTTTCCGGTGCTTCGCTTCCAGGGTCCTCATCTCTGTGCCTCCCCAGGCCGCCTCCACCAAGAGCCGGATCTTGACCTGCAACTCACCCAGGAGAACGACACGCCCCACTGAAGGCTCGCCAGGCGGGATGCAGCAGGCAGACGGGCTGGGCCTGGACGCCAGGCAGGCCGGCCCAACCGCCCCCCCAATGCACACGGCCCTCTCCCGCGGGCTCCGGGGCAGCGCTCCGGTTCCCCGCTGGACACTCGGCCCACCCGCGCGACCCCTGCCCGCACCTGCGCATGCCCACACCGTGGCGACTCCACGGGACACCGTCCAGCCACCAATACGCCGGCCTCCTCGTCCTCCTTGTCCAACGGAGGCCAAAACCTGGCGAACCTGGGCAGGCCTGGCAGCCACAGCAGCGCGGCGGCGGGGCGCGGCCCCGGGCGCGGGAGCGACCACGCGCACCCGGCGGGCTGCACAGGCGCGAACGGACGCCGCTCTCCGCCTCCCAGGGCCTTCTCAGGGAAGCGGAACAAACGCGGGGACTCTCCTTCCTACTCGTCTACAGCCCTCCAGTTAGGGACCGTCTCCAGTTAGGGACCGTCTTCATTGAATCGGCCTCTGTCAGCCCCGTTAGTGGTGCGCAGCTGAGGGGACTCGCCCTCCCGGGACCCCGCAGGCCATTTCCCATTTGCCTTCACTCCTGTTAGGGATCAAGGAAAGGTGTCTGTGTCACTTCCTCCTGCGGCCCTGCTCCTTTCCTCGCTCTGAGACCTTTCCTGTCAGAACGAACGACATTCCCCCACAACAGGGCCGGGCGAAGAGAGGGGCGTTTCATGTCCCCTTAACTCGAGAGGTGTCGCTAAAATAACAGGAAACACTACATGCCCTCGCCTGACGTAAAGGCTTATTACCAATGTGCGTATGGTCTCTCCGAGGAAGGAAAGGATCACAGAAACATAAACGTTTTCTACATTACACACGTCATGCTGTAATACTGTAAAAAGTCAGAAAACACACACTGGAAAAAATGAAACGCATACCCGAGGCCTCGCCTCTCAGGAAGAATTGGGTATCTGTCAGGCAAAAGTGTCACTTTTCAAAAATGACATCGTAAGGACACGTCTCTGTGGTGAAGTAATACAACTCCGTTTGGGGCCCGTCTTGCCTTCTGTCGTCCTTGTTGTATTTTTTTTATTATGCTGTTACAGGAGTCCCAATTTCTTTTCCCTTTGCTCCCCTCCGCCCAGCACACACCCTCCATCCAGAAGTCCCACCCCCCTTAGTACATGCCCATGGGTCACGCATATAAGTTCTTTGACTTTACCCTTTCCTGTACTATCCTTGACATCCCTCTGTCTATTCTGCACCCTCCTGCTATGCTTCTTAACTCCTGCA